>NC_080081.1:31434746-32156227 GCF_949987535.1 Balaenoptera acutorostrata | reverse complement strand
AACATCCTAGTATTCGATTGTCTCTACACTCATATTTTGACTTTCAGTATGTTCGTAGAGCTTATTATGGCAAAACACAAGTGTGCTTGATTCTTGATGACGTATTATAATGATTTAACAAGAACATTAGTTCAAAAGTGGCCAAAAAAAGGCTTAAAATTCACAAAGTTCTTCTACCTTAAAAACTAACAATATGCACATTAGTTCCCTACCTAACCTACTGGAGATTCCAGAGGAAACACAGACTACAACCTGCACAGAAAAATCCTATCTGTGTAAATCATCTAAGCCAGCTAGAAAGTATCTTCCAAAAACTCAAGACTATATTGTTTCAATACTTACTATCTATTTCCAATGGTTACTTCATGGATATTATACCATTAACAAGATGTTTTCTTTTGATTAATAAAACTACTAGGAAGATATTATTGGCATAATCCAAAACTTTTGTGAAAGCCTTGTAGCTTTTACCTGCTGAGCCATAATTTGGAAAATAACAAAACAAGTAAAAATGCAAATAAGTCCAATGGAATAACCCAAGAGTCTTGCATTAATAAATTAGAAAAATCAATGCTTCCAGACGAGGCATAAACTAAAGAGTCACACTACATTTCCATGCAGACACTCCTTCACAGGTGTTTTGAGTTTTTATTAATTAAAAAGAGAGCATATGTTAATGAGTAGACCAAGCATTAGGCTAGAAGTCAGGGGAATTTGGATTTTATTTTGGATTCTTCCATTTTTTTTTACTCTATGACTTTCTCCGCTCTTAAGCCTTGTGCCTCTATTTCCATATCTGTTAAAATGAGGATAATGATATTCACTTGATCAGTGTGAGATTAAATTATAGACTTTAAAAGTGCTAAAGACTATGTATTCCCAGTAAAAATACATGACTCTTGGTATTTCAATGAGACTGAGGCTTTCAGCAAAAATATAATCTTAAAGCATGCCTAAAAGTCTTGTTAGTTTCTCAGAACCCTTAAAAATGCTCATGTCTGCCTATGATCTTGTTGCAGATAGACTTACCCTTTATGCCCCCGGGTCATGCAGCTGACCTGGGCCTTTTGGTCACACAAAGAGGCTGAATGCCAGGTGAAAAAATCCGGGGTTGGCAAATGGTTAAAACAGACTCAGAAAGAAAAAGTCTTAGAAGAGGATGTGAGAGTGTTGTTATTCCAAATGTAACCCTCAGGCACTGTGGAATAAGCCTCTTTTCTCAGAGAACATATGTAAAGTAGTGTGATGCTTCTTGTGGAACACAGAGTTCCCAGGACGGTGAGTCAATTGGCTCACTCCGCTAAGGTGATCCCTTTGTTAGCGTGCAGAACTCCATCCTCACCTTGAAGATGAGGGGACCACAACCCAGTCTTCCTTTCCCATTTACGGGATAAGAGACTCAGAGACTGAGGCTCTGTTCCTTCTGGCTGTGAAGGAATTAGAAGTTCCTTCTAATTCATCCCTCCCCAACAAAAGAGTGATCCTGTATCTCTGAGCCTGGTAAGCAATGGCAGCATTGGAGGCCAGGGGAGGGCCTTTCAGAGGGAATATGATTGAAGGCAGGACATGGGTAAGGGGCCTTTGCCCCACTCCTGTGGTCTCAGCTCTCAGATATACTATGAAGCCCATGAGAATGATGGGCTTCACAGTATATTTAGAATATGTCATGGAATTATCCAACATCCAACATCCCTACTTGAAAGTGTAAATATGTTTATTTTCACCCATGATGTATATGACCTTTTAGGCAAGCCCAAACTCCCTGAAATGTGACATACTACATTCATTCATTCCATTGTCATGGTCATGAGATCAGAGGTTTATGAAAGTCCCTCTCAACTCATCAACTTTCTCTTCTGTGGAGGAGAAGTTACCACATACATAAATCTTCTTGGGGTTCATGGTTTTCCTTGTGGGCATGTGAGATCCACTTCTCACCCCCTTAACACTTTTATAAGATCAAACATGTGTCGCCAGCCCTACCTGATATTTTTCACACCATGGAGAATTTGGCTTCTTGTTAATTGCATCTGCAGTCTCAAATCTCTTTATAGAATCTTCCCTAAGTGATATTAATGGCAATGGTGGTCCTTTGTTAATAATGCATAATAACAATAGCTCTCATTAAAACAACATCAGTTAAGTTAGAGAATGGTTAGAGTTGTGGTTAGAAAATGGGCCTGTAGACATCAACACTGCTAAAGTCATTTATTCTTTCCCTCATAAAACAGAAGTAAATATAATGACTGGCTAAGATGGTAATGAAATTCCATTCCAATTGCATAACTGCAGACTGGTGTTTTTATTTGTGGGAGAGTTTTCTTGGCGATATTGTGTGATGGGGCATCCCCAGGAGAAAGAACAGAAAACAAAGGGTTTCTTCATGATGTCCCTGCATGTCCTGTGGTTTTGTTTCATTCTTCCCAGGCTGGAGTTAGCATGGGTTAGCAGAAATGTGAGCAGGGGGCTGGTTCCTCGTCCTGACTCTGTTACCTAATGCCCTGGACTACATGACAACTTCCTTGAACCTCAGTTTTGCTCATCTGTGATATGGGTGGGATTATATCTATTTGGCAGAAACTTCATTTAGCTTGCAAGTAAAACTGCACATAATGATGCTTTTTTTTAAAGTGCTCAAAAAGAATTATAAACACTCCCTGATAATGCTCAGCCAAGCCCTGAAGCAGGTGTACTTCCTTGGTGCGTTCACACCTCTGCTCCCAACTCAGATGCCCAGAGTCCATAAGTTTTCTTCTTAGGCACAGGGAGCCTCCTGTGCACATTCAAGCTCAGCTCCCCCAAGACTCTAGCTCCCTCTTTCCACCTTCTAAAAGGTAACTGAAGATGAATGTGATTAACAGGTTCGTCGTCCTAAGATGTTGAGTGTTGATAACGGAGTCGTGTTATTTCTCCCCTTTCCTCTCTCCCTCCTCACTCTTCTCCTTCCCTTCTTTCTAGGTGGGTATGTCACACCAAAATGGATGTGAGTTGATATACACAGTGAAAAGTACAGATACGTTAAGACTATAAGCTGATTAAAACAAGGTAGGAAGCCATTATTTGAGTGTAAAATGAATGGAGGAGAAATTATACAAGAAAATCTAAGCTTGGGAAGCTACTGAAATTCATGATGAAATGTAATAGTGAGCTTCCAGGCAGACAAAGACAAAGAGGGAAACAGCAAAGAAGTATTCAGGGGAGACAAATTTTCCCCTCTTATTTCTTAGAAAAGAAGTGATCATATGCATATTCCTAGTTGCCTAAATTAAAAGGTGGATAACATCTTATATGCAGTTTTTTTAAAAGTAGAGATAGTCTTCATATGGCTTTGTTAACAAATATTAACCATTGATAAAATACAAACTGACCTCACGGATACAGTGACTCCTGGGGGCATTTGCATTTTTACAGTGAACTCTGATCTAAACCCTGAGATTACTCACAAAATCAACATCTATGGTGTTAGGACATGGAAACTGATTTTGTAAGTGGGAATCTACCCATAATAATGATTTTCTGCACTTGCTTTCGCTTTGCCTGTGTAATTTCCCCACTGTGTTCGATTCAGTGTGTTTTATGGCCATGTCTGGTTTTTGGAATGGGGGCTCAGAAATGGAGATAGAGCCTTGGAGAGAATGGTCCAGAAATCATTTAAACCAAGTTGTAGCTATCGTTTTAACGTCCCTTGGAAGGAGAACTCCTTGGAATTGTTTCACATCCCACCTCTCAAAAATATTTTAAAGTAAGCTTCATTAATCATTACTCGGCTGTTTCCTAGGCCTTGTCCCAAAGGCCTGGTAAGCTTTAAATCCCTAGTGACACCTGCTGGGCAGACCTCAGCTTACTGCTGCAAGCTCCATCCACCTACCTCTTCTTTAACATGCAAAGCTGCAGGCCAGGAGGTCAGGGGCTGGCTACCAGCCTCCCCTGCTCCCAGACAGTCTGCTAATTTCTCCTGCAGGTGACCTTTGCCAGGACTGTACTGCACTCAGTCACCGTAGTACTCTCTCGGGGGTTGATTTCCAACCTGTCCAGCCCCCAGGAAACAAGCAGGGATGCATCAGAGTTAGAGGGGTGCCGGAGAGAGGAGAGAACCAATAGTATCCGCCCCTACTCCCTGCCCCAAGTTACTATATGCTGCTTCTTTGTCTGAAAACTCCGAGGTGAAAGATGCTAGTTGAGCCGTATGTTTTGTTCCAGCACAAACCCAATTATGCTATACTTGCTTATATCTGAACATATTGGTTTATCTTACATAGAGTTTAATTGATGCAAACTTGAACTTCAGTGTGTTAGCTTTTCTGAGAAAACACCATCCCTGCGATTTAGATTGCTATGTTTTTCTTTGAACAAAGCAAAGAGGAGCAAGGCAATTACACCTCAGGTCTGTTTATTTCTTCCGTATTCGCCAACCATCACAAAAATAGTGTTTAACCTCTTGTCGGATTACCTCTTGTGCCCTTTACTGTCCAATGGCAAAATCTCTCTCAGAGCCAACATCTGCATCCTTGGACAGATCAACTAGTGTGCAAAGTCCGTGTTAGCTGATCAAGCATGGCTTTGTTTGCGCTTATTCACGGCGCATCCAGCAGTGCGAAAGTGGTTTTGCATATTAACTAAGTGCACGGTAACCTTCCTTTCCCTCCTCAGAGCTCCACCCCCTCCCACCGGGCCTCCTCGGGAAATCAACACTGTTACTCACTGAGGAAGCTGCCAAGAGGTTGCCATAGCAACTGTTCTGCTTTCAGCAGCTACTTTTCTGGTTTGAAGTGGGGGGCGGCGGGAGGAAAAAAACCTGAGGAGAACTAGGCAGCTTTCTGATCAGAGTTGAGATAAAGAGGGTCACAGTCATTTGTGGGCACTGCCTAAAAGAAGCCAGTGGATTTGACAGGTACAGTAAAAGGAGCAAATAGACAAACTAAAAAGGTAAATACAGTGGAAGGGCAATCATCCAATTATTTGGTACTGGTCTTAAGGTGAAGCATTGCCAGCTGATATCAGTTCCTCTCATCTAGGATGCTATTTTATGAGTTTTTTTTCCATTTTTGTCCAGAGCCAAACAAAGGTGATGAGTTTTACGCGATTATAAACGGCAAGGGGGTAAAACAGCCCCAGAATGGGAATGTAACATCTGAAAATCATTTTCTAAAACTTCATTCAGCACGGGAACAATGCTGCATTCAGGCGGCGTAAGCTGAGGACGCGAGGTGCGCCAGGTCAAGCCGGCGACCTCTGAGCTCCTCTCTTGGAGTGGTTTGCCAAGGTTCGCTGTGGAACGGTCTCCTTTCAAAGGAAGGGTTGGGATTAGGCAGGGAAAGGTGCAAAAAGTCAAAAAATGGAAAAGCTGGGACAGGAGTGCTGGATTTCAACAACCTACAGAGAGCTGTGCTGAAAACTGCTCCAGACACCTGGTTCCTGGGATTTCAGCAGCTCCCCGTGAAAGAGCCCATAGTTCTCAGTGGTTCCTGGCAGAAAACTGGCAGGGCTTGGGCAGGGCCAGTTCATAAGGGTGACAGTGACTTAGTCTACGCCCCATCCTTCCTGCCTCGTTTCCGCCCCTCGCCTCAGCGCACACCTGCTCCCCACCGGTCAACCAGCTTCCCAGGGCTCCTTCGGTTCACCTTCTCTTGCATTATTCATTCAGCAGTGATGAAATCGGAATGCTCTTACCTTCCTCACACAAGCTACTATTTTCTAAAGCTGTATAGTTTTGTTCAGAACACAGTACCAGCTACAAGACTCAGATAAATGTAAAAGAATTGTAAGTTACAGAGGCAAAACAAGTGCAGACAGTCCAAATGAGATTGTAACATGTGGTCTCATGCTGGTGCCATTGTCATTAACGTTTGATGACAAGATTATTAATATTTTTAGGGGAGTAGCAAGGGAAGATCTCAGAGGTTAACACCTCTTTAAGGACACGCAATAGTGCAGCATGTTTGGAGCAGTGGGAACTAGCTCTTTGCCTGTAGCAACTTATTTCTGACCTGAAATACAACCATTTTTGCCTAACGTTTGGTCTGAATATTTGTGTCTCCCCCCACCCCCAAATACATATGTTGAAATCCTAACCCCCGAAGATGATGGTATTCCCAGGTGGCCATTGAGTGATGCTTAAGTCATGAGGGTGGGGCCCTGAATGGGATTAGTGCCCTTGTAAAAGAGACCCACAGAGCTCCCTAGCCCCTTCCACCGTGTGAGGACCCAAGGAGGAGACAAGGAGAAATCTGCACTTAGTGAGGTCCCTCACCTCACCCTGATCTCAGGCTTCCACCCTCCCAAACTGCCATTTATAAGCCACTCAGTCTGTGGCAGTTTGTTAAGAGTGCCCAAACAGAGTGACAACCCATATTGTGGTAGAGATCACAGGTTGATTGTCAACTTTCTGGAGGCCTTTGTCACTTGCATTTTTAAATTTGTCTTGACAAGTACAGGTATTTTGAAGTAGGAAGGAAGAGGCGACAAGAGAAGGGAAGAAACTAGAAATATCGGAAACAAGAAATTACCAAAGCAGGTTTACTCTAAAGCAGGATTCAAAATTTTACATGGTTTGTATCCTGAATGGTCTTCACAGATGACAGGAGAGAGTCAAACTGAAATTTGAAGTTGTAAAAGAAATAAAGCCAAAGACACAAAGCATTTCATTCGAGCAAAGTTGTACAAAGTAGTAGAAGCCGATCTAGACTGGGACCAGACATAGGGACTGCCCCCTGCATCGGAGCGCTCCTAAATTAAAGCAAAGAACCAAGTCGAAAACAGAGTGGGCTCTCCTGTGTATCATAGAGGTAGCTGGAGGCCCTATGTTATATAACAGGGATAGGATGGAAAATGACAGTTCCTCGCTGACTACAGTAAATGTGACTAAATTACCTCATCAGCTTCATACTCCTGAGTATTTCTATCACGCCAGAGAACTATCCGTTAATCTGAACTGTCTGCTAGACAGCACAGGCTGGAGGTATTAGTATTCAAAGAAATCCCTCCCTCGAATGGCTGATTGGAGGGATACCAAGTTTAGTCTATGTAGCAATTGAGTCCAGGAACGAGACACGGAGAAATAATAAGTGGGGGAAAGGAATAAAAGGGAAGAGAAAATTCAGAAATTTGTTTGAACTCTGCAACAGCTTCTATTCCATTCCTTTTCACTGACCTGATCTAATTCAAGCAGCTATTATCCCTGTGAAACACTGCCACAGCTGAATTTATTTTTATTTTGCCTGCTCACAGGCAATGTAAAGTGAATTTGAGAGCACACCACCTTCACAGAAAGGACTGCAGCGTATTTACTCACCACCTCCCTCCTCCCCTCTGCGTGAAAAGGTTAATTTGAATAGGGCTGCTGCTTCCACAAATAGAACAGTAACCGCACACAGAGGAACCGCCAATGAGAGTGTTTTTCAATGATGTCATACTTATACCTGCTCCTTATTATTTGCTGAGTTGTGACAATGTTTTCCTTGAATCTCACATTTTATTGGTTAAGAGCCCTGTCATTCTGAGTGCTTCTGGAGAGTTTTAGACACTGCAGTTTCTTTACAAGCCCAGAATTTCTGCAGCTTCTGCACGTCAACCAACTGTTGGAGCACCTAGAGTATTTTAAACACTGTCGTCCTGAAAATAAGTAAAAACCTTTTATAATTTATACCTGATTTACATGGCCTCTGACATCAGGTCTATTTTCAGTATAAAATCAGCATAAGAAAAGACTGCTTTTTGCTTAAAAAAGAACTACATGAACAGAACTTTTACTGAAGTGTTCATAGAAAGGTACTACTAAGCTTAATTTTGTCACCAGTGACCTAATGGAAAACAAAATTATACCATTTGTCTTACAAAAACTTATTGCCCCATGGAGCAGAGCTTCCTAAAAAGAACTAGCTCTAAAACTTAACAGTTTGTAGGAGAGAAGGTATTGGAGGAAAGGAGACCTACCTGGCTTATTTTTATCCTAAGTGGATTTTATTTTTTAAAATCAAGTAGGTTTTTGTGTCGTTAAAATGTGTGTCCAGGTCACTCAGATTCTAGGGCTTTTCCGAGGAAAACGCCTGCAAATAGGTTTGAAAACCACACTACTTTGTAGGGAAGGTGACAATCAGATAAATCAGCTCTGTATGAATTAGGGATTATTCAACTAACCGAAAGAGTCAAATAAATATTCTGGTCAACAGAAGATACAAGTGTGGTTGGGAGGCCAGAAATAAAGGTTGTTGTTCCAAAAGTCTCATAATCTATGAATGGGCCCTCAGAGACTTAGAAGACAAAGTCAAGCCACCCGCCCATGGCCAGTTGTTGAAGCAGAATGTATTTAAGGAAGGTTAATCCATCACACAGGCAGGGCAGTGTATTAAATGCACCAGCGAGAAGGGCAGGGCATGAAAGGAATAGGCAGATTTTAATGGGCAGAGAGGGAACGAGTTCTAAGAACAAGAGTTCTGGTTGGGAGAATGAGACAGGGAAGGGTGGGTACATACAGAACAGACCTCCTCGAGTGGATATATGTATTGTGAGACTAAATTTAGAAAAGCAGGTGCACAAATTAGCAATGATGATGTAAATTAGGAAGAAGTAGAAACTACTATATATTTTGAACATCCGTCTCTCAAATTCAGTACCCAATATCAAATATTTTTGAAATGAAAATGTCTTCACAGCTGTGTATGATGGCTCACTGTCTGCTGAGTCCGATGAGAGGTTAACTAGATGTTATAAAGATTTGATTATCTTATAACTTAAATAAATGCTTGTACAAAATTATTGTGGACTTTGATCATTCAGCGAGAATCCTGTGTTAAGAGCATGAAAAACGTGGCGAAAAATAAAATTTAATTGTGGTCAAGACTAGAGAATATAATTCTACCCTTTCATTAAACTTAGAATGATCACAGCCATGTCTATTTTACTTGAATTTCACAGTATTTCCATCAATTAACTGCATGTAAATTTTGATTCCAGAGATCCAGCTGTCGTAACAGCATTGATGGCCTCTGGTATCAGACAGACCTGGGTTCAAATCCCAGCTCCAACACTCAGTAGCTGTCTGACCTTGGTCATGTTGATTAATCTTTCTAAATCTCATTTTTTCTTGAAAGATAATGATGATACTCATATATAGGATTATTGTGAGGATTAGACTAACATATATATGTCTTATTAGTGTAGTACCTGTCTCAGTAAATGAAAGATTTTTTTTGTGTGTTTGTTTCTGTTTTAACTCTATTATGACCTTCAATGTCCTTCAAGGACCTACGTGATAGCACCTGGCTGAACATCTTCTCTCACTCTTCTTCCCTCTCCCTCTGCTCCAGCTGTGTTCACCTTCTAGCCATTTCCCAAACATGCCTAACGTGCTTCCGCCCAAAGGTCTTTGCCTTTGCAGCTCCTTTAGCCTGGAACTCCTCTCCTCCCAAGTCTGACCTCTTTACTTTATTCAGGTCTCAGCTCCCCAGAGAAATCTGACTTAACACCCTGTCTAAAACAGCATCCCTATTGCTCTCTTCCTCATAACACCACATTTATGCTTTTTTTGTTGTCACTTATCACTACTAAACATTACCTTATGGTTGTATTTTCCATTTGTTCATTATCTGTTTTGCTCACCTGGATGTCAGGTGTATGTGAGCAGTGGCTTTGATCACCTCTGTGCCCCAGAGCCTAGAACAGTGCTTGATCATAGTTCTCAGAAAAGTTTGTTAACAAACAACAGTGACGATGAAAAGAGCAATGGAACCCTACTCTCTTCAGGATACTGCCATTACAGGGATAAGGATGCAAGGACCAGAGAGGAAACATCACATTGGCCACTTGCCAATGTTTAAATTGTATACAAACTTTAGACAAAATATTTAAATTTGCCCATCACAGCTAAAGGATCAAATTATAAGACAAGGAGAATATATAGTCCCAATATTCTTTACAAAGGATATCAGTGCTCATCAGGGTAGATGGAATGGGAGAAAGCTGGTACAAATCACTGGGCCAGTGGTTTAGAAGAGATTCCAGGGCAAATCTTGGGTGAAGAATTTTAGCTGGTGTACCTTTCTGAGTTGTATTATTTTTTTTCCCTTCCAGGCTCTACCGAACCTATCTGTCTTGGCTCTGGTTCTCATTAATCGTTGGGTACAATCTATAGACTTTGGATCCATAACAGTTGGAGAGAAAAATAAATTCAGGACGGCATTCAAGACCTTCTCAACATTACACACACAGACACACACTCTAATACACACATGTATTGAATGAATGGATTGAAAGTTCAGAAAATATTTTAAGATCTTTCCGTTCTGCCCCCCTTTCAGTCAGTCATGATGATAAAATATACTCTTTGGATTTCTCTTTTCCCGGTAACTGAAGGACAATATAAGACAGCACAGAGCTTATGTAAGCATTATCCCTGTTGACATTCCAAATGAGCAAATCAAATGCCACCTAATCATTTGGTTACAGCTTGGATTTGGCAGTCTTTTATAAAATACTGAATTGAATGAGCATCTGCCTTTTACATCTTGGCTATGTCAGCACCTGTGGCTGCTTCTTCTAGAAACTTCTTAACATGATAAAAGTAATAAGAAATAAGATCACTGCTAACCAGAATGCTTTTGAAAGGTTATAGATTCATGGTCAAAATTCAGGGTTTAGAGCCTATTTTTTAAAGAAAATTACCTCTCTTCTCTGACACCTTCCTCCTCTATTACCCTCAATTTTAGATCTTTTAGTTTAGTGCTGCTTTTACATGGTGATCTTGTTAAAATGCAGATTGTTTCAAAAGGTCCTGAGCAGGGCATGAAATCTGGCATTTCTGACAAACTTCTGGGTGTAGCGATGTGCTGGCCTGTGGACTACACTTTGGATAGGACGGGTTTAGATGACATAATGCCACATGTTTGACTCTGCTCTTCCAAATTAACATACCGTTTTAAAATAAAGTAGTTCACTATTCTCCCTTGCGTACATTCTACCATAAAGCTCAGAGATTTTATTCTAGGTATATTCACATCCAGTTGGTACCCAAGCCTTTTGGAGTCTCTCTAAGAAGTGTTTCTTTCCTCTCCATCTGCACAGGAGCTGGCTCGCTGGAACCTCCCTCATCTTTCCCCTGCAAAGCTGCAATAACCTTGACCTAATCTCCTAATCTCCAGCCTTCTCTTTTTCCAGTCCATCATCTTATATTCTGTCACCATACTTTCCTTTCAAAAAACATTTTTTTGATGAGGTCACTTCCTTTTTTAAAGACCCCCCACTGGTTCCCCTTGCTTAAAATAGAGGTTGGCATCGTCTCCGTGGTTCAACAAACCTGGGCTGGAATCCGAATTTCTTCAATTTCTTTTTCTGTAACTTTGAGCAACTTGCTTAACTTCTGAGAGCCACACTTTCCTCATCTGCACAATGGAGAGAATACTGCTTATCTCAGAATGTCGTCCTATGATTTAGATGCAAAATCGTAGGTGAAGCATCTGATACGATGCCAGCCATAGTAGGTGTTCAGTAACTTAATTACCATTTTTTCCTTTTTCTTTCCGGTCTGATCACTTTTGGCTTTTTAAGCCCCTTATATGAACACTCTTGAAACTCTTTCTTCCTGTCTTTCCCCCACTCCCTACAAGCCACACATATGCACTCTCTAGCTCCACTGAACATCTCATTTCCCCATGCATCTGCTGAAAGACCCACCCCATTCCTCCACCTGGCAAATCCCCTTGGTCCTTCAAGGTCCAGCTTCTCTTCTTTCTTCCCTAAGAAGACAGAGCCTGCATACTTGGGCAGAGCTTGCCACTCTCTTCCTGTCTTCCAACAGCACCGTGATCACACCTCTCCCATTATGCACTTGCTGTGATGCGCTGCCAGGATGTGGGCCTCAGCTGTCTCTCGACTCGATGGTGACCTCTCAGTGGCCAGGACTTTCTCTTATCTCCTGATCCTTCGTGACTTGAGCATTTGTTCAATAAAGGAAGGGAATCGATGTGGTACATAGTTTAAAGAAATGGACGCTTGAATATTATATTCCAGAAACTACATAGAAAAAAATAATTCTGAAAGTTCTCTTAGGCCAGAATAATTGTTTAGAGTAATAATCCCCATTTTCTAGCATATTTTAACATATTTTACTATTTTCCAGGCCTGATTTTAAATGCTTTACATACACTGTCTCATCGGATTCTCTTGACTATTTTTGTTGTAGGGTGCTGTGATATCCATTTCACAGATAGAGAAATTGACATTCAGAAAAGGTAAATATCCTGTATGGTTACACAGTTTACAATTGTTAGAGTAGGGATTTGACTGTCTCATAGGATTCTCTTGACTATCTTTTGTTGTAGGGTGCTGTGATATCCATTTCACAGATAGAGAAACTGACATTCAGAAAAGGTAAATATCCTGTATGGTTACACAGTTTACAATTGTTAGAGTAGGGATTTGAACCTATGTCTTTCTGACTTCAGTTTGTCTTCTACACAGTACTATCTCATGCAATCTGCTTCCATAGCCTGGTTTCAACTTCTTCTTAAATATAAATTAAAAGCATGGATAGAAATTTTTCCTAGAGAAGAATTTAGACACACATAAAGGCACTCTCTGCGAGAGTCACATATTTAAGTGGTTTGGAGATAGTAATTATTAGGTAGATAAAACATAACTCAGAACTGTAAAATTCTAAAATCTGGACACCTTGTAAATCCTTTCCTTTTCACTTATTATTTGTTTTGAAGAAGCCGTTAAGCAGTCTTATTCCTGAGGGAAAACCATTTTAATGATGCCTTTTTGACTTTCAAAGATACTTTTCATTTTCACCACACAGTAGTTTCATAGGCAGTCCTCACACAGATAATTTTCTAAACTAAATTATGTACGAGAGTTCCTTCCTGCTGTCTCAAAGAAATCAAGCTAAAACTAAGGCAAGTCATAAAAACTACTGTGTGTTATCTGGTCTGGGGAACTGCTATTTGTAACAGACCCTCTAGGTATTTTCAATAGAGGAAATCTTGTCTACAAGAGCCTGCTTATAGGCAATAATCATGCAGTCAATTGCATCTACAATTAATGACAAATCTGTAGCTTGAAGAGCAATTGTGATCCCAGATATGTTTGAAGCCTCTTGGCAAAGCAACTGTAAACTGTCAGAGAAGTTCTCGGTGTGGACTCTAGGAATACCCAGTGGAAGTTTTTTATTTATTTATTAGTTTATTTATTTATCTAATGGTCTTATCGATCTCTTGGAAACCTCTTAACCTGGCATTCTGTTGAATTGATAGGGTTTCTGAACCTGTTGAATGTACATAGATCTAGAATAAGCCAGAATATTTGGAAACAGGAAATTGATACTTAGAAATACCTTAAGGCCTAGTGTATTCCCTGGAACATTAGTTCCATAGGCTATTAAGAGATGTCAGGTGAGAAGATAAAGTGTTCAAAGGTTAAAGTCACAGAAAAGCACTGAGTTTGAAAAAAAGCCTATAGGTTTCTTTGCTACTGGACTTTCCAGAATCTTTATGTCAATGTTTATCATGGCTCTCCTGGGATAGTATAGTTGCTATCTTTTTGATTTGTTTTGTTTAGGGGTTATCTAAAAAATACTGATCTGCAGAGTAGGCACTGTGGCACTCGGGCAAGTGTTTTTCGCCCCTGGACTTTCAATATATTTTGTGTGACTGAGGGCTAAGCTCCTACTCACTGGTGTGGTACCACTGTAGCATCTCAGTGCAGACTTGATGTCTAGAGAGTAGTAAAAAAGATATCCCCGTAAAAACACAAAGAGGCAAAGGTAAAGAGAACTTTGGTATGACCCATGATATAGAAGGGTTCTCTAATTACAAAGATTGAAAACTTAAGAATCAAATGAATCCTCTATAGTATCATAAACACATTTTAAGTTGAATGAGTTCATTCGGATAAGCCTGAAATTTTATGTTTTAAAACCACGGCATTGCGAAGAACACTGTTAATTTTCAACTCGTGTCAAAATATCATAGGTAATAATAGTGAATTGACAAAAATGGGAGAATTTAAATGTTATATAATCAAACATCTGTGATATTTCAGAAGTCTCGTTTCGAGGTCTTGATGTCACTTTCTCTTTCTGTTCTGAATTTTGCCATCTGGAAATCATGGCCTATAACTACCTGTACAGTGTGGTCAACAGGAATGAAATTAACTACAGTCTACAATTGCAGTAGCAGAGTCAATGCACAAGATTTTTAAACCCAAAGTTAATGTGAAGTCCTGGCTTCATTTTATTATTGATAAATGTACTCTCTCATTACAGATACCTGAGGGTTGACTGTCAAAGTAGTTTGGCAGTTTTATTTTTCCTAAGAAATTTGCCTGAAAACTATTGGGAGTAATAAAGTGTGTGACCGAGAGAAGATAAGGATATGGGGTTTGCAGGTGACTGGAGACGTAGATTGTAAATTGGCTGCGTGTCATCCACTATTTCCGTGTTTGGTAGTGAAATTTATCTTCATTAAAGATGCCTCTGGGAGTTAAAAACTCCATTCCCCAGTTGCACTAGCCATGTTTAAATGCTCTAGCCACATGTGGCTAGCGGTTAGTGTATCGAACACTGCAGATATAGAACGTTTCCATCACTGCAGAAAGTTCAGCAATATTTTTACAGAAATTCAGATCTATGTGAGAGTTGGGCATAGGGAAAAAGAAGAGAGGCTAAAATGGCACGATTTTATTGGCAAGTGTTACTTTGTGAAGTTATGTAAGATGGAAAAGTATAATGTCCTACGTTCTTTTGCAGTTTAGAACACTGTAAAGAGTTTTATACTAAGCTCATAGATACAGAGAAGAGATTAATGATTGCAGAGGTTGGGCTGGGGGCTGGGAGAAATGCATGAGGGGGTCAAAAGGTACAAACTTCCAGTTATAAGATGAATAAGTCCTGGGGATGTAATGTACAGCATGGTGACTATAGTTAATAATACTGTATTGCATGTTTGAAAGTTGCTTAAGAAAGTTCTCAACATAAGAAAAAAAATTTTTTGTAATTATGTACGGTGACAATGTTACTGGACTATTGTGGTGATTGTTTCACAATCTACACAAGTATGAAATCATTATGTTGTACACATGAAACTAATATAATTTTGTATGTCAGTTATACGTCAATTTAAAAAATTTTTAAAACAAGAAATTAAAATATTCAGAGGAAAGTAAATAGAAAAAAACATTTTTATGCTGATGAGTTAAAAAAAGCAAAAAAAAAAAGAAATGCAGAAACACAGGATAAAAATTACATTAACTTTTAGCTGTTTATTTAACATATTTCTCCTTCTCAACTTATTACTATTAAGGAAAGGAACAAGCCAGCTTTTTTTGAAGCCCATCTTTTACATGACTCATTGAAATCAGGGATTACTTTCCTCAAAAGCTTCATGAGAATTCAATTCCATGAGAGCTCTCAGTCCACTGTATTTGCCCAAAGATTATAGTCAGAGGAACCCCAAAGAGCAGAGTTCCCAGCAGGGAAAGACAAGGCAATATAGCGGGTAAGGCAAGGACCACGGTAGAGGGAAATTTTAAAAATTAATTGAGAGAGAATACTTTCATAGTTCACAGTTTCGAGGGCTTCAGAGACATGGAGAGGAATGGAGGGAACGTTAGGAATGAAAAGAAGATGGAGGAGAGCTTTCTGAGCCGGAGCCAAATGAAACACATAATCAAGGAAATTACTACGTGAGAATTTACTGGAAAGACCAGCGAGCAATACTGTCTTAGTTTTTAAGCAAAGAAAGAAGAGGAAAGGCAATATGTATAACAGTGAAGGAACAAAAGCGTATTATATTAGAAAGAAATGTCACTAACTTCAATGTATAATTTTAAATATGAAAAAAAACTGAGTTTATATTTTAATGTTAAACATGTCTGATTCCAACATCACTGATTTAAGCTTCAGCAACAAAGATAAGTATGATTTTGCTGCCAAGACACAAAAATAAAGAGGTCTTAGAAATATGATATTATCTCAGTATTTCAAAGTTGGAAGTTCATTCATTCTTCATTCATTTATTCAACAAATATTTGCTAAGTCCCTTCTCTGTGCTGGGCATGATTGTCAACACCAGAGAGCAAAGCCAAGTCCGTGCTCTAATGGAGCTTGCCTTCCAAAGGGGTAGGGTAGATCATAAACAAATCAACAAATACACAGAATGTCAGATGTTTATATGTGCTCTGGAAAAACAAAGAAGGCTACAGGGAATCAAGATACTGGAAGTAGCAAGTACTGTTGACGGATAATGTGGTCGGGGAAAGTCTAATGGAAAAGATGGCATTGGAGCAGAGATCTGAAGGAAACGCAGGAGCTAGCACTTGGCTGTCTGGACAAACATTGCTCCAGGCACAGGAATTAGTTTATACAAAGGTCCTGAAGCTGACATATGTTTGGACTGTCCAATAAACAACAAGAAGTTTAGTGTGGCTGGAATTGAGGAATGAGAAGGAGAGGGGAGAAGTTGAGGTCAGATAGGAAGGAGGGGCAGAGTGCAGAAGGAAATCAAGGCCTTCGCAAGGGCACTGGGCTTTTTCAGAAAGAGATGGGAAGCCATGGAAAGTTCTGAAAAGAAGACCCATAGCATCCGACTAGTGCTTCTCTGGTGATTTTCTGTCCTTGCACCCCATATATGCCTCTCACAATACCTTTTTATTCACTTGCCTTATACACTGGAGTAGAACATATACATGATGATGTCAGCATCATGGGGTTCTTTTCTATAAAAATTTGGGTAAATTTAATTAGTGGTAGAATTTCCATTGTATTCTAAATACCATCAACTTGTCTTAGGTTACACAAAAATTATCAGCAAAAGCAAATTAAATTTAAGTTTCTTCACATCTCCTAATACTTCCTCCCTTTTATAAACTCTCAGTTTTAAGTGCTAGTAAGATATATTTTGAAAGGAAATTCCAATAGCATGTGCATGCCAGGGAGGGACTTCAAAGCAGAGAGAGTAGAACTTAGAAATTGTCGTGTCCTTCCTATTTTCTACTTCTTCTTTAAAAAAAATTTTTTTTTTTTAAATTTTAAGGCTCAGGTGACTTTAGGCCAAAGGAGGGCAAGAGCAGTCACTATGGCTCTAAGTTTCTAGCTCTGTGTTTTCAGCTCCAGCAGTTCAGGGGAGGTGAAAGAAAGACAAAATAAGAAAGAGGAAGAGAGGTACTAGAAGGTCAGAAAGAGATAAAGAAATGCTAGAAAGCTCTTTCTTTTCCTTTTCCCAGACTGGGAAGAATAAAGCAGAATTCCTATATGTACAAAGTATCTCTAGTAGGAAAAATGATTACAGTGCAACTGGGGAACTGAGTTTTTAACTTCCAGAGGCAAGAGGAAGTCACGTTTAGTTCCATAAGAAGACCTAGTTGGGTTTCTTTCTAAAGTGGAAACAATTTCAGTTGAATGGAAAAAATGATGCAGAAAAATATTTTTAAAAATTTCTTTCAGAACGAGAGGGAAATTTTGAAGAGGAGGGCAATGGAAATAAATAAATGGTATCATCCTTAATAATAAAGAAATGTTTATTTAATCAGATAGTCTATTCCATTTTCTCACTAGTGAATGTAACTCTAGTTAGAGATTGTTTCTGATTGCTGGTATACGACTTTATTTGGGTCTACACAGTAGCCATCATTTGATTCATAATGGCATAAATAAGACTGGGGTTCCCAAAGATGACCTCTAGGCTTTGAAGGTCAAAGGGAGTATATGCAGAACCGAGAACAGAGATTAAAATTAATATTCAAGGGGGAGGACAGGGGTGTATGTATGGACTTGTTTCTCCATTTCTCCTGAAGATTCTCCCTAGGCTGGTATCATTTCAGAGAGAAAGGCAACCATCATATTGCCCCTACTTCCTAAAAAAATCACCGTTAAGTTTGAGGGTATATGGTGTCAAACCTCAGTTCGGAAGTCACTAAATGTAATTTTTAACATAAAATTCATCTTTGTACTTTGAAATTCATTTCTTGTTTTCCATTTCAACATAATATTGAAGAAAATTGAACTAAAAAGATTTTAATAGTCTGCTCAACAAAGAAAAGCAGTTTCCAGAATTAGCTGCGGGAACTGGTTTTAGGAAGGTGAACAGTAGGGTCTGGGTTTTGGAATGAAATTGAGAAAACCAGGTAGGCTTCAAGCCTTGGTGGGTTCTCACTGTTCTTGCCCATTCACTTGCTCCTACAGGACTGACATTGACAAATAGGGAGCTTCCTGGGACGTCCTTTGGCTAAAGACAGTGATTAAACAAATGTTTTCTTGGTGAGAAAATTTCCATCGCATTTTGATATGTTGATGATTCACTATTACATTTCTAGGTGTCTAGCTTCTGAAGATGAAAAAAAACCACGCTCTGAAAGTCAGCTAACTCCGCTGTGTTTTAAAAAAAACTTTTGAACTTGCACGTCTTTTATTTTTTTGTAGAACTCTACAACGAGGAACAGTATTTCAGTATAGCTCTTAACCGACTACCGTAACTATAACAGATCCCTGATTACTTTTGCAGCTAACAGTGCAAACTCAGAATAATCCCTACATGGAAATCCTACTCCTCCAAGTCCCCACACCACACGCTGTACGACGAAGGCCATCCAAGATAAATCAGTGCCATAATTTCCATGATGACAGTCCCCCAAACAGCATTTTGTTATTGTTTCCTTCAAATCCCTAGAATTCTTCCCATGTGCTGTCATGTCTCTAGATAACAGTGCATGGAGATTAAATGTGAGTTTAAATGAACTTTTACATGCCTCTATATTTTCTTCTTGGATTTGATTATTTTTAGAGGCAAGTGATGAAAGGTTATTCCTTGCAAGATTTAGCCAGTGAAACGTGCAGCATCAAAACCTGAAGCCCTGCAGTCAGACACATACAGAGCAAAGGGGAAAATGAGAAAATGTTCCACTGGGGCTGCAGCGTTTCAGAGTATGCAGAAATGATGTCATTTGTTTTTACAAAACCCAGTTTAAATTTGTTCCTGCCTTTCAAGAACTGTAGCACAGTGCCTCTGTGGAGACATCCTGCATCCCATATTTCAGGACGTTGGAGTGTTTGCTGCATCAAAATCCAACCAATCGCAGTGTGTAGTCTTGCCCTCCCCAATTTTCATTTGTTCCCCTACCTGAAGCAAGTGTGTGCTGCCCGTGTTAGATCACGGCTCAGCACCCTCCAGCCACGTTAGAACCGCAGAGGCAACGCTCCGTGCCTCGAATGGTTTAAAGGAGAACAGTGCCAAAATAAAAATTTCCTTCAGGTCACCCACGCGCATTCGTTTCATTGACAAATAACCTCCAGGAAGAGGTCTGTTTGAGAAGTAAGTTTTGTTTGTTTTAAGTGAAATCCTAGCGTTTTGTTTTTGCAGCCCCTGCGGAAGTACTGGAACCATCACAGGAGGTAAGGAAACAAATCCTGGGCTAGTGGACCCTCAGTGGCAGAGGCAAGATCTTCAGATTCAATACTAACAATTATCTTTTTTACGAAGCACACCCCATTTGTGTACATATACGTAGATGATAGAAAATGAGCAATGAAGTAGATAGAGCATTCTACAGTGATACAGTGATAGAGGGAGATTATGGCATGGCATTCACTTACAAACATAATGGTTAAGATACAGAGTGAAAAAGAAAAGTGCTGGCTAGTGAGTGTATCACTTTTCCTTCCCTCTTCCCCTCCAACTGTAAGTACAGCCTCTTGACAACACCGGGATGGGTGTGGATTCATTTGTTGTGAGTAGCAGAGACCGAACTCTGGCTACTTTAAACCAAAAAGATATTGATTGGAAGGCTATGAGGAAACTCACAGAATGAAAGAAAGGCTGAAGAAACTGACTCTCAGACCACAGGGCCCATGCCATTCTGGGGGTCTCTGCAGCAGGAACCACATGGGGAGACTGAGTCAGTGCACTGCTGTGAGACTGCACGCTCTCCAAGCTCCCCCTTACCACTGGTCTTCTCTCATCTCCTCATTCTGCTCAAGGGGCAGAGTTCCAGGAGAGAGTGTCCCATTGGCTCACTGGTCTCATGCCACCCCTTGGCTTGGAGAAAGCAGAGTGCCCTTAATTTACATAAAGGGACAGGAGACAGTCTCCCAAAGGAGGTGGGGAGGCTGCTTCTAAAAGAAGGAGAAATGGATGCTGTTTGCTCCCCTCCACCACCATGACCACTGCCCTGGGTCAGGGCCTCCGAATATCTCACCTGGGTTAATGGTCCCCCTCCTTTAACTCATATTTTAAATCTCTTAGTGGTTCCTCATCTGTTAGTGACAAGTCAGGGAACATTTGAAAATGCACAGAAGTGCGGTTGATAACTATGCCAGGACAAGAGGCATACATGGGGACCATCTTTGGCAAACTGGGACGTATGGCCATCCTCATGTTATCACACACTTCTACTTTTCTGTGCTTGATGAAAAACTATTTTATTCTTTAACACTTAACAATTCAAGGAAAACTGAAAGCTCTTGGGGTATAGAAAAGGTGTCTTCTCCTTTGTGTACTCAGCATCTAATTTCATGCTTGGCACATGGTAGGTGCCCCGTGGACCTTCACTGTGTAATTATAATTGAGCATGACTATTAAATTCTTTATCCTTCCTCCTCACATACGCTCCCACATTTAAATTTTCCATGTATTTAGGAAGTGCTCTAGCTCCCAATATTCATACGGGGAAGGTATAGCTAACTCCTTTTCTCCTTGCTTATCATCATTCTTTTCTTCTGACAGTGGCACCAATGTGCCTTCCCTCTCCACTGTACAGATGGGTAAGGTAAAAAACTAAATAAGCCTAGACCATTTCTATTTATGGAAGATGCTATTACTTAATGAAATAATGCTTTTAGGGTGAAATAGAAAGGAAGATATTTTAAAAGATAGTTCTTAAAATCAAATGGCACCTACTTTATTATATATGGTGGAGTACTATGGTAGTTTTAGTGGGTTTTCCCTACAAAACTTCCTTTCTGAGTTACCGGACTTTGGGAACTTACAAATCCTCTAGGCTGTCTTTCAAATAGATAAAACGTTCTGATTCCAGGAATGCTGGAATTGGACTGAAACCTTCTGATCTTACGAGCACGAAGAGATCTACCCTGGATAGTCTTTTCCAAGGTCCAATCTGTCCTCAAAATGAATCACAAGGGCATGTTCTTGGTCCCTGTCTGTGCTCAGATCACATCCTAAAGTCTTCCCTGAAGCAATATCTTCCTTATGAGACAGAGTTTAAAAATTCTTGATTTTTTCTGCATGGTTACATCTCAGAGTGAGGATCAAAGAGTTTCCCTAGATCAAGCAGAACCCCAGGAGATTCCTTCTGGGCCTCTCCAAAGGCCCACTTGACAACTAATGAGCCTGCTTTACTCCACATGGATGCCCTTTCTGCTTCCAGCTGGGTGCTGGGAGACTTGGGAGCCCAAGTCAGATGAGCTAAGCCTGCCACACCAAAGCTCTGTGATAAAGGCCTGGGATTTCAGCATAGACCAAGGCCCCCAAACCAAATAAATTCTGTATCAGAAGCCAGGTCATCTCCTGTTGTTCTCATTATTCTCCACCTTAACCATTCTGTTTCTCTTTCTTGGAAATGTTTTCTCCTTCTTTCAGTCCTTCTAAAGCACCTCTCATTCTCTCAATTCTAGAGCAGGACTCTGTACCCCTTCTTCTTGCCATATTGGCTCCCTGTTCAGAACGGATGGTGCAGAAAAAAAAGCATAAGATGCTACTGATGTATGGAATTTCATCTAGTAAGTCCCATGTGTCAGAACCAAGTACTGTACCAGAGCAATAATATGGAAAATTATGGTTAAAAGAGGAAAATGAGTCATTTAACATTATGCTGATTAATACTTTTTAAAATTTATATCAGGTTTACTTTATAATAACAAATATTTGGGATTTCAGTTATTAAGTTGAGAGAAAAATGAGTTAACCATGGAAGAAAAGAGAAGAGGATAATTTAATGTAAGGGGTGAGTATCTCTTAACAATTTAGGAAGTATGGTAGAGAGATGACAAGTTCTTTAGAAGAAAAGTGAATGAAAATTCAGTGGAAAGTGGTGTGTAATTGATAAACTCAGCTGAAAGTAGAGTAGCTTTCAGACTAGAAAGTTGAGAAGTTTTTAATAAAAGAAAACATGCAACAGTACCCATCAGACATCAGTTTCTACAAAACAAGAAAAAATATTTTTCCTGTTAGAAATTCTACAGCACTTAACATTTTCTGCCATTCCTCATGGCTGAGGATAATTCTTTTCCACACTTTTATTTTAGAGGCTCTTCTCAGAGTCTGTGTCTATATGATCAGAGTTAAGGTGAAAGATGACTAATTATCTGGATAATTCAGTCAGTGTCTCTCGTAACACACTGTTAAACTCCTACCCTCCCCGGGGCTTTCTCTCCCCACTCATTCTCTTTTTGCCCAGTAGCACTCTTGAATTTTTTAAAAAAATCTTGAATTATCTGGATAATTGTTTTCTGTAATTCACGTTACTTGAACATACGTAGCTTGACTGGTATCAGTAAGAGTTCTTTTAAAATCTCCGCATTTGCAGAGGGTATCATGGAAAGAAAATAAAGAACTACATTTTCATTGGTTGTGCTGGTTACCCAGTTCAAATTTTTGAAATATTCCAAATTTTAAAATGGTGCTAACATATAAAAGTATCTGCACAGTCAGGTATTGGAATTGACTTATTTATTTAGAGTTAACTTTTCTCCATTTAACTTCATATAACTATTAGACTATTACAGGTCACTCATCTTCAGCTTTTTTTTCTTTTTAAATTGTTTTAAAATTAAAAATTGAGAAAAAATAGTGTGCTGCCTCTCTCTCTCTCTCTCTCCCTCTCTCTCTAGGGTTTAAACTTTGTGAGGGCAGGACCTATATATTCTCTACTTATAATAAACATTGAAACTTTATTCTTTGCTTACAGTTCTATGGGGCTCACTTAATAATATAAGTCAAATTCAGTTTGGATCCTTAAAAAGAAATCTTTTCCATCTCCCTGAAAACATCTTTCTAGTAAAACATGTTTGTTAAATGACTAGGATTCCCTTAACAAATAAAACATAACGCTGTTTGCTGCTCTTTCCCTCTGAGGTGATGATAAATTGCTGAGGGGTAAAAGCCTTCATACTAATAACAGAGGAAAATTGACTCAAAGATCCCATCATTTTGTTTACCAGCTGTCTTTACAATCCTATAATCACCCTAGCCCACATTAAAAAAATTGTTCAGAGATAGCAAAATAGAAGAGAAACAAATGATCTCTGCTGAAATTAGTTTAAGCAGGGGAACAGGCTGGAAAGAAAGATTTGATCCAGAAACTTACCTATATCTCAGGCATGGTATCCGGTGACCACACACTCGGTGCTGAAACACAACTCAGGAGCATTACATCATCATGACAAACTTTCATTGGCTGCAGAAACCCCAAGGAAAAGACAGGCTTTTAAGGTGCTGAGTGAAAACCCCTGTTGGTTCTTTCTCAGGCTTTTGCCAAAATATTGAAAGACAGACTTTTCCTAGTTAATGCTATCATGACTGAACTTACAAAACATTATTAACCATTTCTTAGGCTTGTTTGGCTCCACTTTAGTCACTAGTTTTATATTTAACTCTAACCTGTTGGGAGATGTTTTTCTTCTAAAAATTAAAAAAAAAATTTTTTTGTTTTTCTTTAGCTTATTTTTATTGAAGGTGCTCTTATTTCCCCTGTTAACTCTTCAGGCTATCTTTCTTATTTTTAAACTATGTTTGACTCAGTAAATCCATTTTTCTCTCTATTACTTCTTCTGTCCTTATTCTCTCTAGGCAAAAAGGGCCAGCACCCACAGATTCAAGAAAGCACAAGTGCTTTATTTATTCTGAGCAGTGTAGTTGGAACTAGTGCACAAAGCCCTTACTTCATCATTCATTTTCATCATTAGTGTTTTTCTGATTGAACTCTAAGAGTTATTTGTGTCGTGCTTATTACCATGGTGATTTATAAACCAAAATCAAGTGTGTAATTTGAGGATGTGAGATTTCGGTGACTGAGAAAAAGTAATAGGGCGATGTTTAGAGTTCCTGCATCCCCTCTGCATCCATTTCTACTGCCTGAGACAGAAACTTTTGATGTAGGGGAAGGTTATGTTTTTGTAAAAAGAGGAACGTTTTCACGATTAGATTTGTCATTCAGGAAATGACAATAATATCACATTACTAATGAGTGTCAACCTCTCTGTCTGTCTGCCTTTCTTTGTCTGTCAGTTTGTCTGTCTGTGTCTCTCTATCTCCTTCTCTTAAATTTAGGACTACAAACAAGGACCAGGATGATGACAGGTGTGACTGTCTTTTTTATTTTTATTTTTTTCTAATATTTATTTATCCATTTGGTTGCACCGGGTCTTAGTTGCGGCAGGCAGGCTTCCCAGTTGTGGCATGTGAACTCCCAGCCTCGGCATGCATGTGGGATCTAGTTCCCTGACCAGAGATCGAACCCGAGCCCCCTGCACTGGGAGCCCGGAGTCCTATACACTGCACCACCAGGGAAGTCCCATGACTGTCTTTTTAAGAATCTCGTGTCAGCTCTCCGTAGAACTTGACTCTCTGGTCTCTTAAAGAGAAGCAAATCCACACACACAAAAATACCCTATAAATTCCCATAGGGAGGAACTGGGAAATCCATGTCTAGTGCAAAGCCTGCTCAGTTGGGATTGTCCTCCGAGTCCTCCCAGACTCCCATTCTTAGCCATGTTCCTTGGAAGGAGGCTGATCGATCCATTGCAAGAGAAGGAGTGGCTGCTGAGAATATGATCTCCAGAGAGATTCCTTTATTATTATTTCTCAGACTCTGGTCTGGGAAGAATAACTAGTGATCATTTTCCCATTATGTAGAGTAATACTGAGGATTCAAGGCCCTAGATTAGAGTTTTGAGAGATTTAGGAGCATTTTTAACAGTGATCAGAAAGGAGAGAGAGAGAAAGGAGAGAGAACCCTTTCTTATTTTGCCTCTGCTAAGGGGAGGGACATACATTCAAGAGTTTCAACACCGAGTGTGTGGTCACTGGGCACATGCCTGAGTTATAGGTAAGTTTCTGGATCAAATCTTTCTAGGATCTACAAGGTAAAAGAAGTCACGTACCCTGCCCTCAAGATGTTTCATACGCGGGAGGGGGAGACAACATTAATCCATAATTACTACTGAAGTCAGATAAAAATATGATATATATATATATATATATATATATATATATATATATATATATACATACACACATTGGTGGGCATCTCAACGAGACTGGAAGATCCCAGGGGGCATTTGAGCTGAATTTTTACAAAATAGAATTTAGCTAGCTGAAGAGAGAGAAAGAATTCTATTAAAAGAAAACAGAAAGGAAAGAAAAGGAGGAATGACTAGCATGGTTTGTTTGAGGAAAAGCATATAGTTTTCCATTATGGAAGGAAAGAGCAGTGTGGAAGATAAGGCTAGATCATAGATACAATCAAATCATGGAGGGCTTTGTGGGCTAAGCCAAGGGATATGGACTTTAACTTGAACACCACTATAGGTCATTGAGGAACTATCATCAGATTTGTGACTAAGCTCTATTAGTCTAGTGGTAGCATAGGATGGGTGGGAACAGACTGGAACCGGGGATATGAGTTAGCCCAAGTTTCAGTTAGAATCTTGGCAGGAAGGAGATGGCACTTTCAAAGTCCTTAACTGTAGAGAGATTACTGAGGGACTGTTTACAGGGGTGTGAGCAGGGTTTAGGGAATTAACAAAGGATGGTGAAGCACCCAGGGAACCACAATGGTAGGAAGCTGTTCCCGACTTATTCCTATTACCAGAAGCTGAACCCAATGGGAAGCCGCAGAGGAGGAAAGCTTGGAGTTGCAGTAAGTAGAGGTTAGCCTCTTGGGGCATAGAGGAGGGTAGAGAAATGGAGAGAAAGTATCTTGAGGTGGGAAGATGATGGGAAAAAAATGTACCCAGCATGGCTGGCTAGCATAATAGTCCAGGACAGAAACAACCAAGACCTGAACTCAGGTAGTGGGGCTGGGGAAAAGTAAATAGATATGAGAAATTTTAAGGAGATAGACTCAACAGTACTGGCAAGGGGTAAGTGTCTGTGTGTGTGTGTGTGTGTGTGTGTGTGTGAGAGAGAGAGAGAGAGAGAGAGATTGAGAGTGTGAGCAAAGGGAAAATGGAAACCTCTAGGCAGGGCAATTTGTGGATTGCTTTCTGGTCCTGATAAATGGATGAATTGTTGTTTGTTGATTGATGAAAAAGATTTCATGGATATATGCTAGGTTTAGTCTAGCAAAAGTTACATTTGAATGCTCCTGAAATATCTAGACAGAAAAGACAATTATACCTCCATCTAAAGGTCAGAAGAGAAATCAAGGATAAAAGATGGGGCTGCACACTGGAAGATGTGGGTATCTGCACTGTTGTTGAGGCCATGAACGTGGATGAGATCATCCAATGAAAGAGTGAATTTAATAATGTGAAGATAAGGGAGCTGACTGGGAGCCTGGGGAACACTGACTTTTAAGGGGCAGCTGGAGTGGAGGGGTCCAGAAAGGAAAAGAGAGAAAAAAAATGTTCAGACAGAAGAAAAATAAAACGTAGGAAGAGAAGAGCTTCCAGAAGAAGGAGTGATCTAGAGGATAATTCTGGAGAGATGTCAAGTGAAGTAAGGATCATACAAATACCCATGAGTTTGAATGTAATATGGAGATCATTAGTAATGCTGGAAAGAACAAGTTTAGTACAGGGGTTCACATACTAACATGTGTTGTGAACTGTCACCTGATGGATAAAGGTGCTTCCTACTGACTGGACCTATCTTATGAACAGCTCTAGAGAGATTAACATGAGATGAAAATCAGTGTTTGGGGACTGGAGTTCTCACTGAGCTTAGAGAGAAGAGTATTGGGGTTGTAAAGTAGTAAGGTGGAAGGATGGGTAGTTGTGGTAAAAGAACAGTTTGAACTTTATGGTTTTAAAGGTCAAGCCAAGTGTACCAACTACGTGGCTTAAACAACAGAAATTTATTTCTCATAGTTCTGGAGGCTAGAAGTCCAAGATCAAGGTGCTGTCTAAGATTCACGCAGGGTTGGTTTCTCCCAAGACCTGTCTCCTTGGCTTACAGATGCCACCTTCCCTCTAAGTCCTGCCATGGCCTTTGCTTTGTAGGCTGGCATTTTTGGTGTCTCTTCCTTTTCTTATAAAGACACCAGTCCTACTGGATTAGGATCCACCCTTATGACCTCATTTAATAACCTTAATTACCTCCTTAAGCCCTATCCCCAAATATAGTCACATTGGGGGTTAAAGCTTCAGCATACAAATTTTGGAGGGATACAATTCAGTCCATAATTCCTAGGCAGAGTGTGGGTTAGGGGAGTGAGCTGCTGAAATGGAGGGCGAGTGAATATCACCAGAATGGAGGTAACCCAACAACTCTTACCCTCACAATAATGCAACCCTACATTGTGTGAATGAACTTTTTGAATCATGTTCCAATAGGAGTTTTACTGAATTTGCAAAACGAGGCTAGGAGAAAAAGCATAATGACTGGTAGTAGTATAATTATCACATTTATCTATAAAACATGCAAGATATTTGTCTACAAATCTTGGAGATCAGCTAAACATTCCACAATTTTTTTGTAGGACAGTTTGTGTAGGTCAAGTTGAAGAGTCTCCCTTTCTGTATATGTATGTGTGCGTATCTATCTATGTTTATCTATCATCTATCTGTCTATCTATCTATCTATCTATCTATCTATCTATCTATCTATCTATCTACCAACCACTCTCACATACATATATATTTTTGCCTCTGGAGAAGTGTGTTTGAAGGTGAATATAGTTGATATGGAAATTCATGTGGAATAGTCTAGAATGAAAATTCTACAGGAATTCACATAGGATAGTTTATTATTTCATATGGAATTATGAAATATGGAATAGTTTTATATGTAATCATTTAATTCTGTATATGGTTGGTATCACAGGTTTAGCTTGTGCTTTTATGTATTTACAGTGCACTTATTTTCATAGCTGGTAAATGCCAGCAAAAAACAAATCAGGTATTACTTGTTAGTCTCATTTCTCTAAAGAGGAAACAGAGGCTCCAAAACTATATAATTAGCAAAAGATTAGCAAAACATTGGCAAGAAAGAATTAGCTGCCATTTTTCCTACCCTTTACATTAGCACATATTCAGTTATTTCTTTCTCTAAGCGAATGAAGTTGTTTTAAAGTTTCCTTATGAGACACATGTTCCCTAAGAGGCACGAACCAGTCATTTTAAAGTAAAGAGGCTATGGTACAAGTTAACTAACTTGTTAGTCTTCAACTCAGAAACAGGGCAAGGAACACTACTCAAATCTCTGGCTCCTGGTCCTGTGAATGGGAACCTGGACCTTGGACATGTCCCTTTACTGCCTAGGGCTCAGTTTGCTCCTCTGAAAGATGAGGGGTTTGGTACAATCTCTTCTTAATCTAAACTCTTATGTGCCCATAACCTTTGTTTTCCAAGAATTCTAGGGATGCACAGGGAGTCAACTCTGATCCAGATATAATTTTTGAATCTGGAAGATATTACCCAGGCTACAGCATGGTTAGCACTGGAAACAGTAAATTCTGAAGAACTGCTTTTGCATGCAAGGGTGTCTGGGTATGTCAAAATGTATTGTGGAAAGTCTCAAAACAAGATTAATTGTATTTGACTTAATTCAAACACATATAGGTGGGAAAGCAATGGAATGCATTGATTAATCAAATATAATCATTGTCAAAACTCAAGTGTGATTAGAAACCATTGGAATAAGTTATTACACATAGATCAAAATAATCTATTTTTTTAAAGTGAGGAAAAATCGAGGTTACAGAAGCATTGATTGTGTAAATATGGAAGGAATAAATTTAGTTATACAAAATAAAAAGAGGTTTGAAATTTAATAAATGCCAAAGGATCTTTGAAGAAGTAAATAAAAACTGAAGATCACATCACTAGATTATATCTCAAAGGTAGGGTAATGTCATGTAAAATAAGGTTCTCCGAAAATTCTTCAATTAGATTCTAGGTAACCTAACATAGTTAGGAAAATCCGAAAACACTCACAAGACATTAGTAACCAGTGTTTCTTGGCTCCAACTGTAACTGATATTGAGCAGTTCAAAGATAATTTCTGAGGCATAGCATTTATGGCAATTTCTAAGTACAAACCTTCTTATTAGGCCAAGAATGTACACGCTTTAAAAGCCCCGAAAGAAAGAGGTTGGGGAAAAGAAGAAAAGAGAAAGGGCAATTATCAACCCAAGGAGATGTCTGGATTACCAAGGTTCTATTTAATGGAAAAACAAAACAAGGTAGATTTTTAAATTGATGAAAGAGAATTAAGAGCTCTATGCAATTTCATTTAAAATTCTGAAACTGGAACAAAATAAAGAAACAACCTTAGGACTGAAAAGTTTAGTTTATTAAAAGTCCAACTTAAATATTTTTTCCCATTGCTGCAAAACATCTTTCTGATTGAAAAGGAAAATGATTTTTCTAAATATCATGAATTTAATTTTTTTCTGAATATTAAGTATGCCAACCTTACTTTTCTGAATGAAAATTCTGTTTTCTGAATGAAAGTTCCAGGCTAGTAAAGAACAGTGATACCAATCGTCCAGCGACCTCCATTGCTTTCATACACAAGTATGAATGTGGGAGTGCTTTCCTGTCTTTTTCACTACTCTATCACCTCTGTCCTATGGCAAACATGGTTTTTGAAAGTTAAAAAAACGTAATCTTAGAAGGCTCCAGGTGCTTTGGAATGTACCAAAAAAGAACTTGGGGAAAAAAGGAGGTTCCTTTTTGAATTCAAGGAAGGCTGGATCTTGAGACCCTTCTCAGTTAATTCCCAAATATCATCTTCTGCAATTTCTCCTCTCACCTTGGAATCAGATGAATGATCGTTTAATCTTTCTAGGATCATGTAATTCATAAAGTTATATATATGCCACACTACGTATTATTGAAAATTACTCAAGATGTTTTAGACACTCATTCATCGCAATTTAAATTTGCTCTGTGAGTCTGACTTGGCATTCATGCTCTGTAGAGGAAGTCTTATGATCCTTAATTTTAGGATGACTATTTCAAAGCAGGCATTATTTACGGACTAAATCCACAGGTTTCCCAGAAAGGTTTGCCTGCTTCCCTAACCGTGCCACAAACTGTACAGTCGTACCTTTCAGATATGGTTAACTACACATGTATTTTACTTTCAGCTGTAGGTCCAACATGCATGAGAGAAGAAAGCATCCTCTGAGCTTTGAGTTTCAGTAGCAGCAGGGATGCACATAAAATCGAGATTTGTTCTTACCTCGGGATTATCTCTCACTGGTAACTAACGGACACTTGTGGTCATAGAGAAATCAAGGCATTACTTATATGATGTGGTCTGTTTATCAACTGCAGATATATTCAGAGAGTTCATTTCTAATGTTCACTTCTTTTGTCAGGAAGGAATTTCTGTCACTTATTTGAGAATGCAGTACTTTCCTTGCCCACTACACATTAACCAAACACCACATTCTCCCTCACACAGCATCCATCAAACAACAGTCATCAAGGAAAGAGAGAGAGGAGGTGGAAAGAAAAAGAAACCTCCCACATAACTGACAGTCTGCTCAGACAAAGCTCATGCAGCATTAGACAGTCATATTAGCAGGCACTAATATAAACACAGGCAGGAAGTGTAGTGCTAACACTCCTTTTCCCTACTAATAACTAGAAATAATCTGTAATTTAAAGCTATATATTAATAGACTATGGCCTATCTTGTTTGGTGAACATAATAAATGCAGCTCTTGCTATACATATTATAAATAAATACATCAAAGAAATGCTTGACCTAGAAGAAAACACGGCATATACATGATCTCAGAATTTACCAGGAGGTATGTTAGCTTATTATCCTAATAACTCGTTTGTTGGTTTGTTTATTTATTTAGTTATACCAAAACACCAATGAGCAAAGTAGTTTAACAGGATGGCTAATTAGATGAAGTACAGATTAGACTTATGACATTTAGAAGTCTGTGCAATTATGACTTTATAGTTACTGACTATAGGAAATGCACTGAGCCCCACGGGAGCCAAAGCAATAACCTAGAAAGAGTTTGTATTCTGCTGGAACTATATCCTGTGATTCCCTTTTTGGTAACTGCAGTTAGACATTGGCTGCAATAGTCAACTGGTCATACTCAACTTTATTATACTAAGACAAAGTTTATATTTGATTCAGTATTCTGTCTACACGGTAATACAGATACTAGAGTTGCATCAGATTCCTATTATATCTGGTATAGTTTTAAACCATGGTGCAAAGCTATATGGTTTCTCCTTGCTAATTTAGTTCTATAAGACTGACTAGGTTTCTGTAGTAGTTGCTTTGATGTTGGTAATGGAGGATGATGAATTTGACTTCCTAAAAAGAGTACATCTATTTGGAATGTATTTAATATGAGATTCCAAGAAGTTAAAGATGATAAAGATGAGAAGGATTGGATGTCAAGTTATGAAAGATAACTCAATTGTCATAATAAATTAACTGAATTATTATTTAATTTCATTAACAAATATAATTTAATTATTATAATAATTTAATGACATACACAATAATATTTGCTTAGTAGGGTCAGAGTTATTTGAAAGCAAAACATCTGCATGGAAAAAATCTTTACCTGATCCATAGTGTATTAACTTGTGTTTTACCTGGTTTAGCATAATTGAAGGAAAATGAACATTTATTGAATACCTACTATGATCTAGCTATATACTAGGTGCTGTGCTTTAGCGCACTTAATGCTCTTTTTGACACTGATAAGTAAAAAGGAAATGCAAGTTGATCATCGTCGAGGAGACAGGTTTACTCAGGTCTGTTTTGCTAAATCTACACAGTAACACTTCTCCATTTAAATACAACAAAAGCCACTTTAAAGATCATTAAGTCGGTTAAAAGCTATAAGAAAAATGAATGCTTCTCTTTTTATTGCCTATTTTTGAATATTTTCAGTAGTAATGATTAGAAGCTGAAAACAGCTAAATGGTTGAATGTATATAATTTGCTTCTTCTTACAGAGCATGTTTCATCTCATGACTTCCCAAACTAATTACGATACTAGATTTATCTATTAATTTCCAAAAGAAAGTAAATACAGTTATGGTAAGAGTACATAAATACCAACCTACTTGGTGCTAAAGGAGCTGGTGTCCAATATACAAAGCATTTCATACTCACTACCAATTCAGGAGCCAGGAAGTCTTCAAGCAGTGACTCTCTTGACAGCTTCTAAGCTCTCTAGCAGATTCCCCCCAGACAACTCAGAGTCTTCTTTTCTCCTAGGTTCACTAGGAACCTATTTTGCTTTTTTCTAATTTTAACAATCACCTCTTTTCATTTTTATAACCTCACAATTAACTCATTAAAGCCACTACTCTAGATTTATTATATGTTTGTTGATGGGTATCTTTATTTTACCTGTAGTATTGACTGATTTATTGACTGATTAACTTACTCAACACACAACTATAGAGTGCTAACCATGTGTAAGGCTCTAATCTGGATGTTCTAGGATAAAGAGAGATGACTGTTAATTGATGCTTGACTTTGAGAGGGTTAGTTACTATCTAATGAGCAAATTAAGCATAGGAAGAATAAACTATAGTTCATATCAGAATTAGATTAAGATACATGTTATGGGAGGAACAAGTGATTAACTTCTTCTTGAGGAGCAAATCATATCATTTCTTGGCTCAAAGCCTTCAGTGGTTCCCTACTCTCCTTAGGCTTACACAATCTATATCCAACATTCATTTATTCAATGATGACTTAGTTTTAAGCATTCCAACCTTATCTAATCATTAGCCTTCAGCACTCAATGCACCCTTAATATATTCATCATAATCTTGCTAAAACTACCTCCTCCAGAGAGTATTCCTTGACCAGACCCATCTACAAGGCTTTCTTTCTCTTGGCAACTTGTACAATTTAGTATAATCGTTTAATGCATTGGATTAATAAATGCTTTTTTTCAAGTACTTAAGTGCAATTTGTTCCCCATCACATTTCAAACCTCCTAGGAAGAGATCAAGTCCAAGTTTCTTTGAGTTCTTTATAGCATCTCATGTTATATATGATAAAGAGCCAATAAATATTTGTTGACTGATCTATCTCAGAGATCAGAGAGCATGTTTTGTTCACTGTTTTTACCTTTGCTCAGAGGTTCCCTGTAGAAGTAGTTTTTGAGGATGATTACATTGCTGAAGTTAAAATGCAGTAATATTATCTATTATAATGGTTGGTATATGCATTTTTTTTCTAATTTGGCTGTAGTATCTTTTTAAGATCAAATTTTCATCATTGAGATTATACTGTCATTGAAAATAAGAAATAAAATCCAATTTACCATCAACTTACCATAAAATGCCTAATCAATGTGTGAAAAGAACTTGGTCAGTTTAAAAAAAAAAACTAAACAAAAAATATATTCAATGCAGTATAACATACATACTGCACATTGTGATATTTGCACAAATCACAAGACTATAGCTTGATGAATAACCACCACACAGATCAAGAAACAGCATAGTCCCAGTACTTCAAAAGTTTCCTCCTACTTCCCTCTATTGTCATACAGTTTTCCAAAACATTTTTTTCCAATTTGCATTCCCTCCAGCAGTATACAAAATTTCCAGTTCTTCCATATCTTCAGTACCGCTTAGTTTTGTTAAGCTTCTTAATTTTGGCTCTTTAAATTTGGTTTTATTTGGAATGTGTAGTGTTATCTCATCTTTTATTTTTCATTTCTTGGTGACTAATGAGAATAGCATGTTGTTCTATGTTTACTGGCCATTTGTATATCCTCTTTCATGAAGTGTCTTAGACTTTTGCTCATGTTTCTATTGAGGAGTTCTTTATATATTTGGCATAAGTGTCACTCGTTTATAAGCGTTTCCGACACTATTTTCCCCAATCTGTGGCTAATCTCTTAAAATCTCTTGAAGGTTTCTTTTGATAAACAGAATTTCTTAGTTTCAATTTATGTTAATAAGTTTTTAGTTCTGTTTAGGAAATCTTTGCCTATTGCAAAGTTTTGAAGACATTCTCTTGCATTAGTTTCTAGAAGCCTTATGGTTTCACCATTAATACTTAGATCAATAATCCATCTGCAATTGACTTTTGCATATGGTCTTATTTAGGAGTCAATGTTCAGTTGATTCCATATGATTACCCCGTTAACTCAGGATCATTTACTGAAAAGTCCATCCTTTCCCAGTATCATTTTTTGCAGTACCATTTTTGTTATGTCAAGTGTCCTTATATGTCTGGGTTTGTTTCTGGATTTTCTCTTTTGTTCTATTTCTGAAATTTCTCTTCTGGACCTTCTCTATCCTTGCACTAATACTACACTGTCTTAATTAGCACAGCTTTATTGTAAAACCTTTAAAATCCTCCACCATTTTTCTTCTTTAAGATTATCTCAGTTATTCTTGGTCATTTAGATGAAGCTTATACATTTCCATAAAATATAATCTGAGGACTTTCTTTTTGGAGATGGGTTGAAGTGATCAATTTGGAGAAGATTCAGAATTCCAAATTGTGAAAAGTTATTTAGGTCTTGTTTAATTTCTCCTAAAAATGTTATGTAGTCTTTGTGTAGAGACTGTGCTAGTTTTTGAAAGTACATTTATTATCACGTTTTATGTGTCATGTTGCTATCATAAATGTGATTTCTTAAATTTATTTTATACTTATTTGTTGCTGTTATAGAAACATAAAATTGCTTTGAAACATAATATTGGCCTTGTATCTAGTGACCTTGCTAAATGCAATTATTAATTCCAAGGGAATGCCAGTGGTTAGGAGTCAGGCCAATGAGGAAGGCAACATGAAACATGAAGGCAAAGACCAGAAGTAAGTAACAGGTCAGCCATCTCAGGAAGTCTCTTAAAAAAGAAAGGAGATTAGATGAGTTGGAACAAAGCCTTAACATAAACACAATTTGGGGTTGGATGAATTTCATTTCATAATAAAAATGTGATTAATCTACTTGGGAAAGCTTGAAGTTGGAAAACTTACACGGAGCTAGAACTTGGAGATGTGCTTTCTTGGAAATTCTACAAAATAATGGCCAGGCAAAACATTTTATTCCAACTGTCTTGAATCACATCTACATCTCATATGGTATAATCTAACCCTCTGTATTGGCCTATGTCTTTGACAACATGTGTACCTGATAATTTAGATTACAGTGATAGAATTAATAAAAGCCACCATTTATTCATGTTTTCTCTCTTGTCAGATACTTTGAGTGAATCATCATATACATTATATCCATTCCTTTAATAAGTTCAAAATCCTTCAGGATAGATGTGATTATTTTAAGCTTATATACACAATATATTTGTAGGAGCTCTTTAGTTCCAAGAAAGAGAAACCTTATTTGAAAATGTTTAAGCAAAAGCTTAATTTGTAGGGGGAAGTATGCTGGGTCATCTCAGAATAAACCAGCTGTGAGACTGCAGCTGAGCTTTGCAGACAGCTGGATAGAATGAGATCTCAGGGCCATCAGGATACTGTCTATCGTTGCTGCTCTGCTTGTGGACTTTTAGTTTCTCTCTCTCTCTTCTGTTTATTACTGGTTTTCTCTACATGATAGGAAATATTATTGCTAATGGCTCCTGAGTTTTACATCTTTCAGCATAACTACTCTTCTCTTGGTCCCAACTCAAAAAAAAAAAAAAATGCCCAGGAAGAGAGTCATTAGCTCAGCTTTGGCTAGGTACCCACAAGTGACATGTGGCAGGGTCATACAATATAATGTTGAACTATATGAAATTGCCAGTATTTGCTTAAGAAAGAATGGCAATTTCATCATTCAATCTAATAATTATAGTTAATAGTAATAGTAATATAGTTGAGTGCCTACTATGTGCCGAGCATTGTTCTAAGCACTTTACAGATATTTACTCATTTACATTTGCAACAACCTTACAATTTAGATGCTATAATCATCTTCATTTTATAGATGAGGAAACTAAAGCACAGGGAGTTTAACTAACTTGCCCATGATCACATAAGTGTAAATACCAGGATTTTGACCCAAGCATTCTGGTTCCAGAGTCTATTACATGACATGGTAGTAACTGAAAACATTATATAGAATTGGGGAAAGATATTACCTTGAGGTTGTAGGTCAGGGGTATATGTCATAGACTCAGTCCCACTGTTGTCTACTGCACCAATATCTTGACAAGGAAATGGAGGCCCAGAGAGGAGGGTAATGAAATCTTGTAAGACCACACTGCTAATAAATGGCAGGACTGACACTGGAACTCGAGTCTGTCTGGGCCCATTACATGATGCTCCCTATTAAATCATTGGTTTTGGAGAAGAATGATAAACTTCATATTATACTACAATAAGTACACTATAAATCAGCTTCTTGTGTGTAGAACATTCTTCTGGGTACTAATACGTAAGGAATTACAAGACTTAGTTTTCATTTTCTATTTGGAAGTAAAAATATTATATGCATTTTGAATGTATTCTTTATTAAGTTGAATGTGTCCTGTTAAGAGAAATGCATTGGATGTTACTTGTTAAGTAGAAATGCCACCTGTGTGTCTCCCTCAGAAATGATTATATGTGTGTGGGGTCTTTTTGTAGATTCCCCCTTCTCAATGCTGACATGAAAATGGGCTGTGAGATACTTTTGCATTGTTGAGAACTGATGAGGCCTTCTTAGATTTCTCAGATTTGTATTTGCTGCTCTGCGTGTCCCTGTGGAACTGAGGGAGACCAGGGAAGCTGGACTTGCCCTGTGGATTCACTATTGTATCCTGAGCTAAGTAAAAGTGAAAGTGTTCTTTTGCATTTAAGCAAACAGAGGAAAAGTGGTTTGTGTGTAAAGTTTAATTGTGCAATATCAAAACAAAACCAGACCATAAAACAAGGCTGGCAACGTGTCTCTTACATACCCTACTCTCACCCGTAACTTCTTATGTTGTAATTGCCTTATTAGAAGAGATGACATTAATTATCTCTGTTTTTCTGCAGTTTTACTATGATGTATCTAAATATGGATATATTTTCATTTATCCTGTGGGTGATTTCTTGGGATTCTTGGCTCTGTGAATTGATGTTTCTCCTTAGTTCTGGGAATTAAGTATATCTTTCAATAATGCCTTTATTTCATTCTCTCAGACCTATCCTTCTGCTCACTACATTGTCTATTTGTTTACTTTCTGAATAATTCTTTATTATCTATTTTTCAGTTCATGAATTCTCTCTTCAGCTATGCCTAACCTATGCAAAATCTCTCCATTCAGTTCATGAATTCTCTCTTCAGCTATGTCTAACCTATGTAAAATCTCTCCATTCAGTTCTCAATTTCAGATTTTTGGGGCTGAAATTGGGGCCTGGTTTATCAGAGGTCCAGATTTGGGGCCCTAGGCTTTGACAGCTCCAATAGTCTGCAAAAGTGCAACTCTGTTCTGATGATCTTCCCCTCCCCCACCCCACCAAATTAACAAATAACCTTGGGTTAAAGAAACTTTGCGTGCCTAGCTTATCTTTCTGTTTCTCAATTCTGTGGGTTTTGATCAGAAAATTCTTCACCATCTTGTTAGATTTTGTTGTTTTGGAGAAATTAAAAAAATATTTTATCCAGAATTTTTAGTTTCCTCAATGAGAGAGATTATTATAATTACTGAGTTCTTCCCTAGTGAAAATGGAAGTCTCAACATTTGTCTTTGATTAATTTATTTTTAGTTGAGTAATTTAATAAATGAATAAATAAATTAATAAAATGGGTTGATGTTTAGAACCAAAGATGACAATATTCTGCGTTTTACTGTGGCCTCTGAAGGGCTCAGCGATAATGACTTGATATGCCATTTTACTTCACAGAAACTGCTGATTTTACTCTGTGAGTTGTTGCATTGCCAAGTGTGTACAGGTCCTTAGAGGTGGTTATGGACCTCCTTTCACATACACTGTGAGAATTGTGATTAGATGGGGCTATGCAGATATAGGCTTTATTTCAGTGAGCTTCCCTGGCCTCATGTCCAGAGGACTGTGGTGAAAGCTGATCTGGACATTAAAGATCAGTGTTTATTAGCTAGATAAGGAAAGATTTATAAGGGTGGAGGAGTGCTATTTAACTTCTCTGTTGAAGTAGTGGCTCTCTCTCAGCTGGTTTGTAATTGAACCTTTTATTCTAGGGAATTTAGGGGTCCTCAGTATAACCTTACCACTATAATTACCTTTTCTTGCAACCAATTGTGTTAGAAGTAGATATTCTGCTATGAGTTGTTACTTTTTCTATGAGTAACAATGGAAAACATATAAGTAGCAGTTAACTCTGTGCCAGAATCTTTTCTAAAATCTTTACATTTATTAAATACTTTTGTCTTCACAGGAACACATAAGGAGATGAGGTAAAGATAATTGATAAAATTGTACCACCAGAGAGTAACAGAGAATAAGAGATCCCAGACAATCTTGGTCTAGAGTTCAAGCTCTATCTGTTCTATTATAATCTCAATAGTATAATAATAATAACAAGAAACACCATTCAGACACTTAGGAACACAATCTCATGCCTGGGAGAAAGGAATATTATTCTTCTCTACTAGATCTCCAGTTTTAAAAGTGGAAGATAAAACTAAAGGAAAGAGAAACTTGAAAGAAAAATAAAGACACATGTCTTGGAAGTGAGTTGTCAGATAAGCAATGAGATGATTTTTCCAAGAGCATAAAGCAAGTGTCACAGCTGTGTTTTAAGTTGGGATTTTCACTAGAGTTTGGTCATATGTCTATATAAGAACAATGTCAAATAAAAGCTAGAGAATCACTCATTTTTACAAGGTGACTACTGTGTGCAAGCACTTCTGAGGGATCTAGGATTTACACACCTTTCAATCACAGATAAATACAGAGCAGCTCTCAGTGTAGCCAAGAACTGTCTCTTCACGTGGCTTCCTGCCAAAACATGCTCAGCTTCCCTCCTCTGTCTGCTGCCCGCCCAGAGAGAATATGAGGGTTCTGTGGCCTTTTGGGTCTCCTAGTGGAAAATTTCTACAAACTAAGCAGATAGAAAGTTAGCACAAAGCGGACGATTTGCAAACGGACACCATTCCACGCCAAAGGCCCTCAGATTCTAAAAAGCAGCAGACCCCTATGGTGTGAATCTGCTTGCTTCATACCATGAACGGAAACTGTTTTTAAAACCCAAAGGGGTTGTGATGACTGAGCATCAATACGGTTTGTCTTTATCCTTGATGCAAAAATGATAAAAGGAAATGATTTCAAAACAGCCAAGGAATCATTTAAAGAAACTCGATGCCATATCAAAGGGCACCACAAAACACGAAGAGCATCGTTTCATTGCTGAGAATGGAAAATCTATTGAAATTCTTGTAAGGATACGTGTGTGTCTCTGTGTGTGCATTCTTTGACATAATTAAGGATGAGTCCATGGATAACATGCTGAAAGACAAAATTTTTCTCTTATTCAGTGTGAAGGATTATGGCTGTGTCTGTGTGTTTAAAAGATGATCTAAAAATGTTCAATATTGTCTTTTTTTCTTTTTTTTAAAGCTGGGTTCAGGGAAGTTTTATATTGTCATAATCTGAATCTGTTCTGATTAAGGTGACAGTTCGGTGACTCATTATAAACATGACAGATCACTCCACTTGTCTTTTTTAGGCAGAAGAGGCTTTCAAGTGTTCTTGGGGTTCCTGAAAGGAGCTAAAAAAACACAGAATCTATGATACACACACACACACACACACACACACACACACACACGCACACACACATATACATACATATATATGTATATAGCCATTTTGTGCAGCTTGCGGGATCTCAGTTCCCCGACCAGGGATTGAACCCGGGCCCTAGCAGTGAAAGCACCGAGTCCTAACCACTGGGCCGCCAGGGAATTTCCAACTGTGATATTTTACTATTATCCTTACTTAAGATTATGTACTTTGAAACTAACATGATTTTTTTCCTAAAACTGCCACTTAAATGGGGGTTACATTCAATCAGGTTAATGAAATACAACATCCATAAAACATGACACAGCTTTAGGAGATAACATTTGAATGTAATATTTGCAATTTATTACAATAGGTAGGATAGATATGGTGTTAACCTCATTTTAGGTGACTTATTTAGATAACAAATGCAGATCGAGTCTTTAAATTTTGCTTTCTATATATTGTTAAAAATATAAGTAAATTTGATACGTTCTTGTGTCAGTTGAGTTAGTCTAGGTCATGCTCTGGTAAAAGACAATCCGAGATCTTATTGGCTTTCAGCCACAAAGATTTATTTCTTATGCACGCGACTTGCCAGTCAGGACTCGATTGAAGACCCTGGTTCATGCGTCCTCACTCCAGGACCCAGGCTGAAGGAGCAGACCCTGTTTTGAAGGTTGTCGTTTGCTGTTCTTTGGTGGGAAAAAAGTGTAGTGAATTCTGCTCTAATTCTTTTTTGGGGGGCCACTTCATGTGGCACGCGGGATCTTAGTTTCCCAACCAGGGATTGAACCCATGCCCCCTGCAATGGAAGCATGGAGTCTTAACCTCTGGACCGCCAGGGAAGTCCCTGTACTAATTCTTAAAGCTTCCAACTGGAGGTGACACACATCACTCCAACAGGTCACATGGGGAGAAAGCAAGCTCAATCCTACCGTATGCTCTGAAGGAGAACCAGAAATATTTAGTAAATTGCACTAATGATCACCATAATCTCCAGTCCCTCGAAATAGTAAAAACTGATAAAGCAAATCCAGTATGTAAATCAGCACATCAGGGAAAGCGATCCAGGGGGGCAAACAGAGCCCCATCAAAAGTTTTCTCAGCTCCCTTTTGCAGCAAACCTTCTTATGAGTTACTACACTTACTGTCTTCAATTTGTCCTTACTCATTCTCTCAGCAACCCACTCGAATCCTATTATTTTCTTTTAATATTCACTCTTCTGGAACCACAAGATCCTCTTTTTTACCTCTATGAACCTTCACTTTAGGACTCTCCCCAGCCCTGCTGACATACCCACTGATTTACACGGAGGCTGAGGAGAAATCTGGAAACTACCCCGCACCACCGTTGAACTCTGATGTTTGGATGTATGCAGTTTTGGCTAATGCATCGGGGTGAACCTAGTGGAAATGCAATTTCAGGGAGAAAAAAAATGGAAGCCACTAAGAGTTAAATGAAGACAGCATTAAATGCAGTAAGTTAGACTGAACAACAAACCTGAGTGTCGGAGAGAAATGTTTTGGGTGTTAGTGCAAGGCAGGTGATTGGGAAGTCCATTCCAGTCCAGCCACCATGACGCATCATGCATCCTGAGAGAAAGGTGTGTGTGTGTGTAATAAAGGTCTGTAACATGTGATGGCTGGAGCATCATGCTGTGGAAATCTTGCAGTGGCACCGTGGTCATGCTCCGGTTCCCTGATGTTGGGTTTCACTGTTACCTGGGTGGCAGCACTGGAAATGGGAGAAGAGGTTTGGACTTGGAGTAACACTTCTGGGAGCTCTCAAGCTTGGGGTTGCAGAGTCCTGACTCAGCTAGCGATTGTTGGGGTAGGGGGTGATTTAGTAGCATCCTTAACCACTGACATTTTGAGGTTTAAGAAATATTCTTCAAGAAGACCCCAATGAAGCAGCCGCATAGCACAGGGAGATCAGCTCGGTGCTTTGTGACCACCTAGAGGGGTGGGATAGGGAGGGTGGGAGGGAGACGCAAGAGGGAGGAGATATGGGGATATATGTATATGCATAGCTGATTCACTTTGTTATACAGCAGAAACTAACACACCATTGTAAAGCAATTATACTCCAATAAAGATGTTAAAAAAAAAAAAGACCCCAACTGAGAACAATGGATGAATAACCAAGAGTAAGATGTGGAACTCTGGGGTGGAGTTGCGCACTGCCTTTGGGCTCAGCAGAGTTGCAGCTTGTCTGTAGTCATAGCCATCAGGATCCAACATGGTCGCTCCTTTCTTTAGAACCTGGGAGTCTTCATCCTTTCCAAGGCTTCAGCTTTTTGTGATCAGTCCTTCAGCACCCAAGTGCCATACTATCTCATCAGAGATTCTTAACTTCGGCGTAGGCTCTCACCACTTGTAGAACCACAGCCACTTGCCTACCTTACCTATGTCCTAGTCACAGGAAAGTTAACTCTCCTTTCCTTTTTAATCATTCCCCATGTACACACTTTGTACTTAAAAACATCAGCTTTATTTTCATTCAGTGTAACCTTCTAGTATCCACGGGAGAAACCTCAATGACCTTAATCATTCGGTTCTGCCTATTTGGGGGAATGTATGCATGGTATCGATACTTTGGATAATAAAGAAGGAAATCATCTCTAAATAGAGCCGATATTATTACAGACAGCTTGATAATAGGTCATATAGATACAGAGTGGTAAATGCTGAAGTATTAAAAAGATTGGGCATTAAACTTTAGAATAAATTAAGGTTTTGTGCTAAACTCGCTAAAGCACAGTGAATTGAAAAGTCTTTGTAGCAATTCTCCTGAAGAAAATTGCCCCAGGTAGATTTTAAAAAACAGTATGTAAGACATCTTTCATTTTACTTAATACAACTGCCTAAATTCTTCCTCCTTCTCTTCCCCTCCTTTTTGTTTCCTTCCTTCTCCTTCCCTTCACTTCCTTTTCCTTCTCTTCCTTCCTTCTCTGTACCTTCTTTCTTTTCTTCCTTTCTTTCTAAACTTCTGACCCTGGAATTCCAGAAGATAAACTTTCTTGGACTTTTTAAAAACTAAGCTCATACAGTGCTTTAAAATACCCCTTAGTCTCTTGGATGATTTTTACTTTTTCCTTTAAATTCTTCTGTTCTATTCCTTCTTATTCTCTGTTGACCTTTGACTTTGAGAATTCAGATAAGATTTCTTACATTTTTAGTTGTTTTGCACTTGCCAAATAAGTACTCCTTTGGTTTTAAAAAATGGTGCATTTTTAAACTTTTTTTAGTCATATTTAAGAACCCCAGAATAAATTTTAATGATTATTTCACTTAGAGTGTTCTGGTTAAACAGAAATAAATGTGCAAAAGTGACAACAAACTCTTACAAGTCTAGAAAAGACTATCCTTTTACAGCAAGGAAAGAGCTCTCATTTCTAGGGCATGTAAGATACTGATGTATTGTATCTGAGGATCATTGTGTCCACTGGAGTGTGTTGTCAAGAATCTTCAATACTCCTATCTCTCTAGCTTATTCTTGTGTTTAGACTCATTTAGACACCATTAAAGAACAAATGTGTTTCCTCTTTTAGGACAAAGGCAATCAGCCTGGTCTGAAACTTGATTTTACATGACCGTGAGATCAAGTAGAGCAAAAACAAGTGTAATTAAGCTCATAGTTCTCAGTACATGGGTCTTTGTGATCCTTTGATTAGATCCACCCAAAGGCAAATATATTTTGAGCATTGTTTGAAATATACAATGTAGAACAAAATTAAATAGATGTAAATCTCACTGAGTCATAAACTCCCAATTTAGCAAACTCCATGGAAAGCTGGCTACTCACAAAAGACTACTGAGAGTTAAATCTTTGCACTTTTGATCCTTGACATGGGTGTCCAGTCTATAAAAACAAGGTCAACCTGTGGATTAATTCATTTATTTGTTCTACAAATATTAAGCCACTATATTAGTTTTGTATTGCTGCTGTAACAAATTGCCACAAATGTACAGGCTTAAAACAGCAAAAAAATGTGATCTTACAGTTCAATAATTCAGGAGTCAGACACAGGTCACACTGAGTTAAAATCAAGGTGTCAGCAAGACTATGTTCCTTTCTGGAGACTCTAGGGGAGAATCTATTTCCTTGTTTCTTCCAGCTTCTTCTTCTTTTTTTTTGGCTGTGTTGGGTCTTCGTTGCTGTGCATGGGCTTTCTCTAGTTGTGGCAAGCAGGGGCTACTCTTCATTGTGGTGCATGGGCTTCTCATTGCGGTGGCTTCTTCTCTTGTTGCAGAGCATGGGCTCTAGGCGCCTAGGCCTCAGTAGTTGCAGCATGCTGGCTTCAGTAGTTGCAGCACATGGGCTCAATGGTTGTGGCGCATGAGCTTAATTGCTCCGCAGCCCATGGGATCTTCCCGGACCAGGGGTAGAACCTGTGTCCTCTGCATTGGCAGGAGGATTCTTAACCACAGCACCACCAGGGAAGTCCTCCTTCCAGCTTCTTCAGGCCACTGCATTCCTTGGCTTTAGACTCCCACCTTCCTTCAGATTCAAAGCCAGAAATGTTGCATCTCCCTTAAACACTTTTTTTGTCTTCATCTGTCCCTCAGAACAAATCCTGGAAAGGCTCTTCACTTTTAAGATTCATGTGATTAAACTGGGTCCACCTGGATAATCCAGGATAATCTCCCCAACTCAAGGTCCATACACTTAATCACATCTGCAAAGTCCCTTTTACCACGTAAAGTAACATATTACACAGTGATATATCTGTGATGATTACATAGCAATCATTTAGGTAACATACCCATCAATGGACAGGGTTTAATTGAGCAGTGTGAATAAAGACCATTGTTAGGAGGTAGGCACACCTGGGTTCCAATTCTGGGTCTATTACTTAATGGAGAAAAATTTGGGACCTAACTAATCTTGTCGAGCCCCAATTTCTTCAACGGTAAAATGGGGGATAATAATACCTGTTGAATGACTGCTATTAGGGACTAAATGAAATTGTGTATGCAAAACTCATAATACTTAGGCATAGAGTGAGTGCTCAAGAAATATCATTTCTCTTCTCTAAAGATGGTGCATCTTTTCATGAAATTTGGAAGCATAACTCCAAGGTCGAACAACAGAGCTGTTTCCAGTTGGTCTTATTTAGAGACATAAAGAAAATCTCCCTGACTTGAACTTATCTTTTATCACTTTTCCTGAAACTTCAGAACCAGCAATATATTCTTTTGGGTTATGTGGTTGGGTTTGCTTTCCAAATGTGCACATTAAATATACAGTTGTTATCAAGGAGGATGGAACATGAAGCTGTTATAAGTAATTGCCACTGGAATGTGTTTGTCAAAGGAGGCTGATTGAGAAAAAGTTAGGAGTCATTTGTTTGTTTGTTTGTTTTGAGTGAAATAAAGAAGTGAAAGTAAGTTTACGTGGTAGTATAGAGCCCAAGGAGGGCAGACCTGATGCAGCTGCCAAAGCTGGCAGCACTTGGACTTTTGTGGAGAGGGAACGTAATAGAGGAAGAAAGGGAAAAAGGGAAAACCTGAGGAATTTGAGTTCACGTCTCCCCACGGCTCTACATATCTAAGGATGACCCTGCTGGCTTGATTCATTAGATGTAATCTATTTGGGGGACACCAAAGGATGCTGAAAGATAATTTTAATTATATTACAATTTGGGGCACAAACTCATACTTCCATTCGAGAATAATACCTCTGCTAAATGAATATTGAGTTTGAAAGTATAATCCATATCGGGTTTGGAGCCAGACAGATTTCTGAAAGTTTATTTCTTGGGGGAGAAGGAAACCCTGCCAGACTGAGGCAGTGACTATCTTCTCTGTGAGGATGGAAGCTGAGTGAGCAGAGGGGGAGAACCAACCTCACTGGGTCCCTGGGAGAGGGGGCACTAGGGACCAGGCGATACCACAAGGGTCCATTGTAGGAGACAAAGATGAGGATGTGAGTCCAGCAGATTGGATTAACACCTGGAGCTTAGTTCTGAAGATGGGATGGGCAGGTTGCTTGTATTATGACAAAGGACAAAGTTAAATAAGACATTGGAATTTCATTTCAATTAGGGAAGAGAAGGCTGAGTTAAATTTCTAGGACTGAGATCATGTTTGATAGTGGTTCCTATATTATCAGAAGATACCAGAGGGAGGGAAGGAGTGGGAGATTGGGGTTGGCAGATGTCAGCTTTTATATATAGGATGGATGAACAACAAGGTCCTAATGTATAGCACAGGGAACTATAATCAAAATCCTATGATAAACCATAATGGAAAAGAATATGAAAAAAGAATGTATATATATGTATAACTGAATCACTTTGCTGTACAGCAGAAATTAACACAACATGGTAAATCAACTATAATTCAATTTTAAAAACCCCTTGTATTACTAACAAAAAAATAAAAATAAAAAAAATAAAATGTATTGTCATTAAAAAAAAAGAAGATAAACCTTTCACAAGGGAAGATGGTGAGCAAGGGTAATGCAAAAGATTACTGGCTACATTAAGATTGTGGACAAATGAATTAGGTTACGTTAACTAGTTATAGTAGCAGGTTTTGGAAATTTGCCATTGGGGGTTGGGATACAGGCCATGACATATGTTGAAGAATAAGTGCTAAGATAAGAGCCCGTGGAGAGGAATTTTCTTGGGGAAGAGGAAAGCTAAGTTTGGGGGGGTCTAGGTTAATGCCTCAGGACTCAGTAGCTCTCAGCTCCTCAGCTGCGATATAGACATAAAACAACATCTACATTATTAGTCTGTGATGAAGTTAAAAGGAGATAATGCCTGCAAAGCACTTAGTGCCGTGACTGACACAGAGTAAGTACTCAATACATTTTAGGTTTTTATCATTTATCTTTTTTTATTTTTGAACATCTTTATTGCAGTATAATTGCTTTACAATGTTGTGTTAATTTCTGCCAATATAACAAAGTGAATCAGCTATATGTATACGTATATCCCCATATCCCCTCCCTCTTGCATCTCCCTCCCACCCTCCCTATCCCACCCCTCTAGGTGGTCACAAAGCACAGAGCTGATCTCCCAGTGCTATGTAGCTGCTTCTCACTAGCTATCTATTTCACATAGTGTATAAATGTCAATACCACTCTCTCACTTCATCCCAGCTTACCCTTAGCCCTCCTCATGTCCTCAAGTCCATTCTCTACGTCTGCGTCTTTATTCCTGTCTTGCCCCTAGGTTCATCAGAACCATTTTTTTTTTCTTTTTTAGATTCCATATATATGAGTTAGCATACGGTATTTGTTTTTCTCTTTCTGACTTACTTCACTCTGTATGACAGACTCTAGGTCAATCCACCTCACTACAAATAACTCAATATTGTTTCTTTTTATGGCTAAGTAATGTTCCATTGTATATATGTGCCACATCTTCTTTATCCATTCATCTGTCGATGGACATCTAGGTTGCTTCCATGTCCTGGCTATTGTAAATAGTGCTGCAATGAACATTGTGGTACATGACCCTTTTTGAATTATGGTTTTCTCAGGGTATGTCACCAGTAGTGGGATTGCTGGGTCATATTGTAGTTCTATTTTTAGTTTTTTAAGGAACCTCCATACTGTTCTCCATAGTGGCTGTATCAATTTACATTCCCACCAACAGTGCAAGTGGGTTCCCTTTTCTCCACACCCTCTCCAGCATTTATTGTTTGCAGATTTTTGATGATGGCCATTCTGACCGGTGTGAGGTGATACCTCATTGTAGTTGTGATTTGCCTTTCTCTAATGATTAGTAATGTTGAGCATCCTTTCATGTGTTTGTTGACAATTTGTATATCTTCTTTGGAGAAATGTCTATTTAGGTCTTCTGCCCATTTCTGGATTGGGTTTTTGTTTTTATGATACTGAGCTGCATGAGCTGCTTGTATATTTTGGAGATTAATCCTTTGTCAGCTGCTTCGTTTGCAAATATTTTCTCCATTTCTGAAGGTTGTCTTTTCACCTAGTTTATGGTTTCTTTTGCTCTGCAAAAGCTTTTAAGTTTCATTAGGTCCCATTTGTTTATTTTTGTTTTTATTTCCATTTCTCTAGGAGGTGGGTCAAAAAGCATCTTGCTGTGATTTATGTCAAAGAGTGTTCTTCCTATGTTTTCCTCTAAGAGTTTTATAGTGTCTGGCCTTACACTTAGGTCTTTAATCCATTTTGAGTTTATTTTTGTGTATGGTGTTAGGAAATGTTCTAATTTTACTCTTTTACATGTAGCTGTCCAGTTTTCCCAGCACCACTTATTGAAGAGGCTGTCTTTTCTCCATTGTATATTCTTGCCTCCTTTATCAAAGATAAGGTGACCATATGTGCATGGGTGTACCTCTGGGCTTTCTATCCTGTTCCATTGATCTATATTTCTGTTTCTGTGCCAGTACCATACTGTCTTGATTACTGTAGCATTGAAGTATAGTCTGAAGTCAGGGAGCCTGATTCCTCCAGCTCTGTTTTTCTTTCTCAAGATTGGTTTGGCTATTCAGGGTCTTTTGTGTTTGGTGGTGCTGAGTTCTCTTAAATTTTACTTGTCTGTAAAGGTTTTAATTTCTCCGTCGAATCTGAATGAGAATCTTGCTGGGTAGAGTAATTTTGGTTGTATGTTTTTCCCTTTCATCACTTTAAATATGTCCTGCCATTCCCTTCTGGCTTGTAGATTTTCTGCTCAAAGATCAGCTGTTAACCTTATGGGGATTCCCTTGTATGTTATTTGTTTCTTGTCTCTTGCTGCTTTTAATATTTTTTCTTTGTAGTTAATTTTTGAAAGTTTGATTAATATGTGTCTTAGCATGTTTCTCCTTGGCTTTATCCTGTATGCAACTTTCTGCGCTTCCTCCACTTGATTGACTATTTCCTTTCCCATGTTAGGGAAGTTTTCAACTATAATCTCTTCAAATATTTTCTCAGACTCTTTCTTTTCCTCTTCTTCTTCCGGGACCCCATAATTCAAATGTTTGTGCATTTCATGTTGTCCCAGAGGTCTCTGAGACTGTCCTCAATTCTTTTCATTCTTTTTTCTTTATTTTGTTCTGAGGTAGTTATTTCCACTATTTTATCTTTCAGGTCACTTATCCATTTTTCTGCCTCAGTTATTCTGCTATTGATTCCTTCTAGAGTATTTTTAATTTCATTTATTTTGTTGTTCATCATTGTTTGTTTGCTCTTTAATTCTTATAGGTCGTTGTTAAACATTTCTTGTATCTTCTCCATTCCTTTTCCAAGATTTTGGATCATCTTTACTATCATTACTCTGAATTCTTTTTCAGGTAGACTGTCTATTTCCTTTTCATTTGTTTGGTCTGGTGGGTTTTTACCTTGCTCCTTCATCTGCTGCATATTTCTCTGTCTTCCTATTTTGCTTAACTTACTGTGTTTGGGGTCTTCTGTTCACAGGCTGCAGGTTCATAGTTCCCGTTGTTTTTGGTGTCTGCCCTCAGTGGGTGAGTTTGATTCAGTGGCTTGTGTAGGCTTCCTGGTGGAGGTATCTCTGTTCTAGTGGATGGGGCTGGATCTTGTCTTTTTGGTGGGCAGGGTGGTGTCTGCTGGTGTGTTTTGGGGTGTCTGTGAACTTAGTATGATTTTAGGCAGCCTCTCTGCTAATAGGTGGGGCTGTGTTCCTGTCTTGCTAGTTGTTTGGCATGGGGTGTCCATCACTGTAGCTTGCTGGCCGTTGGGTGGAGCTGGGTCTTAGCGTTAAGATGGAGATTTCTGGCAGAGCTCTCGCCAATTGATATTATGTGGGGCCGGGTGGTCTTTGGTGGTCCAATGTCCTGAACTCAGCTCTCCCACCTCAGAGGCTCAGGCCTGACACCAGGCCGGAGCACCAAGACCCTGTCAGCCACATGGCTTGGAATGACTCTTCACACCAGCCAGTAAGAATCTGTTTGTGTGAAGATCTCTTTCCTTTTCTTTTTTTCCCCCTTTGTGCTTTATCTGGTTTCACTGGCTCACAGGGTGCTGTTTGTGCAGGGCCCTCACCCCTGGCCTTTCCGACCAGAGTTCCTGGGAGTGGTAGCCAGCCCTGGATGGCCTCCGGTGATTCTCACTTCCTGGCATTTATGCCCTTGGGTCTCTCCCATAGAGTAGTGCTGACTGGGAATTCCCTGGCGGTCCAGTGGTTAGGACTGTGTGCTCTCCCTGTCGAGCTAGATAGATATGTCTCAATATATTAACAATGGTTGTCTTTGAGTGGGCTGGGTAGTTGTGGGTCTCTCTCCTCTCTGCTTGTCTAATTTTTCTGTTTTGCCTGCTCAAATGTGCCAGAATCCAACCGCCTCTCTCCTGCTTGCCTGCTGTGGGTCTGAGCCTCCATAGTTGGGGACGAGCATCCTCGGTGTCCAGAGTTCTTCAGTTCCTGTGGTGCCCTGAGTGAGCGGTGAAACCAGCCCAGTGAGCCCCATCGCAAACAGCTGTCTGGTCCATTGGGCTCCTGAGTTTGGAAAGGGAGGGTGACCCGTGTCCCCTGGTCAGCATAGTGTCCTCGTTTCCTTTCCCCTGTCTTTGCTCCTCTTATCTCTTCTCCATATCATTTATCTTAATGACGTTGAGCCACAGAGCTATTTCTTTACTTCCTCTAGGGGCTGAGACCTGGGGTTGCTGAGTGTTGGTATTTAGAACTTCCAGCATCCCTGGGGGTGGAGGGTATGGAGAGGGGCTTACAACGCCTTCCTTCCCCTATTAACTTTCTCCTATTGGGGATTAAAATTTATGATGGAGTATGATCGGTTCACTTGGATAGTATTTTCTTCCAGATATTATCATAGAGAGGCACCTTCGTTCTTGCCCCTTTTGGAAACTAACATCATAACTCCAATAACTCCGGGCTTCCCTGGTGGCGCAGTGGTTGAGAATCTGCCTGCCAATGCAGGGGACACGGGTTCGAGCCCTGGTCTGGGAAGATCCCACATGTCGCGGAGCAACTGGGCCCATGAGCCACGATTACTGAGCCTGCGCATCTGGAGCCTGTGCTCCGCAACAAGAGAGGCCGCGATAGTGAGAGGCCCGCGCACCGCGATGAAGAGTGGCCCCTGCTTGCTGCAACTGGAGAAAGCCCTGGCAAAGAAACGAAGACCCAACACAGCCATAAATAAATTAATTAATTAATTTAAAAGTGGTCCACATCAAAAAAATCTTAAAAAAAAAAACAAAACTCCAATAACTCCTCCCATCAAGTACTTAAGGGACACATACATATTGGGTACTAGTGATAGGGGGTATGAGGTAAACAAAAGTTGACATACTGCAAAACAGTGTGCAAATGAGAAATAATTAGTATACAAAATAATAACCCCTAAAAGTTGAGAACACCTACTCCAGATATTTTAATGAATATTGTCAAGATAGCCAGCTTAGTTTCTTCCTATGATTATCATGGAGTGAATTTTAATATCAAATTTTCATGAAGTAGCATACTATTTCTATCAAGAATAATGACAAATTCTATATCACTCTCATTCATGTATTTGTCATTGTATATAATCACTATTGAAATCACAGGCTTGAGAGGAAAAAGAAAAATATGAATGGTAAATCATACAGAGAAGTCAAATTGGTTCAGCACATAAAAATATTCCATTTTCAAATGCTTTGCAATATAAATGAAATAGATTGAGTAGTGCTATTTTTGAGGCTGTCCCCTACTCAGCATTTATGATGAACTCTCTTGAAATAAGAAAGAACATTCAGTCTTCACTGAAGTGTTCCTGGTACTTCTTAAAGAGATGACTTTCAGTGACTTTATAAGAAATAAATACACAGGAAATCTATGTCAGGACTATTATCATGATTATGTAAATATCAAATCTGAGGAGTTTAGAGTCTTGATTATTTAAAATGTGCTAAGAGGCTATAGGCTGTTAGTAAATTTCCCTTTGGGAGAAGTTTAGCAATTTGAACATTAAATACATATACTTCATGCTAAGAAAATCAATCTGGCATATCCAGTCCCATGTAGTTATTTGACCCCACTAAATCCATTAATAAATGAATACATATTTTTTGAGCACTGGCTACACAACCAGTTCTGTGGCAGATGCTGTGAAGTTAAGGTACAGATCAACTATGAATTATAATGCCTCTCCTATAGGCACTTTTAGTCAAGTTGGGACAACAAACATGGAAGAGTGTATGTAACAAAATTTTGCACAGTGAAGGTCCAACTCTAAGAGAAACAGGGTTAAGAAATGAAGAGGCCACTGTGATTCATACTACTTCAGGAGGACGTCTTGAAAGAGGTTGCACTTGAGCTGAAAAAGAGATGTTGCTTTTGAATGAGGGGCAGTGGTATTCTAGACCTGAGAGAGGCAAACAGGGGTTTGAATGTGGCACCAATGAAGGAGAGTGACAAGGACAGAGAACACAAAGGGAAACAGTTTGCATTTGTGAGACAGAACTGACATATACACACTACTATACATAAAATAGATAATTAATAAGGACCTACCGTATAACACAGGGAACTCTACTCAATATTCTGTAGTGACCTATATGGGAACAGAATCTAAAAATGAGTGGATATATGTATATGTATAACTGATTCACTTTGCTTTACAGAAGAAACTAACATAACATTGTAAATCAAATATACTCCAATAAAAATTTTAAAAAATGAATATGAGCTAGCTTGGGGAACATAGGATCCAAAGACAAAGCCACAGGGAAGCTAGTTTCACCAAAGAACTAGGTGAGAACACAAATTGCATGATATGCGTGTGTGTGCGTGTGTGTTTGGTGAGTGGGGAGTTTGGGATTAGATTTGGTACTGATAGTTTTTTTTTTTTTACATCTTCATTGGAGTATAACTGCTTTACAATGTTGTGTAAGTTTCTGTTTTATAACTAAGTGAATCAGCTATACATAAACATATATCCCCACATCTCCTCCCTCTTGCGTCTCCCTCCCACCCTCCCTTTCCCACCCTTCTAGGTGCTCACACAGCACCAAGCTGATCTCCGTGTGCTATGCAGCTGCTTCCCACTAGCTATCTATTTTACATTTGGTAGTGTATATATGCCAATATTACTCTCTCACTTCGTCCCAGCTTACCCTTCCCTTTCCCCGTGTCATCAAGTCCATTCTCTACGTCTGTGTCTTTATTCCTGTCTTGCCCCTAGGTTCATCAGAACCATTTTTGTTTTGTTTTGTTTTTTTAAGATTCCATATATATGTGTTAGCATATGGTATTTGTTTTTCTCTTTCTGACTTACTTCACTCTGTATGACAGACTCTAGGTCCAACCACCTCACTACAAATAACTCAATTTTGTTTCTTTTTATGGCTGAGTAATATTCCATTGTATATCTGTGCCACATCTTTATCCATTCATCTGTTGATGGACACCTAGGTTGCTTCCATGTCCTGGCTACTGTAAATAGTGCTGCAGTGAACATTGTGGTACATGACCCTTTTTGAATTATGGTTTTCTCAGGGTATATGCCCAGTAGTGGGATTGCTGTGTCATATGGTAGTTCTACGTTTAGTTTTTTAAGGAACCTCCATACTGTTCTCCATAGTGGCTGTATCAATTTACATTCCCACCAACAGTGCAAGAGGGTTCCCTTTTCTCCACATCCTCTTGAGCACTGATTGTTTGTAGATTTTTGATGATGGCCATTCTGACCGGTGTGAGGTGATACCTCATTGTAGTTTTGATTTGCATTTCTCTAATGATTAGTGATGTTGAGTATCTTTTCATGTGTTTGTTGGCAATTTGTATATCTTCTTTGGAGAAATGACAATTTAGGCCTTCTGCCCATTTTTGGATTGGGTTGTTTGTTTGATATTGACCTGCATGAGCTGCTTGTATATTTTGGAGATTAATCCTTTGTCAGCTGCTTCATTTGCAAAATTTTCTTCCATTCTGAGGGTTCTCTTTTTGTCTTGTTTATGGTTTCCTTTGCTGTGCAAAAGCTTTTACGTTTCATTAGGTCCCATTTGTTTTTTGGTTTTTGTTTTTATTTCCATTTCTTTAGGCAGTAGGTCAAAAAGTATCTTGCTGTGATTTATGTCATAGGGTGTTCTGCCTTTGTTTTCCTCTAAGAGTTTTATACTGTCTGGCCTTACATTAAGGTCTTTAATCCATTTTGAGTTTATTTTTGTGTATGGCATTAGGAAGTGTTCTAATTTCATTCTTTTACATGCAGTTGTCCAGTTTTCCCAGCACCACTTACTGAAGAGACTGTCTTTTCTCCATTGTATATCCTTGCCTCCTTTGTCATACATTAGTTGACCATAGATGCACGGGTTTATCTCTGGGCTTTCTATCCTGTTCCATTGATCTATATTTCTGTTTTTGTGAGAGTACTGTACTGTCTTGATTACTATAACTTTGTAGTATAGTCTGAAGTCACGGAGCCTGATTCCTCCAGCTCCATTTTTCTTTCTCAAGATTGCTTTGGTTGTTCAGGGTCTTTTGTGTTTCCATAAAAATTGTGAAATTCTTTGTTCTAGTTCTGTGACAAATGCCATTGGTAGTATGATAGGGATTGCACTGAATCTGTAGATTGCTTTGGGTAGTATAGGCATTTTCACAATGTTGATTCTTTCAATCCAAGAACATGGTATATCTCTCCATCTGTTTGTATCCTCCTTAATTTCTTTCATCAGTGTCTTATAGTTTTCTGCATATAGGTCTTTTGTCTCCTTAGGTTGGTTTATTCCTAGGTATTTTATTCTTTTTGTTGCAGTGGTAAATGGGAGTGTTTCCTTAATTTCTGTTTCAGATTTTTCATTATTACTGTATAGGAATGCAAATTCATTGATTAACTCTAATAGTTTTCTGGTAGCATCTTTATGATTCTCTATGTATACTATCATGTCATCTGCAAACAGTGACAGCTTTACTTCTTCTTTTCCAATTTGGATTCCTTTTATTTCTTTTTCTTCTTTGATTGCTTTGATTAAAACTTCCAAAACTATGTTGAATAACAGTGATGAGAGTGGGAACCTTGTCTTGTTCCTGATCTTAGAAAAAATGATTTCAGTTTTTCACCATTGAGAACGATGTTGGCTGTGGGTTGTCATATATGGCCTTTATTATGTTGAGGTAGGTTCCCTCTATGACTACTTTCTGGAGAGTTTTTATCATAAATTGGTGTTGAATATTGTCAAAAGCTTCTCCTGCATCTATTGAGATGATCATATGGTTTTTATCCTTCACTTTGTTAATATGGTGTATCACATTGATTGCTTTCCATATATTAAAGAATCCTTACATTCCTGGGATAAACCCCACTTGATCAGGGTGTATGATCCTTTTAATGTGCTGTTGGATTCTGTTTGCTAGTATTTTGTTGAAGATTTTTGCATCTTTGTTCACCAGTGATATTGGCCTGTACTTTTCTTTTTTTGTGACATCTTTGTCTGGTTTTGGTATCAGGGTGATGGTGGCTTTGTAGAATGAGTTTGGGAGGGTTTCTCCCTGTAGTATATTTTGGAATAGTTTGAGAAGAATAGGTGTTAGCTCTTCTCTGAATGTTTGAAAGAATTCGCCTGTGAAGCCATCTGGTTATGGGCTTTTGTTTGTTGGAAGATTTTTAATCACAGTTTCAATTTCAATACTTGTGAGGGAATGTTTGTTTTATTTGTATATCTACTGCTCACATATGATTCCTCAAATAGTGTTAAAAAAAACCAAACAAACAAAAAACAAAGTGTTGCCAACTAACAGAAGTGGAGGCATAACACAGTGGTCAAGAGCATGGGCATAAAACCCACTAGATTAGTTTTAAAGCCCAAACTAGCTGTAGGATTTTGGGCAAATAATTCAGTTTCTTCATGGGTAAAATGAGAAAAATAATAATAGGCCTCATTTCATAGGTTATCCATTATGAACTTAAAACATACATTTATAATATTTGGACTTATTCCTGGAATACATTTTTGCTCCTACAAAACTCAGTAGAGAAAAGACACCCCAGAGACTGTTCTCTCTCTGGCACAACTGCCAACCACTGGCTATTAATGATAACAGCAATGAAAACAACAAACTCAATGTTAGTTGAAAGCTCACAATTTACTGGGCACTTTTTTTAGTGCTATACAAATATTCATTCATTAATTCACATAAAACATGCCTTTATATTTGCTATTTCTATCCCCATTCTGTCAATGATAAACACTTAGAATATTTAGATAAATTGACAACTGCCCTCTACTAAATTAATGGTAGAAATAGAACTGGTATCCTTTTCTAAATGCTCTAACCCACTCTGGATATTTGTAATAAATTCATTCACATAAGTCCTGAATACAGCTGATAGTTGACCTTAATTAGGTTGTCCATTTGTTATGTTCTTGCATCTGGGACCTCTTGCAGGAGAAGCAGAGAAGGCCAAGGTAATTCTTTTGATATTATGGGGTAGAGGATAAACTTGCCATCCTTCTAGACAACCCACGCTTGCTTTGTTCACTGAGCAGGAGAGTACAGTGAAAAGTGAAACCGTAAGCAGATGTATCTCTACCTTGGATGTTGATATCACATCATTGACTTTATTATTTTAATAAACATTTTCTAAGCATATTCTTTGTGTTTTAAACTGTGCTTGGTAGGAATGTGAATTATAACAATCTGACTCATGGGTCTTATAATTAACATGAATTGTGATAAGGCAACGATAAGACCTGAACTCTATGTTATGGAAGCACAGAAAAAAATATCTGTCAATATAATGATTAAAGGAGAGTGACATTCAAGGTCAATCTTGTTAAATAAAGAGTTTCTTAATATAAGGTGAGAGAAACAGCAAGGAGAGTAGTACACTCAAGGCCATGAGACACTGAATGAAATATGAGTAATTTAGCATAGCTAAAGGGTCATTGCCATTATGGGGAAGAAAGTAAAACAAGACATACCTATGGTAGAGAGATGGACTATAGACATAGGCAAAGAAAAGTGATGCATAGCCATGATAGCACACAAATGATTTTCTTGTTTGTTCCTTTTGGTTATGGGAAGTGAATGAAGAATGTGAGGTAGGGAATAAAGTGATCAGTTTGAATTTTAGAAATATAATTCTGGTGGGAGGGTTTAATGATGAATACCTGGAGATACTAAAGTGTTGGGAACCTTTTAAACTAGCTTTTAAAAATAGTCTATTTAAAATATAGTAAAAATAAGATGGCCAAAAACTTTGGCTGGAAACAGAAAATGTCTGCAGATTATTGTGGTTTATCTATGTGACCAGTCAGGGCACCTCTGATGTGGAATGTCTTTGGTTAATCATGAACTACAGCAAAGCATGAAATTTTTCAATTTTGTCTACAGGTCTGTGGGAACAGAATTAATTATGAATTATTTTGAACATACAAATGATATAATAAATAATTATTGGACACCTTTAAGCTTAGAAAGCAAATTTGTACAAATACATGTAACATCCCATGTATCCATTGCTGATATGTGTAACCCTTCCTAACCAGCATGAACACTGTAGTGATTTTCATTCCCATGCATGCCATTATACTTTCAGAGCATATGTATGAATCCATAGAAAATAATGGTTTTTTATTTACCATTATACGTTTATGATATATATACATGTTGTTAAATGTAGCTCTGACTTATTCATTTGAACTTCTGTATATTATTTTCCATTTCATAAATATATAATATATAGTTATTATTTTAAAAAATACTTGTGATTGGTCTGTTTATATTTTCCATTTCTTCCTGGTTCAGTTTCGGAAGGTTGTGCTTTTCTAAGAATTTGTCCATTTCTTCCAGGTTGTCCATTTTATTGGCATATAGTTGCCTGTGGTAATCCCTCATGATTCTTTGTATTTCTGTAGTGTCAGTTATTACTTCTCCTTTTTCATTTCTAATTCTGTTGATTTGAGTCTTCTCCCTTTTTTTCTTGATGAGTCTGGCTAATGGCTTATCAATTTTGTTTATCTTCTCAAAGAACCAGCTGTTAGTTTTATTGATCTTTGCTATTGTTTCCTTCATTTCTTTTTCATTTATTTCTGATCTGATCTTTATGGTTTCTTTCCTTCTGCTAACTTTGGGGTTTTTTGATTCTTTCTCTAATTGCCTTAGGTGTAAGGTGGTTGTTTACTTGAGATTTTTCTTGTTTTTTGAGGTAGGATTGTATTGCTATAAACTTCCCTCTTAGAACTGCTTTTGCTGCATCCCATAGGTTTTGGGTCGTTGTGTTTTCATTGTCATTTGTTTCTTGGTATTTTTTGATTTCCTCTTTGATTTCTTCAGTGATCTCTTGGTTATTTAGTAGTGTATTGTTTAGCCTCTATGTGTTTGTATTTTTACAGGTTTTTTTTCCCCTGTAATTGACATCTAGTCTCATAGCATTGTGGTTGGAAAAGACACTTAATATGATTTCAATTTTCTTAAATTTACCAAGGCTTGATTTGTGACCGAAGATATGATCTATCCTGGAGAATGTTGCATGAACACTTGAGAAGAAAGTATATTCTGTTTTTTTTGGATGGAATGTCCTATAAATATCAATTAACTCCATCTTGTCTAATGTGTCATTTAAAGCTTGTGTTTCCTTATTTATTTTCATTTTGGATGATCTGTCCATTGGTGAAAGTGAGGTGTTAAAGTCCCCTACTATGACTGTGTTACTGTTGATTTCCTCTTTTATGGTTGTTAGCATTTGCGTTATGTATTGAGGTGCTCATATGTTGGGTGGATAGATATTTATAATTGTTATCTCTTCTTCTTGGATTGTTCCTTTGATTATTATGTAGTGTCCTTTGTCTCTTGTAATAGTCTTTATTTTAAAGTCTATTTTGTCCGATATGAGAATTGGTACTCCAGATTTCTTTTGATTTCCATTTGCATTGAATATCTTTTCCAACTCCTCACTTTCAGTCCGTATGTGTCCCTAGGGCTGAAGTGGGTCTCTTGCAGACAGCATATATATGGGTCTTGTTTTTGTATCCATTCAGCCAGTCTATGTCTTTTGGCTGGAGCATTTAATCCATTTACATTTAAGGTAATTATTGATATGTATGTTCTGATTACCATTTTCTTAATTGTTTTGGGTTTGTTTTTGTAGGTCTTTTCCTTCTCTTGTGTTTCCTGCCTAGAGAAGTTCCTTTAGCATTTGCTGTAAAGCTGGTTTGGTGGTGCTGAATTCTCTTAAACTTTGCTTGTCTGTAAATGTTTTAATTTCTCCATTGAATCTGAATGAGATCCTTGCTGGGTAGAGTAATCTTGGTTGTAGGTTTTTCCCTTTCATCATTTTAAATATGTCCTGCCAGTCCCTTCTCACTTGCAGAGTTTCTGCTCAAAGATCAGCTTTTAACTCTATGGGGATTCCCTTGTATGTTATTTGTTGCTTTTCCCTTGTTGCTTTTAACAGTTTTTCTTTGTATTTAATTTTTGATAGCTTGATTAATATGTGTCTTGGTGTGTCTCTCCTTGGATATATCCTGTATCAGACTGTTTGTGCTTCCTGGACTTGATTGACTATTTCCTTTCCCATGTTAAGGGAATTTTCAAGTATAATCTCTTCAAATTTTTTCTCAGACCCTTTCTTTTTCTCTTCTTCTTCTGGGACCCCTATAATTAGAATGTTGGAGCATTTCATGTTGTCCCAGAGGTCTCTGAGACTGTCCTCAATTCTTTCCCTTCTTTTTTCTTTATTCTGCTCTGAGGTAGTTATTTCCACTATTTTATCTTTCAGGTCACTTATCCGTTTTTCTGCCTCAGTTATTCTACTATTGATTCCTTCTAGAGTATTTTTTATTTCATTTATTGTGTTGTTCATCATTGTTTGTTTGCTCTGTAATTCTTCTAGGTCCTTGTTAACCGTTTCTTGTATTTTCTCCATTCTATTTCCAAAATTTTGGATCATCTTTACTATCATTACTCTGAATTCTTTTTCAAGTAGACTGTCTATTTCCTTTTCATTTGTTTGGTCTGGTGGGTTTTTAACCTTGCTCCTTCATCTGCTGCATATTTCTCTGTCTTCTCATTTTGTTTAAGTTACTCTGTTTGGGGTTTACTGTTTGCAGGCTGCAGGTTCAAAATTCGTCTTGTTTTTGGTGTCTGCCCCCAGTGGGTGAGGTTGGTTCAGTGGCTTGTGTAGGCTTCCTGGTGGAGGGGACTGGTACCTGTGTTCTGGTGGGTGGGGCTGGATCTTGTCTTTCTGTTGGGCAGGGATGTGTCTGGTGGTGCATTTTGTGGTGTTTGTGAACTTAGTATGATTTTAGGCAGCCTCTCTGCTAGTGGGTGGGGTTGTGTTCCTGTCTTCCTAGTTGTTTGGCATGGGGCATCCAGCACTGGAGCTTTATGGCCGTTGGGTGTAGTTGGGTCTCAGTGTTGAGACAGAGATCTCTGGGAGAGCTCTCACTGATCGATATTATGTGGAGGTGGTAGGTCTCTGGTGGTCCAATGTCCTGAACTCAGCTCTCCCACCTCGGAGGCTCAGACTTTGCACCAGGCTGGAGCACCAAAACCCCGTCAGTCCTCATGGCCCAGTACGTGGGCATTTTCTTACCTTTGGGAAGTCTGAGGTCTTCAGCCAGCGTTCAGTAGGTGTTCTGTAGGAGTTGAACATGTAGATGTATTTTTGATGCATTTCTGGGGAGGAAGGTGATCTCTACATCTTACTCCTCTGCCATCTTGAAGGTCCTCCTCAATAGGACACTCCACTGAAGATGCCAGTCTCCGTAAGAGTCAGGGTTGCAGAGGCATTTTTTCAGTGGGTTTGTACCTTGCTGTTGTTTTTTTTTCTTTTTCTTTGTGCTTTGTCTAGTTTCACTTGTTCACAGGGTGCTTCATGCAGAGGCCTCACACCTGGCACTTCAGATCAGAATGCCTAGTGAGAAATGGCTGTGCTGACACCTCAACTCAGTGGGCTGGGCCAGTACTGATATATTTTTAAGTGTTATGTGCCTGAATGTCTATTTTTATTCTATCTCTCTTGCCCTTTCTTTGTGGCTAATGTAAAGTTACAGTGATATATGTGTACTATGTTTCATCTACACTCATAAACAGTGCCTTTGCACTTTCTTATACCTGAACATACTCTTTCTGTGGGATCAAGACTCTTTAGAGTCACTACATAAGAAGACAATATCTTACAGTTATAATTATTATTTAGGACATGTAGAGATGACTTATGGAGTTTAAATATTCAGGTTGAAAAAAATAATAACTTGCTGTTTCAGGGGAAAAAAACGACCTCTGCTTAGTTCTTCCAGAATTATAAAGGAGACAATTTGTTCAAGATGACATTTGTGTATAGAGAAAGAATTTTGCTTGTACTGTCTATAACAAGCCAAATGGGACTTGTAAAAACCAGAATGTAATAGTTTGGTAAATCACAATTAGGTACAATTTGGGAAATGAAGAATTTGAAAATTAAAAGCCATGAATATTCAAAAAGCGAATTTCTTACACCTTTATATAAAATGAAGAGTGCTAACATTTTAATTTTATTTTCTAGAGAAAAATAATCTTTTATTGGTCAAAAAGGAAAATTGTGATCCTTATATAATGACTTTGTGCAAGTATTATATTAGAGGCAGTCTATTAAGCTCAAGAGAGCAATATTTAAAAAAAGCTAGCCTCTGATTATTCATCACAACAACCTTGTAAGATAAACACAGGAAAACCTATATTAATTCTATTTTGTAGGTGAGTAAATACATGTATTTCAAAGGAGACTCACACTTTCATTCTGGGTGTGATGCAATAATCCAGGTTATCAGAGAGCTGTTGTAATTTGAAGTTGATTTGTTATCTTAATGAGAAACTCCGTTAAACTGTTTTACTATTACTGCAGGTTACTCTTTGTTCCCCATAATCTGTTTCTCCCTTTGTCCTGGGCTCACAGCTATACAGCTAGCATCTAGACTTCATTGCTTTCTTGCAGCTATGTTGTCCTTGTGACTATGCTTGAGCAATGAGATATGAGCAGAAGTTACTTCCCTGGACTTAGACTCTTTCCTCCTTCCTGTTTTCTGGAAAATAAATATGTCCCTGGCCTTTTTTTTTTTTCTTTTGCCCAAGGAGAGAAGGATAATACTGTATGGATGACATAGTTGGAAGACAGAAAGAACCTCGATCCATGAATGACTTTATGGAACCAAGGTGCCCTGCCAGTTTATACTGGCCAATTTGTTGTGTGAGAAATGAACTTCTACCTTACTTTAATTACTGTATTATTGGCTTCTTTGCTACATCTTCTTAGCTTTTATCCTAATTAGTACTGTTATTAAATATATTTCTTTGTGACTGATTATTAGAAGGTCTAGACAATTGATGAAGTCAGAAAACTCAGAGCAAGTTATTGAAGTCAACATGTCTAAAAGCACACTAAATTAATAAAATATGGAAATAACTCACGTTCTCTTTTGTTTGTAGTTTGTCTGTAGTTAATTATCAGTAATTTTTAAAACAAATATTTGAACATATTCCGTGGCTAAATTTTATTCATAACAAAGTAAGTTTCCTTTTAATATGACTTTAATGACAGTTTCCTGATGTCAAGGCACACATATTCCAGGACAGAGAGAAGACAATAAATAAATAAATTTAAAATGTGCAACAAAATTTCTAATTTTGGGAGACACACTTTAGGGTGATTGCTATGTATCCCTGAGCTTGTATAATCTCCCTTTGAGTGTGGGCAGGCTTGTATTAAACCATCAAGTAAGGTAAAGATGATAGGATGTCACTTTCATAATTATGTTACTTTATGCTAGATTCCATTTCAGCAGACTGTAGAGAGAGATTCTACCACAGGCTTTGAAGAAGCAAACGTCTATGTTGTAAGCTGTCTATGGAGAGGATCACGTGAGTTGGAACTGTGGTGACCCCCAGGCCTCAAGTGTGGCTTCTAGTTGACAGCTTGTAAGAATATTTTTCAAAATAGTCATCTGTACAACAAAATTATGTGACCTATCTTTGATTGTTTTTTTAATAAGCTATTGTATTTTGACTCAGCAAGTTTTAATAATGAGGACAGAGAGAAAAAAATAAACATTTGTAGTTTATGGGAATTCTGTTCTAACAATTTTTAGAAATTACTTGTGCTTAGAAATTATGTAAAAAAAGACATTTTTCTTACAGAAGTGTAAACACAAAATATTTATAACTAGATACAATTAAAATTACTTTGACAATATTCCATTAAATTAACAACTTGTGGTTTGGATGTTACAGAACATTAATAATTTATTAATATTAAGAAAAAATTTGTTTCTCTTCATAAAAATCAAAACTCATTATTCTCTAAGGGCATGTCTATATAATAGCAAGAAAATGCAAATGGAAGTATACATGGGTGCAAATTTCTTAATAAGAAAGCTGTTAACTTATATGGAGAATTTTATTTCTTAGTTTCTTAAACTCAATTTCTATCACCAGAAATTCTGATTCAACAGGTCTGGGCAAAGACATGGTTTCAGAAATGTGGATGGAGGGAAGAGGAATGCTTGTGTATCTGAGTATTTATCATGGCTCCTTGAAGATTCTGATTTACTCCCACATTTGTGATCCACTCACTTATATAGTCTCTGTTCAGTAGGTGTGATGTGAAAGGTAGTGGTTTCTGGTGATGCTGTAATCACTTCACAAGAACCACTGATGTTGCCATCTTTTAAATGAAATTTACTGCTTCAAGTTTCAAGAATTCTCAAAATTTGATCTAAATTATGTCATTGATTAGTAGATCTTTTCCTCCATCAGTAAATTTAAATTTCTAGAAAATAGCAGAAGTAAGAGAATGGGAAGGAAGGATTACACACGACTGTGTGTGTGTGTGCGTGTGTGTGTGCGTGTGTTTATAGAAGCATTGATGGTTGGGTGGATGATAGTAGGAGAAAAAATAGTTACACACTGTAACTGAAATCTCCTTGCCTAGCTGACTAACTCGTACTCAATCTTTAAGGCTCAGTTTAGTTATCACCTCACCTATGAAATATCTTTCATTCCTTAGGCAAAACCAGGCTCCACTTTATCTCTGCTCTCATAGCACCCTGTAAATAACTCTCCTACATGTACCATGGTATTTAATAGCTCTCTTTAACCACTGGGAGGGAATTCACCCTGTCTGCCTGTGGTATCCTGAGTCCCTAGCACAGTATCTGGTATGGAGCAGGTTCTCAACACATAAAGGAAACTGGACGTGAAACGTGCCAGAAAATGGTGAAAATAGAAAAATATGTGTGTAAGCAATAAGAAAGGACCTACTGGATAATATTAGTCTTTGTAAAAATTGAAGTATAGTTAATTTACAATGTTGTGTTAGTTCCAGGTGTACAGCAAAGTGATTCAGTTACACGCACACACACACACTCACACACATATATATATATTCTTTTTCAGATTCTTTTTCATTACAGGTTATTATAAGATATTGAAGATATTTCCCTGTGCTATAGAGTAGGACCTTGTCTTTTAATCTATTTTACATATAGTAGTGTGTATCTGTTAATCCCAAGCTCCTAATTTTGAAAACTTTTTGAACTTATTTGTTTAGAGTTTGTTGCCTGAGGCTCTTTTTTATCCCATCCATGTTTCCCATTTCTCTCATTTACTTCTCATCCTACCATGTTGATGTTTAAGGTTTTAAAACTGATGATATGGTTATTAATAGTTTTATTAATGTTGATAGAATTGGTTAAAGTATAATCACAATTACAATTCTCCTCTTTAGTTCTTTATTCAATAGTAAAAGTAGATGTAATCACTATCTGAGTGTGAACATGGATATATGAAAGAATAAATTCTTTTAAGAGGGTGAGAAAAACCTGACTTTTGCTAAGCATTTATTATATTCCAGGCACTGTGTTGGACACTTGTACTTAGATTATTTCATGTAATCCTTCTATCAATCTGTGAAGTAGGTATTATATTCACAAAGGAGAAAACAATATTAGAGAGCTTATAGGAACAGCTCAAGGACCCACAGCTGGTGTATAAAGGAGCCAAAATTTGAACGCAGATCTCGCCTAACTAATTCTTGTGCCCTGTAACCCGGACTGAATTTATTTGCAAGGGATACAGTGATGCAAAGCTACCTGTGCATCTTAACATATCAGAGAGGATGCACCTGCTGTGGGGAAGGTCTTGCCTAACTCATCTATTTTGCTTTGCATGCTTTGAATATTTTGGCACCTTCTCATGTTCATACTAGCCACCACCCTATGCCCAAACCATAATCGCCAAACTCTTGACGAGCGAATGTCTTGCTTATCTAAAGATGCTCCATTTCTACTCTCAGAATATTATAGCTTTATTTTATAAAATGTATTAATATATTTAGGTTTCAATGTTCCATCTTGACAGTAATTTGAATTAATATGCAAGATTTCTATACATTGGGGGCTTTAGCTTATATATAGTCATCAATATTCATGTCACATTAATCATTTCAATCTAATGTCTAAAATAAACCTTATTTTCCAAACAAGATTACTTTCCATTCCCAAAAGAAATCAAATGGATTTTTTGGACTCTATATTCTTGCTTACCCCTTTTACTGAAACACCTTTAAATATATGTCTAACAAAATACTGTCCATCTTTCAAGGACTCACTTGAATGTGCTCATTCCTCTGCACTGAGTAAGTGTGGGGAGAAAAAGATGCTGAGTTTTGGTAGTGATCCACTTTGTAGAGCACAGGATGGAAAGAGATACTGACCAAGGAGACAGCAGAAATTGTCTAAGGCCTAGTGTCTAAAAGACATGGAAAGACAAAGTATGGTTTAGACAGAGGTGCAGGAAGTCCCACCCAAACTCCAGGTGACTCTTAACCTTGAAGTCTTGTGGGATTGCAGTGGATTTGGGAGATATCTGAAATAGAGCAAGCCTGCTTGCTAAAGAGATGGGAACACAGGGAATACGACTCAATCCTCTGAAAGAATGGTGGCTGAAAATTGATTGGCCTTCAAATCCTAGTCACCAGCTTGGTTTTAGGGTAGAATTTCAGTCCTATAAAGGAACTGAACTACCAGGTAGGGTAAGTAGGCTAATGATACAGTGAATAAACAAGGTAGAAGTCTATTCCCAAGTACAGGGACAAGAAAGAGATGAATAGGGAATGCTATAGCTGTGAGATCACTCCAGCTGTGCACCTCATAGCCTTCATCTGGCTTGTATATCAATTAATTAAGTCAGTAATCTATTTGGTATTTACTGAGTATCATTTATGTATCAGGAACTAAGACTAAAACGAATAAAATACAGTTCCTTAGAGGGGAGAAGACAGATAAATATTATGGGTTTAAATTGAATATTGTTATTCAATACTATCCAGTGAATGGGCATTGAGTAGACACTACTGGTGGTTCCATCTATCATTGACTCACATTACTTGTACTAAGGCATTATGAAGGACCAAAGAGGCTGTATCTCCTGCTTCCAGCCTGGTGAGTTATAGTTCCCTGATAGGGAACAGCTGGCACTGAGGCACTTGTCTTGGTAATGTTTCCATGTGACACCCCTGTTGAATCAAAGGAATGGCTTGTCAAAATCATTTGAACAGTTAGAGGTGAAAGGGCTGGAGGATGAAGGGGATGAAATGCAAGTCTTCTGATTCCAATTCTGCGAGTGAGACTTAATTCCATGAACCAAAGGAATTTAATAGGAGGCTTCTGACACATTTCCTGCCTTGATTGATTGCGGGTCAAGAACTGAATAGGACCTATTGAACAAGTCAGGGAAGGAAGTGTGGGCACAAGTGGTCTCAGCTGTGAGGGAGCTGGAGTAGCCGAGGGACAAGGACAGTTCTACTGTCACTTCCTCCAAAAAGCCCTTACCATCACCTAAACTGGAGTGCCGGCTTATTGCACTCTGCTTCCATCCATTTGCTACTTGCCTTATTCTGCTATGACCTGGGAGGACTCGGTAGTGCCTGGTCCTCAGGCCAGAGGGATTTGGAGGAAACCTGGTGGACTTAAAATATTAGTCCTGGAGGGTAATCAGGTAGTCTGGGCTCAGTGCCCAAGGGAAACAAAAGTTTTACGATTGAATTCAGATGTTGTTGATATGAGGGCTCCAAAAGAGTGGGGGATGGAAGGTGTATATCAGGGGCTAGGCAAGGGTGGTGGTATTGCTTTCCTGGGAGATCTGCTCATCATGGCAGAGCCCCTTGTTGGACATCTTGATACAGGAAAAAGGAAATGATAAGAGCTAGGCAGGGTATTTAGATTCCATCCAGACTATGCAGTCTTGAAGGATGGGTTCCTGACTTTAAAGAATAATAATGGATCATGATGATGATGATGATTTGCATGCATTTAGAATGTAGCTACTCCACCCCCTCATGCCCACTTCACTATTTCGAGGCTGGATTCTGAGTGGGGATAGCAGGGAGACCGCAGAATTAAAATTTAGGCAAAGCTGAATTCTAGCGGGGTTATTTGGGGCCTATGTGCACACCGAGTTCTCCTTCCTGGCGTGTGTGTCCAGGCTCTATTTGGGCTCTTGGGGGCAACGCGAAGTGAACACACATGGTTTTGCTCCGGCTCAGCTCTGCCCTCACCTGTGAACACTCCCCTTCTTGCTCACCCAACTGCAGCCTCAAACAGGCTGGACATATTTTCATCAAGGCCTTTGCACACACAACAACCTCGCCTGGAAAGCTCTTCCTGCAAATGTCCACATGGTTTATTCTTTCACTTAGTTCAAGACTCTGCTCAAATTTCATCTTATTGGAGAAGACTTCACTCTCTTTCCCCTCTTTGTTTTTCTCCATAGCCGTTTTAAAGAGCTGTTGTATTATGTATTACTTTGTTGATTTTCTTTTTCCTAATGCCAGAATGCCAACTCTATGAGGGCAAGGCTTTGTTCCTTGCTGTGTTCTCAGGGCCCAGTACTGTGCTTGGCACATAGTAGATGCTCAATAAATATCAGATGAACATGTAACTGACCATTAAATTTAAATGCAGGGGGACTTCCCTGGTGGCACAATGGTTAAGAATCTGCCTGACAATGCAGGGGACATGGGTTCAAGCCCCAGTCCAGGAAGATCCCACATGCCGTGGAGCGACTAAGCCCATGCTCCACAACTACTGAGCCCGTATGCCACAACTACTGAAGCCCGCATGCCTAGAGCCCGTGCTCCACGATAAGAGAAGCCACTGCAATGAGAAGCCTGCACACTGCAACGAAGAGTAGCCCCCGCTCACTGCAACTAGAGAAAGCCCGTGGGCAGCAACGAAGACCCAACGCAGCCAAAAATAAATCAATAAATCAATAAATTTATTTTTTTAAAAAGGAAGTCACTTAAAAAAAATGTAAATGCAGGATGCAAGTGGTTACCAAGACCCACCAAATGGTGGGGCCGAGGTATCCATCATCTTATGTGCTTATTTATTTATTTTTTAAAAAATAAATTTATTTATTTATTTTATTTTTGGCTGCATTGGGTCTTTGCTGCGCACAGGCTTTCTTTAGTTGCAGGGAGCGGGGGCTACTCTTCGTTACGGTGCGCAGGCTTCTCATTGTGGTGGCTTCTCTTGTTGTGGAGCACCGGCTCTAGGTGTGTGGGCTTCAGTAGTTGTGGCTCGCGAGCTCTAGAGCGCAGGCTCAATAGTTGCAGCGCACGGGCTTAGTTGCCCCGCGGCATGTGGAATCTTCCTGGACCAGAGCTTGAACTCGTGTCCCCTGCCTTGGCAGGAAGATTCTTAACCACTGCACCACCAGGGAAGCCCATCTTATGTGCTTTAAGATTATCTTAGGAAACATAACAGGGTCGAGTCTGCCTTCTGGGGTTGTTAATGGGCACCCACATGAATAACTGTCATAGGCAGATGCAGGAGAAACAAGGCAAGGAGTGACATGCTGCATCATTTCTGATACTACACAAGTTGGTTTGATCATTATATTCCTAGATAATAATCTCCTTGGAGTTGCTTACGTTATACTTAAGTATCCTTAATAGCAACTAGCCCAAGGCTGTACATATAGAAATACTCATTAACATTTATTGAATGAATGAATGATTTGATATGAAAATTACAAAGCTACATAGTTGGGAATTATTTAAAGTAAGAATATCTGTAAAACGACTTCCTTAAAATGGCAATCTGGGTTCAGATTTATTATAAAATGAACTATTATCATACCATTTCAGAAATGAGAAAGTCGTAACCTGAAACACAAGTCAACATAATATTCAATCAGATAAATGGAATGATCTATCATGGGACTGTGAGAATTAAATATATTACCACATGGGATGCATTTAAACAACTGGACACATAGTAAGATCTTGGTGATGAGAAGCAATTATTATTATTAGTAGTAGTAGTAATGTGCTGTGATGTGTGTGTGTTTGTATGTGTTGTCTTCTCACATAGGGAGCAAATCTTGTACAGCAGGAACCATGTAACATATATTTATGCATAAGGAAGAGGTTCAGTACAAATGTTACTGGAATAAATCAATGAATCATTTTATTTGAAGAAGTTTTCTCTCTGCAAAACCTTTGGAATGGTGCTATTATTACTATTTGCAGGGAGGGATGGAGAAGGGAGGAAAAGCATAGTTTTGTGGTGAGGAATGTGGGCTTTAGAATTTAACAGTTCTGGGCTTCAGTCTCACTAACTATGCTTTCATGGAAAAATTGCTTAATCTAAGACTCAGCTTCTCTGTCAGCAAAACGTATAACAATAACATACCCTCAGGATTGTCTTGCTGACTGACTGAGAAAATACAGCGCAAAATGCATAGTATATTACTTATACTTTATTTTGCCAATTATAACTTACTATAATCACTCATGAATCCATACTTGTATCTTATAAGAAGGAAAGAAATGTAACAACCTTAACATATACCGCTTCCTCTTATATTTTGTGGAGTTAAGAACATTGACAGTAAAACAGCTTCAGTCAGTAAGTATTTCTCCTTCATTCATTTGGAAATGCATCGTGGTTTGGTTGGGGACCACTCCTGAATTCCTGTCTTGTGTTATTATGAAGAATTTCACTTGTTTGGCTTGTAATCCACAAATTAGTTTAGGAGTTTGTGAGGAGACGGTGTCTCTGATCGCTTTAAGAGCCCCATCTGTGTCAGAGACTGTTCCTAATATTGGGAACCTGCTGCTGTCACATGTGACTGAGTGAACTTTAGGCTGCAGGTTCTAAATCTGGGTCTCAGTGTTCCCCCTCCCACCAGCAGTAGACCCACAGACAGGTCCCTAAGCCCTCTGTGAAGCCACTTCCTCCTGTAAAATGAACACAATAATCTGAGTCCTCTCTAAGGCCTGTTGTGAGATAAAAATGGGTCAATGTATGTAAAAGTGCTTTGTAAGCTGTTAAGCACTGCATAATTATAAGGTAATATATGACTCATAAATCAACTATGGTTTATCGATTGATGCCAGAGTGAATGACTAATTTCATCATTGCCTAAGGCATTTGGCAAGTTATATTTCTGCAGTATTTTCACAATTGCAAGTACCTGAATTAGAATGCATTTAAAAAATTATTGACTTGGGAAAACTATCTCAAAGATACCTGATGTTCTCATGTTAAGTCTCACAATTAGCTTTCATTTTTGGGTTATTCATCATCTTTGGAATTTCTGCTTATTTTGTGGTAATATTAAGGAAAAATAACTAGTGCATAATTTAGCTGTATCTCACACTTGAGGATTGTGAGAAAATATTTACTACTCGGATGGTTGAAACATACAAAAAAATGCATTTTGTTCCTTTATTAAGAGCACAAAATGGCCAAGATCAACAAAGATAAATGTGGCGGCACTTTTGTTATAATCATTTCAAAGATGCTAGATTGTTCCCATAGATTGAATACCAAGCAGTAGAGGAATCAGATGTAATTAAATGTTTGGTAACCCACAGTTTTTTAAAATTGTCATGTAGGCAGCAAAACTGATCATGTTTTTCCTTGCATCTAAATCCATTACTGATGTAATGACCCAATCCTTTGCCATAACAAAATAAGAATCAAGACAATGTTGATTTAGTGAATATAGGAGTAACTATGTTGATTCATTTTTAAGGTCCACATATTTTTGTATACTTTGTCTTACTTTCAATACATCCTACTATAATTCTCTGTCCTTAGTGAGGGTCAATATATGCTGAGAACAAGATTTCTTAAAACAGCATTTCATGTCCATCAACAGATGAATGGATAATGAAGATGTGGTATGTATATACAATGGAATATTACTCAGCTATAAAAAAGAATGAAATAATGCCATTTGCAGCAACATGGATGGACTTAGAGATTGTCATACTAAGTGAAGTAAGCCAGAGAGAGAAAGACAAATACCATATGATATCACTTATATGTGGAATCTAAAATATGACACAAATGAACTTACCTACAAAGACAGGGACAGACTCACAGACACAGAGAACAGACTTGTGGTTGCCAAGGGGGAGGTGGGGTGGGGGAGGGATGGGTTGGGAGCTTGGGATTAGGAGTTGCAAACTATTATATATAGAATGGATAAACAACAAGGTCCTACTGTAGAGCACGGGGAACTATATTCAATATCCTGTGATAAACCAGAATGGAAAAGAATATGGAAAAAGAATGTATATATATGAATAGCTGAATCACTTTGCTGTACAGCAGAAATTAACACAACATTGTAAATCGACTATGCTTCAATGAAATAAATTTTAAGAAGTCAGTATTTCAGTGCAGAGTGTCACAACTACTGAAATGAGAAAAAACATTCTGCAAAACAAGATCAACAAAAGTATCAGCATCTGCTTTCCTAGATATGGAACGTAAAGCATCAAGTTATATAACAAGCAAAAAATGTTTTCTTTTCTTTCTTTTTTTTTTTTTGTATTCACAATTGCAAGCACACGCAAAAGAAGGAAATACAAAGAACCTCAATATAACCATTGCCTAGATTACAGCGTTATCAAGATTTTCCCATTTAGGCTTCCTCTGTCCTTCTTTGCTTCTCTCCTACCCTCCTTCCCTTCCTTCCTTTTTCTCCCTTTACTTCACTGAAGAATCTTAAAGCAAATCCCAGGTATCATGCCATTTCACCCCCGCACACTTCAGTATGCATCTCTACAAGATGGGAAGCTTTTCATATGTAACCACGGTGCCATTATCACATGTAATGAACTGAAGAATATTATTTCTTGGTATCATATAGTAACCAACTCATAAAAAATTTCCCAGACTTTCTCAAAAAAGTCTTTTGCATTTGACTAGTTTGAATAAAAATCCAAACAATGCTTACAAATCACATTTGGTTGATTTAGCTCTTCATGTATCTCAGTCCCTTCTTCCCACTCCCCCTTTTCTCCCCTGTAATTGACTTATTACTGAAACTGAATCCAGTAATACTGGATTTACTCTTGTCTTGCAGAATTTCTCACATTTCGGATTTGTCTGTTTGCTTTCTTGTGGTGTCACTTAATTTGCTCCTGGATCTTCCATAATTTCTATAAATAAAGGGCAGCTCTAGAAATTTAAATAGATTTAGGTACACAATTTTTTGGCTGGGGTACTTAATCAGGGGAGCTGTGGGCTATGTGTTACATCATATCAGGAGGAACCACATTTCTGGTTTTCTACTTTTAGTGGGACAGCCAGAACTCTCCATTGGAAAGTTCCGACTGACATTTCATCTAATGGTTTCATCCACTGATCATTGTTGCTTGAATCAATTATTTTATTAAGGGTTGCAAAATGTAATTTCTATTAATATTATCCTACCATATATTTTGGCTATGATCTATCTGAAAAAATAACGTTCTCACATCATTTAGGGCTATTTGGTTACCCTGAAATACACTGTGTACAGAAGAGCAAGGTAAATGACTATTTCTTTATCGTCTAATTGCCAGTTTTCTGAGTAGTAACCATGCTGCCAAATCCACTGTTAGTCTAGCTTTTCTCTCCATTTCCATTGACACAGCCTTGGTTCTGATCCTCATTGTTCTCCAATTGTACTATTGTTGTAACTTCAATACTAGTTTATTTCTCTAAATTTTTCTTTCTCCCTCCATTGGTCTACTACTACCAGAATCGTGCTTCTAAAATCTGCAATAGATTCAAACTACCTTCAGAAGAAAGGCCACGGTCCTTTGGTAAGACATTTAGAACTCTGATTGCCCATCAATCTACCCTTGTACTTTCTGCAGTCACCACACTCCACCAACATAAGGAAGCTCAGTAAACACTCCCAGTGTTTTCCTTCAAGCTCCTTCCAGGATTCCCTCAGATGGCAGTGCAATTCTCCCTATTGTTCTCTCTCTAAATCCTACTCACCCTTGAAGACCCAACTCACATTCCACTTCTCTAGCAAAGCCCTGTTTGGACCAGTCTCCTACTATCTCTTAACAGGCAGTGATCACTTTCTCCTCTGAACTGCCATAGCATTTCTAAGAACCTTGACTTTGACAACTATTGCTGTAACTGTCCTTCCTGTACTTGGTTGCACATGTGAATCTTCCTTATGAAATCATACATTCTTAAGAAGCTTCACTTGCATAACCTTCATCCCCTGTCACCATCACTTACATACCGTGATGCTCAGAATATCATTATCGAATTATTTGCATATGATCCCTTGCAATTTGTTGGCTTTAGATCAAGAATGTAGTTAGTATAATGAAAATTAGTTAAATTCTGATAATCGTGACCAAAAATCTTAACAAAGTGTATTGAGTACTTAAGCATCAGGCAACATGCCCAATGTTTTACAGCCCTCCCTTTGCTTATTACCATAAGTACTGTATGAGATAGGTTCTACTATTATCTCCATTTATCAAAGAGGAAACTAAGACTTAGAGAAATTACTTAAATTGTCAACGTTATAAAGCAGTAAAAGAAGGAACAAAGATTTAAATCCAGCTATTTCTGAAAAAAGCCAATGCCTTCAACATCATTTAGATGCTTTGCTCCTCCAGGATTGTTGAATGGAAGAACTGGTGTGAGGTGTGAGCTCAGGAAGTTGTTACAAGACAATAACTTGGGATGAGCTCCATAAGTTCAAAACAAAATTGTGTACATTTGCAGTCATACTAAGGACAAAAACCCCTGTAACTGGCACATTATTCGTAAGTCTAGGAATACCATAAAATTATAAAGAAGAAAATTTTGGAAAAAAGACGATTTATTTATAAAGGAAAATTCTGAATTTCTTAGGGATTTTTCATCACTTTTAAAATTTAAATTTTCTAAGATACTGACAAAATACTACTTAAAGAAGTTGAAGTAGTAGTTCCAAGAGAGAAACTATACAAATTTTAAGTTTTGATGCATATATTCAATAATATATTAATGAATATTTATTCTGTGCTGGGTGCTGTGAGATGATACAAAGTTGTATACATTGTTGACATATTGCTTATAATCTAACAGAGCGGGTAAGAAATATGCTTGGCAGTAGACACAAACTAGCCATAACCCACCACTGCTACAGCAGGTTTCCAGTTCCAGCCATAACTTCTACAGGAATTCTGTGGAAGGAGAGAAAACTCTCCATGCTACTAGATGTATAATCAATGCATTTTTGCTAATGAAAACAACTGATGGCAAAGTTAAAAAATAGAAACAATTTTCCTATGATCAGATTTCTATCTTAAATAATTACTTTAAAGGACTTGAAAAAAAAATCCCTTTCAAACACTTCAGGCTCAGTTAGCTAAATAATCAATATGTCCAGTTTGGTTAGAATTGTATAAGAAAGTCATACATTTTAAAAACATCTCCACTATTGCAAGAAAATTACTAATGGTGAGGTCTGTCAACTGTATTCAAAATACAAACTAACTTGATCTGGTTGGCAAGCATTCTATGAGGTAGCACGGAGACTTCCTCATTTTAGTGAAAGGAACATGCCAAAATGCTGTACTGAGAGCAGTCTAGGTTCTGCCTTCTGCCCTGCCGAGAACTAGCTGGTCTTGAGATTTTGCACAAGTCACTTAATCTCTGTCATTTAAATTGAGTAGCTAGGTTATTTCCAAAGTCACCTCATGTAAGTCCCTGCTAATAATGGAGAAGTTCTCTAATTAGTGCAAGTCAATATAAAGGTTTACCATTGTGTGGCAAAGAGAAATGAAATGTTCCGACTCTTTCTTTTAAATTTAATTTTATTTATTTTTTTATACAACAGGTTATTTTTAGTTATCCATTTTATACATATGCGTATATATGTCAACCCCAGTCTCCCAATTTATCACACGACCACCCCCCGCCGCCACTTCCCCCCTTGGTGTCCATACGTTTGTTCTCTACATCTGTGTCTCAATTTCTGCCCTGCAAACCGGTTCATCTGTACCATTTTTCTAGGTTCCACATATATGCGTTAATATACGATAAAATGTTCCAATTCGTAAAGACAGGTCATACTTTGCTGCTGCTGATCTGGGCTTTGGGCAATCATGTTAAAAAAAAGTGTTTCTTTTCCCTCAGAAATGAACAAGTAGAACAGAATTAATTCATCTAACAAGTATTTACTGAGCACATACTATGTACCAGGCACTGTACTGGGCACTGAGAAACACAATAGTGCACAATCAGACAAGGTCTCTGCCCTCGTGGAGCTTTCAGTCTGGAGGGTGGCATTGGGGGGAGCGGTAGAAATAATGTACAAGATGTTGTAATGGGGCTCTTTTTGTCCTTGTTTCCTCTCTCAAAAATGAGAAGGATGCAAGGACTACCAAGTAACTCAATATCCTTAAGGGAAGGGAGAGACCACACATGTAGCAGATGCCAGCGGTAAAACCCTTTCTGCCAGTAGCAGTGTCAACTACTGGTAAAGAAAAAAATTATTCCATAACACTTGTTACAGATGTTAAAACAGACTTTATTCAAGACCATCATGATAGGTATAGGGACCACAGCAATGGGATTTTACAGTGAGAGAGAGAGAGAGAGAGAGAGGGAGATTGGGGTCAACCCTGAATACAGCATGGGCAGTAGGAATTTATAGCCAGGGACCAGGGTGCGGGTCAGTGGATGGAAAATTACTAAGAGAAAAAAAACATCAGGGGTAAGAGTGGTTCTGGTTAAAATGACCTAACAGGATTCTTGGTAAAGACAGGCCAGGGTGGTGAGACATCATTTGGGGGATGGTGGAGGGGAGGAACCTGGTTAGATATGGAGGGAGATCAGGTATCAAGAAATCTTTCTATAACTAGATTTTAGAAGGAAACACACAGATGGGCTTAGGAGAGGTCTCAGGAATTTGACTAAAGTTTGGTTAAACAAAGGGTCTTTGTTATTACTACCCACCTCCCACCCAGAAAACAGTGGAGATGTAACTGAGATCAAGAACGAGGGGGTGAGAACGAGAGAGTGAAAGAGAGAGAGAGAGAGAATGAGAATTCCATAGGAACGGTTGTCAGGGCTTTAAGAGAACCACGTGGAGGGCTTGATTGACATATGTTCCCGGAAGTGGGGGAGTGCCCTCTCACTCCTGCTGAGAGACTACAGAGGGGGCTGTGCCTGTCTGGTAGCAAAGAGAAAAGTACTGCTCTGGGAGAAGGCTCTCTTCTACCAAAGTGCTGGATAAGGACGAGTGAGTTCTCTCGTGGGCCCAGTGTCTCCATGGAACAGCTCAAGCACACTGCCTGGAGGAGGAGACGGACCTCTGAAAGACAAGCGTGATGCGGACCAGCAGATGCCCCCATGGGTTGAGGGAGGGGTTCCTAAAGTCAGTTGAGGAGGGTAAGATCTACCCCAGAGAGATGGTGCAGGGTTATGCTTCCTCCTCTCCCCTAAGAAATACCCAACAAGGGTGCTCCATGAAAGTGAGGGGAGACTGTACAGTGGCCCCTGTCTAGAAGGAATCAATGGCCCGTTACAACTACCTCTGCACCCTAAGAGTGTGCTGTTTCCCCAGGGGCCCTCTCCTGCTTGGTGTGATGCTGGCTGGTGAGGGTCAGGGAGCTGGACTTAGGAGAGGTGGGGCAAGGGTTCCTGAGCTGCAGGGAAAAGCTTTGGGTTGAAGGATGTTAGAATTTGTCCTTATTTCATTGATCTGCTTATTTTCCTAGCTGACATGGGACTTTTCTAGTGACTGAGAGGGTCTCGAAAAGCTTTGGAACCTACCTGAGATTTCATTCAGGAAGAAAAAAAAAAAAAATCAGAGGGTTTAGAGGGACCATCTGAGAAAGGATAAAATTGTTTCATGATCATAAATCCTGTCCATTTAACAAAAAAGTTTCACCCCAATCACACAAACGTATTTATTATAAATGACCAAAAAGCATTATTATGAAAATGTAATAATACATGAAAATGGGGGTTTAGACTGGGACGTATAGACTGTTTCTTTCAGAAACTGAATATAACAGACACTGAGCACTGCTTTTCTTTCTCCCTACCTCCCCCTTCACTTCCTGTCCTCCATCTCCTCATTCATTTCCATCATTTCCAGCACTTGGGGACATTTTTAGTTTCGTGTTGGTTATTTCAGATTCAGTCCCTATTCAGCCCCCTATACAGTGGGGCTGTATAGAGATAAATATATCTGTAAGCCAGAAACGTTACAAACTACCGAGATGAATCATCAGATCGCCTTGTCATGTTGCTCTCAGTTGGGAAGAAGTCTGTCAAAGCTAGAGAGAATTATTCTTAATATGCAATTCTCCTCTAGGGACAGAATTTGATGTTAGATCTATGGTGGTGATGTTGTTTTGTGGGAAGCGATCTTTATCTTATATATCACCTTTAAAGTACAATTAAATTAGAATGAGCAAGTTGAGAAAATGTAAATGTAAATGTAAAAGGTCCCCTTTTCAGTAATGGTGAGTAGGAAATGACAGTGTATAGACACCAGTACAGGTTTTGCACATTTTAAAGTATTATAATGAGCATTTAATTGCCAAAGTATGTAAAACCTTGATGTTTATTATTTACGGTTATAATTTAACTGAAATCTTAGAGTGTTTCTCAGACTTATCTACTTCTATATCTATTCATCATTTTACAGTTCATCATCCTTTCACAGTCATAGGAAGAGGTATTTATCCTTGTGATCAAGGTCACTACGCCCCGTCACCGCCTTAGGATCTCCTCCATGACCTTTGCTCCTGGACTGATTCCCTCTCTTTCTACACTCTTTCTGCCTATAACGGCTTCTTCTGCTCAGCCCATAAAACATGATTAAATCTCCTTCTGGTCCTAATACTAGAACAAAAACCTTCCTTGACTTTGCATCTCTGTTTAGCTACTATTCAATTTTTCCTGTGTTTTCAACCATTTCCTAGTCAAATTCAAAGGACGATTTTCAGTTTTTATTATACCTATGACGCTACAGACTGTCCCTGACTTACGATGACTTGGCTTATGATTTTTCGACTTTGCAATGACGTGAAAGCGATATGCGTTCAGTAGAAAATGTACCACAGATTTTGAATTTTCATCTCCCGGGCTGGTGATCTGCAGTCGGATACCCTCGTGTGATGCTGGGCAGGGCAGAGAGCTGCAGCTCCCAGGCAACCACACAATCATGAAGGTAAACAACGGATACACTAACAATTCTGTACCCATGCAGCCATTCCGGTTTTCACCTTCAGTACAGTATTCAATAAATTACGTAAGATATTCAACACTTCATTATAAAGTTGGCTTTGTGTTAAATGATTTTGCCCAACTGGAGGCTAATGTAAGTGTTCTCAACATGTTTAAGGTAGGCCAGGCTAAGCTGTGATGTTCGGCAGGTTAGGTGTATTGAATGCATTTTTGACTTCCGATATTTTCAACTTACAATGGGTTTATTTTAATGTAACCCCATGGTAAGTTGAGGAAGATCTGTATAGTCCTGGCTGAGTGGCCGGTACAACTTCTACTAAGGAAAGGGAAGCACACATTTTTTCAATGGAGAGTTAGCTGTTTGACCACAGTATTGTTGCGACTACCTATTTCTTGGAACTCTCTGCTCTTTTAGATAGTTTTACAGGAATTTTTCCTGCCTCTCCTTCCACCTCTCTGACAATTTTTCTTGGTTTCCACTATGGAATCCTCTTTTTATTCCCTCCTTTCACTCTTCACTGGGTGCCAAAGCTCTCCACTATTTCCACTCTACACTGCCCTCTCCACGTGAACTCTTAGAGGTTCAACTAAAATCCACATACTGAAAGTTTAACAATATGTATCTCCGGCCAACCTCTCCTTAGAACATCAAACTGCATATTAAATAACTTCTGGACACTGGAAGACCAATAGTCTCCTTGAATTTGCTACAACTGAGACTAAACTTATTTTTTTCCCTCGCTCAAATCCTCAAACAGAATCGTGCTTCTCCATTAGCCAGTTCATAATGTTGCCATATACCTAGTCAACCAATAGAGACATCTGGGAGTCATCTTAAACTACTTCCTGTTTCTCACCATTCTCTCCCTTCCTGCTTCCCTCCTCCACTCCATTAAAAGTTAACCCCTAAATGTTAATGATATACCAACCGTATTTTGATTCTGTCACCTCTTCTCTAATCCTAATATTGCTACCTAGTAATAAAGCCCAGGAATATTGTAATTGAATCCTAACTACATTCCAGTCTCCAAATTTGTCCTTCTCAAATTTACCAGCCATACTGCTACCAGCATGGTATATCTAAAATGAATATTAACTAAACCCGCTACTCCGCTAAAATCTATCAGTCGTTCTCCATAATCTATCAGATATGGAGATTTCTTTGATGTATTATACAAAGTCGGCAATTTGCTGGATCCTACTTTTCTTTTTATGTCCACTGAGGCTCCCACCTGAAGTCCAAAAATACTGAATTAGCACCTCAAACAATATACGTTATTTTAATCCTCAGTGGTCTTGTTTATGCCCTTTCTCTTACGTGAAATATTCTCTATTCCCTCTTCTCCTTCCTCAACAAGTACTCAAGACTTAGTTCAGGTACTACATCCTCCAGAAAGGATTACCCAAGCTTTTTAAAGCAACCTGAGTCCTTCTGTGCTTCCTCAGCATCCTTAAACATCATTATGATTGGCTTTACCATCGTATATTTCAATTATGTATTTATTTTCCACGTCGACATAGTGTGTTCCTCAAACCCATTATCATCCTTATATGCTCAGGGCCCAGCACAGTGCTGGGATAGGTACACAGCAGATGTTTATCGAACTGAAATTGAACATTACTCCATTGTATTTCAATCATTTCACCTCAATTTTTTTTTTTGTATCCAACTTTCTTACAGAAAGAGGAAGGTTAGCCCCTCTCTAATTTCCTGTTTGGCAGGGATAGATAGTTTCTTGTTTAACTTACCATTTATTTTTCAAACTCCATCTAACATTCTGTCTTTTAAAATGATGTTAAATAAAATTGTGTGTGAATCTGCCTTCACATCATAAAGAGGATTATAATAATCATTTTATTCATATAATTAAGTTAAGCTTATTGAAACAATGAATGAAATAATGAGTTTGTGAGATATTTTGAAAGATTGCTATTAAATCCTGAGCTTCCCACTAAAATAGCTGTATTAGTCTGTATTAGAGAAACAGAATGTCATTTATAATAAGGAATTGGCTGACACAGTTATGGAGACTGAGAAGTCCCATGAGCTGCTGAGGCAGCAAGCTGGAGAGCCAGGTGAGCAGATGGTGTAAGTTTCAGTCCAAGTCTGAGTCTGTCTTGAAGTCAGAAGAAGACTAATGTCCCAGCTCAAAGACGGCCTTACAGAGAGAGTGAAGGAATTCTCTTTTACTCCACCTCTTTGCTCTAGTTAGGCCTCCAAAGGGTTGAGGCTCACCTACATTGGGGAGGGCAATCTGTTTTACTCAGTCTACCAATTCCAATGTTAATCTCATCCAGAAACATCCTCACAGAAACACCTAGAATAATGTTTGATCAAAATCTGCGTACCTCGTGGCCCAGTCAGGTTGACACATAAGAGTAACCATCAGGATGGTATATCATGAACATTTCTCATATCATTAATTATTTATCAAAGCCACAATTTTATTACCTGCCTAATTTTAAATCTTATGGATGTATCACTAACCATTATTAAATACTCCTCTTGCTGGATATGAAATTGCTATGGATTTTTACCAACATAAGTAATAATGTAATGGGCAAATATGCCTTTGGTTACATATCTATCATTTTGTAGAGATATATTGTTGACTTGTCTGTCTATCCATCTTTGTTTTTTTTCAGGAAATACTCCCCCCTCTCCCCATCCCAATGTGATGTTGGTGAGGCTATTTAGCCTATCATCCCCCCTCCCCAAACCAGCACCACCACAATGGTGGATATCAAGGTGGCCAATCAAAGTACCCCCATTAAACCAGATCAAGCTGGCAATCAGAATGATCCGTTCTCATGGCTCAGGGATGGTTCCGAGATGGGCGCAGGATTGGGAGTTCTCCCTGAGACTCTGTTGCTAGAACTATCAGGGGGATAGACTTACTATTGATATGTTAGAATTGCTGAACTGTGAGGATGTGATCTAGATTCTCGGTGGCTGTCTCCTTGGCCTTGTAGGTAGAATGTCTCTACAGAATAAGGTCAACACACAGAGGGAGGAAGGATTGAGATGCAGAAAAAGACAGACCTCTTCCAAACTTTATTGATCCCTTATGCAGGGGTGCCAATAGCAAATTTATTCCCGAATTCTCAGGTACTCAGACTACCGTGTCTCCCCCTCATGCATAAACTATTCTGAATTGTAGATCTCTCATCTTCAGCCTAAGGGGACAGATTCTTAGAAATGAGATTATTTACACATAGGTAAAACTGACTAATTTTATCAGATTGCTTTTCAAAAGGATTGCATTAATTCATATTCTTATTCATTCCCTTTTTCATCAGCAGTTGATTAGAAATAATAATAGAATAAAAATAGAAAAATAACAAATAATAGCATTAGCAATAAATACTAAATTGATTATTACTATGTGCCAGTCATTAAACCTAGGCTTACATCAGCCAGGAATTTAATTGTACATATTATTTCCTTTCCACCCACACATGTACTCACTGAAATGGACACCAGCAAAATGGGTGCAGAGTCTTAAACGTATATAGAAATTCAAACAAAGTACAATTTATTGTGTATTCTTTTGCTTTCCTTTAAACTTTTAAAATGAAAACAGCCTGTTTAGCTATTATAAGCTAAAGAAAATAAAGAGTATAAAACAAACGTGAAGATACTATGTGACCTAGCAATCCCACTCCTGGCCATATATCCAGAGAAAACCATAATTTGAAAAGATACTTGCACCCCAGTGTTCATAGCAGTACTATTTACAATAGCCAGGACATGGCAACAACTTAAATGTCCATTGATGGATGAATGGATAAAGAAGATGTGGGACATATAGACAATGGAATATTACTCAGCCATTAAAAAGAATGAAATGATGCCATTTGCAGCAACATGGATGGACTTAGAGATTGTCAACCTGAGTGAAGTAAGTCAGACAGAGAAAGACAAATATTATATGATATTGCTTATATGTGGAATCTAAAAAAAAATGGTACAAATGAACTTATTTATAAAACAGATAGAGAGCCACAGATGTAGAAAACAAATTTATGGTCACCAAGGTGGAAAAGGGGGGGGGATAAGTTGGGAGATTGGGATTGACATATACACACTATTATATATAAAATAGATAACTAATAAGAACCTACTGTATAGCACAGGGAACTCTACTCAGTACTCTGTAATGACCTATATGGGAAAAGAATCTAAAAGAGTGTGGATAGACGTATATGTATAACTGATTCACTTTGCTGTACAGCAGAAACTAACACATTATAAATCAACTATACGCCAATATAAAATTAATTAAAAAAAAAAACATAACCAATGATTTAAGTTAAGGTAATGTTATTTATCATAAATGTAAGTCTCTGTGGTCTTATACTGAAAAGATTATATTTATTATTCAAACTGAAGCATTTTGAGAATGAAAGGGAGAGCTTTTATCAAATATACTGGGACAAGTGGTGTAACCTGGGCCTGTTCTGGGCATAGTAGGACACAGAGTCACTTTAATTCATACACTAGATGTCCATTCCTTACTTGAATAAAGAGGTGCTGGTACAGTGGTGGAAAGTTGAAGTTCAACCTACACAATTATTTGTGGGTCCAGGCTCACAGAGACATTTTTATTTTCAACATGTGGCTTCTAAAGGTACACTGGGTGTTACCATCCAGGAGGATTTATGGGCCTTGCCTGGAAATGAGGTAATTGTGTTCGCCCACATTCCATTGGCAAGAACTCAGTCTTTTGGCCACATCTAAATACAAGGGTGACTTCAAATTGTAGTCTAGTTAAGTACCCAGAGGAAAGGAGAAATGGTTCAGCAACAGCCAGTCAGTATATTTCCAAAGCTAAAAATAGAATATTTAAAATAATATTTATATCATTATAGAAATATGTTAAAAATTCTGGACCAAGAGAAATAAAACTATAGATTGATATATATTTTGTCTCTTGAACATTCTGGTATTCTTATATTTCTAAACTACTTCTAAAAGAGACTCAATTAAAATATGTTGGATAAACTTTACCTCCTATTAGATTCCACCCTTCAAAAACTCCATTATGTATTATTTTTTATCAGAACGTGTGTGCCTAATCCCATTTTATTTAAACAGCCTTATGTCATATAAAGAGCATAAGCTTCAGGGTCAGAAAGACCCAAGCCACAATACTGATTATTATTTATTAGACCCAAGACCTTGAACAAGCTCTTTAACCTTTCTGAGCCTCAGTTTCCTGTCCTATAAAATGGAGGCAAATATCTCTCTTACAGGGTGGTTGTGAGAATTAATTAAGATGAAGGTTTAACATGCCAAGTCTAAAACTGACCCATGATAGATGCTTAATATGTCAATCTCCTTCTCTTAGAGTACTTAATGGCTGTTGGATATACTTCATTAATTGCTGTTCCAGACAACTGTTCACTTACTCTAATTAATAAAGCTCTTCAACTGGAAATAAATAATTTTAAATCCCTGGAGTACAGAAATTATAGTTGCTAAAGTGTTGGCAAAAGTTACTCTCCTTCAAATATGTATTACTCTCCTTCAAATAAAAGAAAAAAAAATCTAATTTAATGCAACAAATCTTAGTTCTCCACACATTCCTAATTTTGCATAGATGACACCACACAGTGAGTTCATCATTCAAAAGATGTTAGAGATGTGGTGTGAGTGTACGAAAGCAGTCTGCATGGTGAAGGGTAGCAGAATATGCCCAGAATATGTCACTCTGGCATAAGGAGCTTAAGGCAATTGTGAAGAAGCAGATTAAAAACAAACAAACAAACAAAACCTCTTTGCCCTCCCCCTATTTGCCTAAAAGGAGGACATAAATTTACAAAGGTGTCCAATCTCTTCTTTATATAGGTACATAAACAGTGATTTCAAAAAGGAATTAAATGAAAATCGAGACCTTGCCAAAAATATGTTCTTACACTTGACTATTAATAAGCTCTATTTCACATCACTTTTTTCTTTAACATCTTTATTGGAGTATAATTGCTTTACAAAGGTGTGTTAGTTTCTGCTTTATAACAAAGTGAATCAGCTATACCTATACATATATCCTCCTATCTGCTCCCTCTTGCGTCTCCCTCCCACCCTCCCTATCCCACCTCTCTAGGTGGTCACAAAGCACCGAGCTGATCTCCCTGTGCTATGTGGCTGCTTCCCACTAGCTATCTATTTTATTGGTAGTGTATATATGTCCATGCCACTCTCTCACTTCGTCCCAGCTTACCCTTCTCCCTCCCCATGTCCTCAAGTCCTTTCTCTACGTCTGCATCTTTATTCCTGTCCTGCCCCGGGTTCTTCAGAACCACTTTTTTTTTTTAGATTCCATGTATATGTGTTAGTATATGGTATTTGTTTTCCTCTTTCTGACTTACTTCACTCTGTATGACAGACTCTAGATCCATCCACCTAACTATAAATAACTCAGTTTCATTTCTTTTTATGGCTGAGTAATATTCCATTGTATATATGTGCCACATCTTCTTTATCCATTCATCTGTCGATGGACACTTAGGATATATGCATTTTAGATAAGACTTTTACATGAATTTACTCCGTGCTTATTTTCCAGGCTTGCACAAGAGCTGTGATTTTAATGACACTAAAATTATACTCCCTGGTGCCTGTATACCTTATATACCTAGGGTGGACCATGGTTATTATCAACTCTGTGTTCCTTTGTGGTAAGAGAAAAGGCTAAACCAATTGATTAATCTAGTGGTTCTATATTAATATTTTTGGAAGGAACATCTGTAAAAGAAATTGTGGTGGAGTGCCATGTGACTACAGGGATATCTAACACATTTTTAGTTCTCCTTAGATTAAAAATGATGCTTAAACTATAGCAAAGTCATGACAGACTGACCAAAGCTTAACAGCAACCTTTCATTTTTTTGCATCAAGCATTTGCTGAATATAGATCTAGGAATTTAAATATGGCCTTCTCTGGAGATGAGCATTTCTCAGGAACAGACTAAGAAATTTGCCTGTAGGCCTTCAAAGAGTTCACTTGAAGGTCTCCTTTCACTAGGACAGATGACTTGGCAGGAGAGATGGGCTGTAGAAAATTTGCCTTTTCCAATTTCATACTTTCCTTTCCTCAGTCTTCATAGCTAATATAGATCTAATTTCTTCTCCCTTCTCATGTCATTTTTCATAACTTGACACAGGGCATCTCCCATATTTCTTCTCATAACAAGGGCAGAGCTAGGCAGATCAAGGCAGAAAAAGCCTTAGCCAAATACTTATGCCAGTTTTTCAGATTTACTGTTTGCATGGAACACTCAAAGTGGTCATAGGAAAAATCATTTTTGCTCCTTACTTAAATTATTTTAATTTGGTCTAATAAACCAGGAGTCAAATGTTATCAAACCTGTTCTATGGTTCATAATTTTCTAAAACAAAATTGAAATTTATGCCAGAAGAAAATACTAGATGGCATTCCAATGTTTTCAATATGGAAGATAAAAATAACCTTTTATTCTTATCAAGCAAAATATTCCTTTTGAGAGGAACAATGTGATGCAGGCAGATTTCACAGCCAGATGGGTGGCCTTGTGCAGACAAAACAGTGGAGCATTTGACTAAATTTTGTACTTTGGTTTTAGGTAGGCACAACAAATATAAAAGATTGCTAATTCTGAGATGGATTCTTCATCTTTTCCAGATTCACATGGTCAACCCACTTAGGAAATTAAGGGACTATATTTTAAAATGACAATAAACAAAATATGATATGCTCAAATAATAGAATCATAAATAAAAGATTGAAAGTTCATGTTTTCAAATATCTGCATGAGTTTGTGCTGTGATATATGAGACTCAAAATTATCAAAGGCTCAATGGTACCCAAATTTGATATTTACAATAAATGAGATCTTTGCAATTTTATTGATGTAATCTATATACATGATTGGTATTCAGTTAACAAATTGTAAGAGTGCCTTAAAATTTTCTCCAGGTCGTCTAGAATCCAGAATTTTTTTTTTTTTTACATTTTTGATTTGAGTGCTAATATTCTTAACATCCCAGTAAAATCAACACTAGTTTTTACATTCATTCTGGTAAATTTTATAACTGTGTGTGTGTGCATGTGTGTGTGTGTGTGTGCATGTGTGTCTGTGTGTGTGTGTGTTTTAAACACTGACCAAGGGTAGCAGCTGATAAAGATGGCGAACAGGCTCCTTCCCTTTGAGAAATCATAGGTTGCAGGAGTTTTAGAACAATCGATTTTAGACATTCCATCATTTCTATTGTCCTAGAGAGAAGGTGAAGGCTCATCATCTCTTGAGTTGATTATATAAGAGATTTTCTAATATTTCTCTTTAAACAAAGTGTTCTCATTCTCTTTCTTTGCAGGCCCCTAGGCTCTTGTTTTCTGAGATAAATCACTCTCTTTCCTCCCAAAGCAAAATGAAAGGGGCAATTATACACTTGGTGATTCTTAATTGTCCCAATTAACTAAGTCAGTTTCTAGAGTCTGAGCTGAAAATGAAGCTTAGAATGTGCCTTCAGTAAATGGAATTTGTTAAGTCAACTTGAGCCTTTTTTTCCCCAGGAAAAGCCAGCTATTTGAATATTGAATTGCAGTCACTCTACTGGTGCCCTCAATTTAGGTTAAAATGAAAGTAATGGGCTCTTACCCTATATACCCTTAGTTAAATTAAGGGGAACAACAACAACAATCCTACACTGAGTATCTCTTAAACAGGTTTCATTCTAAGCGATAAGTTTCCATTTCTTTAACATATGTTCCCCTTACATCAGATTAACATTTAATTTTTTTCTTGTATTCATGCCAAGTTGTTTGTCAGTGAGCAACAATATATCAAATAAGTTTTACTAAGTACTGGTATAAAAAGCACTGCTGGCCCAATAGAGACCTTAAAACCTGGGTTATGTAACTTGCATGTGCTCTTATCCTACAAATGGAAATATTGGAAAGATTCATTCATTAGTGATTCTGATAAATAGAGGAATTTACGTTAAAAAGTGTTTTAGAAAAACTTAAAGGTTATCAGTAGGGTAATTAAAGTAAAACACATTTGTTTCAAATCATTGGACCAGAAGAAAGCAAATACAATATTCAATAATCTAAACAAAAAAAAAGAGTTACATCATCAAAATGGTCACATAAGTCATTCCTGACTTTAATCCCCATCACAAGAAAACAAACTAGCAACTGCCCATAGATGAGACACCATTGGGGAAATCCCAGAACATGGAGGTGAGGCTGAAGTATACCTCTGGACCACAGAGACCAAGAAGGACCTCATTAGAAGGGTAAGAGAATGGCTACACTCTAACCACATTGCACCTCCTCCAGGCTGGCACAGTGACACACTGAGAGGGCTCCTCAGGGCCTGTGGCTTCTCCAGTGTGGAAAAAGAGAGCTCAAGGTTGACATCCGGCTCCTCCAGCTTAGTGGGATTCTACCAGGAGACCAACTCGGGTCTTACCTCACAGGACCACCTAGCAGAGAGCCCAGACGGCAGCCTTGTCCATCTGCAGACCTGAGCTGGTGGCACTGTCTGGCCAGGGAGCTTGGTAGGCAGAAGCTGCCTGATTTGAGTCCCCAGCCGAGACTTACTGGCCTTGGAGGCTGTTCTACTGCTCTGCCAGGGCAGGGAAACAAATTTGAAGCCACATCTGCTGCTGAATATAGCTTCCAGCCCCATGTGAACAGGAAGCCTAAATACAGCATCTGAGAAGCTGTGTAGCCTATCCTGTAGCACCACTTGTAACAGCATCTGAGCAGAGAACCCAGCCAATGGCTCTGTCCATTTGCAGATCAAAGCCAATGGCCTTGTCAAGCCTTGGAACTTGGTGGAAAGATCTGGCTGACTCATGTCCCCAACCACAAGCCATGTTGGCCTTGGAGCCTATTCTGCCACCCTTCCCAAGCAGGGAAGCTGGTCTGTGGCCATGCCTACTGCTGAATATGGCCCTCACTCCTGCCTGACCATGAAGTTTAATCAGAGCACTTGGGAAGCTGTGGGGCCCACCCTACATCCCTGCTTGCAGTGGCACCTGAGCAGAGAGTCCAGCCATCAGCTCTGCCCATTAACAGAGCCAAGCTGGTAGCCCTGTCTGGCTAGAGAGCTCAATGGACAGTACTGCCTGATTCAGCCAACAAGCCACACTAGCCATGTAGCCTGTTCCACAGCCCTGCCAGAGCCAGGAAGCAAATTTGAAGGCTGCCTACAGCTCAGTATAGCCTAGAATATGGGACCTTTCCTAAGATTTATCAAATGTTACACCACAAAATAAGTCTTAACATATTTAAGAAGATTTAAATAAAACCAAGTATCTTTTCCAACCATAATGGTATGAAGTTAAAAATCAATAGTGGGAGGAAAAATGCAAAATTTGCAAATACATGAAAATTAAACAACACAGTGATGAACAATCAATGGAACAAAGAAGAAATCAAAAGGGGAGAGAAAAAATCTTGAGACAGACAAAAATGGAACCACAGCATATGGGATGCAGCAAAAGCAGTTCTAAGAGTCATGTTTATAGCATTAAATACGTACATCAAGAAAAAAGAAAGATCTCAAACAAACAACGTAACTTTACACCTCAAGGAACTAGAAAAAAAGAACAAGCTAAGCCCAAAGTTAGCAGAAGAAAGGAAGTAATAAAGATTAGAGTGGAAATAAATGAAATAGAGAACAGGAAAACAATAAAAAGATTTTAAAAAACTAAGATTATGATCCTTGAAAAAATAAACAAAATTTACAAACCTTTAGCTATACTAACCAAGAAAAAATAGAGAGGACCCAAATAAGTAAAATTATGAAAGAAAGGGGAGACATTACAAGTGATATTACAGAAATATAAAGGATCATAAGAAACGACTACAAATAACTACATGTTAACAAATAGGACAATAGATAAAATAGAAAAATAGATAAATTCCTAGAAATATACAACCTACCAAGACTGAATTATATAGAAACAGAAAATCTGAACAGGCCAATAACAAGTAAGGATTGAGTCAGTAGTCAAAAACCTCCCAAAAAGCAAAAGTCCAGAACTAGATAGTTTCACTGATGAATTTTAACAAGCATTCAAAGGAGAATTAATGACAGTCATTCTCAAACTCTTCCAAAAACCTGATGAGATGGGAACACTTTCAAACTCATTTTATGAGGGTAGCATTATCCTGATACCAAAGCCAAATAAGGACAATACAAGAAAAGAAAACTAGAGAATTATAACCCTCATGAATATAAATGCAAAAATTCTCAACAAAATACTAGGAAACTGAACCTCAGCAGCACATTAAAAGGATTATATAACAGGATCAAGTAGGATGATTCAATGTAAGCAAGTCAATCAATGTGATACATCACATTAATAGAATAAAAGAAAAAAAATCATATGATCATCTCAATAGATGTGGAAAAATTATCTGACAAAATTCAGCACCTATTTATAAGAACTCTCAACAAAATGGGTATTGAAGGAATATACTCAACATAATAAAGGCCATATAAGACTAGCCCACAGCTGACATCATACTCATTGGTGAAAGTATGAAAGAATTTCCTCTAAGATCAGGAAAAAGACAAAAGTCTCTACTCTTACCACTCCTACTCAACACAGTAGTGGAAGTCCTAGCCTGAGCAATTAGGCAAGAAAAGAAAATTAAATGGCATCCAAATCAGAAAGGAAGAAATAAAACTGTCATTATTTTCAGATGACTTGATATTATATATAGAAAATACTAAAGGCTACACCAAAAAATTTTAGAACCAGTAAACAAGTTTAGTAAAGTTACAGGGTACAAAATCAATATCCAAAAATTGGTTGAATTTCTATACACTAACAATTAATCATCTAAAAATGACATAAAGAAAACTATCACACTTGCAATAGCATAAAAAATAAAATAAATTGGAATAAATTCAACTAAGGAGTTAAAAGACATGTACACTAAAAAGTATAAGATATTGATGAACAAATGAAGAACACACAAGTAAATGGAAAGATATCCCATGTTTATGAATTGGAAGAACTCATATTGTTAAAATGTCCATATTACCCAAAGCACTCTACAGATTCAATGCAACCTCTATCAAGGTTCTAATGGCATTTTTCACAGAAATAGAAAAAGCAATTCTAAAATTTGTTTTGAACTACAAAAGACCCTAATTAGCCACAGCAATCTAGAGACAGAAGAACAAAGTTGGAAACTCACATTTCCTGATTTCAAACTATATTACAAAGCTATAGTAACCAAAACAGTATGGTACTGGCATAAAATCAGACACATAGACCAATGGAACAGGATCAAGAGCCCAGAAATCAACCTTTCATATACCTTTGACTAATATTTGACAAGGGAGTCAAGAATAATCAGTGGAAAAGATGGTCTCTTTCATAAATGGTGCTGGGAAAATTAGATATTCACATGCAAAAGAATGAAACTAGACACTTATCTTATACCACTCACAAAAATTAACTTGATATAGATTAAAGATGTAAATATAAGACCTGAAACCATAAAATTCCTAGAAGAAAACATTGGGAAAAATTCCTTTACATTGGTCTTGGCAATGATTTTTTGGATATGATACCTAAAGCACAAGCAAAAAAACCAAAAATAAACAAGTGGGATTGCATCAAACTAAAAAGATTCTGCACAGCAAAAGAAATGATCAACAAAATGAAAAGCAACCTACTGAATGGGAGAAAATATTTTCAAATCATATATCTAATAAGGGGTTAATATCCAAAATATATAAGGGACTCATACAACTCAATAGCAAAAAATCCCAAATAATCCAATTAAAAAATGGATGAAGGACTTGAATAGATATTTTTTCCAAAAAAGACATTCAAATGGCCAAGAAATATATTAAAAGGAGCTCAACGTCACTAAATCATCAGGGAAATGCAAATCAAAACCACAATGAGATATCACCTGATACCTGTTAGAATGGCAATCATGAAAAAGACACAAGATAACAGGTGTTAGTGAGGATGTTGTGAAAAGGGAATCCTTGTTCACTGTTGATGGGAATATCAATTGGTACCACCATTAGGGAAAACAGTATGGAGTTTCCTCAAAAAGTTAAAAATAGAACTACCATATGATCCAGCAATTCCACTTCTGGGTATATATCTGAAGGAAATAAAGTAAGTCTCAAAGAGATATCTGCACTTCTGTGTTCATAGTAGCATTATTTACAATAACCAGGACACGAAAACAACCTAAGTGTCTATTCATGGATGAATGGATAAAGAAAACTTGGTATATATACAAAATAGATTATTCAGCCATAAAAAAGAAGGAAATCCTGTCACTTGAAAGCACATGGATGAACCTGGAGGGCATTATGCTACATGAAATAAGTCAGATAGAGAAAGACAAATAATGTATATTCTCACTTACATGTGGAATCTAAAAAACCCAAATTCATAGAGAACAGACAGGTGGTTGCCAGAGACCAGGGTTGGTGGTTGGGAAAATGGGTGAAGGTGGTCAAGAGGTACAAACTTTCAGTTACTATAAGAGAAATAAGTTCTGATGATGTATTGTACATCATGGTGACTGTAGTTAATAATACTGTATTGCATGTTTGAAAGTTGCTGAGAGAATAGATTTTAAAAGTTCTCAACATAAGAAAAAAAATTTTTTTGTAATTATGTATGGTGACAATACTGTATTTTATATTTGGAAGTTGCTAAAAGAGTAAATCTGAGACATTTCATCATAAGAAAAAAATTGTAATGGTGAGGTGATAGATGGTTAAACTGAATTTATTGTGGTAATCATTTCACGATATTTACATGTATCATTATGATGTACACCTTAAGCTTATATAATGTTACATGTCAATTAAGTCTAAATAAAACTGGAAAAAAGTGAAAAACCTAAGTAAAAAAATAAGGCAAACAGCTGGAAAATGCAAAAAAAAAAAAAACCACAATAAGCAGATAGTATTCACTATTTCAAGAAATATAGTTTATACTTTGTATGTTATTAAAAGGCAAAGACTCTTATAAAGATTTAAAATGCAGCTATATGCTGTTTTACAAGGGATGCATTTAAATCCAAATGATATAGAAAAGTTTAATATAAAAGGGCAAGAAAGCATTTTTACACAAAAGCAAACAGAAAAGACAAGCATAACATTCTTTGTTTCAAGCAACAAACATTAAATAAGACAAAAGGCACCATTTAAAATTGTTAAATGGAACAATTCTCACTGTAGCTCTTGGAGTCATGATTATTATTAAAAATAATATAGCATTATACTACTTGAAACAAAAAATTTAGAAACGCAAAGGAAAATGAAGAGAAATAGAGATATGAGAAAATTAACAGAACCTCCCCAGGCTCATTCACAATGATGCATATACACCCTATTTTCTTGGGCAGTTTCAATGGAACATGACCCATCCAGTTCCTGCCTGATTTTTTGAGTGAACAGGCTCAGAAACTTATCTCAGGTTAGGTTACATCCTGTTCTAATCATACTACCCTTATTAACAGCTATTGTAGAGTTACCAGCGTTTACAGAATGGAATTTTTCTCTCCAAAATCAGTTCTATCTTGGGTGCTATAACCCATTTAATGGTAACAAAATTCACTCAAGCTACCAAGCTATAGGCCTGACTGCCTTGACTCTGCTCATCCCTACAAATCTATCTATGGAATCTGGCTCTTATTCTCCTCTTCACTATCACTGCCTTATTTTGACCTAATTCATATTGTCCCTGGCCCTGGACTCTTATAATCCTGATAAGATTAGGAAAGCTCTGTTGCTTTCCTTTGCCCAAACTATAGGACCAAAATCCAACTTGTTACACTGTTATAATATCCTTACCAATTTTCTCTTCTCCCCAGATCTGTCCAGATTTATCTCTCATCATTTTTCTTCTAATCTTCAACTCATTAAGATGTATGTTATTGCTTTGCTAAAATTTTTACAATTAACCAAAACACCAGACCCACTTATAACTGTCCTTTCAATTGCTATTCTCTCCTTTTGGAATAGCCTTCTGTGACTCTTTTTTATTCATTTTTATTTATCCTTTAAGATGCAGACTCAAATGTCTCCTAGTCTCAGAAACATTCTACGACTTTCCTGGAAAAATTTGGCTCTGTGCTGTTCATATTCATTTTAATATCACTTAATCAGCAGATTTATATATGATTTTATCCAGCTGCTGATCTGCCTCCTTCACTGGTAGTGAAACTGTGGAAGACAGCAGGGCCTTATTTACTTACATCTGAATTATTAGGTACTGGCTTTTAGAAGGCCCTCAATAGGTATTTTTAAATGAATAATAAGAAATATGGAAATTTTAAAACTTAAGGGAGGTAACGGACAAGAATCTTGCAAATCCTGACCTTCTGTATTTATGATCTAAACACTGTGGACTGGAGAAGCCCAAACCACCAACTGTTGTTTACGGTGAGGTGACCATCAGTCCTGGTTTTTATATCTACTATTCTGGCATAATTATGAGTAGAACCCCCTTTCACTCTCAAAAGTGTCCCAGTTTGAACAATGTTCACTATATGTATACATAAAATGAGTTTTTAAAGACAGTAATTTTATAAGCTTTCATTTTAAAAAAATCCAATAGACAATATCTGCCTCTAACTCAGACAATTTCTGTCTATTAGTTCATTTACATTTAATGTAACATTGAAATGATTGGATTTAAGTCTCCCACCTTGACTTTTAGTTTTTATATATCCTATTTGTTCTTTGTCTCAGTTTCCCTAATCCTACCTTCTTTTGAGTGAATCATATACTTTTTAGTATCTCACTTTTTCTTAAGTAATGATTTTTAAGTTATATCTCTGAGTGTGTGTTTGATGGTTGCCCTAGAATTGACATGGTTATTACTGTAAGTAATAGTAAGCTGCCTTGATCAAGAAACCTCATGCTTGCATCCAGAATAATATCAATCAATCATTAGGAAATATTGCTCTCTCTTAATCCCCATTACTCTAGCCCCACTTCCCTCTTCTTTCCACTCGTTCACGCCCACACACTGTAGTTAACAAATATCTTTAGTTCCTGATTTATACTTCCTGTATTTATTTTGCATAAGTGAACACAACATGTATAGTTTCTTTCTTTTTTTTTTTGGCCATGCCTGTGGCATGTGGGATCTAAGTTCCCCCACCAGGGGTCGAACCCATGGCCCCTACGGTGGAAGCATGGAGTCCTAATCACTGGACCGCTGGAATTCCCATGTAGTATAGTTTCTAATATTCCCTTCTTTCCTTCTTGTTTTAATATAACTGCTTTGTTGACACATAATTCTCATGCCATAAAATTCACTCGTAAAGTGTACATGCCATTGGTTTTTAGTGTATTCACTCAGTTGTTCAACCATCACATTAACTTTGGAACATTTTCATCACCCCCAAATAAACCCTGTACCCATTATCAGTCACTCATCATCCTCCCCAACTCCCAACCGTAGATAACCACTAATCTATGTGATCTTTGATAACTAATTTCTTGCACTTACCATAATATTTTCAAAGTTTGTCCATGCATGGATCAGTACTTCATTTCTTTTTAGGGCTGAAAAATATTCCATTGTATGGATATACCACATTTTATTTATCCATTCATCAGCTGATGGACATTTAGGTTGTTTCCACTTCTGGGCTATTACAAATCATGTTGCTGTGAACATATGTATTCAAATTTTGTGTGGATATGTTTTCATTTCTCTTGAATACATGACTAGGAGTGGAATTGCTGGGTCACTTGGTGACTTTATGTTTAACCTTTTGAGGAACTGCCAGACTGTTTATCCAAAGTGACTACGCCAACTGCATTTTACATTCTCACCAGCAGTGTTGTAAGGGTTTCAATTTTTCCACATTTGCCAACTTGTAATTATCCATCTCTTTTTTTTTTTTTTTTTTTAAGGAGTGGAGATTTTTCTTGTATTTTTTAAAAATTTATTTATTTATTTATGGCTGTGTTGGGTCTTCATTTCTGTGCGAGGGCTTTCTCTAGTTGTGGCAAGCGGGGGCCACTCTTCATCGCGGTGCGCGGGCCTCTCACTATTGCGGCCTCTCTTGTTGCGGAGCACAGGCTCCAGATGCGCAGGCTCAGTAATTGTGGCTCACGGGCCCAGTTGCTCCGCGGCATGTGGGATCTTCCCAGACCAGGGCTTGAACCCGTGTCCCCTGCATTGGCAGGCAGATTCTCAACCACTGCACCACCAGGGAAGCCCCATCTTTTTTATTATAGCCAAGCTAGTAGTCCCTTCTTTCTTACATGAAGTGTAGAACACTATAACTACTCCTTTGCATTTCACTTTTCTCATTTAACAATATATCCTAGAAAAACTCCAAATCATTATAGAGGAATCTTCCTTATTCTTTTATACCTGCAGACTACTTTGTTATGTAAATATATCATGATTTATTCAACGATTCTCCTATGTATGGATATTTGGTTTATTTCTAATATTTTACAAATACAGTTGATCCTTGAACAACATGGGTTTGAACTGCATGGGTCCACTTATAGGTGGATTTTTTTTTTGATAAACACCACAGTACTACACGATCTGTGGTTGGTTGAATCTGCAGATGCAGAACCTCGGATAAGAGTGTCGACTGTAAAGTTGTGCAGATGTCCAACTGCACAGGGGTTGGTGCCCCTATGCCCCCTGTTCAAAGGTCAACTGTACAAATAATACTGCAATAAATAGCCTCATACATATGTATTTTTATATTGTTAGAAGAGTGTCTTAGAATAGATTCCTAGAAGTGGGATTTCTGAGTCAAAAGGTAAGTGCATATGTGGTTTTGTTAAATATTGCCACATTTATCTCCCAAAGGGATAAAACAATTTCCCATGAGCAACGTATGAGAGTGTCTGTTTCCCCACAGTCTTGCCAACAGAATGTGTTGTCTTGTTTTTTAACTTTTGCCAGTCTAATATATGAAAAATCATATCTTAGTATTGTTTATATTTCAATTTCTATAATTTGAGTGAGATCAAGAAATTTTCAAATTTAAGCTTCATTTTCAAAACTTTTTAGTGAGTTTTCTGTTCATCCCTTAATTATCTTTTAAAGAGGTTAATAAATGACAAAAATGTCTTTCCTATTTATTCACATGCTTACCATTTCTAACACTCATCTTTACTTTCTATGGATCCAAGTTTCCATCTGGTAGCATTTTTTCAGCTTGAAGAACTAGCCTTAGCATGTCTCTTATTATAGGTCTGCTGGCAACACATTTTCTCAGCTTTTGTTTTTCTAAAAAAAGTCTCTTTGCCTTCATTTTTTGACAGACATTTCTGCTAGATATAGAAATCTAGGTTGCCAGTTATTTTCTTCTAGTACTTTATGTTGTTCTGTTTTCTGGCTTACTACTCTCTGACAAGAAGTCTGCTGTCATTCTCATCTTGTTTCCCTGCCTGCCTCTAGACGGTGGTATACAACCCTGGACCACTTAGTGCGGATCTCTGGGAAAGTTTTCAGTTGGGTGTAGTCCTGTATTGTGTCTGTACCACCTTCAAGTTTTTATCTGTCATGATTGTCCACACTGCCATGAAATGCTTACTAATGGTTTGGCTGGTTACCTTATCATCCTGCTATTTTTCTAGGGATGAGAGTAGACTCAGGTCTTTTCTTCCAATGTGAAAATTTTGTTACTTTCTGGAATTTTGTTCATTTAAGTCTCTTTGTATACTCAATTTTGTGATGAGTTAAAACAAATAAGAGACTGTGATTTTGTAGCTTCCCCAGTTCGTTAGTAAGGGAGCAATGCTGTCTTGGTCTTGTGATCTGGATCTAACGAAGCAGAAGTCCATGGCTTCCAATTAAAGTGTTTGCAGTTACTCAGTTTAGCTCACTTGTACACAGTCAATGTTTGCTTACTTCACAGGACTCATTAAGGCCTTCTGTTGAGATGTGATCAGCTTTTATTTTATTATAGGAAATGTGAGTTGTAGCAAAAATATGTAAATTGTAATTGTTAAACCTAGAGATAATTCAATCTATAGTTTCCTACTGGTAATCAAAGAGTGATTGACTTTTGCTTTCAAAGCTTAGCATTGTCAAAAGTGTGGTGCTCCAAGGACAATGGTGCTTCAAGGACAAAGGACGACACTGCCTGAAAAAGTGTCAGCGTTACACCCCATACCAGACTCTTAATTGCCCTCCCCACCATGTTGCCATGGTTACGAAATTCCTGAGCCCACCTGGGCGATGCCCACCTGGGCAATGGGACCTCTCCCAAATAAGGAAAGGCAACTGTCCTGTCCCACTCCCACCCTATAGAAGGAAGGTATATGTGCCTCGACTAATCAGTAATGGAAATTATCACCTCGGACCATTCCTTTGTTTTCTGGCTATAAAAACTGATCAATAGCACATGTTCGGGCTCTACTCTCCCAGACTACTAGGAAGTCGGCCTGCTGTTCTGGCAGCAACCCTTACCTCTAATAAATTCTATCTTCTTTACATTCTGCCTTGTGTCTGGAAATTCTTTTCCAACCCGCGTTCGGACCACGACATTTGGTGGCCCATATGGGGATCTCCGGGGGGATCTCTTTCCCCACCTCCTCTCCTCATTCCCTGGGACCCTCTGTGAACAGGCAAGCTGCCGTGGAAGCAATGGAGGAACTGTGGTCAGGGCCACACCTGACCCTGGTCAGGGTGTGTTCCAAAGGCTCCATGGCTCACTTCAACCCAGTAACTGCCTCCCAGAATGGGTGAAGATCCCTCTGTCTTCCTTCTGACTGAGGACTGGGCCTATTGGTATCGTGTGGCCACGGGTCAGGCATTTAAAAGTCATTAGGGTGCCTGCCACTTGAAGACTCCTATGAAAGGATAAGGGGGTCACGGAACGGACCAGGCTATTAGAGCATCTGCCCCCATCAAGATAACTTCCGTGCAACACGAGGCACATCGTGGACGAAGCAAAGCACAAGCCCACAGTCCCTTGGCCACCGCCTCCTCAGTAGGGTTAGAAGGCGGAATCCTCAGTCTTCTTTTCTGTCGCTTCTGCTTCTTTCTCCTTGCCTTGGATTGACTCCAAAGGACCTCGCCGCCTCTAGATCGTCCCGGGAGCTCCTTCCCATCCCTGAGAATCTTCTAATAGTGAGTCAATTTCCGGCTGGCTTCCGGGAATTCCCCTCTCTGGTCACTGATGCCTTAGTCACACTGTTCTCACTGGTGCCTTAGTCACACGGAGATGTCGCTGAGACAAAGTGGGATGCCTTTCTGCCCATCAGTGATTCTCAGTACGCCTATTCTACGGCACTGAGGCTAAGAATGGGTTCAGGTACATCTATTCCCTTAGACTCACCTCTTGGTTGTATTCTCAGGAATTGGAAGGAATTTGACCCAGACAATCTCAAAAAGAAGAGGCTCATTTTCTTTTGTAATACGGCTTGGCTCCCATACAAACTGGGGGACCAAGAACAATGGCCTCTTAATGGCACGCTAAATTACAACACGATCCTCCATCTTGATCTCTATTGTCGGAAACTAGGAAAGGATTCCGAGGTTCCACATGTCCAGGCCTTCATGGCCCTCGGTCAGAATCCGAGCCTGAGGGACTCCTGTCGAATGTGTCTCTCCATTGCCGCTTTAATGCCCCGTCCACCCCCCTCTCCTCCTTCAACTTCACTAGCTCGTCCCTCCCCATCTCCCCCTCCACCAGGTATCCTGGATGAGCCTTCTCGTCCCCGATCTCCCCAGCCTCCTCCCCAACCCCCACCTCTCTACCCGCAAGCAGACCTTCCCTCCCCTCCCCACACTCAGTCACGAGCAGCCCAACGCTCTGAATCGAGTCCCAATAGGCTTCCCCTACAAGACGTTGCTAACGGAGACCTAGGCACTATCAGAGTTCATGTCCCCTTCCCCATGTCTGACCTCTCTCATATTCAAGGGAAACCGGGCTCCTTTAGCCAGGACCCCTCCATGTTCATCAGGGAATTCCAGGCCCTAACTATAGCCTTTGACTTAACTTGGCCAGATATTCCTGTGGTCCTAACTACCTGCTGCACTCATGAGGAAATGGCCAGGATCGGGGCCTTGGCTCAGGCCTGGGCAGATGAGACACACGCCTGAAATCCTAATGAGAACTGAGCAGGGGCAAAGGCAGTCCCACGGGCAGACCCAGGATGGAGACACCCGGCAAATGAAAATGGGCCAGCAGGAGGGCTCACTAGGAGAAATTACATGATTACCTGTCTACTAGAAGGCATGAAAAAGGCAATCATCAAACCTGTCAATTATAATAAACTCAGAGAAGTCACACAGGAGCCCTCGGAGAATCCAGCCCTTTTTCAGGCCCGATTAGCAGAGGCTATGAGGAAATACACCAGCCTAGACCCTGAGACCCCTGAAGGTCAGGCTATACTTGCAGTTCACTTTATAAGCCAGGCATCCCCAGACATAAGACAGAAATTACAGAAACTAGAGCAAGGGCCACATACCCCATTTTCTGTCCTATTGATGTGGACTTTAAGGTCTTCAACAATAGGGAGGAGCCTTCTAGGAACAGAGGAGAACTGAGAGGAGGAAAAATTAAAACGGCACGCTCAATATATGGCTCTTGCCATTACTCAGTCCCTCCCACAACAGGGACCCACGGGAGCCCCTCTTCTGTCTCAGAAACCACCGCTGACCTGCTACCAGTGCGGTCAGCAGGGGCACACTGTCAGGAACAGCTGCACCCCACCACCCGATACCCCATGCCCTTACTGTCGCCAAAAGGGCCATTGGAAGAGGAGTTGTCCCTCCCACCCTCAAGTGGGTAGGCCAATTCCGGGTAGGCCAATTCCACAATCACTCAACACCTGGGGTATTTCGGGTACCAGCCCCCTGGGCCGAGGTCAAGGCCAATTGCCCCTGTTGGTGGTTTTGACCATCAGGAGCGAGAACCAGATTGCACTCTAGATCTGGGGCTCCTGGATGCAGATGACTGAAGGTGCCCGGGGCTCAAACTACAGGCCCCTATGTTCCACATAAGACCGGAGGAGCTCCGGGTAACCCTGGGTGGGACAGGGGCTACTATAACCTTTCTAATTGACACAGGGGCTACTTATTCAGCCCTGACCTCCTTCTCTGGTCCCACTTGCCGATCCTCGATCCTCCTAACAGGGATGGGAACAGGCTCCGCAGGACTCTTAAACTCTATTTTCACTGCCCGACAGCTCTCTCTTGAACTCACACAACAGATTGCCAACCTTGCAGCTCAAATTAACATGCTACTAAGTTCTCTAGCAGAAGTGGTTTTACAAAATAGAAGAGCTCAGGACCTCCTAACAGCTTATCAGGGAGGGACCTGTGCAATGTTCAAGGGGGATTGCTGTATTTTGGTTAACCAATTGGCAAGGTCCAGACCAATTTTTGGGCCATGTATTTTTAACCTCCTTGTTAAGTTTATCTCTTCCAGAATACAACAAATAAACCTCCAAATGGTGAAGCAACAAGAATACCAGCCAGACAACACTCGTACAACCCTTGAACAAGTTGCCATCACTTTCCATGGGGCCCGCACTCCTCCCTAGATACACCCTGACAGAGAGCAGGCAATGGGAACCCAGACCCCACGATGACCCCACTCAGCAGGAAGCAGCCAGAGAAAGTTCGTTGCCCCTTCTCCTAACAAAGAGGTTCCCGAATGCCTGAGGGGGAATTAGGCAGTTAGGTAGATATGAGCAGGGTATCCAATAAGGCCAAGGAATTGGCCCTATAAATAAAGAGAGGGGGGAATGTGGTGTTCTAAGGACAGTGGTGCTTCAAGGACAAAGGACGACACTGAGTGAAAAAGTTTCAGTGCTACACCCCCTACCACACTCTTTTTTTTAACGTCTTTACTGGAGTACAATTGCTATACAATGTTGTGTTAGTTTCTGCCATATAACGAAGTGAATCAGCTATATGTATACATATATCCCTATATATCCTCTCTCTTGTGTCTCCCTCCCATCCTCTCTATCCCACCCCTCTAGGTCATCACAAAGCACCGAGCTGATCTCCCTGTGCCATGGGGCTGCTTTCCACTAGCTATCTATTTTACATTTGGTAGAGTATATATGTCAATGCCACTCTCTCACTTCGTCCCAGCTTACCCTTCCCCCTCCCCGTGTCCTCCAGTCCATTCTCTACGTCTGCATCTTTATTCCTGTCCTGCCCCTAGGTTCTTCAGAACCATTTTTTTTTTAGATTCCATATATAAGTGTTAGCATATGATATTTGTTTTTCTCTTTCTAACTCACTTCACTCTGTATAACAGACTCTAGGTCCATCCACCTCACTACAGGTAAATCAATTTTGTTTCTTTTTATGGCTGAATAATATTCCATTGTATATATGTGCCACATCTTCTTTATCCATTCATCTGTCGATGGACACTTAGGTTGCTTCCATGTCCTGGTATTGTAAATAAAGCTGCAATGAACATTGTAGTACATGACTCTTTTTGAATTATGGTTTTCTCAGGGTATATGCCCAGTAGTGGGATTGCTGGGTCGTATGGTAGTTCTATTTTTAGTTTTTTAAGGAACCTCCATACTGTTCTCCATAGTTGGCTGTATCAATTTACATTCCACACCCTCTCCAGCATTTATTGTTTGTAGATTTTTTAATGATGGCCATTCTGACCCATGTGAGGTGATACCTCATTGTAGTTTTGATTTGCAATTCTCTAATGAATAGTGATGTTGAGCACCCTTTCATATGTTTGTTGGCAATTTGTATATCTTCTTTGGAGAAATGTCCATTTAGGTCTTCTGCCCATTTTTAGATTGGGTTGTTTGTTTTTATGATATTGAGCTGCATGAGTTGCTTGTATATTTTGGAGATTAATCCTTTGTCAGCTGCTTCATTTGCAAAATTTTCTCCCATTCTGAAGGTTGTCTTTACATCTTGTTTATGTTTTCCTTTGCTCTGCAAAACTTTTAAGTTTCATTAGGTCCCATTTGTTTATCTTTGTTTTTATTTCCATTTCTCTAGGAGGTGGGTCAAAAAGAATTTTGCTGTGATTTATGTCATAGAGTGTTCTGTCTATTTTCCTCTAAGAGTTTTATAGTGTCTGGTCTTACATTTAGGTCTTTAATCCATTTTGAGATTATTTTTGTGTATGGTGTTATGGAGTGTTCTAATTTCATTCTTTTACATGTAGCTGTCCAGTTTTCTCAGCACCACTTATTGAAGAGACTGTCTTTTCTCCATTGCATATTCTTGCCTCCTTTATCAAAGATAAGGTGACCATACGTGTGTGGGTTTATCTCTGGGCTTTCTATCCTGTTTCCTTGATCTATATTTCTGTTTTTGTGCCAGTACCATACTGTCTTGATTACTGTAGCTTTGTAGTATAGTCAGAAGTCAGGGAGCCTGAGTCCTCCAGCTCCATTTTTCCTTCTCAAGATTACTTTGGCTATTTGCAGTCTTTTATGTTTCCATACAAATTGTGAAATTTTTTTTCTAGTTTTGTGACAAATGCCATTGGTTGTTTGATAGGCATTGCACTGAATCTGTAGATTGCTTTGGGTAGTATAGTCATTCACAAAGTTGATTCTTTCAATCCAAGAACATGGTATATCTCGACATCTGTTTGTATCCTCTTTAATTTCTTTCATCAGTGTCTTATAGTTTTCTGCATACAAGGTCTTTTGTCTCCTTAGGTAGGTTTATTCCTAAGTATTTTATTCTTTTTGTTGCAGTGCTAAATGGGAGTGTTTCCTTAATTTCTCTTTCAGATTTTTCATCATTAGTGTATAGGAATGCAAGAGATTTCTGTGCATGAATTTTGTGTCCTGCTACTTTACCAAATTCATTGATTAGCTCTAGTAGTTTTCTGGTAGCATCTTTAGGATTCTCTATGTATAATATCACATCATCTGCAAACAGTGACAGCTTTACTTCTTCTTTTCTGCTATGGATTCTTTTTATTTCTTTTTCTTCTCTGATTGCTGTGGCTAAAACTGCCAAAACTATGTTGAATAATGGTGGTGAGAGTGGGCAACCTTGTCATGTTCCTGATCTTAGTGGAAATGGTTTCAGTTTTTCACCACTGAGGATGATTTGGCTGTGGGTTTGTCATATATGGCCTTTATTATGTTGAGGTAAGTTCCCTCTATGCTTACTTTCTGGAGGGTTTGTATCATAAATGGGTGTTGAATTTGTTAAAAGCTTTTTCTGCATCTATTGAGATTATTATATGGTTTTTATCCTTCAATTTGATAATATGGTGTATCACATTGATTGATTTGCATATATTGAAGAATCCTTGCATTCTTGGGCAAAACCCCACTTGATCATGGTGTATGATCCTTTTAATGTGCTGTTGGATTCTGTTTGGTAGTATTTGGTTGAGGATCTTTGCATCTATGTTCATCAGTGATATTGGCCTGTAGTTTTCTTTTTTTGTGACATCGTTGTCTGGTTTTGGTATCAGGGTGATGGTGGTCTCATAGAATGACTGGGGAGTGTTCCTCCTTCTGTTATATTTTGGAAGAGTTTGAGAAGGATAGGTATTAGCTCTTCTCTAAATGTTTGATAGAATTCGCCTGTGAAGTCACCTGGTCCTGGGCTTTTGTTTGTTGGAAAATTTTTAATCACAGTTTCAATTTCAGGGCTTGTGACTGGTCTGTGTATATTTTTTGTTTCTTCCTGGTTCAGTCTCGGAAGGTTGTGCTTTTCTAAGAATTGTCCATTTCTTCCAGGTTGTCCATTTTATTGGTATATAGCTGCTTGTAGTAACCTCTCACTATCCTTTGTATTTCTGCAGTGTCAGTTGTTACTTCTCCTTTTTCATTGCTAATTCTTTTGATTTGAGTCTCTTCCCTTTTTTTCTTGATAAGTCTGGCTAGTGGTTTATCAATAATGTTTATCTTTTCAAAGAACCAGCTTTTAGTTGTATTGATGTTTGTTATTTTTTTTTCATTTCTTTTTCATTTATTTCTGATCTGATCTTTATGATTTTTTTCCTTCTGCTAACTTTGGTTTTTGTTGTTGTTGTTCTTCTTCTTCTTTCTCTAATTACTTTATGTGTAAGGTTAGGTTGTTTATTTGAGATTTTTCTTGTTTCTTGAGGTAGGATTATAGTGCCATAAACTTCCTTCTTAGAACTGCTTTTGCTGTATCCCATAGGTTTTGGGTCATCGTGTTTTCATTGTCATTTGCTTCTAGGTATTTTTTGATTTCCTCTTTGATTTCTTCAGTGATCTCTTGGTTATTTAGTAGTGTATTGTTTAGCCTCCTTGTGTTTGTATTTTTACAGTTTTTTTCCCTGTAATTGATATCTAGTCACATAGCATTGTGGTTGGAAATGATACTTGATACGATTTCAATTTTCTTAAATTTACCAAGGCTTGATTTGTGACCCAGGATATGATCTATCCTGGAGAATGTTCCATGAGCACTTGAGAAGAAAGAGTATTTTGTTGTTTTTGGATGGAATATCCTATAAATATCAATTATGTCTATCTTGTCTAATGTGTAATTTAAAGCTTGTGTTTCCTTATTTATTTTCATTATGGATGATCTGTCCATTGGTGAAAATGGGGTGTTAAAGTCCCCTACTATTATTGTGTTTCCATTGATTTTCCCTTTTATGGCTGTTGGCATTTGCCTTATGTATTGAGGTGCTCCTATGTTGGTTGCATAAATATTTACAATTGTTATATTTTCTTCTTGGATTGATCCCTTGAACATTATCTAGTTTCCTTCTTTGTTTCTTGTAATAGTCTTTATTTTAAAGTCTATTTTGTCTGATATGAGAATTGCTACTCCAGCTTTTTTTAAATTTCCATTTGCATGACATATGTTTTTGTATCCCCTTACTTTCAGTCTGTATGTGTCCCTAGGTCTGAAGTGGGTCTCTTGTACACAGCATATATACGGGTCTTGTTTTTGTATCTATTCAGCCAGTCTATGGCTTTTGGTTGGAGCATTTAATCCATTTACATTTAAGGTAATTATCGATATGTATGTTCCTTTTACCATTTTCTTAATTGTTTTGGGTTTGTTTTTGTAGGTCTTTTCCTTCTCTCGTGTTTCCTGCCTGGAGAGTTCCTTTAGCATTTGTTGTAAATCTGGTTTGGTAGTGCTGAATTCTCTTAACTTTTACTTGTGTGTAAAGGTTTTAATTTATCCATTGAATCTGAATGAGATCCTTGCTTGGTAGAGTAATCTTGGTTGTAGGTTTTTCCCTTTCATCACTTTAAATATGTCCTGCCACTCCCTTCTGGCTTGCAGAGTTTCTGCTGAAAGATCAGCTGTTAACCTTATGGGGATTCCCTTGTATGCTTTTTGTTGGTTTTCCCTTGCTGCTTTTAATATTTTTTCTTTGTATGTAATTTTTGAGAGTTTGATTAATATGTGTCTTGGCATGTTTCTCCTTGGATATATCCTGTATGAGACTGTCTGTGTTTCCTGGACTTGATTGACTATTTCCTTTCCCATGTTAGGGAAGTTTTCAATTATAATCTCTTCAAATATTTTCTCAGGCCCTTTCTTTTTCTCTTCTTCTTCTGGGACCCCCATAATTCGAATGTTGGTGCATTTCATATTGTCCCAGAGGTCGCTGAGACTGTCCTCAATTCTTTTCATTCTTTTTTCTTCATTCTGCTCTGTTGTAGTTATTTCCACTATTTTATGTTCTGGGTCACTTATCCGTTCTTCTGTCTCAGTTATTCTGCTATTGATTCCTTCTAGAGAATTTTTAATTTCATTTATTTTGTTGTTCATCATTGTTTGTTTGCTTTTTAGTTCTTCTAAGTCCTTGTTAGACATTTCTTGTATTTTCTCCATTCTATTTCCAAGATTTTGGATCATCTTTACTATCATTATTCTGAATTCTTTTTCAGGTAGACTGCCTATTTCCTCTTCATTTGTTTGGTCTAGTGGGTTTTTACTTTGCTCCTTCATCTGCTGTGTATTTCTATGTGTTCTCATTTTGCTTAACTTACTGTGTTTGGGGTCTCCTTTTCGCAGGCTGCAGGTTCGCAATTCCCATTGTTTTTGGTGTCTGCCCCCAGTGAGTAAGTTTGGTTCAGTGGGTTGTGTAGTCCTCCTGGTGGAGGGAACTGGTGACTGTGTTCTGGTGGGTGGGGCTGGATCTTTTCTTTCTGGTAGGGAGGACCACATCTGGTGATGTGTTTTAGTGTGTCTGTGAACTTATTATTATTTTAGGCAGTCTCTCTGCTAATGGGTTGTGTTGTGTTCCTGTCTTGCTAATTGTTTGGCATGGGGTGTCTAGCACTGGAGCTTGCTGATCGTTGAGTGTAGCTGGGTCTTAGCATTGAGACGGAGATATCTGGGAGTGCCCTTGCCAATTGATATTATGTGGGGCCGGGAGGTCTCTGTTGGTCCAATGTCCTGAACTCGGCTCTCCCACGTCAGAGCCTCAGGCCTGACACCCGGCTGGAGCACCAAGACCCTGTCAGCCACACAGCTTTTGGGAAGTCTGAGGTCTTCTGCCAGCCTTCAGTAGGTGTTCTGTAGGAGTGGTTCCACATGTAGATGTATTTTTGATGTATCTGTGGGGAGGAAGGTTATCTCCACGTCTTACTCCTCCCCCATCTTGAAGGTCCTCCCCCCACTGGACTCTTAATCACCCTCACTACCATGTTGCGATGGTTATGAAATTCCTGAGCCCACTTGGGCAATGCCCACCTGGGCAACGGGACCTGTCCCAAATAATGAAAGGCATATGCCCTGTCCCACTCCCACCCTATAGAAGGAAGGCATATGTGCCTTGACCAATCAGTAAATGAAATTTTCACCTTGGACCATTCGTTTGTTTCCTGGCTATAAAAACTGATCAATAGCACATGTTTGGGCTCAACTCTCCCAGACTATTAGAAAGTCAGCCCGCTGTTCTGGCAGCCATGCTTCCCTCTAATAAATTCTATCTTCTTTACATTTTGCCTTTTGTCTGGAAATTCTTTTCCAAACTGCATTGGGACCATGACAAAAAGGATTAGAACAATATAATGGTTAATGCCACTACATTAAATATTAATAAACTATTTGTAAGTCACAATGCTCTATAACCTTCAATAAATTGAAGTTTGGTTTTTCTTTTGAATTTCTGTTGAACTGATAATCTTCTTGCACAGACTTCTGGCAGGGCTCAAACGCAGGTCTCTACTAGAGAGTGGAATTTTGGGGAATGGGTACAGATTTCCAGTTTGCCTCAATTCTTCTTTTATCTTGTAGTATATGTCAAATGTGATTTCATCAGTTTCACCACTAAGATCATGTCACCTCCATAAAAGCTTTAATGGTTAAGAAAAGTTCAGACCATACTTTCAACCTGTATTAGATAGTGTATTTATGTTATGTTATTACGTTTGATTCAAGATACAATCATTTGCATGAATGGGTTAAGTATATCATTTCTAGGAGTGAATATCATCTCTAACACTTCTTTTTTCTGGAAGAGTAGCAATTCAAGAGGATTGTGTTACCTTTCATTCAAATAAATGTCAGATACTAGGAAGTACAATGAAATACCTTTACATTTAATTGCATTACAGCTGATTTTGGAATAGCTTGATATTTTTACTGTTTCAAAAATATTAGTGTGCTATAAAATCAATATTTTTTCTATTATTCTTCCCAGGTGAATATTCTAAATGTATTAGTTTTTATTTAGGGATCAATAATTCAATAGTATAAGGCTATTCATAGCTAGTTTAGAAAAGTACCTGAATATTCTGTTCTCTTGGTTGTTTATAAACCATGTTGAATATTTTTATGTTTGGGCAGTATTTGTATGAGATGTGTCTTTTGTCCAAGGCATACTTTTCCCATGTTTATTTTCTACCTATTGCTTGAAATGAAATGGAATGAGTTGCATAGGGAAGAAATTTGCTTCATTTCTCTCCCTTTCCCCCACTCCTACCTTTGCCCATAGAAAAAGAGTAGTCATCAATCGCCAACACTTTGGCCTTTGGGGAAGGTCCCGGCGTGGGTGGCAGAGGTAGGATGAGGTGCGCAGAGTGAGAAACAATCTTCTCTCTCTCCTCCTTTACTAAACCCTCCCCTCAAGTGCAGGGATTTACCTGAGTTCTCTATCATCCTTTCTCTTAAAGAATTACTGGATGGCAGGGCAATGCAAGAGAGAGAAGGTACAGGGTTAAATCAGCACAAAATGTCCTGTGCCTTGAGAGTGTTGAAGTTTATTCTTCATGGACCAGGTGGGAAGGGAGATGTAGTCTGTGTGGCTTTCATCTTCCATCACCTGTTGAGTGGCTCTAGACGTGTGCTAAAATTTCCCCACTGACAACTAGGTAGAGCAGATGATAAAAACTCTTTCAGTTTGCTTAGGGCTTTATAATTTATTTTATTATCCTTAAAATTTGCTCTTAATAAATTTCTAAAGTAAGCAAAACCCAGACTGTTAATTTGCCTTTACCTATGAGGTAACTGAGCTAAAAGGATTATTAACCAAGTTTACACAGTGTGCAAATGGCAGAAGCAGACATAAAACCAAGGGTGCAGACTTCAAATTCTTCTATTACGAGATAGATCTGCTTTTCCCCCTTTGCAACCAGCAATTCACTTACGTGGGTAATTGCAGGTATGAACTTCTAGGGGAGCCTTGTACTCGAATGACATCTATGTATTCTGCTCTAATATATATATATATATATATATATATATATATATATTTTTTTTTTTTTTTTTTTACTAAATCCATTAGCAAAATTGCTAAAAGCAGATAGCTTTAGGTAAAGGAGAGAAGCTGTATTGCATGGATTGAGAAGAAATGCAAAGAAAAATCAAAGGAGAAATGAATTCCCAAGTGCTCTGAATTTTTCTACGTGTACCTTTTCTCTGGTATCTTTTAATATTTCAACTCTGTTTTGCAGTTTAACTGTCAATTCCTGTTTTGCGTACCTTGAAGTCAAACACTGTTCAATAGCGCATGTATATTTAGCTTGTTTTATGTCCATTCACTTATTCAGCATTTATTGAATCCTGACTGTATACTAATCATTGTATTTGGCCTAGGAATTAAAAAGCATTTCCTGCTTTCAAGAAGCATGTAGCATAGTGAGCAAGACAGGAAATTTAGCAGAGAACATGGTCTTTCTATTGATTACAAAATAATGATCACATACATTAATTTCTCCCTCCCTCTGCCACCATCCTTTCCCACTGCTGCTTTACTCAAGAAAATGGAATTCTTGAGGAAGTTTTCTTTTAGAAAATGCTCTATTTAGTTCCTATGGATTCTGAATGGGCTTTGCAAATGCACAGGGTTCTATTTACCTATTTTGTAAACTCAGAAAGGGTGTGGCTTTCAGTCAGAGAACTTCTCCAAACACTGATTCTCCTCTTTAGAAAAGATTCCAAACAACATCCTACTGTATAGCGCAAGGAACTATATTCAATATCCCGTGATAAATCACAATGGAAAAGAATATGAAAAAGACTGTATATATACACATATATGTATAATTGAATCACTTTGCTGTACAGCAGAAATTAACACAACATTGTAAATCAACTATACTTCAATAAAATAAATTTAAAAAGGTTCCCTATCCATCTCTGTGTAACCATCGTCTAGTATTGTTTTGTAAAACAATGCATTTTGCTATGATGATAGAGTGGAGGCTCTCAAAGTACGGTTCATGGAAGCCTGGAGGTCCCTAGGACCCATTTAGAAATCTAGAAAGTCAGAACTATTTTCATAATTAAAGGAAAACACTTTTCCTATTCACAAGACTTCTGACACCAAATGTGTGGGTTTTTTCTACATCGATGACTAATTCTCTGACGCACTAGACATCATCCTTTGTCCAATGATTCAGTTCAGTGCTGACATTAACTACCTGGCATGCAATTGCAGATGTTAAGAGCTCAGTCCCACAAGACTGCCTGAACTTCACACACAATCACAAGCCCCAGGCCTCCCATACTTCCGATGACCAGCTACAAATTTGGGGTTCCCTGATCATCTCCTCAGGTTCTATGATTTTCTAGAAGAGCTCACAGAACTCAGGAACTGTTTACTTACTATTACCAGTTTATTACAAAGGATGCAACTCAGACATAGCCAAATGGAAGAGATGCAGAGGGCAAGGTATGTGGAAGGGGCATGGAGCTCCCATGCCCTTTCTGGATAAGCCACACGCCCAGCACCTCAATGTGTTCACCAATCCAGATGCTTTCTGAACCCTTTTGTTTAGGAGTTTTATACAGGTTTCATTATGTAGGCATGATTGATTAAATTATTGGCCATTGGTGTTTAACTCAACCTCCAGGCCCTCTCCCTTTCCTGAAGGGAATTTAATTTTTGTTACAGTTTATATTATAAAATAATGTACCCATGGTCTTTTTAGCATATGAAAAGTGGACATCTTAAATAAAAGAGACTGCTTAAAAGAGATCAAAATATCATGGTAAATAGTCAAGAAAAAAAAGTTTGATTATGATGTCATCTTTAAAAAGTGAAACTATGTATTATGCAATGTTATGTATGCTGTCTTGGTACGACCAAGAATGAATCAAGGTTTGATTTTGATCGGTATAATTTTTCAGACAAAATAATATGAAAGCAGATTCTCTTCATTTCATCTTTATGGATTATAACCATGAAATGAGTCATTAGTCCTGAAGATCAATTGTCCTAAATTTAATACTTTTTTAGTCAGCATTCTTGCCTCTTCCTATCATTCTTTCCATTTTCTCTAGACTGATTGTTGACTAGTCTAATTTTGCCGGACATTAATTCATCAACAACTTTGTGTATGTTTAAGTAATCTTTCAACTTCAATTTCCATTTGCAAGGGATATGCATAGTATTGAATATTATCAGATGTCACCAAATCAGGGAGAGACCTGTGCTCCCATATATCACTAGACACTAGAGTCGCCTGGGGAATGGTGTCAGTTTATTAGGGAATGTCATCAGATTAGGATGACTTTTGCTTCTGTATGCAACCTCAGAACAGAAGCACTCATAGAATGAATACTTGGATAACAAGTTCAAGTTTATGCTTAAGTATAGAAATTCCCAAGTATACTTAATTCCACCTTTAAAGGCAAACTTTTAGGCATTTCCAGAGCTCTGTTTTCTTGGACAGAGGGACACATCATTCATGCTGAGATAGACTGAACTGATGGATGCTCTTCTAAAATAACAGAGCATCCGGCTTCTCTGCTTAGTTATGGGTTATGGAGGATGCTCATTATTTAAAAAAAATAAGCAAATGAATATGTGTTTTACTTAAAAAATAGAAAGAAAAAAGTTTGAGAGATAAAATTTTAGAATACAAGTAGAAGATACAAATATAATCTTATTGTTCATTTTCCATAAAAAACAAATGTGTACATATCATAACTATATGTAATCTATGTTTCTATCTCTAATCTATGGTTTTTTTTAAGATCAAGAACACTTTTGTTTTCCATTTGGAAGAATATCGATTTATTTATTTATTTATTTTAAATATCTTTATTGGAGTATAATTGCTTCACAATGGTGTGATAATTTCTGCTTTATAACAAAGTGAATCAGCTATACATATACATGTATCCCCATATCTCCTCCCTCTTGCATCTCCCTCCCCCCCTCCCTATCCCACCCCTCTAGGTCATCACAAAGCACGGAGCTGATCTCCCTGTGCTATGCGGTTGCTTCCCAATAGCTATCTATTCTACATTTGGTAGTATATATTAGTCCATGCCACTCTCTCACTTCGTCCCACCTTACCCTTCTCCCCACCCCGGGTCCTCAAGTCCATTATCTACATCTGCGCCTTTATTCCTGTCCTGCCCCTAGGTTCTTCATAACCATTTTTTTTTTCAGATTCCATATGTATGTGTCAGCATATGGTATTTGTTTTTCCCTTTCTGACTTACTTCACTCTGTATGACAGACTCTAGGTCCATCCACCTCACTACAAATAACTCAATTTCTTTTCTTTTTATGGCTAATATTCCATTGTATATATGTGCCACATCTTCTTTATCCATTCACCTGTCAATGTACACTTAGGTTGCTTCCATGTCCTGGTTATGGTAAATAGAGTTGCAATGAACATTGTGGTACATGACTCTTTTTGAATTATGGTTTTCTTAGGGTATATGCCCACTAATGGGATTGCTGGGTCATACGGTAGTTCTATTTTTAGTTTTTTAAGGAACTTCCATACTGTTCTCCATAGTGGCTGTATCAATTTACATTCCCACCAACAGTGCAAGAGGGTTCCCTTTTCTCCACACCCTCTCCAGCATTTATTGTTTGTAGATTTTTTGATGATAGCCATTCTGACTGGTGTGAGGTGATACCTCCTTGTAGTTTTGATTTGCATTTCTCTAATGATTAGTGATGTTGAGCATTCTTTCATGTGTTTGTTGGCTATCTGTATATCTTCTTTGAAGAAATGTTTATTTAGGTCTTCTGCCCATTTTTGGATTGGGTTGTTTGTTTTTTGATATTGAGCTGAATGAGTGGCTTGTATATTTTGCAGATTAATACTTTGTCAGTTTCTTTGTTTGCAAATGTCTTTTACCATTCTGAGGGTTGTCTTTTCGTCTTGTTTATGGTTTCCTTTGCTGTGCAAGAGCTTTTAAGTTTCACTAGGTCCCATTTGTTTATTTTTATTTCCATTTCTCTAGGAGGTGGTTCAAAATGGATCTTGCTGTGATTCATGTCATAGTGTTCTGCCTATTTTCCTCTAAGAGTTTTATAGTGTCTGGCCTTACATTTAGGTCTTTAATCCATTTTGAGATTATTTTTGTGTATGGTGTTATGGAGTGTTCTAATTTCATTCTTTTACATGTAGCTGTCCAGTTTTCCCAGCACCACTTATTGAAGAGGCTGTCTTTTCTCCATTGTATATTCTTGCCTCCTTTATCAAAGATAAGGTGACCATATGTGCGTGGGTTTATCTCTAGGCTTTCTATCCTGTTCCCCTGATCTATATTTCTGTTTTTGTGCCAGTACCATATTGTCTCGATTACTGTAGCTTTGTTAGATAGTCTGAAGTCAGGGAGCCTGATTCCTCCAGCTCTGTTTTTCTTTCTCAAGATTGCTTTGGCTATTCGGGGTCTTTTGTGTTTCCATACAAATTGTGAAAATTTTTTTCTAGTTCTGTGACAAATGCCATTGGTAGTTTGATAGGGATTGCATTGAATCTGTAGATTGCTTTGGGTAGTATAGTCATTTTCACAATGTTGATTCTTCCAATCCAAGAACATGGTATATCTCTCCATCTGTGTGTATCCTCTTTAATTTCTTTCATCAATGCCTTATAGTTTTCTGCATACAAGTTCTTTTGTCTCCTTAGGTAGGTTTATTCCTAGGTATTTTATTCTTTTTGTTGCACTGGTAAATGGGAGTGTTTCCTTAATTTCTGTTTCAGAGTTTTCATCATTAGTGTACAGGAATGCAAGAGATTTCTGTGCATTAATTTTGTATCTTGCTACTTTACCAAATTCATTTATTAGCTCTAGTAGTTTTCTGGTAGCATCTTTAGGATTCTCTATGTATACTATCATGTCATCTGTAAACAGTGACAGTCTTACTTCTTCTTTCCTGATTTGGATTCCTTTTATTTCTTTTTCTTCTCTGATTGCTGTGGCTAAAACTGCCAAAACTATGTTGAATAATGTGGTGAGAGTGGGCAACCTTGCCTTGTTCCTGATCTTAGTGGAAATAGTTTCAGTTTTTCACCATTGAGAATGATGTTGGCTGTGGGTTTGTCATATATGGCCTTTATTATGTTGAGGTAAGTTCCCTCTATGCTTACTTTCTGGAGTGTTTTTATCATAAATTGGTGTTGAATTTTGTCAAAAGCTTTTTCTGTATCTATTGAGATCATCATATGGTTTTTATCCTTCAATTTGTTAATATGGTGTATCACATTGATAGATTGTCATATATTGAAGAATCCTTGCATTCCTGGGATAAACCCCATTTCCCACTGGGAAGTTCAGGTGTTTTGTGCACTAGCTGTTGTGGACTCCGTGCTTGGTGCCCTGCACTTTCCTTCACTACAGCCTCGTGTCACTATACTGGCTTTACTGTGTGTGGGCAAGTGGACCCAAGTTTGGTTCAGTAACACTTAAAAGGCTTTAAAAGGTATATCTCACTTTAAATATACTAAAAGATTATACAATTTAAGATTTTCATTATCAGCCTCTGGTTGAATCTCTTTGCTTAATGTTTTCTGGAGGTCAAAAAGAGTGGTTAACTGTGTACGTTGACTACAGAAAAAGCTACTGCTCATTCTAACCTATCTTTATAGGTTTTTAGGAGGGTATTCCTGTCATTTGCTGCAGTTGGCTTCTTCAAATTTAAATGGGAACCAAGATTCAGAACTGGTCTTGTTGGACCAGTGGGTAGACTCTGGAGCAAATAGGCCGTTGGTAAAGCTAAATCTGGCTTTAAAGCCAGATACTTTAAAGCCTTGGGGGCATATTTAGAAGATCATAATTTTGGACTAAAAACATCTTAAAGCTGTTTTTTCATAAGCCAATTCACAGTGAACTTTGTTATTTTTTTCCCTGAAATATCTTAATAATATGTCTTCCTTAAGGAAAGTTTATGTAGTGCCTATGTTTTGACTTATTTTATAGAATACCCAAGTAATGTTTAACAAAGACTTTTTCAAGTGCTTACTACTTTGAAATCACTGTATTAGAGGCTATCTTTAATTTCTTTCTCAATGTTGTCCATTTTGAAACCTCCACTATTAAATATTTTGGTATTATTTCCAATGTCACTCATTTTCTCTAATAATAAATTTGATAACAAATGTTGATTTTTGAGGTGTTATATTTGATATCCATGTGTCCACACAGAATTAATATGAGTATTGTGTGTACTCAAGGAATATTCTTTGTCCTTAGTTCTTCCAAGCTTAGAGTACTTGCAAGAATATTTTGGTGAATGATTTAATCCACGGAACGTATGGGTCTTAATAAAAATTTACTGAATGGGTAAAAAAAATTAATACGTTTGGACTGATTATCAGTGCATTAAAAAGAGTGGAGAATCAAGAATGGGAATATAACCACATTTTTTTGTTATTTTTTCTTAAAATTTTATCAAAGGAGTGAAAATGCAATAGTTCACAGTGCCATTATAATAGTGTGGGTGTATTTTCAGCATTTAAGAACTACTAGTTGAAATACATTGTGTGGGATATTATTTCTACAACTGCAGTTTTGCGCATAATTCAGAAAATAAACAAATATCAGAGACCTCATTTGATCACATGGAGAACAGTAAACAGGAGTTCTACTTTTTCCCCAGAGCCTTTTTCATGATTAAACAGGAATCATCCATCCAGGGATCCCGAAATAAGACATCCAATTAGAGTACCTGCTAAGTCATCATGAAACTGACAAAGGAGAGTTAAGCATAGTGGTTAAACATTACCTAAGATTGTTGGAAAAGTTTCTAGGCACTCGTTTTCAAAACAGAAAATGTAAACTATGACAATCACTAACAGCACTATTGATGGTTAAATTCCTTCAATATTTTGCAGTTATTAGATTCTAAATAAGTATAAAATGTTGTGTACAAAAATTTTACTTGGCGAGACAGTGTTAGGTGAGATAAATGAATGGGTTATTCTTCATTCTCTTTAACATTATGAAGCCAACAAATACTTTACTGAAGTATAGAATACCTTATTCATTATTAATCTGTGTCTTATGTTTGTGATATTAAAAATGAATCAAAGTGGTTAGCTTCCTGGGTATCCACTCAAAATTCTGCTCATTTAAACTATGCATTATAAAGGAAGTTTTGAACATTTCAATAATTCCTAGGAGAGTCACTTTCTAGTTAAGGTACAAGTAATTTATATACTAATGTGAGTCAAATCATTTGGGGCAAATCCTTCCTGAAAGTTTAAACTTGACCATGAGTACTGCTTTGAAGACCTTAAGTAGAGAAGTAGACCTGCATTATTTAAACCCTTCCTATATAGAGCTGTATGCAAATATATTTTTCAGGTATTCAAAGGAATTAAGAAAAGTTCTTGCAAAAGCCAACTTCCAGAACTTTGGAAAATATTCATAACTGAGTACAAATCTGCAAAATTTGCCTTGATTTTAGCCTCATTTATGAGTTTCTAACTCATCATTTGATGGCTGACTTGGGAGGTGTTGGTGTTAGTGGCGTGAATCTTTAATCTCATGCTGGGCGTCACTTCCTGTTTTTAACCCAACCCTCAAGAAAAGGGCTTCAAACATCACTGTTCTGTTTTCTTATGCTTGCCAGTGAAAAACATCATCAAACAGATTAAATGAAAAACAAGATTTCCAAGAAATATTTTCTAAACAGAACAGCCAATTTCACTGATGGATAAAAAAAAAAAAAAAAAAAAATGGTAGCCAAGCTTTTCTCTTATCATTATTTCACCAACGTTTCCAGATATATTATTCAGTACTCTCAGTTGTAAAGTTTTTGAAGCATCTTTTCAGCTGCTAATATTTTATGTTTTCCTACACTTCTCAACTTGTGATTAATGAACAAAGCATGTACACATAATTCCTTTAAAATAAATATAGCACATGGGGGATTTTAGAAAATCCAGGGATTTTCAAGTAATTGAGAGCTTTGAAAAGAGCACTTTAGAAGTCAAACCTTGGAATCAGTTTGTAGTTAGGGAACTATAAGCTTTTTGGTAAAGAGACAAAAAATGGAAAGCAAGAGAATTCTTAATGTATCAAGATGACTCAAATCAGTCCAAAAAAGCGATTTCTTTCTTGAATTGAGTAGCTCAATATTCATAAGAGATAGAGCTCTGTCTCCCCATCCCATCATGACCCTCACACATATATCCTGCTTTTTAGCCTTAGCAGTGAACTCTTCTATAATTAACTTCTTTTATGTATGTATGAAATTAGTCATGTCTGAAATGGACTCCAGGTCTCTGGATCCTTGCTTCTCTTCCATGGAATTACTGGGGGACTATGAACTATTGCACCATAAGGGAAGAATATAAAGGCCAATTTATTAACACGTGTCTGCATATATCTTGTTATTATTTGCAAGTCTTAATGCTAACCATTCACTTCAAGTTTTATAGGATGTAATCTGGTACATGTAAATAAAATTCAGGGTTCTTGAAACAAAATCATAAAAGTAGCATATTGCAATCAAAGAGCAGATGTTTTGTGATGTCAAGCTGAGTATTTACGGTCTTGCTTCAAGCCAATCACTGAAACTGACAATTTATCACAAATTATTTGACTATCTAAAGAAGTGATTTCTTTAGAAAAATGTTTAAAACTTTACTTTTCAAACAAACTAAAAAAACTCAGATTTTTATTTTTATGGAAAGGAAAGAAACCCAGTACAAGACTGAGGTCGAAAAATTCTACAAATATATTCAAGAGCCTCTGATTAGTAGTGACTAGTGACCCATAATGACTAGCTCCCGACATCTCTTAATTAGATTGTGCTAAATACTCCAATCTACCTGAAAGTTGAAAAAATTACTCTCAATTTGGTTCTTGCTAATTTAAATGCTCAATCAAAGTGAGTTCAGTGATCAAATTTGATATATAAAGCATGTTTGCCGAACCTCTTGTTTATTAGTTGATCCTGGAAGTGTTTCCAGTTTATTCTGGCCCTTTACAGAAGGGCTCAGAAAGGAACTTGAGAATTTACTTTCTGTAGACAAACATATCGCTTTTGCTTTTTATTTTAAATGAGATGGGAAAGATACTATTATTCACCATGTTTCTCTTATGTTAAGACATAGACGTTCATAACTGAGTAGAACCGTAAATAAGGTCACTTAAGTCTAAACGCTTACGTGAAACCTGAGCCCTCCGTTCCACATACCTAGCACCTTGTTATTCTGTCTCTGCTGGAGTGTTCCTTTAGCATATTAGTCTGATCCATCTTTAGAGAGTTGTATCATTCACAAGTTCACTCACTTAGATTTTTGAGAGCCTACTACATGACACACATAGTCCTAAGAAATGGAGATACCACATTGAACCAAACACAATCCCTGTCAATGTGGAATGTATAGACTGGTTTTTTTTAACATTGTGTGAAATCCTACCTCTCTTTGTATCTATCTTTTGTTGTCAGTTTTCATCATATCTACCTTTTGCTCCTATCATCTGCAAACTTAACCAGGCCTTCTTCTGTTTACTGATCTGTAAACTGATGATAATCTTTACATCAAATCTGATTTTTAAAACATTTTGAAGGTGAAAAATTGAGCTAGCAGCGGTACAGGTTACCTGTAAAACATTTCAACTAAAACATGCATGATTCTGAGCCATTAAAACAGGTGCAATGAAAGTTTTGCCATTTTCCTTCCTCTGGTTCATGTTCCTAAGCTTGCTTCATTAAAGCTCAGTGAGTAAAACTGATTGACAAGTAAAGCAATGTAAATGCAAATGCCTCAATCCACAATAGGGCAGCCCCTTTAGAAGGGAATTGATGGCTCTGTAAATACAATACTCACTAAGTACTTATTCATGTATTGAGAATCACCTACAAAAACCACTATTTTGTCCATAGAAATGTTCTGTTGTTGCTTTATAGATAGTCATCAAAATTATTTTTTAAAAAGGACATAAAATAGACCTTAATTATCTGCCAGTTATATATGAGAAAGAATTCAGCATATAATCTCATGAGCCAGAAAACCAATTATTCTTTGAACCAAACCTTCCACCACCAATACCAGCCATATTTTCTTAATTGGCTCATGAATATGTTAAAGGGTCTAGAGTTATGAGCCTTTGCATATTTATTAATCCTATGTTTTCCTATTTATCTAGAAAGATTAACCTTGATGAAGAAAGAACTTATATTGACTTGACTTATTTTTTAGTTTACAAAAAACATATTTTATGTCTCAATTCACTATCTTCACAGTGTATACAGAATAATTAATGATTTCATCATTCCAAAGCATGGTAGATGGGTTATTACCAGACCTGATCTTTATTTTATATTAATGCAAAATCTCCGTTTCAATACTTCTAAATGTTACTTCTACCTTGTCAAGTAGATCCAGATGTTGTAACTGTCCTTATATGGAATATTCTCTGTCTTCATTGTTTTCATCATAAATGAAAGCATCCATTTTATTGGCATAATCCTCTATCAACACTCTGGTGCTAAAAATGTTCTAGTTGATAAGTATTGGCAAAAGGGATCATCTGAATAGAAGGAGGAGAATATTTCTGGAATCTCTTTATTTCTGATCTCTGTTACAATGACTATCTTTTTGCTTTCAGACCAGGAAGAACCAGAACAAGTATGGTAGCATTCGTCATCCCGGAATAGAAGGACAGGCGCCAGTCATGAGGATAATTTAGTTAATGATAGAAGAAAAAGCAGAAAGGAGAGAAAAGTTCTGAAGCGCGACCAGACCTAAGTGGGGAATTGAGTCAACCAAAGAATTCTTTGCTCTGTGATTACTCTTCACTCCAAAGCACAGTTGCCACGTCCAGCCGTCAGAATTAAAGGACTGTTTCCTGAGGTATTGTCCCACGCAGGCTGAATCAATGGGAAACTGGCTTGTTCATATGGTAGGATCACATTTTTGCCAACTAGTGAGTGAGATGTGGAAATCATCTTTCACCACTGTGCACCAGTACAGTGCTTCTCAACATTTGTTCCAGTCATGGGCATTCTTGAAAATCAGATAAAAGATATAAACCCTCTTCTCAGAAAAGTGCACATACACACTTGAATTTCTGTAATTTGAAGGGGTTCACATACTTCCTGACACCCAGTTATGATTCTCCCTTGGGCCATAGATTTCAAGTTAAGGATTTCTTACACTAGAGAAGAGGGAAGTAGTTTTTATCAGTATTCCATGTGTCAGATTTAATAATAATAATAATATATTATAATAAGCACGTTATATGGACTGTCTTTCAATAACCCCATGAGTTAGTTTTATTGTCCCCATTTTTAAAAAATGAGCTGGTATCAGTGACTTGACCATGGTTAAGCAACCCATAACTGAGGACTTCAGAATAGTCTGTTCATAGGTGCTTATTTCTACATTCTCCCACTCTCTTTTTTGTTTTCCATCCTGTGTAACTAATATTCCAAACTGTATTCAGGACAGATTCCTGGCTCTCAGCTCCCTGGAGTATTGCTTAGTTTCCCCTTGTCCTTACCTAGGCCAATAATTAGTCATCTTCTCCCCACTTCAAGCTCATACTCTGCTTTATGGTTGGCCTTCTGTGTCACATTGTCTCTACTTTCACCAGCTGCCCAGAAGCTAAATCTTCTGACATACAACATCCATACCCTCACGTACCCTCCCCCCCACCAATAACCCCTCCAGGTTTAGTTCCACATCTGTTCCTAAGCCAATACTAATTGAGGCAGGAAGTAGATCTTGGTGTAGTGGGTCTTGGAATTAAATTACTTTAACAAGATTCATTGATCTAGCCTCCAACAGCTGGGCCCCCAAGTGTCCATGTCTGCCAACCAGATGCCTTTGTGTGCCTTTGTAGTTTCCATTTCAAGGTATTCCCTTTGACAGCATGTGAAGACTTACTATCTTGCAAATTGAATTAGAGGGAATATCCCTTGAGAGTTAAAATGTTAGGTAGTAGACCAGAGCAGAGATAAGTTAAGTCATGGGAAAGGTAAAGAATAGTTCTCATGCCAACAGGACCTGATCTAATGTGGTTGTCCATACAGATTTATTTAAATAAAGACTATCTCTTTCAAAATCAGGATTGGCCAGTTACAGAAATATAGAAAATGAAGAGTTACAGGAGATAAATTTTGACAATGCTAATGCAAGAACAGTCAAGGGAATGTTTGCCTTCTAAATACTCACTTTGAAACTCAAATGCTTCCTTCCCAAGAAAGACATCCTTCTTATGAAGAGAGATGCAAGGAAGTGCAGGCAATGAGCACAGCATGTTCTGGATCCATTCACAACAAGAAAATTTTTTATGGCAAAGCAGATGTATTTTATGTTATCTTAGCCTAATGTCATTAAACAATTTATACATCAAATCACCCCTGCACTGATCCCATGCTTACCTAGTTACCATCTGATTATGATTTGATTTTCCAATTACTATTTTCTACCGGTAAACATTAATTGCTCATATAGATGATAAACATCATTGGTGTCTATTAGAGTGATTTTTCAAGATGACTTAATAAAGTGGCCTTTAATATTATTTGATTTCTCTTAAAGCCAGACTGCAGCTGAACACTTGCTGAGACCAGAAGTCTGCTCAGCCTGGCAGTTAGATTTCTCAATGAGCGTTTGCAAGTCAGGATTTACGTGTCTTCCCTAGTCTTAGGGGCATTTGAGTTACGATCTTTCAGGCTCTCATCACCTGTTTCTCTGACCACTGTCAAGAAGGGGAGGTTACACATTTGTTGAAGACAGCAGATCCCGGAAGTGACTTAACTAATTGAGGCAGTTCCCAGGGAGGTCCCACCCAACACCAGGTAGCCTTCCCTTTACAGTACCACAACCAACTTCATCCTTCTGAATAGATTTTTACAGTGTCTGCTCTAAGTTAGGACTGCATTTCTCTTTGCTTCCAACTCTTTGGTCAGTCTAGTTCTTTGGCTTATTATGTATCCAGCCCCTGGCTTTGCCATGAACTCTAGCCATTTGGGTGGTATCCACATGCCTAGAAACAAAGCTTTGGCTTGACAGTGAATTGATGATAAACTTGCCAAGTGCCTGGTTCATGAACTGTGCTATAGTGTGTTCTTGTTCCCATGTACTCTTGGCTGAGGGTCTTTCGTATAGAGAAAAAATTGCAAATGATGCCTCCTGGCCACCTAGCATTTGATGACCATCTGGATCTTCCCCTCTGGTGTCCAATATTCCTAGAAAGGTGAGCAGGCATAGTGACCTGGTTTATGCTTTAAGTTTCTATACCTTTGACAAGTCTCCTTGAACTGTCCTTGCCAAAACCAGAACCTATGGGCAGATCAGTTTCCCAACACTTTCTTTTGCTTGGTTCTAGTTTTCTTTCCCTTTCTAACAGTCATCTTGTAGAGGGTCTTAAACGCCAGTCTGAGAAGGAGGTATATACTTAAATCATGTCATGTCAGCAGGGCAAGCTGTGCCCACCACATTTTCAAAATGCAGAATTGAAAAGGGAAGACATTTTTAGATAAGGTCTAGATAGTATAAAACAGGGCTCTGACTCCTGCTTGTTTTCGTAAATAAAGTTTGCTAGAATACAACTGTACTCGTTCACTTACGTATTGGTATTTTCTATGGTGACTTTTGCCCTACCCCAGAAGAGTGAAGTAGTTGTGACAGAGGCCAGATAGCATGCAAAGACCAAAATATTTACTATCTGGCCCTTAACAGAAAAGGTTTGCAGACCCCTGGTCTACATGACAATTATGGAGACCTAGACTAATTAAAGGGCTAGCAGTAAGAATGAAAGAAGTAGTTTTGAGGGACATTGAAGAATTCTTATTGCGAATTCCTGATAAATGTCTAAGAGGTTTTTATGTTCAAGGTTACTTCAGATATTACATTCAAGCTTTTGGGTAGTTTTCTCAGTGTGAGTTACAGGCACTCCACCCACTCCCACACCCCCTGCCCCCCATAAAAAAGAAAAAGAAAGAAGAAAAAAAGAAAAAGAAGAATCTATTCTGATATGCTACTATTCAGAAAATAGTAACTTATTACCTTTGAACCAATGCCTATTTTCATCTGGAATTCTATGATTTGGGGCATAAACAAGGTAACCAATAAACTTAATCACAGATAAAATGGAATAATAGTGAAGGCAGAAGAAATGTATTATGTGTTTGCTAAAGCACAGCTTCAAACAAAGTGGAAAAACTGTGAAATTCTGAGAAATAAGCAACGGACATGTCTGAATTCTCTAGAGAAAAAAAAAAACTCTCTAGAAAGATAAATAGGTAAGTAGGCAGATAGATAGATACATAGAATCCTATTATGTTAACTGAAATTCTTCTCTGTGCAATATAATCTATTTCCCTTTTTCGCTCTGACATTTCCCCTATTAATTCATTAACACGCAGTGTCTCAGGGGAGAGATTACATTGAATACAGAGGACAAAATGTCAGTACCTTGGCTTCTGAGTTCCAAAATACATTCTTGAGACTCATAGCAGAGACATATTCTTGAAAGCCAGGGCTTTTGACCTGTAAGGGTCAGAATATTGTATTTCTAAAAGGCTAAGGCAGAAGACATCCAGTTGCTTCTATAACTAATAGTTTGGAAATATAATAGGAGCCCATCCCTGGACATTAGGTAAGTACTGTCCAAACTGGGGGAGGGAGGAAACTGGAGAGGATGCAACTCTACTTTGGAAACTTGTACTGAGAAGCTGTCACTCCCCTAAGATAACCTAGAACTGAGCTGCCAGTGGGCAGAGCACTCTAGAATCTCCAACCACATTTGGGGCAGGGTGGTGCAGGACACAGAAGGTGCCTGTGTCTTGTGTTTCAGAGAGTGACTGGGGAGTTGGTAAGCTTTGTAGAGAAGCCCTGTGTCATGCATGATCCCTAAGATGCTGAGTAGTAATGACTGCAGAATTTATCCAGGCAGATGGGTTTCAGGCAGCTCTACAGAATTTGAGGAGAATAGCAAATTAATTGTTTTCGTATCCCTTAAACAGGGTTGGATATTGCTGAGAGCTGGAGAATCAACGGTGTTTGCAGTTAGAAAGAGGAGGACGTAGAAGGCATGGCCTTGGGAAGGGAAACTGGATGGCATATAGGATATCTCATTGAATACCAACAAGAGTAACTGTAAACAAACAAATGTAGTGTGAACAGATGATATGGGAGAGGACCCATGTCCCCCGCAGTGTGGTACTGCGAGCTGAACCAAAAATTGCATACAATTCAAGAGATAAAGAAGAGGGTGAAAACCTAATTGACTGAAAAAATTCTAATTTGTCTGAGAAAATACTTCATTCACTTCCAAAACTCTGGTGGGAATGAGTTTACATTGAATTGAGTAAGATAAGGTTTTGGCCAGTAGACAAGATGATTACCTAGAGATGAGAAATACTATTTTAAAAATATATAGTAGAGATTTTGTACTCTGAATATTTGTACTGAGTATATATCAAGAGAATTTTCAAAATTGTTTGCCATTAGGTAGTAGAATTATGACCATTTTCTGTTTTTGTATGTTTTGTATTACGCTTAAATTTTTACAATGGATATGTATTATTTTAGCAAATATGAACACTGATATGTTCCAGAAGTACTGAGTTGGCTTTAAAGCTTAGAAAAAGTATACAGAGATTGTCCAAAGAGAATTTTGATCCTATCTGTATACACAGACCATGACTCTCATTAGCGGCTATATTCTTGAAAAGGAGCACGGCATCTCATTCTCTGAGTGAACACACATGAAGGTGTCTCTTTCCGTCGAGCCAGATAATGGGGATACCCTGAGAGTGCACATACAGCCTGGCAACCTGGGGGAGGAAAGGTAATATAACAAAAGGGTGTTCCTTGTTGTGACTATGTATTTTGTCATCCAAGTTGATTAATGAGAGAGAGAGAGAGACGTGTGTGTGTGGGGGGTGTGTGTGTGTGTGTGTGACACAATGACAAGGAGCCTGATAGTAAATTACACTCCCACCCAGTGCTACCTGACCAGAGGCACCCCTCACCAGACGATACCTTAAACACCAAATACATTGCCCTGATGAATCATCTCATTGCTTGTCTTTTTAGTGTCAAAATCAACTATAAACAAAACCAAAATCTTGTTTTAGCATTTTGCAGAAGACTCATACCTTTAATATCCTCATTTAAAAATGAGAAAAACCGGGAAGCAGCCGCATAGCACAGGGAGATCAGCTCGGTGCTTTGTGACCACCAAGAGGGGTGGGAAAGGGACAGTGGGAGGGAGATGCAAGAGGGAGGGGATATGGGGATATATGTATATGTATAGCTGATTCACTTTGTTATACAGCAGAAACTAACACACCATTCTGAAGCAATTATACTCCAATAAAGACATTAAAAAAAAAAATGAGAAGAACCTTGAAACTGACCTAGAGTTTCTTTTTATGGCTCAATGGGGAACTATTTTCCCAATAATCATAAAATGCCTTTATTAATATTAATTCTCTAGGTTATTGACAATGTGAAAAATTTATTATTATAATGAGTAAAAATATTTTGAGGACATAAATTTTTTTGACATGGGGGCTGAAGTGAAACTATTTATATAGAACATTTGGCAACACATTTAGAGTGTTGTTTTTGCTGTTTTTAAGTTGATTTAAAAATATAGTTATTAGTTATATAGTTATAGTTATTAGAATAACTTAGTGTCAAATAATGACATGTAACATGTGCTTTATGATAATTTATTAAAAATTAAAATTGTGTGTGTGCATTTGTGTGTGTTTGCAGGGGAGGGGACTAGGTAAATCACTGACATATATCCTGGGAGGTGGAGAGGTTTATTTCTGTTGAATAATAGGACACCCAAGAAATACAGAAATCAGTTATCATAAAACAAAATGAAAAGAAGCTGGAATTGAGATGTTTTCCTTTCTTCTACTTAGGTGCATATTTCAGGTATAATTATTACCCAAAGGGGCGACATTACATGGCTGATTTAGGTTAGCTTAGCAAAAAGAATTTTATACTTCAAAGTTGAATAGGAATAGGCAATGACAATTTATGTCTTTACTGCCAAAGAAACAAGGAGCTTTAGGGAGAAGATTAAATGTAATGACAGTTTAAAATCTTTCAGTATTGCTAATAAAATTGTCAAAATTGAAAACTAAGACTGTATATAAGGGAACTTGCATAAACTTTAGAAATAAAATGCATAAAACTGGAGTTGGTAATTTATTTCTACCTTAAATTCATTGCTTCTATTTTATCAATCAAACTTGGTGTGTATTTTTTTCTTTTCTTTTTCCTTATATTCCTAGACTTTTTATCTGATTGGCTATAGGTTGACGCTTACTGACAGATGTATGTTTACAAATACAAACACCAGTGACACCCATTAGATAAATTCTTTGGAAATGCAACTATTAGTTATGCATATCAATAGCGTTTATGGAACAGTTCTGTGCCTAACATTTTGCTATGTGTTATAAAATGAGAATTTTTACATTTTCAATGATTAATCGCTTGATCCTTAACATAGCTCTGTCAGTTAGGGAGTTGGGTGTTATTCCCATTTGATAGATGAGGAAACTGGGGCCGGAGTTATATACCTAACTGATGTTAGAGCCAGGGTAAGGGATTATATTTTCTTTCAGGGAGGAAAGAAATTGAAAGGAGAGACTGATGCTTGCTTAAAGCTGAGGAACAAAATATAAAATCATATCCAAGCAAGGTCTTGGGGTGGATGAGAAAAATTATTCTGGGGGCCTTTCAGTCAAGTACATCATTAAAATCGATTCCCAGATATTCTTATTTCATCAAAATGGTGGATGGGCTGAGAAGTTTACTAGGTTTGCTTCTGAGAAATTGAAAAATTCTAGACCTGAAGATCTTCTCCACTTGTCATCTTTAAGAATGTAGGCAGATTTCACCTCTTGCTTAAAAGAACAATCTTGGCCTTGAAAAGATAATTTAATATATTTGAGTGTTTTCTTTAAGACACAATTTAAGTACTATTTCAAGGGCATCTACCTACTCATTCATCAAGTATTTATTACGCATCTATAATACACCTATGATAGACCAGAAATTCTGTTAGAACCTTGGGACAGAGCACAACTCAATAGAAAAGCAATCTATGCCTTTATAGTATTTAAAAGTGGGGAAGATCAATACTATACAAATAAATTATCAAACTAATATATAATTAGAAAGTACAGCTTTAATTGAAGACAGCTAAAATGTATGATTTAGACAGCTGACTTAGATCCGGGATCATAAAGGCTCCCCTGATAAAGTGCTATGAAATTTAAAAACTGAAAGAAAAATTAGGAATTAGGCAAAGTGGGGAAAAGAATTCCCAGAAAGAGCAGGAGATGAGGCTGGAGATAAAGGCTGCACCAAGCCCCTGACAAATTTCTTTTCCCTTGAGAAAGTATTGAAGAATTTTAAACGGGAAGTTACAAAGTTAAACTAGCATTTTTAGTTAATTTAACTTCTGGAAAGAAAGTGGATTGAAGGAAAATAAAAGAAGATGCAGGGGGCCTAAATCAGAGGTTGTTATGGTGGATTGGACTAGAGCCAGGGGGAGATAGAGACATTAATCTATTTGTGATTTATCTATCTTACCAAAAAAGAAAAAAGAGAGCACTGCATAGACAAATACTGATTATTATCATTTGGTTAAACTTATATTTTTTCTTAATATGTAGCAACATTTTAGAATAAAATCTATAGTCTGAAATACTAATGGGATAGTATTGTTCCTTTAACTTTGCGGATCTGAGGCCAAATCTATGGAAAGCTGTTGAAAAGAAAATGCTGAATGCATGAACTTTTTGAAAAATCTGGGTGCCTGGCATAGTGTTATAAAGAAGTATGTCCCATCCCATAATATTGTAAGTCAACTATACTTCAGTTAAAAAAAAAAGAAGTGTGTCCCAGACTTGCTCAGTTTTAAGGTCTCACAACAATTAAGTGACTAAAAAAAAAAAAAAAAGTTTAAGTACCACCCTGCCAGTGTTCAGGAAGTCTAGTCTTTTACCAGTTTTATTGTCCAGGGAAAACTGACATGTTTCCCAAATCTGTCCTGGTGGCCATCTGCCACTTTAGTGAACCAAGGGTCTCTAGACCCCAGCATGGCTTTCGTGCATGTCACCACTTGTGGTCTTGAGACTGGATTCTCTCAACAGGCTGTCAATCCTTTCCCATCTATCCCCTATAGATTACATTCCCGGGGCCTCTGATTCCCCACGGTGATAAGTGAGTCCATAATCCTTAAGATTTTTCTGAAGGTTTGGGAAAAGCCGATGAGATTTGCAACTCAGAGAGAACAAAGCTGGAAACTATAAATAACCCTTCTCAGTCCACAACCCACTCTCCCCAGCAGGGACCACCCTTTCTCCCCAGGCTGTGGTATGTAGCCTGGGTACTTGCAGGTACTTCTTTCTTCCAAAGTGACACTGCTCTACGTATTCCTCCCCCACAGGAAATCCACCCCCTCCCCTTCCCTGCTACCAGAGAGAAATGCACGTTTCTCAGTGAAAAGTATTGGCAAGTGTCCAACTCCATCCCTGGTGAAGGGCATCTCAATCTTATTTTGCAGAGGGATTTAGCCTCTTGACCTTGGGTCTTGCCATTGCAGGGTGAGATTTGTGCTTTATATTTGCCAAGGCAGAAAGATCGTAAAGTGATTACCCCATGGACAAAACCATAATTTCCCTCCAGTTTGTATTCAGCCTTTAGAGAAACAGACACCTGATTAAGTCAAAATGCTTGGGTCTGTATTAGATTCCTAGGGCTGCCAAAACAAAGTACCGCAAACTGGGTGGCTTAAACCACAGAAGTTTATTGCTCCCAATTCTGGAGACAATGAATAAAAATTCTAGAAGTCCATGACTGAGGTGTTGGCAGGGCTGGTTCCTTTTGAGGGTTGTAAGGAACATGCTCTGCCCTTGCTTCTTTGGCTTTCTTTGGCTGGTAGAAGCATCACCCTGCTCTCTGCCTTCATCTTCACACGGTGTTCTTCCTGGGTGCGTTCACCTCATCTTCCCTCTCTGCATGTCTCTGTGTCTAAATTTCCCCTTTTTATAAGGATATCAGTCATAGTGGATAAGGGGCACCCAATCCCACTCACCCTCCTCCCAGTATAGGCTCATTCATCCTAGTTTAACCAATTACACCTGCAACCATCCTATTTTCAAATAAGGTCATGTTCTGAGGTACTAGGGGTTAGGACTTCAAAATAGAACTTTGGGGGGGACACAATTCAAGTCCTAACAAGTTCTTACCTCAATTGGAGCACCCTGGTGGGGAGTGATTGAGAATCATGTTTCTCTATACAATGTTTTGATGAACAAATCACTGGGAACCAAGTCTTTAAATATGTCTTTGCCCTGGAGGGAAGGAGAACCTGGGGGAAACTGCCTCCATCCTCTGAAAGAAATCAGCAAGGAAGTCCTTGCAGCGCAGGGGTTGGAGTGGCAGCCAGAGGCAGCAGCGTTATCCCAAGTTTAGTCCTTTTCTTCCTTCTAATAACCGCAATGTTTTCTTTTAGATTATGAAAGTATTATATGATTGTTACCAAACCCAAGTTCACGTGCCTGATGCACTGAGGCCAAATAAACCAAAACGTTGGAGTCTGGAATGGAGAAAGGTTTACTGCAGGACCCAGCAGGGAGAGCAGGGTGGCTCACGCTCAGAAAGAACTGAACTCCCTGATGATTTTCGGGGAAGAGATTTTATAGGCAAATTTTGGGGGGAGGGCTGCAGGGTGTGTGACCTTCCTCTGATTGGTTGGTGGGGAGGTAACAGGGTGGTGTTCCAGGAATCTCAATCAGCCTTCTGGTTCCAACTAGCCTGGGGTCCATGTGCCCGTGCTCAGCCTGAAGTTACCTTCCTCCACTTGAGTGGGGCCCCCAGCTCCTGTAGAAGAACTCAGAGATCTGTATCAGATTGTTATGCACATCTCCGGAAGAGGAACCAGGACCTGCCCAATTGCTGCACTAATTTTTCTTTCTGTATTCCCTCACTCCCCTAATTAATAACTGTTTGAATCTACCCTTTGGAACTCAGGGAAGGTCTAGGAGGCTGAACCCTTTTTCCTACAAGCAAGAAATGGGGGACACAGAAAAGCTTCTGTGCCTGGGAGGGCCCCACAGGGTCCTGCTCGGTTTCAGGATCATTGTAGAACATGTAGAAAATATAGGTAATTTTAGAGGAGAAAAATAATAGGTAATTGTAGAGGATGAATAATCCCAATACCTGAAATAACCATTATTTTAAAATGGAAATATCTTGTTTATTAAAAATTGAAATTATCTTGTATAAACAGTTTTATATCTTGCCTTTTCCACTTAACATTAAATTATGAACATTTAAAAGTATAATCATATGCTTCAATACTATGATTTTTTAAAATGACTGCATGGTATTTTGTTACTGGATACATTGTAATTTATTTAACCATTCTTCTCCAGTTGGTTATTTAGATGATTTCTGTATGCATATTAAATGTAGCAGGGCAATGAAAACTTTTGTACGTAAATCTTGTGTGCATCTCTAATTATTTCCATGTGTACATTCCTAGAAGTGGAGTCTCAGGGCACATTTTTTTTTTTTTTTTTTTGAAATTCACGTTCTTTTATTTATTTATTTATTTATTTATGACTGTGTTGAGTCTTCGTTTCTGTGCGAGGGCTTTCTCTAGTTGCGGCAAGTGGGGACCACTCTTCATCGCGGTGCGTGGGCCTCTCACCATCGCGGCCTCTCTTGTTGCGGAGCACAGGCTCCAGACGCGCAGGCTCAGTAATTGTGGCTCACGGGCCCAGTTGCTCCGCGGCATGTGGGATCTTCCCAGACCAGGGCTCGAACCCGTGTCCCCTGCATTGGCAGGCAGATTCTCAACCACTGTGCCACCAGGGAAGCCCCTCAGGGCACATTTTTAAAGCTTTTGATTTGTACTGCAGATATAACCACCCCAAAGGGTGATTTATATGTTGTATTACATCAAATAATATTCATTTTGCTGATCCTTTATCAACATTGGACAGAGAGTAACACAAATTCCAAATAAAGAGTAAAATACCTCATTGAAATGGAGTAAGACCCTGTGGGGTCCAGGTACAAATCCCTTCTGTGTCTCCCGATTCCAGTTTGCAGGAAATAAGCTTCATTCAGCCTCCTTGACCTTCCCTGAGTTCCAAAGGGCAGATTCAAATGGTTGCTAATCAAAAAAGGGAGGGAATGTAGAAACAAAGGAGGAGCAGTCAAGAAATAACAGTGCAGCCTTGGGACAGGGTCCTGGTTCCTCCTCAAGAAATATGCATAACAATAGCTTTTGAGTTCTTCTGCAGGAACTAAGGCCCCCAACCAGGTAGAGGATGGTAACTTCAGGCTGAGCACAAAATTCCTGAAACACCACCCTGTTATCTCACCACCAACCAGTCAGAAGAAAGTCTGCACACGGTGGAAGATAAGGAAGGCTCTGACCCCCTCCCCAAGTGATTCTCCCTTTAAAAACTTTCATGGTCATGCAGAATCTTCCCAGTTGGTTTTGGGACACAAGTCCACCTTCTCCCCAAGTTGTTGGCCCCCTGAATAAAGCAGCCTTTCTTTTTCCAACCAACACTTGCCTCTTGAGTACTGGCTTTTGAGTGGCAAGCAGCTGAACCTGAGTTTGACGACATCATTGTTGTTTTATTTGCTTATTTTCCTTTATATAATGATGTTGAACTTTTTTTTTTTTTTTTTGAAAATTCACATTCCTGATTTTGTGAAATGCCTTTCCATGTTATTTGTCCATTTTCCATTCAGGATTATTACTACTATAATAATAATAATAATAATGCTTATTATTATTATTATTTTTACTGATTTGTGAAAGCTTTTATTCTGTCATACATGACACAGTATATTTTTTCCCAGGATGTCATTTGCCTTTTAATTTTGTTTATGGTTTGTTTTAAAGTATAAAAACAATTTTTATGCGGTTGACAATGTCAGTCCTCTCCCTGTGGTTTCTATCTTTGATTTATGCCTTGAAATTCCTTTCTCAGTCCAATAGCATATAAAAATTCATCTATATTTTCTTCCTGTTTTGTGCGTGTGTGTGTGTGTTTTTAACACATTTAACTCTTTAGATTGTCTAGATTTCATTTTTTGTGTGTGGAATGAGAAAGGAGGCACATTTATATGTTTTACATATATTTATACAGCTGCCCCAACACATAGTTCGCCTTCTCCCAACAACTTGAAATGACATTTTTGTCATATACCAAATTCTTAACCGACCAGAGTTGGGTTTTGGGTTTTGCATTCTCTTCCACAGAGTGATCTTCAAGGTCTCCTATTTTGTAATTTATTTTTATATCTTAATATAGATAGACATAAATATTTGAAGAAACAATTTCCTTGTTTCTTGCAGCAACCTTGATACAAAACACTAACTCAGTTCTCTAGTGTTTGCTTCTTTCTGGGGAAGCCCTGATGCTGGGCTGCCTTTTAGCTATTGGAAGTTGGAAGTGCACCAAGGTTGAGGCAATAGGAGTGGTCAGCTTGAGTGCAGGCAATAAGGGTGTACATTGACTGCAGAGAATCCACAAACAACAAAATAACTGATGGATGTTGATATGCTTTTTATTATCCCTATGTACCAGCAAATTTAAACGATGTTAATGATAAAATACCCCTCTCTTAAAAAATCTGTTGGTTTAAGTTCTAAGCAATTGACACAGTTATGGTTGAGTTTTAATAACATAGGCAGGGCTTCAAATTAGTACATTTTAAAATGACTTACCATTGGTTAAACATTATATTCTCTATGGAAGGTAATTCAGAGAACTCCAAATTATATAGTCAGCTCCTAACACACAGAGATTAGCTACATGTGCTTGTTTGAAAAGTACATTTGTAAAGGTTCACAATAATTCAAGCTTGCTTGGGGAGCAGTTTTCCAACTCCTGAGGGACTGGATATTCCAGCATTTAAATAGTAGTTACAAAATGAACAAGTGAGCATAGTGATTGTAAACTGGAAGAAACAGAACGTAATGAATTTTCTGGTGAAGCTACTTTAGTGGAAATTTTTTGACTGCAGAGAGATTTGAGAGCTGCTTGGATCGATTTTGAAGAAACAAAGACACAGGCAGTATTGCAAGTTCTGGAATTTATTGTAAAATGAGACTTTTGTAACTATCTGCAAACTTATCTTTATGTTTAAGGTTTTTCCTATATGTATATCTGTTGCTTTATTCAAAAAATATTTTTGAAATTAATATGAATAGTTTTTGGTCAGCTATGAACAAGTATAGCAACAAGGCTGCACTGTCTATGAATGTGAATATGTGAAGAAAAACAGTTTTGAAGATGTCATTTTCTAATTTGTAGAAGTTAAGGCCTGTTACTGTTTTTATTCCTTACTGTAACAGACTGATATGTAGATTTATGTTTTATTTCCATTTACAATATTACTCCATTATTGACTTTCCCTCTGGTATTATAATACTTATTTGTTTTTAATTAATACATTTATTTTTATGGGAACAATTACGACAAAATTAATTAAAAGGAATTTTCAATATCCATGACTTTTTTCCTGGTCGTTATTGTAATTTGCTTCCTTTCATGATTATTACTGAAAATATGCACTTGCATATGTATTGCATAGAAGAAAGGGTGTTTAAAAAGTGCTCTGCTCCAATATTTAAATATGCTCTGTTCACCTGCCTCTAGGCAACACTCCTCTCTGGAGGAGAACTTTTCTCATTGTCAGCTTGTCTGGCCATTAGCTCAGAGATGAGTCGCTACCATTTCTGTATTATTTGTACTTGTCCTGTGGTCTCCCCTCTCTCTCTGGTTTAGAGGATATAGGGATATTCTGCCATGTCTCCTCTGTTAACTTTCAAGGCATGTTAGTTGGCTAACAATGACTCCTTCAAGCCATTCTAAACACATCAAAGTTTCTGGTATACAGACGACATTCTTCTTAGTTTCCTGTGCTATTGTACATTTCTACCACCCTCCTTTCAATTTATATTTTGTAGGTTGATCCCATGATATTACCTTTCCAATGTCTTATCTGGAAGTCAAATACTGACCATTAACAATAGGAAAGAGAAGATAGGGAAGCAAGAAACTATTTCCTATGTAAAAACGTGACCAGGGAACTCGATGCGCTTTTCTGGGCAAAAGCAAGTGGGCAAAGGGGAGTGACCTTCAGAAGGGTAAAAAGAAGGCAGCTCATCCTCCGCAATGATGCTTAAGCCTTCTGTGTTATTTCTATCTCTAGTAATAAGAATTCTAGCTTTGAAATGAGTGGCTGAAATGCATTTTCTTTGATAAAAATACGCACAGAATTTTAGAGCTACAGCTTGCTGTCTAAGCCCTTCATTTTATAGATGAGAAAATTAAGTCCCAGAGGAGCCAAGTCACTTGAGTTAATTCCTCAAGGTAGTTAGTGGCAGAATTGGAACCAGAGCTCAGATCTACTTATTCCTAATTAAGCCTATTTTCTATTAGAGATACTGTTGTGTTCACATTGACGTCACTCTTAACCTTTCTCCACAATTCCAATTGTTGTGAGGATTAAATACAATAAAACCCATTAAAAATGGGCCTGAATCTCTAACAGCCCTAGAGAAACCTGGCAGCCTTACTGTTATTCTAATAAATGTTCCAAGTGATAGAGGTTTTTAAAAGGGATGAAAATCGTGCCTTTTTTTTTTCCAGTTCTGTATGGGATACAGCCCTTTTTTTTCCTTCTAGAGTGATATTGACATACTTCTGCTCCCATGAACTAATGTTCCTATCTCAAATGACTGCTTCGGCAGGAAGAAAAATTAACATGTTAGTGCAAAAAAAGGGATGGGGAATGGCAGTGTGTCTTAGAAAAATTTATCAGAAGTCAAATGTCAGTGCCTCATTTTAATTTTAAATGAAAGCACTGAATGTCTATATAATAACCTGACATAGGCAGGTGATTGTCCATGTCCATGACCATAACCTCTCCCCTTCTTCCTTCTACTTATCTACTTGAAGGTTTGTTAGTCTTTTTATTAGTTTCTGCATCAACCACTCCTTCCTTTCCTCAAACAACCACTTATTGAAGTACAATTATGGCCTACTTTGTGATTACAACAACAAACATGATATAAGCACAGCTTAGAGAGAGAAACAGAGGCAATTATAATAAATTATGAAAAGAATTAGGTCAGCAGAACTAGAATGTTAGAGAAGCAAGGAAAACAAAATTTAGAAAACTTGCTACATTCAGATCTGCTACAAATAAGCAATGTTGTTAAAAGTGTTTATGCGGGGATACAAGTGAGACCAAAGACTTAAAAATCATTTTTGAAACCTAGCGACTCAAACTTTTTAGTCCATCTTAACTGAGGATAATTGGGAGATGGCAACTTTTTGAAGTCACTTGAAATGTAGTCTCTGAGAGCTTCTTCACTTTGCGAATGTGACTCTGGTTTCTTTGATTTGAGACATAATGAATAAGGAGCTGGATTCTACATAGCTTAGGTTTGAGAGCTCATAAAACATTTTCCATTCTGAAAACATTATCTACTGAAACTGAGAGGCTTGAGATGGAATCTTTGGAAATATCAACAGTATGATCAATGGTCAACAGTGACAGGATAAGGCAAAGACTGTTGATAAGTAGGGATTTGGAAATAAGGAAACTGAGTGCATTGCGGATAGGCAGATTAGATAGGGGTGGTAGAAAGCATTTTTATAAGAAATTATTTCATTAAAATGTGATTTTGACTGATACACTAAACTGGTTCGCTGTTCCTAAAGACAGTATATAAAATATCTTTCCAGCTGGTTAAGAAAAAGAAAAAGGTAAATAATCATCAGTGATTATCCTCAATTGTAAGAATGAGGACCAAAGGGAATTATGGTATAATACTCAATTATGAACTAATAAAAAGGGCATAATTTGGCGATGAACAGATAATTCCTTTCTGTGGGTGAATTCCACAGAATAATAAATTTTGAGGATATGCAACCTTAATGTAGATGAATAAGAAATACCAGAAAGTAATCGAGAATAAAAGCAGAAAAGAATTAGAAATGCAACATCATAAAGGGAGGAAAGGGAGGGATGAGTGAGTCTAAGGAAAGGTAACTAAGGGCACTCAAATCTATCTTATGCTCCCATCGTGTACAATATAAATGAACAAAGTCACCAATAAAGACAATGTGAACACTGGGAGATACTGGAGAATATTTTATGTCCTGTGCACAACTATTTATTCAAAAATATAATGAATATATTACCCATTTAAAAAAAAAAGGAGTCAAGTGATATAACTATAGACGACTAGAAATGACTAAGACTTTCCCTAAATAAAAATAAAAAATTTGAAGTAAACTGTATAATATTAATATATATTCAAAGATTTAAGCTGCAGATTTAATCCTGAGTCTATCATAACCCAAAGCAATATAGCAGAAGACAAGTGAGATTGAATTTTCCATGGAATCTCAAATCGTATTATTTTGAGGTCTGAATGCAGACATAAGAAATTAAATTTAGTTGTCTGTTTAGGAGGACCACTTCTTACATATTTGAACAACTTTATCATTTACTTTGTGGCATCGTTGGTGATAGATGGGGAAGGAGTTCAGAGGGAAAGATAGAAGAATGTCTTCCATGCTCTTGACATTGCGATCATCTCTGATTTTCACCCTCCTCAGATACACATAAACACAAACAAGTCATATACTTCATTTTAATTATCCTGCAGAACTTTAGAGCCCTATCACTTTGCTAGGCATAAAATAAAGATTATCACTCTAACACAATGTTCATTGCAGCACTATTTACATTAGCCAGGACATGGAAATAACCTAAGTGTTCATCGACAGATGAATGGATAAAGAAGATGTGGCACATATATACAATGGAATATTACTCAGCCATAAAAAGGAACGAAATTGAGTTACTTGTAGTGAGGTGGATGGACCTAGAGTCTGTCATACAGAGTGAAGTAAGTCAGAAAGAGAAAAACAAACACCACATGCTAACACATATATATGGAATCTAGAAAAATGGTACTAATGAACCTAGTGGTAGGGCAGGAATAAAGATGCAGATGTTGAGAGCAGACTTGAGGACTCAGGGGTGGAAGGGGAGGCTGGGACATAGTGAGAGAGTAGCATGGATATATATACACTACCAAATGTAAAATAGCTAGTGGGAAGGAGATGTGTAGCACAGGGAGATCAGCCCGGTGCTTTGTGACCACCTAGAGGGGTGAGATAAGGAGGGTGGAAGGGAGACGCAAGAGGGAGGGGATATGGGGATGTATGTATACATATGCTGATTTCACTTTTCTGATTCACAGCAGAAACTAACACAACACGGTAAAGCAATTATACTCCAATAAAGATGTATAAAAATATTTAAAAGTATAGAGGTCATATAAATATAATAATTATAGGTGACAAAATATGCCAGTCACTGCAGCCATGTATCTGTATTAAATCAAGTAATCTTCACAACAGCCTATAAAAAAAGGTGCTATTTTCAGATGAAGAAGGGGAAACACAGAGAGAGAGGAACTTGTCTGCTATCACATGGCTGGTGCAACATGGGACCAGGTACAAACCCAAGCCATCTGATTTCAAATCATGTCACTATAATGCCTCTCTTACATGAGTAAAAATGGAATGAATATTGAAGAAAATCTTTTTATATGTATTTATCCATTATTTTCAAATACAGAGCAATGTAGAATCCTTTTTAATTTTGTAATTTGAAAACAATGTAATCCTTTCTGCTAATTCAGTGCCTAGATTTTTTCTTCTATCTTACACCATTTCTTTATCTCTTCCAAAACCTGAAAATTTTCGAATCCATTTTAGACATTCACCAAAGAGTTTGTGATAAATGTCTAATCTGAGGGCAGACAATCTGTATCAGCTAGAATGTTTGTTCAGTTAGAATTGTTGAAGTAGCTTTACACCCAGGGTTTATTTTTTATGTAAACAACCACAATAACAACAAAGTTCAGAGGAGATTGTCTGGAGAAAGCACAAAATCACTAGAGACCAGGATCCTGCCATCTTTCTGCCCTCCTTGGTTTCCATCAGCAAGATAATTGCTCTAATTCCATCTGCAACAATGAGGTAGCAAAAAGGGGAGGGGGGGGGGAAAGAAAAGAGGAGGAGGAGGAGGAAGCATTATTTCCCTTTTAAAGAACGTTCCTAGAAAATCTGCAGGGTACTTCTTCTATTTGACCAGAAATTAGTTACTCAGCCACATTTAACTGCAAAAAACAAACCGACAAAACAAAACAAAAAACCTGGGAACTGTAGCCTTTTACCTGGACATGTTGCCATCCTGAATAAAACTGGAGTTCTGTTACTAAGGCGGACAGTGATGATGGATGTTGGTGGAAGGAACTAATAGCCACTGTCTCATAAAGAAACTTATGTGACTCTAGCGTTCCATGAGAAAGAGGACTGGGAATCAAAGCCTGGTTCAGAAATCCACACTAATCCTAAAAGTGTAAATGGGAGGCAACTGTGTGCTGAGGAACTGGATTAGGTTTATTTGTACTCATTTATAATGGATTAACTTTTTTAATGGTTGAGAGTCAACTTCTACCTAAAGAGGCTTCTTACAGGTTGGACTTACGTAGCAATAGTTACTTTAAAATTCTTTTAGGAATGAAAGAAAGCCCCAATTTAATTATTCTAAGTCTGCATTCCCTGAAATCAATCAGACATGGACTCAGCCCTCCCCTTTCTCCTCCTGAGAATATAACACAATGGCTTAAGAGGCAAGGGAAGAACCTCCCTTCCTTTCCTTTGTTTTCTTTGTCTTAAACCACCACCTCTGAGTTCCAAGGTACAGTGGAGATACATGCCAAAGAAATCTTTAGATAATTACACTCTATTCATTTCATCTTATTTCAAATTATAGAAGTAAAACTACCACCCGATAAAGACATTTTCATAAACATTTTACTTCTGTGTTCCAGTGGATGTTGATGAGAGAACATATGCACGCACAGTCATATTCACAAACATTTATAACCTCCAGCAACTATAAAGTCTCATCTGTTCTATAAAGAAGGGCTCTGTTCCCAGTGCCATTTGCTGGCAGGCAATGATCACTTGACAGTTACATTTAAAGGCAGCAGGCTCTTGACTCTGGGTCCTATGCCCCAAACACCTGTTCCCTGTCAGACGTTGCAGCTGACATTTTTTCCAAGAGAGCAACTTATTTTGTTGGGACAGTTCCTTGCCCCATGGACCGCATGAAGAATAGGCAGTGGATTGCCTGAGATTTCAACAGGCTCTAAGTTGAAAGCAGAGCCCTCAAGGCTCTCGACATGCGAAAAGCATCACCAGAAGGTCCAAGTTTACCAACAGACAAAGTCTCTTTAGCTGCCTCACCCCCATTCCTGCCATGTAGACCAGCATCCTCTGATGCTATTATTGGTACGTTATTGTGACGTTGCACCTGGCTTTCAGATTCTTTTAAAAAGTAACATTAAACATCTGGTTCTAAAGTTATCTATATTTATTGTAGTAAGATTGCAATGTATAAAAAATCACAAATAAAACAACCTACATTATCAAGAACTGCAAGCTGCAAAGTTAGCCTGTGATAGTTTTATAGCTGCTGGTAGAAGACACCAGACTTCTTGGTCAGAGATAAAGGACAGTTTATGACAACAATAGAGTATAAGCATGTTTTGAACTAGTTCCTGAGCCCCAATTCCCACAGGGTAACACAAAGAGGGCCCACTGGCACCCACAAACACAGTGAGCTGTATTACAGGAGAGTGACACTGAGCTTAGGGAACTTGAATCTTTTCTTACGGACAATAGCCTGTCTGAACTTTGTCTCAGAGGAGACACTATCTTTATTAAACTGGATAGTAAACCAATGTACCCTTTGCTCCAGAAGGAGACCCTACATCTTCCAAGGCTGTTCACAATACAAACATTCTTGGAAAGACAGTCTGAAAAAAATAGCAGTCAGTGTCTCTACTTGCAAAATAAGCAGAAATGCAAGAGACCCATAGAAAGTTGTCTCCTAAAATATATTAACTAACTTCAACTAATACATGTTGAAAAAACAACAACGACATTGGCATCTTAAGGGGCATATGTATAGACAAACATATATTTATTTTAAAACGTTTAACCCTTCAGTAACACTATGCTATAAACTTAACTTGAGAATATATTGTGCTTTTTGCTCCATAATTTTATAGGATATTGTGTTCCTAAATACTGATTTACTATTAAAAAAAGAAAACTCCTATTTTTGGACATTTTAAAAGTTTCTGAAATTTTACTATTATAAGAAATACCTACAGAAATAATTTTTGTACATAAATTTTTGTGCACAGGCATAATGATTTTCTTAGTATAAATTCTAAAATAGGTGTTGCTTGGTGAAAGTTAGTGGCTATTTTTGAAGCTTTTGATAAATCTTGCCAAATTATTCTAAGAAAAGGTTGTATCAATTTACACTCCAACCAACAATGTATAAAGGTATTTCTATTTTTAAGAAGACATTTTAATTTGAAAACTAAAGCTAATATTTAAGTAGTATTTGTGATTTTAATCACTAAATAAATGATATATGTTCATAAACAAACACAGCTAAGCACTAGCTTCCTTCCTTTTCAAAGTGTCCTGTCAAGGTTCCCTTTGAATCAGTTTCAGAATTCAGGATAATTGGCATCTGCATCCAGCAAGCACTCAGTTAGGAGAGGGCTGGGGAAGCTCCTCCAAATCATCATCCTGTTTATTTTAGCAAAGAAATGTAAACGCTAAGCTATATCTTAAGCATAAGAAAACCGAAAGGAATAGGTTTCCAACTCTATAATTATAGAGTTTGCAGTCTAGGGTTTATTGGGCATAAAAGAAACTCCAAATAAACCTTGATGTGCTATCATACATTGTAATCTGACAATGTACTTTGTGTATGGAATTTGCTCAGAATAAAATACATTTACATGCAGACAAAAAATACAAAACATGTACACTCGCATGCAACAATCCAGTAAATGTCAGATTGCTTCATTTAAATAAGCATCTATATAAAATTGTTCTGTTAAGAAGTAATAAGAAGCATTCATTTATTTGTCTATCAGTTTACCCATTCAACAAATATTTTTCAACTTGTCCTCCCTCCCTCCCTCCATCCCTTCCTGGATTCTAGTTGTTCCCATCAAGCCTTTGTTCCTCTAATTGAAATTTTACAGGGAAGTTAATATATAATGGTTCTTTCCTACCCCCTCAAGTTTAGAAGCAATGAAGAGATAACCATAGGAGTCAGGCAAATGAGCATCAAAGTACCCACTTTATTACCTAATCTCTGCAGAATGTGAAGATACACTTACACTTTACCTCAGAATTAAATTTACTCACCCAGTCATAGTCTGAGTTAGAAAACAATAGGCTTTGCCAGCAGAGGTCTGTACTGGAAAACCTAAGGCATAGAAGAATGGAGGAAGTATGCTTCTTGGGGTTAGGCTGATGCCTACACAGGAATGGACTTCCAAATTCGTTAATTAGGAGAGATATGAGGGCGAGGCCTGGAATGATCCTTTTTGGAAGTTCTTCCCTATGGATACGTAGGAGGAGGGAGTTGAGGGCTCCACCCTGATGTCCATGAGATATGAAAGCAGGAAAGGATGTTAGAGGTCTATGTAACCAATCGTCTCATTTAATGGAATAGGAAAAGAGGGAGAATAAATTGCTCAGGAACTCATAATGAAGAAGAGGTAAAAAACCAGGATCAGATGCCAATTTCCATGGATGTCAGTACAATGATATTCCAGAACACATTTGGCAATCTGGCAAAAATGAATCTGCATTTTAAAAGACTAGCCAAGATTCAGGCTTAGCAAAGTTTCCGAGTTTTTAAATTTCCCACCACTCAGGTGCCTGTTTTTGTCGTTGTTATTAATGACTATTTTTACACAATTTAGACTTAAAGTATTTACATCTAAAGTGTGAATAATGTTCTTTATCCTTATCCAGTCTTTCAAACAATAAATTTATTTTACAAGGAACTTACATTTGTATTATTTCGGAATCCACTGCTGTAGGATTAACAAAGATGAAACTTGTCCCAAGGAGGGAGAATGGAGGCTGATTCTCATGGGCTAAATTCTACGTTTCTGACCATTTTGATGAACTGACTCACTATTGTTTATACTTTGGTGGAAGATGCTTAGAATAGGGAGAAGCATGAAGGCAACATCCTGGGATAACAGCTTTGAAGAATTCACAGTAGACTGGAGAAATTGGCTAAACCACCCTATAATTTTTGTTTAATGATTTTGCTCCACACTAGGAGGAGAAAGGCGATTTCTCAAAAGTTCTTTGTTAGGAGAGGAGGAGGGTGTGGTTCAGGAAAAGAAAATGACAGAGGGGATGCTTATTGTTTATGGTTGCTTGTTTCATAGGTTTCATACGCACACTTGCCACACACGTGTGTGCGAAAAATGGCAAAAGAAAGGGAAGAACAAGAGATCACCTTGGGATTATCCTATGAAACAGAAACTGGATAAGAGAAGAAAATGACTGGCAATCAAACCTCTGAGTGACTTTCCATTGCCTTTAATACTCCTCTAATCAAAGGGCAGCACGCGGTTGTGAGAGCTGGCCAGAGCAGGGAAGATTATGCAGAGAGTGACTTCATTCAGTGAAATCTTGGCATGATTCCTAACCTCTCAGCCTCAGGGAGCATTTCTAAATTTTATTTGTGTTCTTCACCTGAGAGAATTGATGCCTTCTAGAGAGCACAAGACAGAGGCTAAACAGACATGAAATAAAATTATCCTCCTTGGATGGGTCAGGAGCTGCCTGATAACTCAGTCTACGCCTACATCAATCCCGGAGCAGAAAGGAGCATCCGCCGTCAAGGAGAGCTGAAGGTAACAGGGTTTACAGCGGCAGATCTCCTGAAATAAATATACAGGAGGCAGACCCTCAAAGAAGAAGCCCGATATGCAACGATTAATAATGACCTCTGTTTATCATTCTGTATGGTTTGCGACTTTTACCACAAGCAAGTGTTGTCTTCTTAAGGAAAAGCAAATAATAAGCTAATAAAGATATGAGACCAATTTTCACTGACTACTCTCAGAGGAAGCCTGATTTGCCTGCACTTTTGTAAAGATCACAAGTGGATTTCTTCCTTCTTTTTCTTTAAAAGAGTACATTCAGGCTGATCAGTGAGTTCACGCATCTGGGTTAATGAGATAAGCAAATATTAACTTTGGTGTCACCGTTTTCATTATTCCTTGTTTTAGAAATTCAGGTTTATAAAATGTATTCTAGCAGAGTTTTAAGGAAATCAGGCTATCTTGTGGTCATCAGAATTTATGGAAGTCTGTCCCATACCCTCTACTGGATTAGATTTTAGCTCTGCAAACAGTCTTATCTCTTAAGAGCTAGGACCTGAAATTAAATTATAAATTGATACTATCAATAGCAGAAATGTTATCTTGAGCCTGGAAGGCCAGAAGCCTGATTGAATCTCATTCATCACAGATGCACTTTGCTAGTGATGGCTGTGTTTGGGTGTGAGGGTGTGTTTACGTGTTATAACCAGTGGGCTGGTTAGCTGAGCTGGTTAGCTGTGCTAATGGGCACAGCAGGAAAAGCTCTATAGCTCCATAAGCCAGTTAACTCTGCTTTGTTTAGTGATGATTGATGGTGATTCAGATCCTATATGGCAGTCTCATATCCTGCTGATGATCCCAATAATGGAACCAACTTTATGGATAAAAACGTAAAGCTGTATTTTCTTTCTAGATTCATAGAGGTGTGAAAAGTCAAATGGGTAAGCCAGACAATGTGCTTATAGTCAGTTTTTGAGAATCTGAGGAGAACCTGCCATGCCCACATTGGCTTCTTTGGGATTTCTACACATAAGATGTATAGAAACTATGCCTTGCTCCATCTGACCTGGAAATACTAGACCTGAAATGAATGTCAACTAAAACCCAACCATTTGTAGACTAGTCAGTAGACTTAATGAGGGTCCTACCATGAGAGCTGGACCCCAAAATTAAGTAGAAAATCTGATAAAATCCTCTCTTTTAGTATAAAAGACACAGAGAGGGACACAAACACATAAGTGATGCAGAAATGGAGCCTGATGAGAGAGAAGGTAGTAAGCAGTGATAATCCAGTAGAAATTATGAGGTAGCAGATGTTGTGAATAAGCAAGCATTGTGTGGCAGATTGCAGAGCAGAAACTATTTCATCAGGAGCAGTCAGAGCTCAGGAAGCAGCGGCAGAGAGTAGCTGAATAACCATGCTGAGAAGTGCATAAAGGAAGCCTGCTACAGGGAGCATAAAATGACAGCAAGGTCTTTCCAGCCATGTTGTATTCCGAACGGCATTTCTTTCCTCCATGAGGCCCAGCTTTGTTATTGTGGAAGGATTCTGAAAGTTATCCTAGTGTCTTGGAAACCTGGCTATGCAGCTGTTTGTAATCTGTCTTACTCCCTTGGGCATCCTTTAAAATAAAACTCTATCATGTGAGGTAATCTGAAGGTGGCTTTGCACATGCTATCTGAAAGGTCGTAACAGGCAAACATTATTTACGTTAACAAAGATATTTTATTGCTTTGGGAATTGGTTTTTAAATCTCAGATTCTCATCAAATTCTACCAGTCTACAATTGTCACTAGCCTCTCCCCCCATTTGGGGTGCTATTCAATGGTTTTATATTCAATCATCGGGAAACAACATACTCATCAAAGTCGTAAAATAAATTCAAAATATTATTGAAAAAATTCCTTCCAAATATGTCATACGTATTAAGTTAAAGCCTTTCATTGTATTCTTGTGCTCTAAGAAACCATTCCTCTTGACTTTGGAATATTATATAACCAATAATATTTTGACAATGGCTCTGAGGTAGTATTCAGAAAGATTTCATAAAGAAATACAGCACACATTCAAATTGTGTGGGGACAACCCATGAGTAGAAGTGCTTGAGATATAGATTGCTACTTAGTTTACTGATTATGACTCTCTGTTCCTCCATTGGAAAGGTATTGGAAATCAAAGCAAGTTATTGTGTCAATCCACCGTCATGAGGTTGATCAAAGCTTTCTCCAATTGTGCATATCATTTGAAGGCTAAATTTTGTTCTATGGGGACACGTACATTACATACAATGGAAATCAATTAAAACAACAGACTTGGTTTCATATGCAGAAATTCATTTTGCACACCACATGTTTACATACTTTGATTCTGCATATGTAGGAAGATTAGAATTGAGCATTAATTCAGGAAAGAAGAATAGAATAGAATAGAACAGAATAGAATAGAATAAATAAATAAATAAATAAATAAATTTATTTATTTATTTGAAAATACCATTTCTTTGGCTAATTGCTGTTTCAATTAGAAACTGAGGCATAGAATGAATGGTTGTTTGTCTTAGTAGGTGTCTTACACTGTTCAGAGCTGCTGTATCAAAAATACCATAGACTGGGTGGCTTAAACAACAATTTATTTCTCATAGTTCTGGAGGCTGAGAAGTCCAAGATTAAGGTGCCTGCAGATTTGGTGTCTGTTGAGGGCCTGTTTCCTGGTTCATAGACAGCTATCTTCTGTGTGCTCAGATGGTGGAAGAGGTGAGAGAGTTCTCTGATGTCTTTTTTATGAGGGCACTAATCTCATTCATGAGGGCTCCACCCTCATGACTTAATTCACCTCCCAAAGGCCCCACCTCCTAATACCATCACTTTGGAGGTAAGGATTTCAGCTCATGAATTTTGGGAGAAATAAACATTCAGTCCATAACAGTAGGTGTAGCTGTGAATGGAGCTCGGTGGGGTCACTTAAGGCACCCAGACCTGGAGAGCAGTGATGTTGGCAGTATCATTTAGAGAAGCAACAGCACTCTCCCCTCTCTCTTCTTTTCTTTCTATTCTAAATATTTTTAAACTTTTTATTTTGAAATATTTTAGACATAAAGTTGTAAAAATAATACTTGTGGGTTTTCATATACCTCCCCAAAATGTTAACATCTTATAAAATTAGAGTGCAGCTATCCAAACCAGTAAGTTAACATTGATACAAAACCATTAACTAATTTGCATACCTTTTTTGAAATTTGCCAATCGTCCCACTGGTATCTTTTTTTCTGTTTCAGGATCCAACCCAGGATCTCACATTGCATTTAGATGGCATGTCTCCTTTGACTTCAATATGGTGACTTCAATAACTCTTTTTCTTTGTCTAAAGTACCTTACAAATTTGAAGATTACTGGCTAGTTATTTTGTAGAATTTGAGTAGAATTGAAGTTCTGCGTTATTGGCAAGAATATCACAATAGTGATGCTGTGCCCTTTCCAGTGTATCACACCAGAAGATACATGATTTTGATATGTCTTATTAGTGGTGATGTTAACTTCAATCACTTAGTTAAGGTGGCATCTGCCAAGGTTCTCCACTGTAAAGTTACAACCTTCCCTTTGTAATTAATATGTACCTTGTGGGAAGATAATTTGAGATACTACATCATCATAGTTTTGCCATCTAATTTTAACATCCAAAGATGATTCTTACCTGCAACAGTGATTTGTCCATGGTTTTGGACAAATGGTGGTTTTTCTATGTCCTTTATTTATTTATTAAAGATTTTTTGATGTGGACCATTTTTAAAGTCTTTATTGAGTTTGTTACAGTATTGCTTCTGTTTTATGTTTTGGTTTTCTGGCCCCAAGGCATGTGGGATCTTATCTCCCCAACCAGGGATGGAATGGGCTCCTGCTGTATTGGAAGGAGAAGTCTTAGCCACCGGACCAGCAGGGAAGTCCCCATTATTCTTTTATTTTTATTAATTGGAATACTATTGGAAGAAAAGAGTTACCCTTTATTTATTTATTTATTTATTTATTTATTTATTTATATGGATTTGCTTTTATTTCAACTCAAACTTTCCCTCCATCCAGAAGACCACCTTTCTTAGGCAACATCACTTTTCTTCAGTGGGTGCCCCAGAGATGGTCATGAACATAGAGTCTTCTACATGTTACTCCATTCTCTCACCTTATTTTGTCTTAGATTGTGTCTTCACTGATTGGCCTGAGCCATTGCCTTGGGTTTCCAGGCTAATTCACTTAACCTGACATTTAATGCTTATCTTTCATTAACTTTGTTGGTCCTGGTTTTCAGTACTACATTTTTAAAAATTTTATTTTATATTAGAGTATAGTTGATTTACAATGTTATGTTAGTTTCAGGTGTACAGACAAATGATTCATTCATACATATACATATATCCATTCTTTTTCTGATTCTTTTCCCATATAGGTCATTACAGAATATTGTGTAGAGTTCTCCCCTGTTCTATACGGAAGCTTCCCGTTGATCATCTATTTCATATATAGCAGTGTGTATCTGTCGACCCCAAACACCCAGTTTATCCCTCCCCCTCCACGTTTCCCCTTTGGTAACCATAAGATTCAGTACTACATTTTCGACTATCCACTGCTCTTATTTAAGCCCAACTCTTACCAAAAAATTTCTCCTACTGTTAGAAAAGTAATTCTATTTAATTCAACAAACTGGAGAGTGTGTTGCCATGACTCTTGTTGTGAATATTTTGTCTGTCAGCTTCTATTCCTTCTTATTTTAGTAATGAATTCCATTAGGGGGTGACCTCTTCCTGTTGTGTGTGGGTGAGGTGGGGTTACCTGAAAAAGTCACCTGTCTTCCCCAGGCAGGGATGGGCATCACCATTCAACTGATGCTGCCCACACTTTCTCTCCCAGGACTCCAAACTCTGAGTGGGATGAGGCAAAGACAGAGAAACTAAACAGAACAAAAGCAGCTGGAACACATTCTTTCCCACGGTGGAGCCCTAAAGGTACTGTCATTTAATTCATGCTAACAAGGCATCTGAACCTTTCCTGGTTTCTGGTATTTTTAGAGCCTTGTTGTCCAACCTCCCTTTGAATTTGTGAGTTTCATGAAATTCTCCCAATAAATACATTTTATGTACCTTAGCCAGAATCATTTTCTGTAGCTCTGGTGGGGAAAACCCAGTAATCCATTCTTCTAAGAGAAATATAGGAAAGATGACTACTTTTCTGAAGTAAAGACTTCAAGAAGGAAATATTAGGTGCTCTGTTGATGGGAACTGCATTGACATCAAGGTCAGGAGACTGACCTTTCCTCACAGGCATAGCTGATTGTCCTGGGCCATGGGACACTTAACCATTATACATGACAGGCTTGGGAAAACAACCAGTGAAGACTTACATGCCTCAGCCATCTAAAGATCTACACATGTCTCTCCTGGATCTGCTTTTCTGGTTTCCCTCACGTTGCTCCCAACCCCTTTGTGTGCCCGCTGAGCTTGGCTTGCTTCTGCCGCTTCTACCCTTCCACACTCTGGCCAAGGCAAGTTTCCGCTGTTTTTCTCTCCCCAGCTCCCCACCTGGGAACTCCACACCACTTTCAGATTATCCCAATTCATCAGATTGTAACCTTAAACTCTCCACTGAGAGTGGAATGGAAAATACAAGCCTCTAGCCTGGTATTCTCTCCCATCTTTACTACTTCCGGAGGAAAGAGGATATTCTTAACAAATTCTGTAGTGACAGGAGAAAATCATGATTCCTTTACTAATGTTGTCTCTGTGTCCCTGAGAAAGAGGCCTATGCTGTAAACCAGGTATCTGTTCTTTTTGTACACTGTGCCACTCACTCTCAGGGCTAGAATGGACCTCACCTGTTAGGTAAATTTAGGCCAATTTACAATTCCTTATAGCATGTTACTCCTTCACACCAAACAAGGGAGTGGTAGCATGACGATGGGATAAAGACACAATGTGTAAAATATGTTAATATCTTGAGGGGATTATGAGGTTCAAGAGTAAAAGGCAAACTTTACACAGGCTTATGTGTGCTCTGCAGATTCCTGCAGTGTGCATAAACTAGAGTTCTCCAAACAAGGATATTAAAATGAATGAAATAATCTTATGACTCAATACTTAAAAAAACATGTTATGCTCACATCATTTTCAAAATATTTTCCAAAGGCCAAGAGAGAAAACCATGTCAAGATGGGGTCAAAGTAAAGAAATGATTACTGTAATAATCATGTTCCCAAATGTCCTAATGTTTTATTTTGGAAAACTGACAGCTGGTATAGAGGAAGGGAAATGCAAGGTGGGAGTAGGGGTGGGCATGCTCCTTCGTACATCTTCTTTTCTTTCTGCTCTTCCTCTCAAAAGAACGTGCATGGCCAGTTATCCCAACATTTCTGGAGTTGACACGACCAGGACAGCTCAGAAGCAGTGCAAATAAGATGGTGATAATACACTAACTGGATATCCTACTTTCCTCTGAACTCTTATAATACCAATTTCCTCCTTGAATGGGAAATGCCATAGAGACCTTGAGGAGGGCTTTTAAAGCGATGAGGTCCAACAAGACACCGTACCTAACTTGACTGAAATTCTGCCCTGTGTGCCAGAGGCAGATTCACGTGGAGAAACTACCGCCAGACAGAAAAGAGAAGTGTGTCTCTGTGTGATGTTCTCCCTAAGCCCACAAGCTGAGCACTTCCTACCTCCTTCTCTGCGTTGCCTTAGACTTACTTCTGCAATCAGCACTGTTCATGATGTATTATAATTGTTTATACATTTTTCTTCCCTGCTAAGCTGTGAGTTCCTGAAACACAAACTGTGGCATTTTCAACTTTCTAGCCAGTGTCCAGCAAAGACGGTCCCTATATAAGATGAGTAATAAACAGATTAAAAAGAACTTTCTGACCTCTGGCCTTATATTACCCTTAATTTTCTGTACTGTCTTATACTGTTATTTTTATTTTCTTGTGTGCAAATTCTTCAAGAAGTCCATGTTCATTGGGAAAATTTTTAAATTTTACATAGAATAGGTAACTTTAAAACAGAACTCCTCCCATAGTGTTTTTATTTCAAATTCTGTAAAAAGAAAAAGGGAAATTACTACTATAGAATCAAAGTTTATATCTACTGTGCAAAAAATTGCAACGCTTATTTCTAGGAATGGTACAGATTATTTCTCTCATTATAACATGAAGGACAAGCCAGCACAGGAAGGAAGTAACTCCCTAAGCTTGCCCTGTCTGCCCTCCCTGGGTGTCCGTAGTACGTCTGTCCATCCTCGCTCCTGGAATTTTCTGGAATTGACTGTCACCACAGTCAACTGTGGGCTGATGATCACCCGACTGGAATGCGGAAAATATCTTTCCTGATTAATTCAGCAGAGATAAGATCACAATTCTTAACAATAAACTTATATTAGAAACTAAGAGTAAATGCACAAAACAGAGATGAGCAAATACATGGAGAGTAGTTGCCTTTTCATGGATTAAGCAGTCCTGGATCACTTGGTGCCTTGACCCAATTCCATACCTTTTCTACATTTCTGGGGTTTCTATCGCATATTCCCCAGGGACATACTCTTTTATCCCACACTACTGGGGCAATAAAGCTACTGCTATTGCACTGTAAGAATCAGTGGTAGCAAAAGCATTCTTTAAAATGGTGACAAAGAACCTCTGGAAACCACTCCTCTGTAAAAGCAATGAGGACTCCGGCAGAACTCTCAAGATCAACTTTTTCAGAACTCTGAAAGTTAACCAAAAATTTGCAACAATATGAAGAGCATTTCTTCAAGAAAAATGACCGAGTATCAGTAAGAACAGTGAAGTTTTCGGTATTGAAATGTGTCATATTCCCACACCCTCTACCCAGCTCTGCAGTACTTATGAAAACCAGTATCGTCACAACTAATGTATCTGTGAAAAACAACAGATTAGGAGCTACTGGAGGGGATGGAGCTTCCTTCAAAGCCCCATTCCTAGATAACTGTCATTTGACCTGTTTGGCACTTCCCTGGAATTTCCTACTTGCAACGCTCATCTTTATTTGACCTGACTCAAAACTCACTCACTGTGGGGCAACTGTTGAAAACAATCAATGGCTATCATTTAGTATTGCACTTGAGGCAGAAATAATATTTTGGGCAAACAAGAGGCAGACCAAAAAACTTTAAGGCAGAATCTGGGTGTGAAATATCCAAAGGGGGCTTTGAAATGCTCTGATATAATTCTGGGAAGCTAAAAGATCATGCACAGGTACAGGGCTGTGCACGTGCCCAAGAAAGACCTAAGACATCACCATCTTTCACCTCTGGCTGACCTTGAAGCTTAGCACAAATATAAATGAAAGATTAAGGCATGTAGAACATGTGCTCTAATACTCATACAAAACACATTAGCAAAGGCTGTGAAACTTATGGATCAAGGTATTTAAGAAAATTTCTGTCCAAATATTAACTGACCACTAAGCTAACTGACCAGAGTCTTCAGTGGCCACACATGTCAAAGAAAAGAAATTTAAGAGAATTAGCTTGGGAAAGTCACTAAACAACCAAGCAGCAGCAGCAACAATAGCGACAACAAACAGCAATAACAACAAACCCTGGGAAAGAGAGGAAATCTTATTGTTGCTGAGTTGCTGCAGTATATTAATTAAAATGTCCAATTTTCAACAGAAAATTATGAGACATCTGGAGAAACAGGAAGGTATGAGCCACACACAGGGAAAAAAGGCAATCAATAGAAACAATTCCTAAGAAGGCCAGATGTCAAACTTACTAGACAGTTTAAATCAGCTATTATAAATACGTTCAAAGAACAAAAGAAAATGATGTCTAAAGAACTAAAAGAAATTCTGAGCAGGATTTTCTAACCAAGTAGAGAGTATCAATAAAGAGATATAAACTATAAAGAAGAAATTTGGAGTTGAAAAGTACAATTTACTGAAGAGGTTCAATAGCAGAATTGACCTGGCAGAAAAAGGCATCAGAGAACTTGAAGATAGTCTGATCAATTGAGATTATCTGGTTTAACGAATAGAAATAAAAAAGAACAATGAAAAAATAAACAGCTTGATAAAGAACATCTACAAAAAATTTATGGATAACCCCAGACTCAATGGTGACAAGATAAATGCTTTCTCTCTTAAGACTGGGAAAAAGGTAATGATGTCCCCTCTCGCTACTCCTATTTAACATTGTACTGGAAGTTCTAGCTAATGCAGTGAGATAAAGAAAGGAAATAAAAGGTATACAGACTGGGAAAGAAGAAATAAAACTTTGTTTGCAGATGACATAATTACCTATGTAGAAAATGTCACAAAATTAATGAAAAAACCTCCTGGAACTAATAAGCATTTACAGCAAGGTTGCAGGATAGGAGATTAATATATAAAAATCAATTGCTGTCTTATATACCAGCAATGAACATTTGGAATTTGAAATTAAAAAACACAATATCATTTATATTAGCACACACAAAAAAGAGAGAAGCACTTGGATACAAATCTAACAAAACATGTAAAAGAGCTATATGAGGAAAACTATAAAACTCTGATGAAAGGAATCAAAGATGATCTAAATGAATGGAGAGACAACCCACGGATCTAAATGTAAAAGGCAAAATTATAAAACTAGAAGATGACATAAAAGAAAATCTAGGTGACCCTGAACTTGGAAATGGACTTTTAGATACAACACCAAAAGCATGACTCATGAAAGAAAAAAAATGTTAAGTTCTTTTTTTTTGAAGTTGGACTTCATTAAAATAAAAAATTTTTTGCTCTATGAAGGATGCCATTGGGACTTGCCTGGTAGTCCAGTGGTTAGGACTCCGTGTTCCCAATGCAGGTGGCCCGGGTTCAACTGCTGGTCAGGGAACTAGATCCCACACGACGCAACTAAAGATCCCGTGTGCCGCAACTAACACCCACCACAGCCAAATAAATAAATAAATATTTTTTACAAAGGGATGCCATTAAGAGAATAAAAGGTAAGCCACAGACAGAGAAAATCTTTTCAAAATTCACATATGATAAAGGACTGGTATCCAAAATATATAAAAAACACTTAAAATTCAATAATTATAACAAATGACCCAGTTAAGTAATGGGCAAAGAATCTGAACAGATGCCTCATCCAGGAAGAGATACAGATGGTGAGTGAGCATATGAGAGGATTCTCAAATTCATATGTCATTAAGGAATTGCAAATGAACACAACGAGATATCACTACATACCTATAAGAATGGCTATGACCCAAAAACACTCACAAAACCAAATGCTGGCAAGGATGTGGAGCAATGGGAACTCTCATTCATTGCTGAGGAGACTGCAAAATGATAAGCCAATTTGGAAGACAATTTGGAAGTTTCTTACAAAACTAAACATACTGTTATCATGTAATTCAACAATGGTGCTCCTTGGCATTTATCCAAATAAATTGAAAACTACATCCACATAAAAAAAATGCACACTAATATTTATAGTAGCTTTATTCATAATTGTCAAAAACTTGGAGGCAAACAAGATGTCCTTCAGTAGGTGATGGATAAATAAGCAGTGGTATATCCATACAATGGAATATCATTCAATAATAAAAAGAAATGAGCTATCAAGCCACAAAAGACACAGAGGAATCTTAAATGTACATTGGTAAGTGAAAAAGGGCAATCTGAAAATGTTACATAACATGTACTATGTGATTCCAACTGTATGACTCTCTGGAAAAGGCAAAACTATGGAGACAGTAAAAGAATCATTGGTTACCAGTGGTCTGGGGAGAAGGAGGGAGGATGAATAGGGAGATGAAACTATTCTGTATGATACTGTAATGCTGGATATATATCACTATACATTTGCTAAAACCCTAAAATGTTCAGTTCAAAGAATGAACTCTAATGTAAGCTTTAGTTAATAATAATGTATCAATATCGCCTTATCAGTTGTAACAAATGTATGTACCACACTAATTCAAGATGCTACTAATAGGGGAAACTGTGTGTGGGAGGCCAAGATGAACAGATATATGGAAAGTGTTTATGCTTTCTACTCAATTTTCTGTAAACCTAAAACTACTCTAAAAAAGAAAATCTGTTAGTTTATAAAAATAAACAGATCTCAGAGACCTGTGGAAAACCATAAAGTGTATCAAAATATACATAATAGGAGTCCCAGAAAAGAGAGAGAAAGCAGCAAAAAGAATCTTTGAGAAAGTAATGGCCAAATATTTCTCAAATTTTATGAAAAATACTAATCTACACATGCAAGAAGCTAAATTAACCCCAAGTAGAATAAACTTGTAGAAATGCATACACCTACATACATTATAATCACACCATCTGGGCTTCCCTGGTGGCGCAGTGGTTAAGAATCTGCCTGCCAATGCAGGGGACACGGGTTCGAGCCCTGGTCTGGGAAGATCCTACATGCCATGGAGCAACTAGGCCCATGCACCACAACTACTGAGCCTGCAGGCCACAACTACTGAAGCTTGCATGCCTAGAGCCTGTGCTCCTCAACAAGAGAAGCCATCACAATGAGAAGCCCGCGCACCACAACGAAGAGTAGCCCCCGCTTGCCCCAACTAGAGAAAGCCCACGCACAGCAACGAAGACCCAACGCAGCCAAAAAATTTTTTAAATTAAAAAAATTAAAAAAAAAATCACACCATCAAAGAGAGAAATGAAAGCAGCAAGAAGAATGTGTCTCATCATGTATAAGTCATCCTTGATAAGATGAAGAAATAATTTCTCATTGCAAACTATGAAAGCCACAAGGCAGTCAATGACATATTAAAACTGCTGAAAAAAATACTGTCAACTACTAATTCTATATATCCTGCAAAATGATCCTTCAAAAAAGAAGGAAAAATTAAGATATTCATTCCCATGTAAACAAAAACAGAGAGAATTGGTTGTTAACAGACCTGCCCTATAAATAATACTAAAGGAAATAATTCAGGTTGATATGAAAAGACACTAGACAGTGACTCGAATCCAAATGAAGAAATAAGGAGCATTGATAAACCTGTAACTGTATAAGTAAATATAAAGGACAATTTAAATGTATGTCTTGCTTAAAAAACTTTCCTTCTCCTACCTGATTTAAAGGAAAATAGCATAAAGGAGTAATTATAAAAGAGTGTTGTACACATGATGTATAAAGGTGTAGTTGTGTAACACTAATAGCACAAAGGTGGGGGGAAGGAATGGAGCTATATAGGAGCAAAGTATTCATGTGTCATTGAAATTAAGTTGTTATTAATCCAGAAAAGATTGTTACAAATTAAGATGTCAATAGTAATCCTCAGCACAAACACTAAGAAAATATCTCATGCCCATGGAATATTCTCTCAGGATAGACCATATGCTAAGCTATAAAACCAGATGCAATAAATATAAATTATTGAAATCATACAAAATATGTTATCCAACCACAAGGGAATGAAATTAGACATCAATAACAAATAAATTTGGGTAATTCACTAATATGTGGAAATTAAACATCCAGTGGTTCAGAGAATAAATCACAGGAGAAATTAGAAAACATGATGAATGAAAACTAAAATACAACACACCAAAACATATAATGTAGCAGAAACAATGCCTAGAGGGAAATTTATAGCTGTATACATCTATATTTTAAAAAAAAGAAAGATGTTAAATTAAAAACCTAACTTTCCATCTAATGAAATCAGAAAAATAAGAAGAAACAGAACTCAAACAAGCAGAAGGAAGAAAATAATTGAAATAGAGAATAGAAAAATCAATAAAACCAAAACTTAGTTATTTAAAAAAAACAATAAATGTGACAAACCAAGAAAAAAAACAAGAATAAAATATAGATGACTCAAATGACTAACATCATGAATGAAAGGGGAGACATAATTATTGACCTTACAGAAATAAATGAACTATAAGGGAATATTATGAACAGTTATATGTCAACAAATTATGTGACCTAGATGAAACAGGCAAATGCTTAGAAAGATATAAACTGCTGAAACTGATTCAAGAAGAAATAGAAAATCTGAGTAGACTTATAACAAGAGACTGAATTAATAATCAAAGAAAGAAAGAAAGAAAAGCTAATTTCACTAGTGAATTCTACCAAAAGTTTAAAGAAGAATTAACCCCATCCATCACAAATTCTTCCAAGGAAAAGAAGGCAACACTTCCTAAATTATTTTCTGAAGTCAGCATTAGCCTAATACCCAAACTGGACAATTGTATCAAAAGAAAAGTAAACTCCAGACCAGTATGCATTTGCAAATGTAGATGTGAAAAGCCTCAACAAAATTCTATTAAACTGAGTCCAGCAACATACAAAAAGGATTATGCACCATGACAAGTGGGATTTATCCCAGGAATGCAAGACTGGTCCAACATATGAACATCAATGTAATATACCACATTTATAGAATAAGGAACAAAAAAAATCACAGGATCATCTGAATAGATGCAAAAAAAGTATGTGACAAAATCCATCACCCTTTAATAATAAAAGCACTTAAAAACTAGTAAAGGAAGGAAAGTTACTCAACTCAATAAAAGTCATTTATGAAAAAATCACGGTTACTATAATTAATGTTGAAAGACTCCTCCTCCTCTTATTATTCTTCCTCCTCGTTTCACTTCTTCCTCCTTCCTCTTCCTCCTCCTCCTCCTTTTTTCCCTCTCTCTCTCCCCCTTCCTTCCCCATCCTTCCCCCCAATATATCAAACTCAAAATTACACAGCAAATGATTTCACATAGTTTCATCTAAAACTTTCTCGTAGTTAACCAAGCTAATTCCAATTCCTTTAAGAATTAATTTATGAGCTCCCATTTCTTATGTGTTCCATAAGCATCCTGTGTATAATTCTTTTTACTTACATACAATATTGTCATATATTATTGATATGATTTATTTAATAGTCTACCATTCTTACTAGACTTTAAAGTTCTCAAGGTCAGGAACACATGATTATATTCCTGACAGTAAGCAGATATTCAACAAATGCCTACAGAATGGCACCTGACTCTTAAAAGCTTAGTTTCTCATTTATTAGGTTTCCATTTTATCCTCATTTATAATCTAGTTTATAAGCGATTTTATCATTTTATCATTTAAAAATTTACCAAGTTCTAAGGACTTCTTGAAATCTCTATTAGGTGGAGACTCTAAATGCTTGGGGGAGGAACTGTGCTCTATTTCTTCTTAGCAATGTGACCTTGGGCAGAGTAACCTATCCATGCCTTCATTTTCCCATGTGTAAAATGGGGATGATAATCATACCTACCTCATAAGATTATTGGGGAATTAAATAAATTAATACACATTGATGTGTCTGGTACATGGGAAATACTCCACAATTATTTGCTATCATTATTACAATTAAGGAATCTTATCTAGGCAGTCCCCTGCATCAACACTGAACCTGAAACTTCCTAGGGGAAATGTTTTATAATGTGGAAGAAGAACTTATACCACATTGTGATGACAGATCTCTACACACTTTATCTCACATGATTCTCAGCAACTCCAGGAGGTAGACCAGGCAGGAATTATTTATTGGTATACTCATTTTATAGATGTGGAAACTGACCCTGTAGCTCAGGAACTAGGTAATTTATTTGAACTACATCCTGAAGAAAAACAAATGCTGATAAAAATCATCTGCTTTGTTTTAATTGGTAGACGTTCTTACACTGTGTGAAACCCTCTTGTCGTGGTTTAGGGGTGTGAGGTTTGTTTGCTATATCTCCTTTTAGTCATTTATATGCTTGAATTCTCATTCTTTTTTTCTTCTTCTTCTTCCCTCAGTTAAAGAAAAAAAGTAAAAGGAAACTGTGGAAGTCAGCTTCAGGAATCACTGACTTCCAGATATCTCTAGGCACAGCACCTTAGTTAATAAGCATCATTTAACCTCTCTGTGTCTCAGTTTCCTCATCTGTAAAATAGGAATAACAGTTACCCACCTCCTTGAGGTTCATGAGTGCTAAGTGAATCGATACAAAACATCTGGAAGAGTGCTTATCTCAGACATAGTACTCAGGCAGCATTGGCTTGAACCTTTAAGGCCAGCACTCTTCAGAGAGGCACTGGCTGCAGAAACACATTCAGGTGGTCCTCCCTTTTCTATCTGCTCTCTTTTTGGTGCCCCTTCTCTATGTCAATGAAAATTACATGTTACCCAGGGCTTGAGGCAAAATGTCAAAGAAGAAAGCATTGCTAATAATCACGGAAATGCAAAGCAAAACCACAGTGAAATATCACCTCACACCTGTCAGAGTGGCTGTCATCAAAAAGAACACAAATAATAAATGTTGGCGAGGACGTGGAGAAAAGGAAACCCTCCTACACTGTTGGTGGGAATGTAAATTGATTCCGCCACTATGGAGAACAGTATGGAGAGTCCTTGAAAAATTAAAAATCGAACTACCATATGACCCAGCAATTCCACTCCTGGGCACATACCCTAAAAAAAACCCCACTAATTTGAAAAGATACATGCACCCCAATGTTCATTGCAGCATTATTTATAATTGCCAAGATATGGAAGCAACCTAAGTGTCCATCAACAAATGAATGGATGAAGACATGTGATACACACACACACACACACACACACACACACAATGGAATGCTACTCAGCCATAAAAAAAGAATGAAATTTTGCCACTTGCAACAACATGGATGGACTTGGAGGGTATAATGCTGAGTGAAATTAGGCAGACAGAGGAAGAAAATACTGTATGCTATCACTTATATATGGACTCTAAAAAATACAACAAACTAGTAAATATAATAAAAAAGAAGCATACTTACAGATATAGAGAACCAACTCGTGGTTACCAGTGGGGAGAAGAGAGGGAAGAGGGGCAAGATAGGGGTAGGGGAGTGAGAGGTACAGCTATTAGGTATGAAATACGCTACCAGGATATACTGTACAACATGGGGAATATAGCCACTATTTTATAATAACTATAAATGGAGTATAACCTTAAAAATTGTGAATCACTATATTGTACACCTGTAACTTATATGATATTGTACAGCAACTATACTTCAATTAAAAAAAACGAAAGTGCCGTTAAATGGGAAAAAAAAGCAGTTTTTAAGAGAAACCAAGAGAGGAAGGAAGGAAGCTGACATATCTTCCTGGTGGAAGAGGAGGAAGTTTAGAGGAAGCCTTTGAGGGACTACAGGGAAATCTTAGGAAAAAGCCAGGTAGAATCACTGTTGGATGATTTGAATTTAAAACACATTTTCCTCTCTTATCTTTTCCCCTTACCATTTTAATGGGCAATATACGGACTTCTGGTAAAACTTCTCATTTTTGCTACAAAATTGTGAATGTGCATATGTGGGTGTAAGGTCAAAATTATTCCATATTTTTTTTAAGTCAATTATCCTTAGCCATAAAGATTCAAACATCAAATACACCCAGGGATATGGTCTACAATAAAGATTTGGATTCACAAAAGTAAGAAAATTAAGCCTCTGGGGAAAATTACCATACCCAGCCACTGTTTTATCTCACTTTGCCTTATGAAAGTATTTTTCACCTCTGTTATGTACCAAGCTACTGTTAAGAATTCTTAAATACTTTCAAACGGTTAGTGGTTAATACTGAGACATCAGTGCTTCTAGTAAAGCCTCCTTCTTCCTTCTTAGTTTCTAAAGCAAGTTTCTTTTTCACAGAAATACTTTATGCCTATTAGTCTGGTAAAATTTTTCTATTTCAAGGGAATGACTAGAACAAAACTTTTTGAGCCGCCACAAAATGATTTATGCGTCTTATTCTAAAGAAATGTTCCCATGTGCTTGAACATTATTTAAGTACTATAAATTCTCAGAACTCCAAACTTGGCTGGGCACCATTAATGACTTCCTTTTGCTTCTTCTGAGTCACTATCCTGCCTTCCATGTGGTTCTCGAACTAAGCATAACTTTATGAGTTCTTCCCCTTAATTAGAGGGAGACTGTATGAAGGAGTTAGTTAGGGAGAAAAAGGAAATATACAGAGTTGAATTCATAATACAACATTTAAATATGTAAGCCCCAGAGCCAGGACTCAGGAAACCTACTGCAGGTAAGTGAACATCTTTAATAAAGAGAATGGAGAATTTTAAATGTATCCATACCTTTGGGATAGGGTAAGATCGTACTTCTAGATCTCTTAATTGCAAAATAACCATAGCCTAAAATTTGAAGCTTTATTGGTTGCATCTCAGCTCAATACTTTTGCTTAACGGCATTAGACATGTGGCAACATAGAGAAGTTACCCTGAATTCTCTTTATAATTATCACAAAAATTGCATTGTGTCTATTAAAAATTAAGTTCAAGCTTGCTATATTGATATGTGTGTAATGTGTTTATAATTAAATCCTATGGAAAACTGTGAGCTCTGTGTTTTTATTAACAAAATATTGAAATTCCAAGGCAACCTGAGTTTGGTAGCTGCTGCAATTCAGGACTTGCTGAGTTTCCAGTTGTCTGGACACCTCCACAATGTGCACATGCCCACAAAGGAGGTGGAAGCTTTTTTGGTAGCCATGGTGTGATTTCCAGGGTAAACAACGTATGAACATGGGGATTGGTTGCGCACTGAATAGAGATCTTCCTGGAGTTTTACAGTGAGGGCTTGATGGGAGAACTTGATGCTGTTTTGTCCATCAGTTGAGGACCAAGTTTTTGTCTCTAAGTGAAAAAAGCTTGCTCCCGCAGAAGAAATGATTATATTTTTAGGAATGTCTTATAAAGGAAAACACTGGTCAAAGTACCATTTTCATGTAAAGAATGCCCTTTAATATCGACCCCAAAATTATAAATTCAGAGTTTTAGTAGCCACAGTGAAACACTCAGTGTATCTGCAGTAGGGGTGGGGAAGTGGGCAGGAAGTAGAAAGGGGGTGTATGGCTGAATAAAAGGCTGGTAGACTGGGGTCTACTCAGTCTCTCTTCATGCTGATACCCTTGCTCTGGTTCCCAGGCAGGTTTCTGTGCAGGTAAATTGTGATTCTGTGTCATCGCTTGTCAGTGTCTCCAATTTGGGGCCAACGGTTTGTGCTGTGACCTCACTTCTTTTATGGATCTAACAGGAGTTGTTTTTTTCAGTTTGTTCAGCTTTTTCCTTGTTGTTAGGACAGAGTTGCGACTTCCACATTCTGGACCAGAAACTGCTCTTCAAGATTATAGGAAAGGAGGGTTTTAGCGTAACTGAGCTATGAGTTCACCGCTCCATGTTAACAAGAGAAAGCTGAATTTGATTGGCAGAGTCACGTTTATGAAGAATCTGAAAGATGGGAGCCTATAAACAAGGTGGCTGCATAGGAACTTCATCCCCACCCTCCTGGGATGAAGGGTGTGATCAGAATCTCGGCAGTATTGCAGAGAGGAAGAAGAATGAGACAGAGACAGGAAAGGGGCCCCCGGCTGTACCGTTGGGACTGTGCCGTATTGGGCATGCACTGAAAGGGGCCCAGAGACTGAGAAGGACTATTTATTAAAATTTTCTCTCCAGAAATGGATTTTATCTCTCTGTACACCCTTTGCAAAATTACAGGGGAGAAGAGAGAGGCATAAAATAAAGTCCGAAGTGGTTTTCAAATGTGAATACACTTGGAATTCTATTCCTCCTATTTTTTTGTTACTGTTGTAAAATCAAATTTCAAAAAAAGTCGATTTAAACATCTCGTATCCCACTATATTAAATTGTAAACAATTTTATTTTAGGTGCATTTCTCCAATTTACTCCCACTTGAAGGAAATTTTGTTAAAGTTTCCAGCAGAGGAGAATATCATGAAGTTGGCCCAAACCCCGAGTTGGGGTGTAGCCCAGAAACAGCTGCTCGGGTAGTTGTTCCCTCCCTGCTGCTTTTTCCTCATTCACAGTCCTGGGGTTTCGCTAAATGCTGCCCGTAGAACAAAATTATCTCAGTGCTCGTTGCCAACCAAAGAAAGGCAGTGAGCTGATTAAACAAAGCAGAAGATGTCTTCCTTCCTCCCGAAAGGGTGAGAAATCAATAGCATTTTTTTTGAAAGAAATAACAAGAAGTAGAGGGCATCCAGCAGGTGTAAGTCGGAACCACAAATTCCACCTTCGAGTCCTTGTTGTAGAACCAGCCATGGCCATCCTACAGGGTGTGATGCACAGGGATGCCTGGGACATTTGTGAGGGGGATGGTCTCTCAGGGGCCCAGCCTGGGCTCCAGCTGTTTGTCATCTTCCGTGCTGATTCCTATCGAACAGAACTGTCCCGCTTGTTCACCCCCTACCACCCCCATCATAAATATACTTCCCTCTCCCTCTCCCTCTCTTCTCTGTTAAATATGGTCCAAATTGAACTTGTCATTTTTACCCTTTGAGTCCTGCTTTAGACTACACAAAAATTTTTACTGGCAATCGTGCCTTCCCTGGGGCCGCCCAGCTGCCATTGGGGTGATTAGGGTGTTTCCTGCAGCTGAAGTCTCTTGTAATTAGCAAGCCCTTCAGGCAGTCTGGACTCTGAATTTAGCTGCCATCTGGTATCATCTGTAAATGACAACGGCACTGTATTTTCTCTGTTGACTCGGTCCTGTCTGCACCCACCCCCGCACCTCAAGCGACCCTCAGCTTCTCTTGCCAACCTATAACCATCAAGGCACCTCAGGCTCTAGTTAACTTGCCAGGAGTTTCCAGAGCCATGAGGAGGCTAAAGCAAAAGGTGCCCATGGGCCAAGTAGCATCTCCCATCACTCTATACCAGTGTTTTTTAAAGTATGGCTTCAGGAGTGGCAGCATTGGAATTATCTAGGGGCTTACTAGAAACAAAATTCTCAGACCTCACCCTAGACCTATAATCAGAAACTCTGGGCGTGAGCCCAGTAATCTGCATGTTAACAAGCCTTCTATGTCATTCTAATACATGCTAAAGTTTGGCTTCTCACCAGTGTCCCATTAACATTTTGGGCAGGATAATTCTTTGTTGTGGGGACCGTCCTGTGCCTCGTAGGATGCTTCACAGTTCTCTTGGCTTCTACCCACTAGATGCCAGATTCAGGAAATCTGAGTTGGACCCTAAGCTGGTGCACTTTTAACAAGCTGTAAGGTTTGCCCCTGTGGCAGCTCTGTAGACTGCACTTTGATTAACAAGGTTCTATAGGACCTTGAAAGATTTATTGAATGAAGAAATAAATAATTAAAGGACAAGGATGTCTTTTTTAGAATGTGTAAGCATTGATTTTCTTTGTCATTGAACTCCTCGTTTCTGGAATTCCATCCCTTTCCTTATTTCTACGTTTTCATATTGAGAAAGACCAGCTTTATTTTAGTAAGTACAGTTGATATATACAAAAAAGTACCAAAGATCTTTGCTTATGAATTATACTACATTTACCGATACATACAAGTAAATGCCCCAAATCTATTTCCCAGCCAGTGAAAGATACACCATGCTACTCTAAGTCCTAATTCACTCAACTAATATCTCTAATAACACTTTCTCTGTGCAGGGCATGCTAGTCAATTGCTCATCTAAAAATATATGAATGCCACCGGTAATAAACGCATACCAACTGCTGTATGCTTTCACCATACAGAATTCCAAAATGTCGTGTTTACTGGGGAAGGTTAACGTCTCATGGCCAAAAATCCACGTAAAAGAGAAAATGAGCCAGTAGGGCTAACTTGTTTTTATTGTCATCTCAGTTAGTAAGAAACTGGTTTCAAATAATCTTCTATCACCATAGGAGAATGATGGCATTTGCAATTGAAGAAGTGGCCGGGTGATCTCTTTCTAGAGCTAATGAATTCCTGGTGCTTTCTTTGTTTCTCAGTTAATCCTTTGACAGATGTGGCTCTGAGGTGCAAAGAAGTCTAAAATCTTGGGGATGGAGAGCCATTGTTTTAGAAGTTAAAGGACTTTTTGGGGGGACTTGGAATTGGAAAACACACAAAGAAAAAGCACACTACCAAATATCCCTGCATACACAATGATGCTGTGTGATGGATAACAGGGAACATATCAAATGTGACATGCTGTTTTGTACTAGGACTTAAGACAGAACTATGTTGGGTGCCTCAATTTCAAGAATATATAAATGGGCTCGGCGGACCCATTTTCATTGCAGCATCTCAACATGCCATTGCTCCTTTTTTTTTTTTTAACATCTTTATTGGAGTATAATTGCTTTACAATGGTGTGTTAGTTTCTGCTTTATAACAAAGTGAATCAGTTATACATACACATATGTCCCCATATCTCTTCCCTCTTGAGTCTCCCTCCCTCCCACCCTCCCTATCCCACCCCTCTAGGTGGTCAGAAAGCACCAAGCTGATCTCCCTGTGCTACGCGGCTGCTTCCCACTAGCTATCTATTTTACGTTTGGTAGTGTATATATCTCCATGCCACTCTCTCACTTTTTCCCAGCTTACCCTTCCCCCTCCCCGTATCCTCAAGTCCATTCTCTAGTAGGTCTGCATCTTTATTCCCGTCCTTGCCCTTAGGTTCTTCTGACCATTTTTGGGGGGTTGGAAATAAATCACTGGCCGCTGATGAACACATTATACTTAAAGTGCACTCTTTCTAGAAGCACACGCATTCTCATTTTACAATGTGTGTCAGAGACTTACTAGGTGTTCAGTTAGCTGTTTTCCTTTCCCTCCTGGGCATGTGGTCAGATTATATTTCCCAGTCTTCCTTGCAGTCAGGTCCGGCCATGTAACTGAATTTTGGTCACTGAAATGTGTTCCACCTCCACACCTGGCCCATGACATCTTCCCAGGCATGAGTTTCCACACTCTTATGTTTTCTGCTGGCTTGAGGCAGATGGGCACAGTGAACTTGGAAGCCATGTTTTGAAGATGGAGAAGCCAAAATATAAAGAAGCCTGGGTCCCTGTTTGAAGGGGGCTGTCCTTTAGACGGGAATACTTGTTTTGGTCTTTACATAAATGAGAAACAAATTTCTCTTGTGCGTGAGCCATTATACATTTTGGAATTCATTTGTTCCAACTGCTGGCATTACCCTAATTAACACACAATGTACTTCTCACATATAATTGGATACTCCAGCAGAGATGCCCTGTTACTATTGCAGATGCTGCTTCCACAAATTGATTTTGGTTCATTTTCCTCCTTTTTTTTTTTTTGCAGATCCTAGATCATATCACCCTCTTTTAGCTCCTTATCACTGTTCCCTACTTACCTAGCTTACCTGTTCCTGGTCCTTATCTATAATTATTATCTCTTTTTAGAGCTCATTGGTGGCAAGGTGTGTGAGACAGCAAGAGAGAGGGAAAAGGCAACATAAACCCCTACCTCACTATTCCCGTTCCTGCCCGCTCTGCCAATCCTTCCTCCTTCTCTTCCTTTATCTCCTTACTCTTTACCCACCTTGGATGCTATTCTTGTTTGTCATCATTTCGTAAAAAATTTATTCTTATTTCTCAGCATGCTAGAGCCTCATTACTACTGTTGGTTTTATAATCTTAACTCCCTCTACTCAACCAGTCTCTGGCTATACCATGTTCCCTCCATCATGGGGCATCTCATTGTACGAATGTATAATTTTACATGTAACAGAAGGCACGAGTGTAGGAAGATCACACAGAGAGAGTATAGAACAAGAAGAAAAGAATCCTGATACATTTCAATCAGGGCAGTGTTGGGTCATAAAAGCCAAGGGAAGGGATCGTTTAAAGAAAAGGGGAACAGTGGATTATCTTGGGTGTGCCTGAGATGTCAGCCCCTAGAAGAACTGAAAAATATCTTTTACACTTTGGCGATGGAGGTCATCAATGGCCTCCATGAGAGCAATTCTAATGAAGCGATCAGAAAGAAGTTATCCTGGAAATGTGTTAGAGAGTTAGTGGGAGACGCAGAAAAAATAAGTGCATGTAGAAAACTCTCTTGAGAATTTTGTGAAGGATAAGAAAATTCGGGACCTAAGAAAATGGAGCAGAAAATAAGTAATTTCATGGAAATGTGGAAGTGATGAAGGAAAGGGTCCAGAAAGACATGGATGTGCTGAGTTACAGACCCAGGTTGAGGGTGATAAATGGCTACAGGCAATGAAGATGGTCCTGATCAAAAGAGTAGACACATGGAAGGGGAGGGGACAAATGGAAAGTGTATATTGAGTGGGCAAACCACAAACTTTTTCTACTAAACAATTATGCCTATGAATGAGTCTGGTGGCATTTTTCCTCTAAGGAAGTCATATTCTCATAAATAAGAAAACATTATTTTGAATGATTAGAGGTAGGAAGAGGGAGATGAGAATTGTAAACAATATTTAAATTTATATATACACCTGTTTACATATATTTATTTACACAGTAGAGAGATCCAAAGCCTATCGAAGTGGAACTGAAATGCTGTTGGTCTCCAGCTTTGTCAGAATATGAAGTGAGAAGGAAAAATATCATTTACTTGATTTTTGCATAACTGAGCATTCCATTTCTAGTACCGCAACTGTCTGCTATGTTCTGGTCTTACTTGTTTTAAAAGTTACAGGACATTGACATAATCAGCACTTTACAGCACAGCGATGCTATGTAACTTTAGCTCAACTACACAAAATTGGAGATCAGAAAATATCCAAGAAGGACTTTGACTTTCATTCTGATGAGCAGACTGTATAATGTGCATCACTTTGATGTCAGTAGCTAAAAAAAGACATCACCAGGGAATAAAATAAACTTATCTTTAGCTGCTAAGATTCTAACATAGAACGATGATGAAGTAACAGGACAGCAATGAACAGATCATTTAATAATAACAGTGTGTCCATGATAAAAACAGAAAAAAAAAAAAATATATATATATATGGAAGCGTGGAGTCCTAACTACTGAACCACCAGGGAATTCCCCCAAACAGAATATTTTTTAAAGTTAAGTTTTTAATTCTATTCTATGGCTCACCTTCACCAAATAAGTGAAGCATACTTCCACAATTTAATTTGATTCAATTTGGTTCAATTCAATCCAGTTCAGCTTTATTCAGCTCAAGAAATGTGTATTTATTTAGGAAGCCAAAGTCATACCAAATATTAGGTTTTGAAAATAATTGATTTTTTTCACAGTAAAATATATATAATAAAATATATATGTATATAATATTATATATAGCACATATATAAAATATTTTATTGTATATATATGTATATGTGTGTATATATGCACATACACACTCACATATATATGGCTACATCATATTCATATACACACACGCACACACACACAAATATATATATATATATATATATATATATATACACACATACATATGGTTACTTCACTGGGGTATGAAAACATATTATTTTGAACTTGGAAATTTTGGCATTATTGTAGGAATGGCACCAGTAAAGAAAAAAAAGCATGTGCCAAAGTATGCTTGGGGATATTTTGGAGAAACTAAAAATTTTCTTAATCACAGCTACCATACAATTGGTATTTTTTATTGTTGTTAGCAACTTCATATAAACGAAACTTTAGAAATTTTGTCTCAGAATTATGCAAACTGAAATGGCATTCTGGAATCTCTGTTTTCTCCTTGCTATAGAAGAACACTGGGGAGTTGGGAAGACAGAATATTTTGGGGAGAGACGGGAGTGGCATCTTGATGAGAGGCTTAAGGACATTAGGAAGAAAACAGTTGGCCTGGGAGACACTTCTTGCAGCTGTGTATTAGTTTACCAGGCCTGTCATAGCAAAGTATCACAAACTGGGTGACCTAAAACAATAGCAATTTATTGTCTCATAGTTCTGGAGGCTAGAAGTCCAAAATCGAGGTATTGGTAGGGTTATGCTTGCTCTGAAACCTGTAGGGAAGAATATCTCCTTGCCTCTTTCCAACTTCTAGGATCCTTGGCCATCCTTGGTGTTCTCTGGCTTTCAGCTATAACACTGTGACCCCTGCCTTGGTGGTCACATGGTGTTTCCCTTGTGTGTCTGAATCTCCACATAGTGCTTTCCTCTTCTATAAGAACACCAATAATGTTGGATTAGGGCCCACCCCAATGACCTCACCTTAACTTGATTACATCAGCAAAGATCCTATTTCCAAATAAGGTCACATTCATAGGTACCAGGGGTTAAGACTTCAGTATTTCTTTGGGGGACACAGTTCAGTCCATAACAGCAGGTATGACTTGGATACTTTCATACAGAGAGTGATATATAATATTCTGTATTGGGCTCTCAGCAGAGCTGTTCTGTGTCTAATGTGACTAGTGCTGTTATCCCCAAATCTTCAGTCAACTTCTATCACATCCTGATTGAGTAGCATTTTCACAAAATCAATGTAAAGGACCTTTTTTCCATGCCTTAACCAGTATTGCACAGAGAGAAGAGAACAGGTATAATATAGAATACAAGCTAAGTTTCTGTAACAAAGAACACACAAACACAGTGGCTTAGATAAAACAGAAGTTCAATTCTCTGTCATCTTACAGTCCATGGGTCAACCACCAGTCCAAGTCAGGAAGGCAACTCTGCACCAGGCCATCAAGGGACCCAAGTTAGTGAGCATTTATGGGTCCAAGCTGACTATTCTATTATTACGAACTTCTAACCAGCAGAAAGTGAAAAAGAGAACAGAAGGCAAACAGCTTCCTTTTTGAAGGACATGATTCAGAAGTTGCAAACATTGTTTCCTCTTAAATATCACTGGCCAGAGCTAGGTCAAATGGTCCCATGTGGGTACAAAAGAAACTGGGAAGTGTAGTCTCTATCTGACCAATGGTGTGCCTTGCTGAAACCTGGTAGGAGAGGATTCTATTTCAAATAATGAGTGAAAATGGATACTGGGGGACAATTAGCCATCTTTGCCAAGGGTAACAATAACATGAGTGAGACCGGGAGTTCACTGAGAATAAGAAATTGTTGTTAGAAGTAACCAAGTTAAGGCCCAGGAATTCCCAGAGACCCCAGGACTTCCAAAAGCATAGCAATTGAAAGTGTACAGGGGGGTTAAGTGTGGTGTTTGGCAAAGGGCCTAACCAATGTTTTTTTTTTTTTTTTTTCCAAAGTATGCAGTGACTATGGCTGGTAACTAGATCTTATATAGTGAACAGAGGGAGCCTGATGTTGGAATCTCAGCACTAGAAAAGTAAAGAAGAGGGAGCTACAGTAAACTACAATAAAGCAGTGTTACAAATTTGGTTTTAGAAAAGGAGAGGAGGACTCAGAGTTGATTTGCCATCAATTAAAACATATTTGTTGAAAAACAAGCAACTAAAAAATTTTAGAAAGAAGTTATGGGAAATATAAGGGGTAGAAAAAACAACAAAGGAAGTCACCTTCATTTTGAAATTTAAAGCAAGGCATTAAATTTCTAATAATAATGCTGATGTGTATATATATATCTCCTATAATATTATATGTATCTTATACAATGTTCTAGTAGCAAGCCCCAACAAGAAGACTGAACTATTCTGAGTAATGATGTTAACATATTGTCTCCTAAACCACTTTGAAATAGACATTCATTTGGATACATAGTCTAATATTTGTTTAAAAATCAGTTTAAGAAAAACTACCACAAACATAACACTTAATGGTGAAACATCCAAAGCTTTTCCCTTAGCTTGAGAACAGCCAAAGATAATTACTATTACAGTGTGTTGGAGGTTCTACCCAAAGCAATTAGTCAAGCAAACACATAATCCTCTCTCCCCCCAAAATGGTGAAATAATTGAGAAATAGGACTGTAGGTTGTCTTTTTTTTTTTCTGACAGAACACATAATTGTGTATGTAGAAAATGCAAACAATTTACAGGCAAACTACTAGAACTTAGTAACTGAGTTGCTGAATAAAAGATCAATATAAAAAATCAATTTTATTTTTATATGCCAGTAACAAAATGAAAATAAAATTTAAAAAGATACCACCTACAATAGATTCAAAAAGCATCAAGTATCTAGCAAGAACTCTAAGAAAGATAGTTAAGACTTCTACACTGAAAATAACATTATTGAAATAAACAGATACATCATGCTCATGGATTGGAAGACAAAATTATTTAGATGTCAAACTTCCTCAAACTGTTGTATAGATTCATCACAATTTCAGTTAAAATCTCAGGAAGTTGTTTGTGGTAAATGACAATCTTTAATAATATTTATATGGAAATGGGAAGGCAAAGAATAGTTAAGTCAATTTCAATTCAGGAAACAAAGTAGGAGGATTTACCCTACCAGATATCAAGACTTACTGAAAGCTAATTATGACAGTTGGTATTGGCTCAAGGATAGACAACTAGACTGACCAATATATTAATAGAAGAGAGAAACTACCCTCTTCTCCTAAGAAATAATCCACACATACACAGATGCCAGACTGATGTCAAAGGTGACACTACAGTATATTGGAAGGCCCTTTCAATAAGTGGTGCTGGTTCAATTGACATCCATTTGGAAAAAAATTAAGCTTGACCTCACACCATACACGAAAACCAATTCCAGATGTATTGCAGATCTAAAGGTAAAAATAAAAAGACTTTCAGATAAAAACATGGGAGAGTATCCTTGAGACCTTGAAGTGGGCAAAGATTTCTTTGATAGAACACAAAATGTATTAACTCTTAAAGGTAAAAAATGGATAAATTTAACTATATTAACATTATGAACTTCAGTTTTTAAAAAGACACCTTAACAAACTGAGAAGCAAAGCCTCATCATGAGATATGATATTTCCAATTCATATACCTGAAAAAGACTGTATCTAGAATACACAAAGGATACCTATTAATCAATGAGAGTTAAACATCGCAAAAGAAAAGTGGACGAAAGTCTTGAAGGCATATCACAAAAGAGCACATCAAAATGGCCAATAAACACATGAAATAATAATGACACATGAAAGAGCAATAAACACATTAAAAGGTGCCAAACTTTGAGAGAAACTCATGAGGGAAATGTAAATTAAAAGCACTATGCTAATAGCGCTACATACTCACATGAGTGACTAAGAAGGAAAAAGACAAATCTAAGTGTTGACAAGGATGTGGAGCAATCTGAACTTTCAAATACTGCTGTGGGGGTAGGAATTGGTACAGCCATTTGGAAACTCTTTGGTAGTATCTATTAAACTGAAAATATACATAACCTATGACTCAAAAATTCTACTCCTAAATATATATCCCTCTGAAATGAGTACATATTTTCACCAAAAGACATGTACAAGGATGTTCTTGGCAGCAATAATTATATTAGCCAAGGGCTGGAATTTGTCAAATGCCAGTGTCAAGAATGGAAGGGATAAGTAAATTGTGGCATATTCCCTCAATAGAATCTTATATAGAGACGATAATTAATGAACAGAAACTATATGTGACAACGTGGATGAATCTCACAAACATGATGAGAAACAACAAAAAGGGCCAGACACAAAGAGTGCTTAATGTATGATTTTATTTATTTAGTGTTCAAAATCAGGCAAAATTAATCTATGATGTTAGGAAGTCAGGATAGTGGTTACCCTTGGCTGAGGTGAAGTGATGGAGGGAAGTATGAAGAGAACTTCTGGGGATGCCAGTCATGTTCTGTTTCTTGATTTGATAGTTGTTTACATGGATGTATTTAATTTTTAAAATTCAGAGCACTATGCACTTATGATTTGTGTACACTTCTACATAAAGGTTATTCTTCAATACAATTAAAAACATCAATTCTATTACCTTATGGTTACATATCATACAAAATAATTAGAAGGCACAATTTCAGCTCTTAAGGAACTTCATAAATCCAAGTGAGGGAAATGAAATTCATGTTGTAATATGATTCAAGGGGCATAGAAGAAATAATTATAAGTAAAATAATATGCCACAACTTACACGAGGAGGCTAAATTTAAGGAAAAGCAAATGGGAATAAAAGAATTGCAAGGATAAGCCTTTTCTTCAATTCTGTCTTGGTTGGGATACAGTGTTTGGAAAAGACAAGCAATATTATATTTTTTAAATGCATATATCTTTTAATTTTTTTAAATGTGATTTATGCAAATTAAAACTTATAATAAAGGACTCTGAGGAGATAAAACAGGCTATAGGAAATCCTGAAGCAGTTTCTATGACCAGACAATAACAAAGTTTAAAAAGAAGATTTGCCAACCAAGTGAAAGTACATGAGGAAGAAAAAAATGCCCATGACTTCATAGCACTTCTGTAGCCATTGATCTCCTATGCATGGGTAAATTTTGTCCTTCCTTAATGACTTTTTCCAGTCTACTACTTGTCTATCTTTTTTTTTTTTCTGAGCCAACTCAAGTAGACATGTATATGTGGAACTGAAAGAAATGGTTTGCAATACCAAATACTGATCAATTATTGTAACTGCCATGGCTTCAACAGAAACCTAGACAGAAATGATCTCAAAATGCAAATAACATAATCTTATTCAACAACAAATTACAGCACTTCTGAGTGATCTGACATTTTAACTGCATAGTAAAATTAGGGCTACAAAATGTAGACTCCACTGTAAGTTGTGTGATATACTCTAAGGCAGTTGTTTGCAACTCATGGTCTCTTTTACGAGATATATTTCTCAAAACAGAAATCGAGTCTCTTTTGGGAGGATCTGAAGCTTTGAAATTCACTTCTTATCATATCCATGTAAAAATCACCTTTGCAGGGTCTGAGGCAACAATGTCCCTCTTAGTAGGTCTCATTCATGCCACTTGAGAGAGTTCAATGAGTTGAGATTATCCATAAAATAGTTTCTCAGGAGTAAGATTACATGTTTATTTTGTACATGAGCCCAAAGACTTTGTAATGAGAGCATTTTCATAATTCTAATAGATTTCCAGAGTTCTACCTTTTCTTTTTTCTATGCTAATGTCCAGAGGTCATTAAAAAGGGAGAAATTTTAGAAAATCCTGAATAAAAACAAACTAAATATCCCTGCCAATCTGTGAATAAGCCAAACTTCCCAATTGCTTTATTTTATTTTATTTTTTTGATTTGTTTGGTTTATCTGGTATGTTGATAAGTAAGGACAGTAATGACCTCTAGTTTATCCCTCCTACTTTGTATAGCCAATCTTTAACTGGCAAGATCTACTGAAATTCAGGCGTCACTGTTAGTTAAGTCATACTTTGAAAAAATAATGAAGACAAACAGGAAAAAATGACTGTGACATTAGGGTAGGTGGAAACTTCTTTAAAAATACAGTGGAAGAACATTATTTTGAGGTGTGGTTCTTTCACTTCCTGCTGTTTTAGGCACTCAATCTTATTTTCAAGTGCTGTACCTTCTCAGTGAAGGACAGAAAAGCAGCATTTATCCCGCTTAAGTGTGAAAAAACATACAGTGAAAGGAAATGAGCAAACTTTGTATTCCGTCTTTGTTGCTGCAGTCTTGAGAAATTCCTCAAATCAAGATTCGCTCTTGAAGAGAAAACCTATTTAGTTCCATGGCTATTGTTAGCTCATTTTGTGGGATTACTAAACCCACCCAACTCAAGTTGCTTGCTTCAAATACCTCCTTTCCCTTGTATTTTCAAAGTTCATTATACATGTATGTAGACACTGTCAAGGATAATGCCTTGTGCTTTCTGTTTCTTGGGTTCCAACCTCAGTTCCTAATAACCCAGACGTCAAAACTGCAGTCGTGTCACCCTTTCATTTCATCGTTTTAACCTGGTCCTTCAGCCAGGTCTGAGAATGCTGGCTAACATTTTCTCCTAGTACAATGACCTAGGAGATTGCAAAGACAGGGTTAGCTTTTGAATAAACATCTCTAGTCCTTATTCACATGTCGCCACTTCCACCTTCAATTTCCCTCTCCTACACATGCTCCAAGTTAACTTTATTCTTGCTCCTCATTTTTATCACACTTACTTGAATTTAGTCTCTCACATTCTTCTGAAAACCTCAATCCTTCATTTTTATTTCAAATCATTTCTGTTTCTTTTCCTCTGTCCCTTAGATGGCTCTATTTATATATATTTTAATACACGTGTATATGTATTTACCTCACAATTAAGCTATTTAACACTAGGTGAAAAAAAATCTTGGTCCGTAGTGCATGTCCTCTTTTTTATTTTTCAACATCTTTATTGGAGTACAATTGCTTTAAAATGGTGTGTTAGTTTCTGCTGTATAACAAAGTGAATCAGCTATACATATACATATATCCCCATATCCCCTCCCTCTTGCATCTCCCTCTCACCCTACCTATCCCACCCCTCTAGGTGGTCACAAAGCACTGAGCTGATCTCCCTGTGCTATGCAGCTGCTTCCCACTAGCTATCTACTTTACATCTGGTAGAGTATATATGTCCATGCCACTCTCTCACTTCGTCCCAGCTTCCCCTTCCCCCTCCCTGTATCCTCAAGTCCATTCTCTACATCTGTGTACTTATTCCTGTCCCACCCCTAGGTTCTTCAGAACCACTTTTTTTTTTTTTTAGATTCCATATATATGTGTTAGCATATGGTATTTGTTTTTCTCTTTCTGACTTACTTCACTCTGTGTGACAGACTCTAGGTCCATCCACCTCACTACAAATAACTCAATTTTGTTTTTTTTCATGGCTGAGTAATATTCCATTGTATATATGTGCCACATCTTCTTTATCCATTCATCTGTCAGTGGACACTTAGGTGCGCATGTCCTCTTCTGTGAAAAGAACTAAGTGGGCTTTGTAGTGGGAGGATACAAGTGGGATATTTTGTTGGAGGGAATTTGCTAACGATCGAGAACTAAGGCAGAACATGACTACCGTATGGAAGATTAGACTCAGCTGCTTGGCAGTTTAGGAAAAGGAAAACTACCAAAACTGTTCAAGATTTTTCTGGAGAAAGAGCCATTGCTTCTGAAAATAGCTTTCAAAGGAGCCTTCATCAGTTCTTAATAGCATGTATTCTATTTGGCTTTGTAATCTTTTTTTCTCTCTTGTTTCAGGCTTACAAATGAAATAGCATCTTTGAGAAAACATATGATAAACCAGAGAAAGCCATAGCCTTTAGAGAAGCATATCTGATAAGTGTGAGATCTTTTTATCAGTATGGAAACTTAGGCCCAGGGAAGTGAAATGAGTTGCCCCAGCAAAGTAACTGGCGGACTAGGAACTGAAACACACAGCTGGACTGGGTCCACTGGGTTTTTCACTGTTCCTCTCAATGGCCAGAGTCAGATTCAGATGACCACACCTATCGTTAGTATCTGCGATTCTCACTACATGGGGGGAAAAGCAAAGAATTTTCCATAACAAAATAGTTGAGACAGCTCCGGGTTGGATTCTGCTATCATCTCTACCTGGCTGTAAAGCTACATGTTGGCACTGATAAGAAAATGTTAGCCAGCATTCTCAGACCTGGTAGAAGGGCCAGGTTAAAACGATGAAAGGAAAGGGTGACGAGGACTGCAGTTTTGACGTCTGGGTAACCTTTGGTGAGAATGGGGAAGGAACTAGGTAAGGTAGGAATGAAGTTAAGAGCGGTTTCCTTCCAGGCAGGGCAGCAATGGCTACATGGGATTTTATGCCAAAGAACTTTCACGATCTTGTCTCAAGCCTCATCTTTACAAATTCTGCATGACCCCCGTTTTCCTTCTACAACCTTGGTTCCAGCTAGACTGACTGGCCAGCCCCAGATGCACTATTCTTTTATTATTTTTGAAGGTGTCCACGTCTTTATGTACAGGCAGTCCTTGATTTTCAACATTCCACTCTGCTTGAATTCAATTATTATGATTTAGTTAAATAACACTAGTCCCTCAACAACACAATTCAAATTTTAGTTATCAGGGTAGATCAACTATGAGTAATTAATTGTATAACGTACAACCTTTTCTGCTAGCTCTTCAGTGTACAAATCACGACTTAAATAACATATGTGTATCATGATCAGTGACCAGTCATGTGCTTCTTTTAAAATCTGTTCATGATTGGTCATTACACATCTCTTATTCAGTTCTGCATGGACTGCAAAGCATGTATTTGCATTGTCTCCTTGTCTCCCAGTGATAAACCCACATGACATTTTATACAATGGATAATGAGAGAGGGATTGGTCATCAATAATGAAAGTGTAGCAAAGAAATAAAAAGTGATAAAGCTGGAAATGAAATTGGAATTGCACAGAGAATTAGAGGAGAAATATCTAACTCAGGAATGTTGAACACGGCCACCGTTCATGACACTCTAGATGTACTGCCAGAGGGATTTAGTGAAGGTGAACTGATCAATATAAATGAGGAAAGTGGTGATGAGGAAAGGATGGAGATGTCCCAGAAGAAGTGACAATGGCAAAAAAAGCATTACATTAAAGGAATTCTTGAAGAAGTTTCATGACACTGACAGCAAAAATGATAAAGTGTTAGAAGCCGATTCACACTTAGGAGGGAATATGGCAACTGACCAAAGCATTAAAAAGATCCTCGCTCAGAATCAATGAGAAGAAGGAAAGCACTGTTAAAACTACTTTGACAATTGTTTAAAATGAGATGAAACACTTTAGTTCTCAAAGTTTCTAATATGTAAAATTACAGTGTACTAAATAAATGTTCATTTTACTATTTTTTCAATTACCTATATGTTTATAACCAACAGTAAGACAGTTTCAATGTTTTGAGAAAAAAATGTAAGGGCCCCAGAAAAATTGTAATGTTTTTCCTACTGATTATTGAGATTGCTTTGCACAATTTCAGCTTGCACAGTCATTTTTACTCTTCCATATGACTGTGCAAAGCAAGAACTGCCTGTAGATAGCATTTTGTGTCAACCCAATACCTGTCATTTGGGGTTGTCATTATTTATGTATGCCTGTCTCCCATGTGAGACTATTGAGCTTTTGTGAAATAGGAACATCTTTTGTATATTTCCCACAAGACTGTCTAGAGCAACTGTCACATAGCAGACCCTCAACAGTTTTGTTGATGGAATGAAAGAAATACCTTCTACTTTATCTCAGAGATTTTACATGGAAAGCATATTGAACAACATATACTTTCCACATTTGTGTGTTCTTGTACCTAAGATCATTAAAGAACATGATGATTAAATGATACCTTTGAGAATTTTTACCTTTATAAGACCTAAGATTTTTGAACTCTGTCCTCAAAAAATAAAGGTTGACAAATACCATAAATAATTGATTCCTGTCAATGTTTGAAACAAGAATATCCTGATAACACTTTTTAGACAAAACTTTTGATTTCAAACCAAATGCAAGGGAAAGTATGGCCTTATTAGGGCTTGTCTAACTGATTATTACACTTTAAAATAAGCACATTCATAGATCTAGAGTGTGTCTAAAACACACTGAATCTAAAGTAGATTTTTAGGGACTTCCCTGGCGGTCCAGTGGTTAAGACTTCACCTTCCAATGCAGGGGGTGTGGGTTTGATCCCTGGTCAGGGAGCTAAGATCCCACATGCCTTGTGGCCAAAAAACCAAATCATAAAACAGAAGCAATATTGTAACAAATTCAATAAAAACTTTAAAAATGGTCCACATCAAAAAAAAATCTTAAAAAAAATAAAGTAGATTTTTTATTTTGGTTATTATTATTTTGTCAGTTTTGCTAGAAAGTTGGGATAATAGTGGCTCTAGGAAGCTATGCCAACTTGCCTAAAATTAATATTTGGTAAAATGGCAAAAATTGTTAGTATCTTGCCTTCTATGTTGTTTCCCCAGATCTCTACACATCAGATCAACTGTTAAAAGTCATTAGGGAACATGGATTAATTGAAAGTAAAAGAGATTTTGCAGTCTGAAAGTTGTTATGTATTTCTTTCAGACCAGTGCTTCTGGAAATATCTCACATGCAGTCCTACCATGTGTAACTAGTGCACAGCTCATGTCACAGGTAATCAACCTCATAAATTCAACCACACCAAAAGGGTCTATACCCCGTTCAACAAGATGAGTCCATTGATCACATCAGAGCCAAACTGCTATAAAAGTTTCTGAGACTTACTTACAAATTCTATATCTACCATGTTGTGGACCAGTTCGTGGGCCATACTTTGAATGGCCCACTTACAGGCTAGTCTGTGTTAATAAGTTCAGCATTTTAAGCTTTTTGAACACTAGACCTTCAAATCCTCCCCTCTTCAGCCATTCATTCCCATGGTCACATCCTTCACCAAGCTCAGCACAAAGCAGATGTTCACAGAATGTTTGTTAGACAGATAAATAAGCTAACAAACTAGTAAATGATGGAGAAATCACAGACTAAAAGAGGATTATCTATGAAGGGAATAGAAACTCAAAAGTGCGAAGTGAGATGCCATTACCTACTTGTTGCTGAAGTTGGGATTTAACACTGGGTTGGATTCTTAGGCCACAACTTTTTTCGAAATGTGGCAAGTCATATATACAATTTGTGATCCAGCTAGAATAATGTGAGGCACGGGGAAGGGGTCCTTCATGATTTCTGGAATGCTTTCCTTCAAGATTAGATTAACAGACTGACTTCAGATATCTATGAACCAGGATTCTTCTGCTTCCCTTTCATGTCATGTAGTCTTTAGCTCTCCGAGGATTAAAATGGTGTTGTAAGTTGCATTGTGTGCAAAACTTAAACTCCTTACAACCCAACTCTACTATAATAATAAATATAAAATAAGAGTTAAACTTATTAAAGTAGATGTTAATAGTTTTCATGCTCAGAAGATAGAGATACTGAAATCCTAATTTAGAGTAGATTGTTTTCTAACAGCTCCTTCTCTTTTTGGCATACCTATGGTATAAATTTTTTCCACAGGCAATACAGAAAAATAGGAAACAAATATTTATTTTGTAAAGGAAATATATTCCTTTTAGTGTAAGATTATAAAGTAAATATTTTTTCTCAAAAGTATATTTTATGCATATATACAGCCAAAAGAGTGAAGGTGGATTAAATTAGCAGTGGATAAAGATATAAATATTTTAACCAATATTCAGTAATTTGGACATATAACTAGGACAATGAATTATAGGATAATGAGCAAAGGAAATATAAAATGCTTAATGACCCTGGTACTCAGTTCACTGTTGTAAAAACCTACTTTGAGTCATGTTTAATTGAAACATATGCTTTCCAGCAGTTTGCACATTTGTTTCGAAAAGTTAACCTGCCCCATTTTTTAACCTATATAAAAGATAGATTGAGACATACAAAACAAGTATCTAGAGTTTTCAATATGATAAAGATGAATGTAAAGGAGTAAAAAATTTGGTTTTCTTAAGAATTCTTGGGATGATTTTTCATCAAAAAAGTCTTTGTTAACATCTCTACCAAAACTCTCTTTTCAAGTCAGATTCACGTTATGGCTACTGGTCTTCCATCCCTTCCAAAAGAAGTTGAAAAGTTCAGACCTCCACGGGCTGTTTACCTCATGGTAACATCATTTCCAAAGTGTTCTAACTCCAAATGAACATGAATCCAGTTACAGTTGGGGTCTACAGAGGTAAAGAAAAACAGTTTTATTCTCCCATAGGAATAAGTTCTGATAATGTGAGCTATTCACTTGATTTCAGCTTTGGCAGCAAGTGTAAAATTAAGATGTTATAGTATATGATAATTTCTGACAATATGAAAAGATTCAGTTTGGACATGAAAATAGGAAAAAAATTCTATCAGGTAACTGTAAAATCTTAGTATGAAAACTATCAATATCCTTCAACTTATATGATAGAGTATCCTGGAAAAGTTGGATGTAAATGGAAAGTAGTTGGAATTCTACTTTAAGGGAAATAGGGGATTTTGGTCTTTAAAGGAATCTTGCTTTAAAAGAATTCTTCTGCAAACTGAAAACAATTCTGCCCTAATTTATCTATTGTATGGTATAATTTAGACTATTTTCTACTAATTTATATGGCAGCATTTCTTAGATATAGTTGGAATAATTTTGATTATATGACTCAACAAATATATATTATGTGCTGACAAACAAAAATAAAAACAAAATAAAACAAAGATAAAAAGAAAAAGTCTACAATCAAAATGCCTAAAAATGTAATCTACTGTAAGTATAAATTTTCTTTTTCATGCAAAGGGAAGAAATTATTTTCCTTGTCGGTTTCTTCATTCACTCAACTACAGCAAGAATAATTTGATGGGAAGTTAGTTGTAGCTATTTGATAAGTTTTCAAAGTCTTCATTCCTTTGAAAAATAATTAAGGATTTACAGTGTAATTTTGTAATTATAGTTTATACATTTTTAAAACTTGATACAGTTTAAAACTTAGAAGCTATAAGCTAATGTTTCTCTTTCAGTGTCACCTGATTATGTACAAAAATTGCGGTGAAAGTCTGATTTTGCACAAGTGTTTGGTGGCCAAATAAAGAGGAGTTATTAATTATTTTAAACCCATAAATTCCATTTTAGAATATTCTCTTTGAAGCACAAGGATAGGTGAATCCAGTTATAATATGTCAATAAATGTGTAGACATGGGCAACCTCTGAATAGCATCCCATATTTTGAGAATTACAGACGATTGGGCTAATGTCAGAGATTCCTGTTCCTAATTAATCACTCCATTTAGCAGAGAGATATTAGTCTTAGACTAGATCAGAACCACCAGTTACAATGAGAAAATAGAGGAGGGGATTCGAAAAGAGATAAAGTATACCATAAGAATTATAGAATTATCTTTAAATTTCAAAGTGGAAGCAATTCTGGGGCATTATTTTCAACATGAACGCCTTTAAGTTCCCTTTACAACACCCTGCCAACTTATCCAGCCTCCGCTCACGTTCCTCATGAAAGAAAACACACTGTCCTTGTGGACAGACCAATTTTGAGGCAGTCAAGTGGTTTGTTTTCCTTATTGATTTGAAATCCATCTTTCTAAGCTTCTCGCTAATGGGTCAGCACAGCCAAGTAATAGAAGAGGACTCATTTCCCGAACTCCTCCACCCACCCTCAACTCCATCCTTCCTCTGTTTGCACCAGCCCTTCCCTTCCTGTCCTCTTTTTGAAGTTTAAAAAAGGGCAATCAGTGTGAACTCTTAGTGTTACAGAACACGTGGAGATGAGAAGAGAGAATGAGAGAAGAATTAGGGGAGGAGAGAGGAGTGAGAAAGAAGAGAGGGTATGGTAGAGTGAAGAAAGACCGTGGGCCTCACACTCCGACCTAGCTGGAATTGCTCATCCAAAGAAGGTCTTAGCCAGGAGGATTAGGGTAAGTGTGGAATGAAATAAAGTGTCCAGGGGTCTGTACATGATGCTGGTCAATAATCAAGGCCCTGCTGAATAACATCAAATACATTTTGATTGGCTTTTATTTCATTCATTCAAAAATATTTAAATGTTAATTTTTGTTTAGATAATATATTTACATATATTCATAAGTCAAAGTTATAAACAGATAAGGAAAAATCTGTCTACTCTATTCCCTAACCACTTAGTTCCTCACTCTGGTAGCCACCAATTTTACTAGATTTTCCAATGAAAAACTGTTATTAGGCCACCAGTAGAGACTCACAGGTCTTTAATCCCAACTCTCTGACTTTGGAACTCTGGGACAACAAGGAGGCAGTTTTGAGATATAGTTTTCACACATGTCTTTGTTACCTGTTCTTTCAATTCTCAACAGTGGGATAGTTATTCCCAGTGAATACATTTTAGAAATTGGATATATCTTTCAGGGATACTGCTTTGTTGAGTTAAATAGCCAAGATTTTATGTATTTCATGCAGACTGTATACATTATCTATACCATCACAGAAAATCTTTTATGAAGAAAAACCAGATATGTTATATTTCATGTAGCCTTTGATCTATGGCTTTGTCTTAGAGTAGTGTTTCATCAAAGAAAAAAAAAGCAGCCCAATACAGTTTTATCTGTCAAACCTAGCTTCTTTAACAAAGTCTGAGGAGACCAAACCATATTATGTTGGTCTAATTTGGCTTTTCCAGGCAGTAGATAGAAGGGTAAAAGGTCTCTGATTCTATCAAATATGCCCTGAAAAATAAATCTCGTGATTTGTTCATCTTCTTTCCATCTATCAAAATGAAACTAATAAAGTCTCAGATGCAGTAGTAGAAAAATGGGAAAAAAAATTTTCCCCATGCCAACCCAGTACAAACTTATATTTACCAGAAAGAGAGCTGATTGTCAGTCTCCTCTCACACCCAACTCAATTGACTTGAAGAAGAATGAACACAGGTTAAAGAGCAGAAGTACTAAACTCTTCTATTAGCAGAGCTTTGCTGGTAAGTATTGGATTTAACCTAAAAGTTAAAATGTGGACATAAACTGAACTGGTGAATAGAGGCATGCACATAGGAATTACTCTCTTCATGTTACTTTGTGGGGAAAAATTACTCTGTAAGCTCCGGCTTTATAACCATACATCTCACCTGTAGTTGGCTTGTAGTGGAAATGGTTTTAGAAATGAGCTGTGTATGCAAGGCCATACATTTTTACATATGCGGGTATGCAGAACAGTGAGTATTATGGCATGAAGGCACCATAACTTCATTTTAAATGGCTATTTGTGTGTGTCACTCTCAGATGACTGAACTGGGCTCTTTCTCTATTTCAGCAATATGCTAGTTTCATCGGCTCCCTCTCCTTCATGGTGTCATGGTGTGAATGGCCAAGACGATTCTCGGTTTACCAGAGATTATTACCCTAAAATGAAGGGGGAAGAGTACACTGGTCAGGACATGACTTCTGCTCTATGTCTATACTGTGTTCATAGGGGCCAGTGTTGGAGAGGTCTCTGCTCCATGTGGTCACCCAGGGATCCAGACTATCAGAGGATCCACCATCCTGTGGTTACACCACCTGGAACACACAGCCCCCTTTGACATCACAGCAAGAGAAAAGGGTGCATGAATATCTCACACCTGTGCTTGTGTGCTTCAGCCTGAGTCACATGTTTATCAGATCCTGGCTTCTAGTCACTAAATATAGAGTTGACTCTTCCTATTACATGTGGAACACGATCATCTCTTCCTCAAGACCTCCTCCAGGAGACCTCTGTCTCCTCCTTTGAGACAACTCAGTCCCATTCAAACATAGCATTGAACTCAAGCCAATTTCTGGGTGATTCACAATAGTCCTTACATTAGGTGTGAATGTGGTTTGTCTTGGTCTGGAGACTTTGATATAAAAATACAAGTTAGCTGCTCCCCTACATTCCTATGGACTTCAACACACACACAATATAGTAGCAGAACAGGGAAAGAGTAACCATAATTAACACTCCTCCCTGGGAAGGAAGAATAGGAAACACATAGCAATCATTGGTCTTTACATTCTGAAATCCTATTGGGCTGGCACCGTGGGGGTGAGGTAAGGTTAGCTTTTGCTGTGAGAATGATGCATTAAAAAAAAACCCCAAACCCTCAAAATTTTAGTTGCTCAGAACAACAAATACTTATTCTTGCTCTAGGATACTTCCAGAAACAGGAATGTTCCGTGATTTGGCACTAATTCTAGTCTCTGAGAAGGTTCCTTTATCAATTGAACTCTATGGTCCCTGACTTTGCCTTCGTGGCACTTTTTTTTATTGTCCCCTATTCTTCTTGGCCATCTCAGAAGTTGGCATTCAGTAATATGCCCACGTTGGGGGCTGTGCAACTTTTTCAGTCCACTTTCTGCTCAAGGAAGTTTGAGAATCTAAGAGTTGTTTTAAATATTCAAGGAGTCATAGATTGTTTTGTTTGTTTTTGTTGTTGTTGTTTTTGGTTTTTGTTTGTTTTTGTCCAGGCCTTAGCTTCTCTGCATTACAAATATCACAAAAGTTATTAGTTAATCTATTTTGATTCCAGCCATTTCTAAATTCCAGAATCTACAAGTGCAGTTCTTTTTGAGATATACTACAGACTTGTTAAATATTTTTACGTTTTCTCTCTTAATATTAGGTATCTAAGTATTAGATAATGGCCTTCTGAAGAAAAGCTTGTCCTTAATCTTATTTTTTTCCCTCCAGCCTCTTTACCCACTGTTAGATTTCACCAAGTGCTATACCCATAGTCTGATTTTTCACCTGTGCCTTTTTTATGCAATAAGAGGTCTCAACATTAGGCGTGTGAAAGCCAAACTCTTAGTCTAATCTTTAATCTTTCTAATCTCTAACCGGAAGTCTCAATTTTAGTGAGTCTTTCTCAATTTTACCTCTTCCTGTTTGCGATTTCAAGGCACTTGGCCTTCCAATATTGCAAAATCCTGATTGCTGGAATCTTTCTTCTTGGTCATATTTGCTTGTAACCTGGTCAAGTTTTTCCTCTTTATTTTGCAATATTTTAACAAACATGGGCAGTAGCAATCAGTCAATGCCTTCCTTAAGACCAGAGTCTCTCAACCACTGCACCATCAATATTTGGGCTGGAAAATTCTTTGTTGGGGGATTGCCATGTACATTGTAGGAAATTTAGCAGAATCCCTGGCCTCTACCCACTAGCACACTCTCAGTTGTGACAATCAAAAGGGTCTCCAGACATTGTCAATATTCCTTTAGGGGCAAAAATCACCCTGATTGAGAACCACTGTTCTAGAGCCACAGGCACATTAGATATATTTTCTGCCCTCTGAGTTATATATAATAGTATCATTTTTACTTACTGTTTTGTCATTGTAGCCTCTGATATTATTTTCTTTGCTGCTGACACATGACTGCTAGGTCAATGTGACATGTTTTAGGTTCTTGTTAACAGAAGCACTCAACTTGCATTACTAATTTATATATCAGGCAAGGTGACCCAGTGGCATAACATAACAACAGTTTATTCTACGTTCACTTAAAAATTTTAATGGGTTGGCAAGGTGGGAGAGGGGAATGACTCTGGTCTGTAGTCCCTCAGATACCCAGACTGATGGAGGCTCCACTCTGTTAAAACTGCACCATCTGGAACATGCAGCCTTTCTCAGTATACGCAGCAGAACATCTGGAGACCTGTCCCCAAATCTTTTATGTTTTACCTGAAATAATACATATCACTTCACTCACAACTCACTGTCTACATGGCACTGTCTAACCACAGAGGAGGAGAAGAATTATCATAATGCCCAAAAGGAGAGGAGAATAAGATATTGCTAAGTACTAGTAATATCTACCACAGCTTGTTAAAGATGGAATTATTTTAATTTTTATGGTTAACATTGAGTGAAATGGACATATTTTGGTGTGTGGGGTCTATGAGTTTTAACACTTGTATAAGTTACTGGAACTACCATCATAATCAGGATAAAGAACAGTTCCATTGCCCCCACCCCAAAATATCCCCATAATGCTTCTTCGTAGTCCCACCTTCCGCCATGATATCAATACTTTAAAAAGAAATTTAGTTTCTTCCTTCCTTCCTTCCTCTCTTCCTTTCTTCCTCTCTCTTTCTCTTTTTGTCTCTCTCTCTCTCTCCCTTCCTCCCTTCCTTCCTCTCTCCCTCTCCTCCCTTTCTTCCTTCCTTCCTCCCTCCCTCCTTCCCTCATTCCCTCCCTCCCTCCTCTCTTCCTTCCTTTCTTTTTTCTTTCTTCCTTCCTTCCTTTCTTTTTCTTTCTTTCTTTCTTCCTTCCTTCCTCCCTCCCTCCCTTCATTTCCTTCCTTCCTCTTTCTTTCTTTCTTTCTTTCTTTCTTTCTTTCTTTCTTTCTTTCTTCTTTTTCTTTCCTTCTTTTCTTTCCTCCTTTCTTTCTTTCTGAAAGAAATCCCCAGTTCAGAGATACAGAGAACAGATGAGTGGTTTCCAGAAGCAGGAGGTGGACAGTGGGCAACATGGGTTATGGGGGTCAAAGTGTACAAACTTCCAATTATAAAATGAATAACTCATAGGGATGTAATGTGCAGCATGGTAACCATAGTTTAAAATACTGTATTGTATATTTGAAAGTTGCTAAGAAAGATCTTAAAAGTTTTCATCACAAGAAAAAAAAATTTTGTAACTATGTATGATGATGGATGTTAACTAGAATTATTGTGGTGACCACGTCACAATATATACAAATATTGAATCATTATGTTGTACACCTGGAATTAATATAATGCTATATGTTGATTATATTTCAATAAAAAAATTTTTAAGTCAGACTAAAAAACAAGAAATTTAGGTTTGTTTCATGAGCTTAATATGGACTATCATGATGAATGTTCCATGGGCACTTGAAAAGAATGTGTATTCAGTGCGAAGTGGAGTGATCTGTAAATATCAATTAGATACAATTGTTCAGTGGTGATGTTCAGTTTTTCTACAGCCTTGCTGGTTTTCTCTTTATTTACTTTGTCTGTTATGGAGAGAGAAGTGTTGGAATCTCCAGTTATAACTGTGAATTAGTCTATTTATTTTTCTGTTCTATCAGTTTTTGTTTCATGTATTTTGAGGCTCTGTTTTTAGATGCAGACATAGTTAGGATGCATTATTTTTGTCTTCCAGTTGAATGGACCATTTTATCATTATGTAATGACCCTGTTTATCACTGAAAATTTTCCTTGCTCTGACATTTACTTTGTCTGATATTAATATAGCTATATCAGCATTCTTTTGATTAGTGTTATAATGGTATATTCTTTTCCATCCTTTTACTTTTAACCTATTTGTGTCTTTATATTTGAAATAGCAGTAAATTGTGTCATACTTTTTAATGTAATCTAACAATTTCTTGTTTTTAATTGAGGGATTCATCTATTTAGAATTAATGTGATTACTAATGTGGTAGGTTTTATATCGACCAACCTGTTACTTGTTTTCTATTTGTCCTATCTGTTCTTTGCTCTATTTTCCTATATTTTTGCCTTTAATTTTTTTGATTAATTGAGTACTATTTCTTATCTCCATTTATCTCTCTTGTTGGATTGCTTGCTATAACTCTGTTTCCTTATTTTACTGCTTACTTTCTGTGTTCTGCGGTTTCAATATGAATGTATTCTTCAAAGTCTTTGCAGTGCTATTTGGATCTGCTGCATGTATATGACACCAGTCTGAGGCCTTGGAAGTGTTCTATCCCATATTTCCATTCTTAAAGCCTTTGGCATTCTGTTTAGGGTCTGAAGCATACAGAAGTGAGGCCAGAAAATTTATATACCATTTTGTGAGATCTCGTGAGCTCTTTCCTCTCCAGGATCTCCTTGATACTTTCTGGTTCCCTGGGATCCCTATTTTACCTCTTCTGGCCAAATATCTGAGGCTTCTGTTTCTCCCCTCTGTCACATACTTCCTGTGACTGTGTCTGCATATCTGGGTTAGGTGTTGGGAGAACAGAGAGAGAATAACCCAACAGGCATTTCCCCCGTGCCCTTGGGACCATAAGTACTCTGGACAGAGAAAAAGATTCTGCTCTCTTAGGGTTTTATGCTCATATACAGCCTCTATTGCTGCCCTGCGGCTGCCTGATTTCTTGGAGGTTCAGGGGCAAGAGAATGATAAAGGAAAAGAAAGCCATCAGGGGATTCTCTTTCACTCCCTCTGACTCTCAGGAGTTCTCTTTCCTGTTCCTCAGTTCAGGATGTGAGGATATTTGCTATCATCTGCTTTTCAGAGTCCTCAGATAGTTGCTTGACTTCTTTTAAGATTTTGTATTTGCATTCAGTGGGAGAAGTGGAAAGGATTCAATTTCTCAGTCTTGTCTGGAACTAGAATTGCACCAAAGTGTTTTGAACAGTGGACTTTTAAGCATAGCAGCTATAGTGAAGTGTGGGGAAATAAAAGTCAAGGGAAAGGATCTAGGCCTTTTCTTGATTAAATTTCCAATTAAGAAGACTAAGCAAATTCCCATACACCACCAGCAAAGCTAAACCAAATTTTTTCAAAAGAATTTTGTCTTTAATATTGTTTCTTAAAAAGCATCAAAGTAGTAAGTATAGGAAAAAATATTTCACTACATTTATTTTGTAGATTAGTGTATTTTTATTTTGGTTTACACATGGGGACATTGTTATACCCTATGTTTAGAGCTTCTAAAGTCAGGTTACTAGTGATATCATGAGGCTTTTCCAGCTAATCCAGTCTCTAAACATCATCGCAAGATCACCAGAGAGCCCTCACAACCCGAATTCTGGAACATAATCTTCAGGCTGGAATCAAAACTTGAATCACAAATACCTTTATCCCTTCTTCTCCTATATCTTTTTTGCCACCTACACACATGATACATGACTAGAAACTTTTCACATAGAAATTTACTTGGCACTCTTGGAACTAAGGAAGGGGAACAAAACCTACCATTAAATAACTGCGTATGATGTGATGGGTACATTGATTATCTCCTTTACTCCCCACTACTACGTAGGTATTAGTTCAGTATGACTAGCCTCAATGTAGGGGTGAGGAGACAGAGACAGAGATTCAGTAATTTGTCTGAGGTTGCAGCACTAATTCCAAAACCCATGTTCTCTCCTAATGCCACATGCGTCCATCCATCCATGCCACTTACCCTTGAGAAGACAGAATTAAACCGGTAATTTAGCGCTAGAGATAATCTAAGAGATTAGGATCTCCTGGAGTGGAATGGAGTAGGAAGGAAGCAGGACTTCTAATAAGAAACTGAAATCCTTCCCCACTGTGACTCAGTACCTACTCTTCCACTCCTAGTCCTTCCCTTTCACCCTCCCCATGACCCCAGAGTGCATAAAACTTCCAGAGCCTTGTTCATGGAGACGACCTCACCTCTGTGCTGGTCCACCTGACCCTGGATCGAGGTGACATTCCATGGGGGAAAATGGAACAGTGCTTTGTCCAGTATTGAACTCCTGCTTATACCATCTGGAGCAAGTGTTTAAAGGCTTACCTCTTCCTTTAATATATATATGCATATGTATAGTTGATTTACATGTTGTGTTAGTTTCAGGTGTACAGCACAGTGATTCAGTTACATGCCATTTGCAGCAACATGGATGGACCTAGAGATTATCATACTAAGTGAAGTAAGTCAGACAAATATCATATGATATCACTTATATGTGGAATCTAAAACAAAAGAAAGATACAAATGAACTTATTTTCAAAACAGAAATAGACCTACAGACATAGAAAACAAACTTATGGTTACCAAAGAGGAAAGGGCAGGGAGGGGTAAATTAAGAGGTTGGGATTAACATACACATACTACTATACGTAAAATAGATAAACAACAAGGAGCTACTGTATAGAACAGGGAATTATACTCAATATTTTGTAATAACCTATAAGGGAAAAGAATCTGAAAAAGAATAGATATGTACCTCTTTCATTTTTGACTTGTTGCCTTAATTGGCTACTCAGACATCTGAAAGCTTACTCTTTCTCTTCCAGATCAGCCAAGCTCGTGACACAAAAAGCCCACCAGGAGTTGAAATAAAACTGGAAGTTGTGGACCCCACTGAATTTCCTTGAAGCAAACTTATAGACCAGTTTCAGGAGAAGAAGGACAACTGATCTCAACAAACAATATTCCCATTTGTTTCTCAAACTCCACTTAATTTCTTCTAACTTCTAGCTTTCATAGTTGTCATCTTTGGCGAGCTTCCATGGTAGAAAATGGTTTTGTAGTGTGTCTGCTATATACTTACCAAATCATAAAGTAGTTGTGCTTTTATTTCATAAAAGTATACAAAGAACATAAATACTAATCAGATACTAACATCCCATCCATCGTACATACTCATATGTTTGATGAACAACTGACTGACAGAATAAATGAATGAATGACCAGATAACCATACAGCAACCTCAGTATTGAACCCTGGTATGAAAGCAGAGAGTAGCAGTAAGTAGAGTGTATGTGGTGATTAAGGAGTCTGACAGGGGAAGGAGAGAAAAAAAGAACAGCAGGTAGTAGGGAGGAGAGGAAAAAACACAGGAAGGAGAAAAGGTAATACCTTCTGTTTTTACCTCAAAAAACCAATTCTTTGTCTCCTGATTGATGTTTTAGAAAGCTTAATATGCTTCTGAAGAACAAGACCAGGAAATTGGAGAATGTCCCCAGCACTACCCTGCTGACTTCCACCAACTCTAGCTTGAATGAAATGAAAAATCAAACTATAGCTATGTTTCATTTCCAATGGAAGCTAAAAGGTTTTTTTCCTTCATTTTTTTTCTCCATAAAATATTTTACCCTTTGAAAAACTAATACTACATCTGGGTCCACATGAGTCATCTCCCTTCAGTAAAAATAATTTTGACCAATGTTATGCTGGATATTTCATTGTCTAGTCAACAAAGACATGGTAATTGGTATGAATGTCCAAAAATCAAAGCCTTTCAGAAATGATAGGCTTGATTTAGCCCCACTGGCATGGCTCTCATTAATTCAGCGAGGACTGTGTAGTACAAATGTACAGATTCCTTTATTCATCACTGTAATGACCTCAGTGAGCCTCACTGAAAACGTACATGACAGATCAGGTAGGGAATGCTGCTGAAGAGAAAATAGCAAATGAGAGCAGGATAATATGAAACTTACCTTACAGAAAACATTAAGTAATCATTATTTGAATAAATTATGTGTTTTAGTATTTAAGAGCCTTGGAAGGGCAAATACACGTTTCACTAAATGTTTAAAGACTCTGAATTAAGTCTGAAAGGAATCCCTCTTCATTATTTTGTGCTAACATAGGTCCAATGGATTCCTTTGGGCGAGACTATTTAAATAAACTCACTTACAAAACCCATGCAATAGATTTCTGCCTTGATGACTACCACCATCACTATTTCCACTTCCCACCATACCCATTCCCACCACACATGCACACCTGCACTGCTATGGACTGAATGTCTGTATCCCTCCAAATTCATATGTTGAAATGCTAACCCTCAATAGGAGGTTAGGAGGTAGGGCATTGAGACGTGATTAGGGCATGAGGGCAGAGTCCTCATGAGTTGGATTACTTCCTTTATAAAAGGGACCAAAGAGAGCTCCCTTGACCTTTCTGCCACATGAGGACATGTCGAGAAGACAGCACTCTATGAACCAGGAAGCAGATCATCACTAGATACCAAATCTGGCAGTGCCTTGATCATGAACTTCCTAGGCCGAACAACAAATGTTTAAGTCTCCCAGTCCACAGCATTTTTGTTATAGCAGCCTGAATGGACTAAGTAAGGCATGCATCCATATGTGTGCATACACACAGACTCACATACAGAAAGTGAGGTTATGCTGTCGAGAAATCTTTCCTACTGTACAGAAGGAGAACAGTACTGTGTCACTGAGAAGAGGATTGGAGGGAGAGGAACCCATAATTAGTAGAGGGAAGAAAAACATAAGACAATGGGGAAAAGTTGTGAGAGGATTTGAAAAAGAGAATGATGTACATGGGAGGGAGGTCAGAGCAGAATCTAGAGACGGGGTCCAGTGGAACCCCAAGTGTGCCTTACTTTACTACAAAGTAAGGAGTTCATTTTAAAGCTCATCCAATGGAATATAATTACTGAAGGAACAAAAGTGATTTTAATCTATAAAACTGTTTTAGAGGTTAATGGTCAGAAAAGTGAGTAAGGCACAAGGTTGGCCCTTAATGGCATAGCAGGATTTAAGTTTTGAGAAGCTAATCGTCATAATATTGGGAACTTAGGAACAGCTATCCTCAGCCATAAGAGTTCTATTAGGCTGGATATCTAGTGGATCTCTTAGGATAAATGATATCGAGGATTTTGAAAAGGCTGGTGGTGTGGTACCAAGGTGAGGGGATTAAGACTTGAATGGGCTGTGTTAAAAAACTGAGAGCAAAACAAACCATCTTTTGGGAGTCCCACAGGGAATTAAAATGTTTGTAAGAAGAGTGTGCCTCATATCTGCTTTTCTGGTGGAAACGGCACGTATAATGAAGGTGTGTGACCATTCCACAGTGAAGGTGAAGTCAAGCATCTTCCTTCAATGACAGGCTGGGTGCAGCAGTGAAGACCACAAGGGTGGAGGAAGGTCAGCTTTTGTGACTAAAGCGAGAACCTTTGGCTTGTCTTGAGAGTTCTCCCGATGGGTTATACAAACTCAAGAATATTTCCCCTTTTATTGCTATTGTGACCAGTTCCTTTGACTGACCTCTGGTGATTCAAGGCAACCTAGGGATTCCCAGACGAGGCAATGATCACAATAGGACAAACCAGGAGTTAAATCAACTCATGTAACAGAGGAAGCTTGGGTCATGCTCAGAGTAAAGTGCTTCAAAATTTAAAATAAACAAACATGAAAGAGAAAATCATCCTTGTTTCATAGACTATAAATAATGCAGCAATCTTCCAGAAAGAAGTCAGTTTTTTATTTAAGACCATGTTTGTTAGTTGAGCTGTGGAAAACTACATCATGCCCAGAAATCTGGTAATCTTATTTTTTAAATTGTCTGAAATTCATATGTTACTGCATCCCTGAAGAGATGGGAACAGCTGATTTTTGTCCGAAATTTGTTGCTTTATAGTTTTTCAGCTACGTGATGTGAAAATGTCCACTCCTATTTATGGGACTGCGACACTTATAAATGTCCCATTCAGTTATTTGGGTAAATTTGTTCTTACTTCTCACAAATTGTTCTTCCTAATATTTGGTAGACAAAGGTTTTAGCAGCCAGATAATCAAATTCACCCTTGCTGAGCTCAAACATGTTAGGATTATGAGTGATGGAAGAATAAAGTACACTGAAAAGTAGCTTAGATTAATCTCTCGGACGTTGGTTGAGCATGAGCGCCCAAGGATGCGTTTGAAGGATTCACTGAATCGCAGCCTGAAGCAATGTAACATCACAGCAGAGAGCAGAGAAACTATAGCTGAGAGAATGTTCTAGTATGTACAGTCAAGGCAGTCAAGGACAGGGTTACTTAGTTTGAGCAAAATTGCTGTCTACTGCACCAGAGCACCATTCTTCAAATAGCAACAAGGCCCATAGCATAGTCACAAGCAACAGATATTAGGAAAATTCTTTAAGTCTTATCAATGTGATAGGGCTTTAGAGTCAGATATTATGTATTTAGCTGCATAGAAAAATCATTAGTGCATTGACTTCATTTTCAAAATAAATTAGTGGTGGGTATATAGGACACACACAGTACTACAACCCTAGGATAAAATTATTTGATGGAAATCAGAATTAGGATTGAGAAAATAAGATGTATTCATGCCAAATGAAATGGATTAAGCACATCAATTGTTAAATTATGAGGGAGTCTTACAAATTGGTTTCGTGCCATGGGCTCCAAAGAGGGATACTATATCCCTAGTATAATTAGGTATTTTGGTAGATTGTAAAAATGTCCAGCAGTCATTTCATACCCTTTATCCATGTCTTTGGTAGCACTGTCCCACACTGACTCTAGACCCTTGTGATCTGTCTGGTAATTTGCCTTGGCCAATCAGACACTAGCAAACATGATGTAGGCAGAGACTCAGAAAGTGTTTGCATTTTGGGGCTTGCTCCCATGTTCCTATTTGGAACCCTGAGACTCCCATGTGAAGAAGTGTTGACTAACTAGAGGATGAGATACTATATGAAGCAGAAATGAATTATCCAAGCTGAGGTTCGTCCAGAACAGTAAGGTGCCAACTGCCAGACATGTGACTGAAGCGGTCTTGGACAAAATAATCCTGAATGAGTTGGCCTCAAAGAACTGCCAAGCTGATTCACAGAATCATTTAAAAAATTGCAACTAAGTTTGGGTATGTTTTATTATGCAACAAAACCTTACCATTACATGCTTAATGTAATAATAATATTACTAACAATTGAGGGACTACCATGTAATATGTCAGGCACTATGCTAGGTGATTCACATACACCATTTCTGACCTTTAAATAAGGTCGGTGTTCATAACACCATTTTACAAATGATATAATTTATGATGTAAGGTATGAATCTAGTCATGCAAATAGTAAGTAACAATGCCAAGATTCATCCCCAGGTCCACCAAGCTCTGAGTTCCATGCCCTTTCCATTTCGCCAGGTTGCTGATGGGGGTACCTCTCGAATTGGGGAATGAGGCACAGACTTAGACGAGCTGCTCAGATTTTCTCAAAGGGGTAAAGCATTTCACACTCAATCTACTCAGGAATTTCTTCATTTGTCTCATGCCTAGCTGAGCAAAATATTTTTTTAATTGAAGTATAGTTGATTTACAATATTATATTAGTTTCAGGTGTACAACACAGTGATTCAATATTTTTATAGATTATATTCCATTTAAAGTTATTACAAAATAATGGCTCTATTTCTTTGTGCTGTAAAATATATCTGTGTTGTTTATCTAGTTTATACATAGCAGCTTGTATGTCTTAATCCCTCACCAACACTTGTTATTTATGGTCTTTGTGATGACAGCCATTCTGACAGGTGCGAGGTGATAGCTCTTTGTGGTTTTAATTTGCATTTCTCTGATGATTATCTATGTTGAGCAGCTTTTCATGTACTGTTGGCCATCTGTATGTCTTCTTTGGAAAGATGTCTATTCATGTCTTCTGCACATTTTTTTTTATTGGGTTGTTTTTCTGATATTGAGTTGTATAGCTGTTTATATATTCTGGTTATATATTGAACAAAATACTTTCAATATATATGTATTTTATGAACTGATGTGAAAAGAGCTAAAACGCATTTCAGAACAAGCTGGTCTGTCCAGCTCATCTGCAAATAAGATAGATAGTGGTAATTGAACAGGCTTTTGTGTCAGAAAACATGAATTTAAATCCTAATTGAGCTGCTCTTTAGCATATGTCACCACAAGTTCCTTACAATCTTAATTACCTCAGTAAAAAGCAGGAAATGCTTTCCTCACAAAATTATAATACAAATTAATGGAATAAAAAAGGAATTACAAATCTGGCCCTTAAAGGTATTCTATAAATAGTAAATATTATTACTTATAGACTGAAAATTGAAAGTTTTTAATATAAAATATGCAATTCACCATTGACCATATTAGCACATTTTGTATTGTATACAACTTTTTTTTGCAATCAAGGCATAATTGTCATATATACCAAAATATATTCCTTCTAAGACTGTGTATCAGATATAACTTTCTTCAATGTTTGATAATGACATAAATATTAGATTTTCTATTTGTAAATTTGTATGAATTCATATTTCTGAATTTATTGGTCATTACAGGAAGTACTTTTAAATATCCCATTTTTCTAGTTTAGCACAGTGGCATAATGTTTTGAAAAAACTTCTAAAAATAGTTTATAACAAATCAAAACATCTTAGCACAAATAAAAATTTTGTTTCACCATTCAGCAGTAGCTGGGGTCCACTAGGAAAATCCCTGTTTGTTCAACTAGTTGCAAATTAGATCAGAGGCAAGGGGTTCCCCCTCATACCTCCACAACCCACACAGAAGTCTTCCTACATTATTATCTATTCCAGGGGTTTTACAAGTGTCCAGGACTGTTAGGCAGCATGTAGTCCAAAAGTGATGAGTAGAGAGATTCATGGCATAGTCATATCTCCCACACTGGGAAACTCACAAGGTTTCTACAAAAATGTTGAGAGCATTCCATATCTGTCATTGACAGGCTCTAAAATGAACACTTGAAACAAGAGCACCCAACAAATTTCATTTCTGTTTAAGGAAAAAGACTTTCTGCTTTCTTCCCATAGTTTTTCTCACCACTACCGTGGAGGAGCTAGGACCATAAAAGGAGCATCTACACCCTCCTCCCCCAGGAAATTTCCTCTAGCATGGGCAAAGCTTGAGTTGGGGAAATCATAGGAGATGAAAATGAGATTTTGCACTAGATTAGTTCTTAATAATACTACAGCTGATTGGAGAGCTATGATAGCTGTGTGGTGCTGGACTGGGAATGGCCATTACAGAAAAGTAACACTATTTCATGTCCATCCATCATGAATTCAGACCTTTCATTCAGCTGATGATATTTGATTAATTAGAAATTAGAGCCCTATTAAGTGATGAGGCCATATTTCCCTTCTATTATAAACTAGCTAAGCAATATTTTCTGGCTTATGGACTTCACAGAAAAGTGAGGATTAACTAAATTTCTATTTGGAGAAATTTCTTTATAGACTCTAAGAGTTATTTTTCTTACAAAGTTCCAGGGCTTTGGATTACTTAGGAGAGAAAAGAATATTCAGGAATAAAAATGATTTTTCACTGTAGTTGAAAAATAGATAATTTTATTTAAAAAAATTATTTTTGAATAATAAATTTATTTGAAGAAGAAAATTGTAGCAACAAACCAGCTAATTCCTTTGCTTTTAATACAACACTTTATGACTACTTTAGAAAGTTGGGGCTCCATTTTTAGTCTAAATCTCATTAGGCAAGTCTGTAAGAAAACAACATTTACGTTGTAGATAATAATGAAATAAAAAGCCCATCTTAAGATACTTATTTGTTCTTATTTTAAGTTTTCTTTTTATTTATTATATTTGTATCAACAACATGTATTAAACTGTGTTTTTCTATATACCATGGTGATTTAAAAATGGGTATAGGAACATTCATCTGAAAAGAAAATTATTTAAAGATTATAGAAAGTCCCCATTCTCACAAATACTAAATGAACATAAAATAGTGTCAAAGAGTTAGGTGGCATAAGCAACCAGGAATCTGTAAACTCTTCATCCTGATTTATCCACACACAGAGATGTACACTCATCAAATGAAAGAAATTTACCATTGCCATATTAATTATGATAAATCTTACTACTATGACAGAAAAATATCAAAATCTCAGCGGCTTAACAAAAGAGAATTTTATTTCTCACTCATTTAGATTCCATCTAGCTGCTCTAACCATAAAGGTCTTAAATTTCTGGTTTCTCTTTATTCTTTTTCATTTCTGCCTGCAAACCAGCCAACCCTCTCCTGAGTTTCTATCTTCCGTGTGATACTTTGCTGAAAGAATATAACGAGAGCAGGTGTACACTATTACTCTGGCTCCCACCACTTCTAGGTCTCAGGCAGAGTAGGCATGTGATCTGCCCTCCTTTCTTCATCGGCGACAATTTTACTGGATGTTTCTTCTTAGTTTACTTTTATCTGAGAATGTCTTTATTTTGCCTTCATTCCTGAAGGATTCACTGGATTCTAGGTCAACAGGTTTACCATCCTCCTCTCCCCAATGCTTTTTTCAGCATTTTAAAGATGTTGTTGCATTGTCATCTGGATTCCATTGCTTCTGATGAAAAGCTTGAAGTCACTGGAACTGTTGTTCCCCTGTACGTAATGCGTCGTTTTTTCTCGGTGATTTTCAAGATTTTCTCTTTATCTTTGGTCACCAGGTTGACTATGATAGGCCTCAGTGTGGTTACATGTGAGTTTATCTTTATTGGGTTTCCTCAAACTTCTTGCACCTGTAAAATTTTGTCTTTTACAAAATTTAGGAAAATTTTGGCCATGATTTATTCAAATATTTTATTCTGCCCTATTTTTTGTCTCCTCCTGGGGACTCTCATTATACATATGTTCTACTTTTTTATATTTTTCTACAGGTCCCCAAGACTCTTTTCATTTTCTTTCTATCTTTTCTCTGCTTTTCAGGTCAAATAATTTGTATTGACCTATCTTCAAGTTCACAAACTACTCTGTCATCTCCATTCTGTTGCTAAACCTATCCCATGCATTTTTAGTTTCAGATACCCTTTTTTCAGTTCCAGAATTTCCATAGGTTCTTTTTATAGTATCTATCTGCTGAGATTTTCTACACTTTTACTCATTACAAGCATTTTTTCTTCAGATTTGTGAGCTTAGCTATAATAGCTGTTTTTAAATTCTTCTTTGCTAAATCCAACATGTAGGTCATCTCAGAGGCAAGTCTCTATTGATTGTCTTTTCTCTTAAGAATGAGTTATATTTCCTTGTTTCTTTGTATTTAAAGTTTTTTGGGGTTGTATCCTGGATATTTTGAACGGTTTGAGTGGAGACTCTGGATGTTATCATATTGCTTTGCCGAATCTCGAGATTTTGTTGTTGTTGTTGTTTGTAATAGTAGTTGTGCTGGACTCAAACTGAAAACTCCATCTCTTGGGTAGGTGTTAAAATAAGATTTCCATTCTCTAATTACTGGTTATGCTGCTTGATGTCTTCCCCGCATACATATGGTTCCGAGGTCGGCAAGAGATTTGGGCAGAGTTTACACATGGAATTTGAGGTTCCATCTCTCAGGATCTCTTCTTTCCAGGGTTCTTTCTAACTTTGCAACAGCTGTGTTTACCTGCAATCTATCCACTGGTTCTTCATCCCAGAAAGACTCTGGGTGTTCTATCAGTGTTTTAGACTCAACCCATCACCCATTGAAGCCTATTGTTAGGCTAAAAGTAATAAGGATGGAGAATTCTTCTTGAGGCCATTATCTTCTTTCAAGTGCTGACTCCTTTCCAGAATCTACCTGCTTTTGTTCACTCACTGGTGCATTCTGTAATTGTTTTTTCATCTTTCATTGCTATCTGAGAAAGGGGTCAACATGGTTTGGCTGTTCTGGAAGCAGAAGCATCTTTACCAAATGCTCTGCCCCCACGTAACATGAATCTCCATTTTCCAAACCTCTGCCAACATCACTTTCCTGCCAACATCTGAGCACTGAGCTAATGCCCCATGTTTTAGATTTTTGCAATGAAAGCATCTCACTTCAGGATACAGATTTTTGTATTAATTATGATAACACCAGAATCTGGTAGATAAGCCCCGTCACTATGGTAGCTTAGCACAATTTTAAAGTTTTAATTTTTCTCATGTAACAGTCCAGCCAGTGTTGAGTGGTTTCCCTTGAAGTGATAAATCATGGGCCCAGGCTGCTGGCTTTATGTGGATCTATCACAGTGAACATGTGCCCTGGAAGGTCATCTCCATTCCAGCCAGCTGGTGAGGCAAAATCATGGACAACTGCATGGGAGTCACCTGGAAGTGACTATTTATAAAAATATAAACTATTTTTAACCACATTCCACTGCTTAAGACTCAGTCTCATGGTAAAAATCAACTAAGGAAATGTGGGAAATGCATTCTACATGTGTTACCAGGAGGAAGGGAGAATGGATTTGGTGACCAGATGGCCAGTCTTTTCCAAAACAGATGGATACTTTCTTATTGCTCACTATAGCCTAGTTTGTATGCTTAGATTTTCTGTGGGGTTTCCTCAGCTATTGTTCATTCCAAGTGCCCTTCACCAGCAGAGGTCATTATGCCCAGTGGAGGGTTTCTCTGGAGAATCATCAGTGAAGGAAAGGCTGGAGAGGAGGGGCTTGTTCCTGAGAACACCTCTGCATCACGTGACATTAAGTAGACAATTAGTAAAGCCATGGCTAAGTACTGTGATCACATTGCTTGAGGAAGGAGTGGATAGAAGAAGAAAAGTGTGTATAAGAAACCCCAAATATGCGGTTTTGGTTAAATGCTCAGATTTGGGTGGATGAATCAGTGATATTTATTTATTTATAAATTTATATTTTGTACTGAGGTATAGTTGATTTACAATATTATATTAGTTTCAGGTGTACAAGATAGTGATTCAATATTTTTATAGACTATACTCCATTTAAAGTTATTATAAAATATTGACTATATTCTCTGTATATATCCTTGTATCTTATTTATCTTATACATAGTAGTTTGTATCTCTTACTCCCCTACCCCTTTCTTGCCCCTCCCCCTTTCCTCTCCCCACTGGTCACCACTCATTTGTTCTCTATATCTATGAGTTTGTTTTGTTATATTCGTTCATGTATAAGTGGTAACATATTGTATTTGTCTTTCTCTGTCTGACTTATTTCACTAATCATAATACCCTCCAGGTCCATTCAAGTTGTTGTACGTGGCAAAATTTTATTCTTTTTTATTATGAAAATAACAAACATCCTGATTAAAAAATAGGCAGAAGACCTGAATAGACATTTTTCCAAAGAAGATATACAGATGGCCAACAAGCACATGAAAACGTCACTGATCATCAGGGAAATGCAAATCAAAACTACAATGAGATATCATCTCACGCTGTCAGAATGGCTATCAACAAAAAGACTACAAATAACAAATGTGGGTGAGGATGTGGAGAAAAGGGAACACAAGTACATTGTTGGTGGGAATGTAAATTGGTGCAGCCACTATTTATTTTCATTGTTATACTTGACATAAAATATTATATTAGTTTCAAGTATACAACATAGTGATTTGATATTTTTATACATCATGAAATAATCACCACACTAAGTCCAATTACCATCCATCACCATACAAAGTTGTTACAATATTATTGACTATAGTCCCTCTGTGTATATTACACCCCTGTGATTTATTTATTTTATAGCTGGGAGTTTGATTCTCTTAATCCTCTTCCACTTCTGGGTATTTATTAAAAAAAAAACCCAAACACAAATTTGAAAAGATATATGTACCCCTATGTTCACTGCAGCACTAGTTACAAAAGGTAAGATATGGAAGTAACCTAAGTTGCTTATCAATGGATGCCTGAATAAAGAAGATGTGGTATACAGTTACAGTGGAATACTACTGAGCCATAAAAAGAATGAAATTTTGCCATTTGCAACAACATGGGTGGAGGGGGTAGTTCAGGTGGTAACGCGAGCGACGGAGAGCGGCAGATGAAGCTTCACTGCTCACTCGCCACTCACCTCCTGCTGTGTTGCCCAGTTCCTAACAGGTTGCCGACTGGTACTGGTCTGCGACCCAGGGGTGGAGACCCCTGATATAGAGAATTAGACCAAATGATCCTCTATACAGCCTTAAGAGGATTACTATGTTGCTTTATTCTCATTAGCACATTGGAGTTTAAATTTAGTGAATGAGTTCAAAACAAACAAATAAACAAGTAAAAAATTCCCCTAATGCGATGTAATGGTTTTGGTGTCAGCCAGAATTAAGTTTAAATCTTGCCCCTGTACGTTAGCTGCCGTGTGATTTGGGGCAAATTACTTTCATTTTACTGAGCCTCAGTTCCTCATCTCTATAATGGGGAAAGTAAAATTTCCTTTGCAGGGTTATTGAGAGTTTCAACGGAGAGAATTAAGTAAATAACCTAGTATGGTGTTTGACAGGTTAAAAAAAGCCCCAATAAGTAGTAGCACACTCTTTTTATTAAAATGGTAGGGATTGAGGTCTAATGCAGGCATTAGTCTCTGTGCAGTGGTGCCTTTCTGAGTGCTTATCATGCATATAATTTGAATAATGAAATATACTCTTACAAATAATTTAACCTCTTAGGACCCCTAACCCTTTATGGGGGGGGGGGGAATCGGTGTATAAATAACTAAATAAATAGCTTAACAACTCTAGATTTTAGAGCCTGAGATATGCCAGAGGGAGAGCCTAATTAAAGTCACTGGAGCCTTAACAATCAATCAGAGACAGAGAAAGAAGCAGGGGAAGAAAAAGAGGTATGGGAGAGAAAGGAGGGGGAGAATGCAGCTTCTAAGTGATAAGTGAACTCCAAGATCATGGTTCAGTGGACTGTGGAGCAGCTTGTAATTTCTACCTCTGTTTCTCACAAGAGCAGTAGTTTCACAGCACCTCACCTATATTCCTGTAACTGAGAATTAATGCCATAGTGGATTGTTTCAACCAAGTTATGGTAAAACAACTTAACTTTTTATGATATGCTAGGGTGCACAAAATGCCTTCAGAACTACCATCTCACTTAATTCCTACAGCATCTAGATAATATGTAGAATTGGTAACCTCATAAAATTATCATTTACGGAGAAAAAGGCAAATGAGAATATTTAAAAACAGCAATGCTGTAGTGTCTTGAATATTTACCATATCTTGCTTTATTTGTACTGTGTTTAAGAACTATCCAACTATACTCCAATAAAGATGTTAAAAAAAAAAAGGACTATCCAAATCAATTTACAACTCTTGAAAGATAGTACTGATGCTGAGTTTTCTATTTTTAAAAATATTTCAGAGCTAATTTTTCTTTTGCCTTCACTTCATTTAGTAAAATAGATCAAGAGCTCCCAATTATCAGAAGCTATTCAACAGCTGAGCTAGAATTCACTCCAAATTCTTGACCGCCATCTTATATCCAGGATAGCAAGCCTTCTCTTTATGTATCTTTTTCCCCCCAGAGGACCCAGGAGTCCATTTGTTTGTTTTAAATTATGATACCCAACATGCTTTGGTCTGGGACCTAAATGAGATCAGCAAGTGAAGATAGAAAGATGCAAAGTAAATGAAAAATAATGAAGGTAAAGCTAACACATTTAGGGTGGAGGAGGAGAAGAGATATCTTCCCCATCCTGTATGGGTTCACAGAAATCAGCTCTCCCATATAACTTTTTCAGAATATTAAGAGAGAGGCTACATTAAAGAGATGAGAAATGTAGGAACTATCATTTAAAAACCCAAACAAAGTGTTACAACTTTGGGAAACTTGTTTAACCTCTTGGGCTTCATTTTCCTAACCTGTAAAATAGTGATATGTATAGTATCTATTAGAATAGATAATGATAGTGTTTACTGAAGGGGGGGGTATAGTGAAGATTCAATAAATATTACATGACAAACACTTAGAATATTAGCACAAAATAAGAGTTAAATCAATCTTGCCTTTACTTATTATTATTTATCATTCTTTAATAAAAGCTACAATTAAGCACATGATAAGCTTGACCATTTGCTGCCTAATAACCCAAGTACTGGTATGCTACACTGGATTTATCATTTCTTGTCAGCCATCCTCTCTCACAGGATTGGCTTCTTTTAAAAGAACAAAACAATAACAAAGCATTTGGTAGCCATTTCTTAGGCTATTTTTTGTGGAAAGAAACCAAGACTCCATAAGATGTTTAGACAGATATTCTGTGAAATCTTTAGGAATCGTTTTAAGCCTCTCATTATAAACTGACATGTTCATAGTCAGTTTAGATCAATAATAATTGAAGACAAGATACTAACTATATAGCCTCCTTGTTACTTTAACATTAACTGATGATATAACCACATTTATGGTTAATTTTTTCATGTTCATGTTAAGAACTAAAATAACGAATGCTTTTTACTTGATGCTACAAGCATAGGGTTATTTTGTAAGTACTTTTGTTGGATTGTCTTCCACAATTGACCTGTTTGTTTGGCTTTTTAAAAAGGGTAAAGTAATGCTTTTTGAAATTTTAATTGGAGATTCTGAATTCAAATTCATAATGCTAGCAAGCAAATAATTTCCAAATATTTTACGAAGACAGTCCTAAGTACTATGTACACAACATAGTGACTGATTATAGCAATTGTGCATTTAGGGGTCATTTGGTGAAAGCTGGAACGAGAAATCCATTTAGTGATTACAGGTCACTAATTGATACCTTTGTAGAAAACTTACTGCCAGAGAGGAAGTTAGAGTACAAGGAAATGTCCTGTTGCAAACGCTATTCAATCTGCCCATTAATTAAGTACCTGGGAAGCTTTGTTAACTTGGACAGCACTCAAGACCATTATTTCGGTCACCAGAGCAGCACTGACTTAAAAGCGTTAATTTAATTTCCTAACATGTTCATAAGCTAGCTGAATGATTAAACCTGCATTATATTTTATCCTTCAGATAAGGAACCAGAGGGCAAAGCTGATTTAGATAAAGTGTTTTTATGGTGCCTGTGTAATATTGTAATTAAAAAAAAGAACAACTAAGACAGCATCTGGCAGTGTTGAGATATAAAGCATATTAAATAATATCATCGTTATTAGCAGCCACACTCTGGGGTCTTTTCTGGTCCTTTTCATAGCTACCTTTTCTGAAGCATTTTGCGCAATTACCTACCTCCTCTTGCTAAATGCTCTCTTTCCCTTTGATATTTTCATACCTCACTCATGCATACTCTGATTCTGTTCCTCCTTCTCTGACTGATTCAACTCAGTCCTTCTCAGGTTCTCATAACGGCTGCTGCCCCTCCCCTCACACACATCTTAAAGGTTCGTTTTTATAGATATTTTCTCATCCTTTTTTCCTCTTCCCCCTATACTTTATTCCAGGGCAAGTGTTATGGGCTGAATATTTGTGTCTCTCCCAAAATTCATACGTTGAAACTCTAACTCTCAATGTGATGGTGTTTGGAGTTGGGGCCATTGGGAGATAATTAGGTGTAGATGAGGTTATGAGGGTGGGGCCCTCCATGATGGGATAAGTGCTCTTATAAGAAGAGGAAGACATAGAAATCTCTCTCCACACATGTGAAAAGAAGAGGTTCTGTGAGCACACAGCGAGATGGTGGCCATCTGCAAGCCAAAACATGGGCCAACACCAGGAACTCAATCTGCTGGCACCTTGACCTTGGAGTTCCCAGACCCCAAAACTGTGAGAATTAAATATCTGTTGTTCAAGCCACCCAGTCTATGGTATTTTGTTATAGCAGCCTGCGCTAAGACAGGAAGTAAATTTTATTTGCTCCTAGCTTCAGTAGTCAATTTGATGGAATGACTCCCAGTGGAGATCCCCAACCAGACTCCTAGTTCTAGCTACATATTGGTACTTTAGAGTCAAGAGCCCTAAACGGATCCTATTAGTTCCACTTCTTTACCTTGTTCCCTACTTTGATTACTGGGATCACTGTGCTCCCTTTAACCCAGGTTCAGAAGTATGGATGCTACTTTTTTTAAAAAAATATTTTACTGATACCAAAGCCTTTACCCAGTCCATTATTCAGTCTTTTCTCTTCTTCTTGCTCAGGAATTGTCTCTTGGATACATAATGGCCTGCCAGACCACTAGGCAGCCCTAGTGCCACAGCTGTGCCCTGATCACGTGCTTGTATAACAATGATGTTGCTTGGGCTTCCTCTTCCTTCTCCCCATCTCTGGTGCCTCTGAGATGTGGGCTTGTACAGAGATGTGCAGTCACTGAATTCGCCTGTGTTTTTCCCACCAGTCACAGGCCAGGGCCACTGAACTGGGCATCACTTAATCTATGTCAATGTCAGGCTCCTCTTTTCCAGTTCCTAGAGGTGCCCACATTCCTTGGCTCATGGCTCAACATTGCGTCTCGTTCTCTGCGTATTTTATCCTTCTGACTCATTACCCTTTACTCTCACCCCTTTGAATCAGTTAGCAAGTATTGTTGATTATGTAGGGGACTGATAATGTGCAGTAAACAAGTATCTTTGTATCCTACAGAGTTCTAATATCACTTTTTTTTTTTTTTTTTTTTTTTTTTTTTTTTTAAATTGAGGATCTTGAATCAGATGCGTATGTTTGATTGATTGATTGATTGATTGATTGATTTTGGCTGTGTTGGGTCTTCGTTTCTGTGCGAGGGCTTTCTCCAGTTGTGGCAAGCGGGGGCCACTCTTCATCGCGATGCGCGGGCCTCTCACCGTCGCGGCCTCTCTCGTTGCGGAGCACAGGCTCCAGACGCGCAGGCTCAGCAGTTGTGGCTCACGGGCCCAGCCACTATGCGGCATGTGGGATCTTCCCAGGCCAGGGCTCGAACCCGTGTCCCCTGCATTAGCAGGCAGATTCTCAACCACTGCGCCACCTGGGAAGCCCCTAATATCACTTTTGAGCTCACAACTTCCTAATTCTGATGATGGTGGTGGGTGAGAGGCGGGTGTTGTGAGTACTTAAAATTGCCAAGTTGAGGTATATCATCTCTTCCTGTTTAAAGCAGTTCCTTCAAGTTCACAACAGTCTCTTTGTAAAAAGGTTCCAGCCTTTCCAGGTTTCATTCGCTTTGTCTTTCATAAGTAGTCTTGATGTGACAGAGCTAGTCTTTATCGTCAAAATTCTCTTTTAATGGTTAAGGGCTCAACTTCGCCTTTTAATTTCTCTTTCACTCTTACTATCACAATCCTAATAATACCTAAGTCATATGTCTGCCTCTGGCTGAATAGGGAGAAAGTTATATGAAAACAAACTTAAGAGAAGAAAGCATGTTAATACATCTCATCCCATAACCCTGTTAAAATGATGTACCCATGAGGCCTCTTGAAGGTATTTCTTCCCTCCCATTCTCAGTACTCTTCCTTGGATTTCTGTGAATTCTTTGAACTGATTACCACGGCTCCATTCTCTTCCCTGAAATTCATCCTTCACACTCTTACCCAGGTATTAGTCACATTCTGTCACTACCCTGCTCAAGCAGGTTCTGGGACCTGAGTGTTATCCACATAGTAAACCCAGTTTCTTTTGCATCAAATCCAAGCCTTCCACAACCAGGTCTTATACTGTCATGTCCTGAGAAATGCACTTGTTCCATACTTTCAATGATAGAGAGTATTCACTATTTCACAGATGTGCAATCTATACTCCTTACCCTGTATATATTGCTATTGCTGCCCAGAATACATTTGCACTCCCATATCTGTCTAGTGAAATTCTATACGTCCTTAAGGGCTTTGCTCAAATGTCACTTTCTCCATTGAGTATTTCCAGAGTCCCTTCTCAGAAGCTTATTCCTCCCTCTTCTATCCTGCCCATGTTACTTTCCTTAGATTTCCTTTGTGTTATTTTTTGCATTATATATTGCGTTACATTTAGTAGTGTATATATCTTCTTCTCTAAGCTCTGATATTTACGTTACTTGAGGGTAGGAATTAGGAAATATTTATATTTTGTATCACACAGAGTACCTAGAAATATCAGATCCTCAATGACCATGAGCTGAATTGAACAATGAAAATGTTGGAGATAATAAAAGTCAAAGAGTTGCATTTCATTATCCCTGGTACATTGCTGGCACATTTTGTATTCCTTGAAGTTATGCTTTCTATTCCCAGGAGGTTCTTAGATAAACAGAAAAATATTTAATTTTTCCCTTAATGGAATAAATATAATGCCTTTACCAGGAGATTAATAACCTCATTTCAGACTCCAAACAAGTAACTTTGGAAACCTTGCCAAAATCTATCATGCTTTCTTTTTTCCCATTGAGCTTAAAAATTGGGTTCCTGCTAAAGAAGCTAAAAGCAAGTAATTTTTCTCTTCAGGTAGATTGTACGAATAAAACAAAATTCAGATAGCCAACCAAAACAAAGTAGCTGAAAGCAGTTGAAGAAGTCCCAGACAGAGAGGTAATTTCATTTTGGAGTTCAAGTGGCAAAGCAGTCATTGTATTATGTGAATCCTAAATTGGCATTTGGCAGCAAACAAGAATCATTTGCAGGAAATGATATCCTTCATTTCCTTAAATGCCAGTCGCCTCTGAGATTCAGTCTGAAGTCCCTACTTTCATCTCTCTATAAGCAGGCCCCTCCCCCCTTTCTTTTTCTAGGCCATAATAATGATGCTATGTATTATTCATTATGCCTTAAGGAAACTCAGACTAGTAACATAGGGTATCATTAGCAATCCCCATTTCAGGATGGTCTCCAATAAAGTCTGTAATCACCTGGGTTGCAGTTAAACCAGGTAAGGTAGGAAAAATGGCTACCTTTAAAAAAATGGCTAAAGCTGAAAATTATGATGCTCTTTGAGGAGACACATAAAGCATCCACCTATTTCATCAACTTATTTTTCAAAGCCTCTCTCTTTAGATGTTCAGTGACTTCCTTAAAAGAGTGATTTGCTCTCATTGAAAAAAAAAAAAAGTTTCCAACGCTTCTGGTTGCAAAGATAGGCCCTTTTACTGTAAATCAATGTGTTGCTGTCTTGTTTGCTCTGCTGCAAGAAAGATGGACACAGCACAGAACCAATGGTGCTGCTTCCTCGCCTCATTTATCTTGTGGATCTGTAACCAGTGCAGCCCAGCCTTAACCATTTCACTTCCCCTTTGCTGCCGTTGTTACAGCAGCTCTGAATATAGGTACTTAAAAATAGAGAATGAGGTTATCTTATTTTTCTGGGTATCAGGTGCAAAAGATTGGATTAGTTATAGTTCTATGGCATTCTACCTTTATTTGTCTGTGCCAAACTACTTTCTTGTTATTACTTTAGTTACACTTTAATTTATTTATTTCCTTTTGGCCCCATTCCTCACACTCACCCCTTCCCTACCCCTAGACACAAGAGACAACAATTCAAACACGTTGTCACACAGCTTTCTGTTTTTATGTGTTCTTGTAAAACATGTGTTGTTATTTTGTGTGCGTGAAACTTAAGTTTACATAAATGATACTGCAGTAAAAATCTCATTTTGTTGTTTATTTTTTCACCCAGAATTATGCTTTTAAAACATTCCCAGGTTTTCTGTGTATACATTTTTACTCCTTGCCTCTAACTTTCTACGTGGTGGCATCTAATCCCCATTGAAGGATACTTTGACTCCAATTCCCTGTCAACAAAAGATATGCTGCAATAAACATGCTACAACAGCTTGTTGTATATGAGGATATATTTAGGATAAATTCCTTAGTAATGAGATTGCTGGATCATTAGTATGCATATATGTAATTTATTAGTGACTTATCAAAGATTCTGTACATTTTAGTTGAGCTAATTATTTGATGTTTTATACTTTCTTTGCTATTGTGAATGATGTACTTTTAAATCTATTCTCTAGCTTATTTCCAGTACAGACAAATGTTAATGGTTTTTTAAAGTTTATCTTATAGTCGGTTACTTTGTAGAGATCTTATTATTTCTAATAGTTTGTGGACTATGTTTTTAAATCTAAAAGTAATGATAGTTTCACCAGTTTATGTCATTTCTTACATCTTTTCATTTTAGTGCTGGCTAGAATCTCCAGCAGCATATCAAACAGTAGTGCTGAAAGAGATATTCTTGTCCTTTCCCAGTCTTAATGTTTCTATATTAAAAATAATAGTGATAAGTTTTTGTTACATAATCTTTACTAACTTAGGGAAATTCCATTTTATTCTATATTTTCTATGCTTTTAATAATTATAAATTAATGTTGAATTTTATCATATCATTTTATGCATCCAGTGTGGTAAATCTGTATTTTTCTCCTTTGGTTATTATTATGGCAATTGATAAAATTTCTGCTGTTGAACTATCCTTGCATTTTTGGAATAATTAATCTTGATCATTATGTATTTTAAATATTTCTTATAAAATCACTGTTTTATTTAACATGTTTGCAATTGCATTTGTAAGTAAAATGGGGCTATAATTTATTTTCTTTGATTTTCCTTATCTGTTTTTAGAATCAATATTTCATCAGATTCAAAACTTAGGCAACTATAATTCTTTTTAATTAGTTTTTTTTCTAATTTCTGGAATAGCTTGTTCATGATAAGAGCTAAATATTACCTAAAATGTTGGCAGAATTATCTATAAAACAATAAGGGCTTGAGGCTTTTGGTGAGGGGCGAATCATTTGGTTTATTTAATGCTTGTTGGTTTATTCAGGTTTGCTATTTCTTCTCACTTCAATTTTGGCTTTTTTATCCACTTTATCTGCTTTTTAAAAAATAGTTGTTGATCTTATTCTCTCACTAATTTTCTACCTCTGTTAGTTGGTAGTTATTTCATCATTTTTATTCTATACTTTTATTTGTATATTCTTTCATTTTTTGGTTACTTTTTCCAGAAGTTTATGTTACTAAACTTTCCAAGGACCAATTACTGGTTTTGTTAATATTCTTTTGTTTGTTCTCTATTTGATTAATTTTACTATATCTTTATTATTTTCTTTCTTCTTGGTTCTTTGAGTTTACTTTCTTGCTCAATTTCTATTTTTTCTTATCTACTGAACTTTTGCTCTAATTAATGTTTAGCATAATTTTTGTCTTACAATTCTTGTACTTTAGTGTTTTCATTGATATTCAGTTCTAAGCATTTTTTAGTTTCCTTTATAATTTTCTTTTTAATCCAGTGGTAATTACTTGAAATGATTTTTAGTGTTCAATCATATGGTTTTGTTGTTGATTTTTAATATTACTGATTTATAGTCAGAGAACATAGCTTGCATGACACTGATGCTTGGAATAAAATGAAGCTTTCTTTGTAGCTTAATACGTGGAATTTTAATTTTCTATGTGTATGCATAAAATAAGTGTAATCTCTGATTTTTACTGTACAGTTTTATATTATCCAATAGCCTGACTTAACTGATTTGTTCAGATCTTTGATATTACTGTTTATTTTTTGTCTGTTTGACCTATGGTTTCAAAGGGTATATTAAAATCTAAATTTATAATTAATGAGATTTACCAATTTCTCCCTGAAATTCTGTCAGTTGTTTCTTTATACAGCTTGAAATTATATTGTTATGTGTATGTATATATATATATATATATATATATATATATATATATATATATACTCATAAAATTATATCTTCTTGCTCTTTTCCTTTACCAGTTTATAACCTCCCTTTTTACCGTTTAAAATACTTTTCTTTTTCAACTATTAAGGTTGCTACCCAAGATATTTTTGGTTCACATTTACCTGAAATACTCTTTTCCAAATTTGCATTTTCAACCCTTTTTTGCCTTTACATATTCAGTGTGTCTCTTGCAGAAAACATACTGCAAAATCTTAAAGAAAAAAAGCGAATTCTTTGTCTTTTAATTGATGATCATGAACCCTTTACATTAAAAAAAAAAATTTTTAAGACTTATTTTTGCCATATTTTCCAAATTGTTTTTACTGCTGTATACTTTTTTTCTTCTTTTTCTCTGCTTTTTATTGGGTCAATCAAGGTTTTCTTAGTTTAAGAGTTGTATATTAAACTTTGTTTTTATTGTAGTTACCTTCAAAATAAGCCCTACACTCATGTTTATTTACCCATGTTAATTCTTTAAATTTATGAATGCTTACATATCCCTCTCCATAAAATCTATATTTCAGCATATTTTCTTATTCGTTTGGTCTCTGTCTACCTTTTTTGATATTGTCTGGAATTTTCATTGAGTTCTTAAAATTTTTTATTATCTTTTTTTTCATCTCAGCTTTCTTTGATAACAGTGTTCACATTGGAATTAGATGGTATTTTATCATCCTTATTTCCCATATCTCTTATAACAACCTCCAGAATTTATTACCCTTATTTCATTATTTCCTTCAAGAGCATTTTTTCCCCCCCAGGGGACTCCCCAAGAGCATTTTTAAAGTGGGTTGTCTTGTGAAAAAAAATTTTTAAACACTTATTTACCAGAATATATTTTATCATACCCTCCCATTTAAATGATAATTTGGTTGCACATCTAGTTTTATTTTCATAATTATTTTATTCTAAAATTTTACCCCATTGTCCTTTTAATCTAGAATTCATGTTGAAATGCATGATGTCAGTATGAATCTTGTTGTTCTTTTTAGATAATCTACTCTTTCTCTTTTGAACCTTTAAAATTTGTGCTTTGACATTCTTTAATGTTACTGTATTGTGTCTGAGTATGGGGCCTTCTTTTTGGCACTCTATAAGCACTTTGAAACTTGGGGCTTTCATCCTTTAATTTTGGGAATTTCTTGAAATATTTCATGCTATCTATTCTTTTACTCTCCTCTGGGGCATCTAATTTCTAGATCTGACAATTCTATGTATATCTTCCACATCTTTATTTTATTTTCACTCTCTTTTTTTCTTTTCCTTCTGCCATCAGGGACTTTCCCAACTTGATATTCCAGCTCTCTAATTTGTTCTACTTGAAGGTTCATCCTACTTTTTTCCCAACCATTGTGTTCTGTAATTTTCCTATTCTATTTTTTATACTCCATACCACCACATGGTTCTCTTTTAAAAATAACTTTTTATATATTATAAATAAATATTATATATTACTATATCATAGTATTGTATATGCTACATATATATGTTGAACATCTCCCCTTATATTTTAAATATATGTACCATACTTCAGTATATTTTCCTTGTGTGTCTGAGGAGGGGGAGGGGATGAACTCTAGCACAGAGAAATACAAATGCCACAGAACCACTACTGAAGATTCTGTTTGCTAATTCTTGGTCAGGTAATGCCTCTTAAAAATAAACAGACATAGAAGAGGCAGTGCCCTTAGGTTGTAGGCTACCAAACCTGGATTACAGGTGGTGGGGAAGGGTGCGTTGGGGTTGATATGGAGCTGATAGTGAATGTCTGAGGGCATCTGGTCAGCCTCAACCAGTTTTAATCAACTCTCCATCCCAGTGGGGCTCCTGAGCTGCCCAGATATTACACCTCCAGTGATTCTCCCCAGGGCAACTAGGCAGACACAAGAGCAGAAAAAATAAATAAAAGCTCTAATTTCATGTAATGAGACAAGCCTCAGGGAAAGTAAACTATTAAAGGACTTTAGAAATGAGAGTCATCAAAAGCCTCTCTGAGGAGGTGACATTTGAATAGAGGTCACAATAAAAAGAAAAAGCCAACAACGCAAATATCTTGAAGGAACGTGTTCCAGTCTGAAGGAAGAACAAGTGTGAAGTCCCTGAGAGGAGAAGAATCTTCCCATATTCAAGGGCAGTTGGAACACAGTCAGTAAGCAGCTTTGTAGATGAGATTTCAAACTATTCAGGAGTAAGACCTGATAGGGTTTTTAATGTCAGAGCATAAAGTTTCAGTTTTATTCAAGATGCAGATGGAAGCCATTGAAGGGTTTTCGGAGGTCCTGGCAAGCCATGATTACATCTGAACTTTGTGATTACAATGAAGATGGAAAAAATGGCAGCAGTTTAAAATGTAATTGGTGAATATCATTTCTAGCAAAAAACATTCATTTACATCATCTTTCATGATTTTTCTTTCAACTTCGTCTTGCTCTGGAAAATCAAACCAATGTCTTCAGTATTTCAGAATGCTGACGTTTAATCTAGATGTTCTTCCATTATGGTCTGCCTGTCAATCTTTATCTTTCTAAAGTCTTTACATATGACTCCAACGGGATGATGAATGATTTACACTGAAGTCTTAATTCTTCTCAACTTAATGTACACGTTCAGGCATAGACCATAAATGTTTTAAGCAGATAAAGGACTGAATTTCTTCATGTTTAGAAAGCTCTTCCTTTATTCACTGTCGAGTTCCTTGTAGTTCACAGTCACATGGTTCTCATCATTGCTCTCAAGCGTACACCACCTTTCTTAAGACGACCTCACCTCAAAAAATGGATACAGTGCCTCCTTTTGCAGCCCAAGGAGGGCTGCAGACAAATTTTATATCGTAAGAGACGTATGATGCCAAACTGGATGATTAAATGTGCATCAGACATCACTGTTCCCAAAGTCAGCAACCACACTCTATCACAGAGAATCCCCTCAAGGTAGTTTCTCAAGATCTATGGACTGGTCCACGATGAGGGTCATGTTCCAAAGTGTGTAAAATTAAATGGCCATCCTGGTGCCCTTTCCAAAACAGAGTCATGTTCCATAGTGGTGGTGTGTTATTTCCACTACTTACAACTAGCAACTTTTAACTGTACTCATTTTGCTAAAATACTTTAAAATTCTTCACTGGGTATCATGGGACATACAATTTTTACAAAAATGGGACAATACTGTACATGTTCTTTTATCTCCTGCTTTTTAAAACGTACTCTTGGGGGCTTCCCTGGTGGCACAGTGGTTGAGAGTCTGCCTGCCAATGCAGGGGACACGGGTTCGAGCCCTGGTCTGGGAGGATCCCACATGCCACAGAGCAACTGGGCCCGTGAGCCACAACTACTGAGCCTGCGCGTCTGGAGCCTGTGCTCCGCAACGAGAGGCCGCGATAGTGAGAGGCCCGCGCACCGCGATGAAGAGTGGCCCCCGCTTGCCACAACTAGAGAAAGCCCTCGCACAGAAACGAAGACCCAACACAGCCAAAATAAATAAATAAATAAGTAAATTTATTAAAAAAAAAAAAAAAGTACTCTTGTTATGTTTTAAAAAGCAGGAAATAAAAGAACATGTATAGTCAATGAATATATTATTAAAGTATGATTTTAATAATAATAATAATAATAACAACAATACTAGCTTTTGGCCTTTTTTTCCCCCAAGTGCTTTCTATTTATTTATTTATTTATTCATTTAACTCTCACAATGTTATGATGTAGGTATTATTTCTGTATCCTAAGCTACTTGGTTAAAATAGCCAAGTTTATAATTTCTAACAATAATAGCCAATATTTACAAAGTACTTGCAATGTGATAGTCACTGTGATGACTGCTTAACGTAAATTATTTTATTTATCTTTTTCCTGATAAGTCTATGAATTTGTCCCATTTGTTAAATGGGAAAACTGTTCATAGAGACAAAGTAACTTAACCAAGTTAATTAGTGGAGCCATAATTCAAACTCAGGTTAAAAAAAAATGAGTCTTTAAAAAATGTTGAAGTAAATGTTACTCAATCCCTCCCATCATTTCAGTGCCCAAGTGCCAGGAGATCTGATCCTAACCAGAAGCCTAGTGGAATTTCCTATCTGGTACTTGGAGTTTTCTGGAATATGAAAAATAAGTGTTGTCAACCTAAAAGATACGTAGAGTGATTTCCTGGTTACTGCTTTCCCTGCCTCCTATCAGAGCTATTTTCCTCCCTTCCCTGCTTTGTGCCTGAAAGTTGCCCAGCCGGTTTTTCCTTGGGGTTGGCCAGAGGAAAGAACCAACACAAGATGGTGGGAGGGGAGAGAAGAAAATCAAAGCATTTGTTCTCCCACCTTCCTTGGTGCCAGGTCTCTCCACACTCACAGCTACTGCCCTGGGGTCTCCTCCAAGTTGCCTTTCTCACTGATCTCTGGAAATGCCTTTCCTTTCCCTAGTTCTTTCAGACCCAGCTGAAAACAGCTATGACTATTGCTAATCTCTGGAAGCCTCATCATCTCTTATTGCTTTTTAATCCCGCTCACCCCTTCTGTACATTGTTCACTTATTAGAATCTCTTTCTATGAACCTTTGAGGATGAGTTCTGTTTCCTACCAGGGAACAGAACTGATTTTTTTCCTAACTGATTTTTTTAATAAAAGCACCAACTAGACTGATGGGTAGATTACATTTTCTAGTAAGAGAGATTATGAAGGCAGGACAATGGTGTTTGGAAGTTATAACGGCAGCCAAAATAAAAGTATGTGGTTGAGCAAAGAGAAAAAAAGAAAAACATTTAGCCAGATATTCCAAGGATTCACTTATCAGCAATGGTATCCATATTGCATGGAAGTTTCAATTTCACTGGAAAAAATCAGGGTCTAGCCACTAAAAAGATGTTGGACCAAGAAAATGGAAATGTTGAGTAATAAAAATGCTGTGAGATACTCCATAAAGACATTCCTTCCCTTAGAGCCAGACGAAGTGATGGATTTTGCAATACAGCTGGGAGACAGGAACTATGGAATTACAGATCCTACTTTACCCCCTAGGTCAGTAGTGTGGAACCCCCCTATTGCAACCTAATTCAGCACTATTGTGTGGATGTGGACAGGAAAACAAAACCACCGTTTTTACTTACACTCTCAGGAGAACTCAATCTAAGACTTACTGGGGCTTCCTCTCTAAGCAGCAAGTTTGGGAATTCATACCATTTTGTTTTGAAAATGGTTTCTTGGTTAATTGAATATATGACACCAAGTGTTTTCCTTTTCACTTGAGTTTAATTTTTATATTCCCTCATAGCTTTGTGCAATACACTAAGCTCTTTGAGTCCTATGTGATTTTGCTCAAACTTATGGAAATGTGCAATTTCCTCCATATCACCCCAGGCAATCTATTTAGCAGATGCCTACTTCCTTTCAAGATACTGCTCATGACTAACTCTGGCATGATGTCATTCCTGACACTCCTATTCCCAGTCTCCCCAGGTAAAATGCATCACTTTTCCTACATTTTCTGCTGGTCACTGGACAAAAGCCACTGAAGGGAGGCAAAACCACCTCTACCCACCTTAGGTTTGCAGCTGGGACTCTTAACCAGAAGACAGATTAATAAGAGAAAAACACAGTTTATTACTGTATGTAGCACACATCGGGTGGGAGAAAAGTAAACCCAAGATAACTCAAAAAGGTGGCTTAAAATTCCAGCTCATCTAGCATCTTCAGCAACGGGCAATAACTTGATAGAGAAATGACAGGTCAAAGGACAGCAGTTTTAGGCTTTCAAACGCAGCAAACTGGGAAGAAAACTAATGCAGGAAGGTTTATGTGCAGATGGTCTCTAGGTTGATAAGAGTCTCTCTCCAGTAAAAAGAGAATTTATATCCTGCCTTTGGGCAGAAAAGGGGGAGGTTTTTTCTGGCTTTGCTGAGTTTTAATTGCCTTCAGTTCAAAGTAATTTTTATGTCAAAGGCATATTTGGGGGCAACGTATTCTGGTTGCCTTTACTCCTTTGCACTTTTTTTTTTTTTTAACACTCTCTCTCATCTACCAAATTGTAAGCTCCTTGAGGGCAGGTTTGTGTCTCATTTGTCTCCTTAACATCTAATACAGTGCCTAGTCAGAATCTGCATATAATAATGACTTTTGAGTGAATAAATAAATATCTTTTTAGTCCAATATATGATGTGAAGAGCAAGTAGGGATTTGGTCCAACTTTTCTAAAATTTACAGTTATGCCCTTCTTATTTATTTAAAAAAGATTTTTTAAAAAAATTTTGGCTGTGTTGGGTCTTCGTTGCTGCGTGCGGGCTTTCTCTAGTTGCGGAGAGCAGGGGCTACTCTTCCTTGCGGTGCACGGGCTTCTCATTGCGGGAACTTCTCTTGTTGTGGAGCACGGCCTCTAGACACATGGGTTTCAGTAGTTGTGGCTCACGGGCTTTGTCGCTCTGCGGCATGTAGGATCTTCCCCGACCAGGGCTTGAACCCGTGTCCCCTGCAATGGCAGTATGCCGTTTTTAATATGATAAAGAACTCTCCAAAGAATAATTGAGGCAGATACTCCTAATTGTCCATCCAATATCCATTTTTCCCTTACTTATTAACAGAACCCTAATTTTTGGAGGGAAGAGATGTATTGAGCTTAAAATATTCCTTTTCTTAGACTCCCTTGAAGCTAAGGGTGGTCATGTTTTCCAGATTGAGCTAATGTCATATAAGTGGAGGTGTTCATGGAAAAATGGAGTTTTCTGGTAACTTAGATGATAAGTATGAGTGTGCATTACACATAAACATACACAGACTCACTAAATTGGTGTAAATTTTTGCCACTACACCTTGTCCTTCTTTCGTTGAACAAAGATGTGATGCCTGGAAGTATAACTGCCTTTCTGTCTTCTATGACCAGAGATAGCAGTAGCCTCTATCGGCTCTTTGTGTATGGTCCTACATGGCTTTCAACTTTATTCCTTGTTATGTGAGATTAAAAAAAAAAATCTTTACTTGTCTGAGCCATTGTTTGTCAGATTTCTGTAATATGCAGCTGAATACAATCCTGAACAATTCATCAATGTAAGTCTCCTGGTAGCTTTCATTAACTTTTCACTTGTCATTGATTCTGTGGACAAGAAAATGGCTATGGGCCAAGATGCAGGAGATTAACACAGATTCCCAGTTATTTTAAAATAACTTCAAGTGTTGATTCAGTTGCTCCCCTTTATTTTTAAAATTACACTTTAATGTTCTGATTGCTTTTTTTACATAAACTTTACATATGGGCCCCTCTAGTAAGTAATGACAGCTTTAACAGCATGAAACCAGCGTGGCCTTACAAGACAAATGATTCTGGTATCTGTTGTCAGATAAGATGTGCTAAATATAACTGTAAGAAAACTATAAGCATATCCTGTGACAGAAATTCCCTAATGTGAATGGATCTCTTGAAAATAATTCTGCATATTTAGAAAATTTATTTGGTACCGAGACGGTAGATATAATGGGCCAATAAGCCATCCTGGCCTTCACTGGTGATGATGCTTAACTTCAATTGCCCACAAGGATGTTACCAAGATTACCCTATGGCTGTGGCACTACTATGGTAACACATCCTCTGAAAATGATTCAGGAAAAAAGTACACTGTCCTGTTCCCTAGCGTGGAAGTTTATGGTCTCTGTCAAGCACTTTGCTTAGAGCCTATTCAACGAAGCATTCTCAGGTAAAAATGGTTTTCCCTATTGGGACTCCTACAGTGAAGAGGTAAAATGGTCTTCCCCCTGTGAGAAAACTTTATAATTGATTGACAGCTCTTTCCTCTTTTTGACTAGTTTTCATGCTCATGCTTATGGATCTACTTTTTCAGAATACTAGCATCCCAGTTTCTTATCACAGAAGTAACTTAAAATAATTTTAACATTAAAAAAAAAGTTTAATTTGGGTTAGAAAACTCTAGTTAGAGGGAAATGCTTTCATTTCATTTATTGAGGAATTCTCAGTTCAGTCTCACTTGGATAAAGTTGAATAACCAGGCTACATATTTGAATATCATTAGCCTTGGCTGAGATGTCCTTTCATATGAGCCCCTGACACCTTAGAAAGATGCAAGAGAAATGATCATATAAAATACATCCTGGTGATTGTGGTAAAGGTAAATGACAAAGACATTTTCCATTAAATCACTGACATAGTCATGTTGGGTTGCCTATAACAGTATCCATTCTTCCTTCCTCTTTTCTAACAGAAGTCAGTTTTGTTACAGTATTTACTCTTATAATACACAAGTGTTAGGGTAGTTGATTCTTCCTCCTTTTCCAGGAATTTACTGATATAAGAAAAAGTACTCCAATTTTGGCCAATGAGACATGATGAGAAGATTTCTGGGGGATTCTGGAAATGGTCTTCTTTTCTCAAGGTCAGCATTATTGTTTAAGCTAGTTCGAGTTGGGATTTCCATTACTTGCAGCTGAGGGGATAAAGTCACTGCTTACTTTCCACATAATTTTCCAATAAATTTATTTCTGAATATAGTACAGGAAGCACTTTGCATCCCCTGTTATTTCCCCCTTTCTTTTTCAAAATAAGAGCTATGTAGCTTATCTGGTTTATTTTGACCTCTAGGAAGACTAGAGCCAATTTCATGTGCAGCAACAACTACTATGTTGACATTTGGTACAAGCATATATTCTTTTATACTCCATCTTGGAATTTGTCATTATTTCCTTTTTTATTTGATTGATCATATTTGGGTTGTGTTTTTTTTTTGCAATCCATATTGTGGAATAATAAAACATATATAATCTTATGTAGAGTTAATGTATGAGAGATAATTCTAATTAAAATATTTTATTTCTTCTCTAAGTCAGTAGTTTTCAAACTGTTTTATGGGCTGCAGATCCTGTTCTATAAAGAAAATCTTACACTGAAGGCCAATACATATGATGAAGTGAAACTATTCTGGTTGAAGCTTGAGCAACAGGCCTGGCTTCTCACCCAAACAGCCCCATATCATACTTCCCTTCTTACACATAACTTCCTCAGTCCTTCTGGAAATTCTTTAGGACTTCTGGAAAATTCTTCTATGTGCCATTTCCCAAAGATATTAGACCATAATCGTATTCCATGAATGAGCTTTGAGTGTTCATCCTAAAATCATTACAGATGATCGTTATACAAGTGTACCCTTAAATGGCCATACTATTCATGCTACCACATAAAGATAATTGATCAACTTGGATGCTGTAGTTCAAATGGATGTAGTCTCTGCTGTCATTAAAACAGCAGCTATAAATAGATTTAGACTGAACATAGATATGGGTGTTCCAGTAGGGATGATATAAACAAAGCATATGCTCAGAAATCTAGCTTTTATCCCTATCCTCTTCACTCTGTTCCAACACTCCACACTGTATCTACTTTTTTCTAAATTTTATGGTTTATTCTTTCACTTTTTGCTTTTATTAAAGTATAAGTATGAACACACATATCATTGTGTGTGTATATATAATATACACGTGCGTGTATATACATTGTGTGTGTATTAATATATATATTAGTATATATAAATATGCACGCACATGATTCAAAAACCAGTTCCCACATTGACAAGCTCTGTGGACTTAGCTTTTTTAGTTTTACAGTAAAGATAATACTATAACTCACAGTTATTACTGTGATGAGTTTATTAGAGTCTAGTAAAAGGTCTTGCATCGTTCTATGAAGTATGTAATTAATGAAGGCGATAATGATACCTGTGTTATGCTTCAAAGTTCATACTATGTTGAAAGAAGTATTTTAGGAGAGCTTATTAGATAGTTAACTGAGTTTAAGATGACATCTCTAATAGTCTGTTTATTCACTAACTCACAAACTTCATTCATATTTTGTAATCCCACAAAGACTTTAAGTGCTCTCATATTATTTGCTTTTCAGATTTAGGCAATGCTCTTTGCCAAAAAAACTACTGTCATATATTGACCTTTTCTGCTCATTAGCATGTCTACACAGTGACATTAACAGGAGGATCTCTACAAACAATGATCATCAATAAGCATGCTATAGATCCTACATTAATGGTTAGATGAGTGCTTTCTGAATATTGAAAATATTTAGGGCTTTGCACAGGCAACTGCACCGTAAGCACTTCTGGTAAAAAGATAGTAATGTCATGTTGCTTTTTTGCACTAGACGAAGTAAAAATAAAGAGTATGATTACTGTCCTTTTTCTAAAGCTTACAGAGAAGACTTTCCGTGTTTCTTCTGCAAACTGAAATCAACAAATCAAGAAGTATTGCTAAGTAATTAATATGTGTCAAAATTTGCGTTAAAAATATACATTTTACAAAAAATCAATTCAAACATTCCCTAATGGTTTAGTTGTTTCAAAATATGTGGTCATTTATTTATTGACTAGCAAGTCATGTTTCTATAACATAGCTCAAAGGGTAAGTTAATCAGAAGCTTTGGCAATAATCTAATGTTTTGTGTCCATTTTTTCAGTGTGAAAAATTGCTAGAGCAAACAAATGACCTCTATAGTTATCTACAAGTTTCATCGATTAGATATATATCAGGTGGAGACCTGTCACGCTCAGGACAGAATTTGTGAAGCGGCCAAGCAGTAAAATTCTCTGCCTGTTCTTCTCATTCTTTTGCTCAGGAAGTGTCAAAGAATTCATGTTTCAGGGAATTGGGAGACATAATTTCAGCTTATAAGTGCTACAAGAATAGGAGTTATTCTTTCTATCAAAAGCAGGGATAGTATAAAATTCCCCCAGCTGCTAATGTGCAAGACAGACTGTAGAGGTGGCTTTACTGAGAGCCAAGACAGCAGAATGAAAAGGTGCCCTCAAAACAGGCAGAGCAAAGAATCATCTTGGTCTCACAAATAATCACGAGAAACCCACACTAGAAGTCCTCAGATAGGAAGAGCTGACATTTTTTAGTGTTCATTAATGGCACACGTTGCACTTGACATTCATTTACTCATCTAATCCTCACAAGACCTCTTCAAGTAGGTCCCATCATTGTCTTCATTTTACTGATGCGGAAACTAAGGGGTCAGACTTTTCCAGGGTCACAGGCTAGTGTGTAAGTAGCAAAGCAGAGATCTGAACAAAGGTCTTTCTATATCAAGTACAAATATAAAAAGGGATGTGGCATCAATTCAATTACTACTGAAAGTCCTTGAAAAAGGCAAAATTTGTCTGAACCATGCTGGAGTGCCAAATGATGATTTTCATTTGCAAATTCAGTTTGTTTTACTCAGAGATGTGTAGACAAATAACATAATTTTTAATAAAACATGCATTTAAACAAAATTTCTTTATGACCAAACATAGAACATTAAAAAAAAAAAGACTATTAACTAGGCCACAAAAATTTCTTCACACCAAAACAAAAATTGAGATCTTCAATGGCCATAACAGAATTAGTAATAACAAAATTTAATAAATAAAAAGTGAAAGCTATGGAAATTTAAGAGTTCTTGAATAATGATTGTATCAAAGAAATATCTAAAACAATATTGGATTATGTAGAATATAAAGAAAATGATTCTGCCTCCCATTAACAGTCCAGTTTATCCCCTATTGTTTCAAAACTTAAGAAATGGAGGAAGAAATATGTTCATGAAGCAAAGAAATTAAAGAAGGAAAGTTAAAGAAAAAAACAAAATAGGAATCAATAAAGATAAGATAATAACATAAGCCAGTGAATCAGAATACAGAAAAGCGCAAAAAAATGATAAAGTTCTGATAGCCTGAGCACTAGAATTCACCAAGGTACATAAAATATGGACTAATAAGGGCAACTAACAGACAATAAAATGTAAAAAAAGCTTTATCAGTATTTTTGGAAAGTCAGTAAAATGTTTGTTTTCTTTATTAAGGAGTAAAAATCCTACCAAAAACATGAAACGTAATTAAAAGGTTATTAAGGAAACAGATAGTTTAATGGGTAAGTTCTTTTCAGCTCTCAAGGAATCAATAATTCCCATTCCATGTATACTGTTCCTAAGCTTGTGGAATTTAGAATAATACATACACACTTTTGAATTAAATAAATATTAAAAAATGAAGGATAATTACCTAATTTATTTTATGTAGTTCATACAATCCTGATACTAAAATATGACGTCTGCTCACCCTCCAAAAATTATACACCAACTTCTAATATAAATGTAGAAGCAATAATTCTAAATAAAAGATCTACAGCCAAATTTAAAACAGAGCATATACAGAAGAGTGTTCCAAATATTTCTCGGAATATAAGGATGACTTATATTGGGAAATCTATTACGTGGCAAGAATCTGATAGACAGTGGCTTACCAAAGACAGGATGGTGGGAGCTATCAGCCCTGGCTGCCTACAGGTACAAAAGGGTGTATTGTTATAGAAAGTTTAAAAACAGTAAGACAACTGAACAAAAGTTCCTCTGCTTTTTACTGTAACCATGCACTGGCAGTAAAGGGTTAATGTCCTAATATTATAAGAAGGTCTTAAAAATGAGTGACTGGAAATGCCAGCACGTCAAGGAAAAAGGGGGCAAAGAATATGAGATTATAAATTCTCATAATTCATAAAAGCTGAAATACAGACAGCCACCTTCCAGAGACATCAGCATCTGAACCAGTGATGAGGGGCACATTTGAGTTCCTGCTCATTTAGCCATCATAAAATCTGGTCCCAATTGACCCCAGGATGCAAATAAGCACTTTGGAAATATTTGCCACACCAGAGTGTATGTATATATACATATTTATGAGAAGTGTGAAAATAAATGATTTTAGATTTTCATTTTAAAATATTTTTCTGTATTTCCAACTTTCTTCAATAGGCACTTATAATTTTAAAAAATATAAAAATTATATATATACACATGCTGTATATACATACACAATATATTTACATATAATGTATGTATATTCTATCTGGATGAGGCAAAAGGAATACTACTAGATCTTCAGTTGCAAACCACAGGATCTGAAGATGACAATAAACACCCCCCAAATCTCCCATTTAGGAAGTTTGTTGCATGCCATGATCTGTAAAGGAAGTGCTCTGACCTCCTGGTAGAGAGTGACTCATAAATAATTATTACTTTTAATAAAACAAATGTTCTTAAAGGGTAGCTAAAATCTTTATTAAAAAATGTATTATTCTCCTATGAGATTTTCCCATCCCTCAGATTAATATCCTATTTGAGGACACCTGAGTATTTCTCTACCTTGTAATCTCACGTGAAGAATTATTTTGTGCAGTGCCACAGGTTAAATGCATAGCATGAAACTCACTTTCCTCACTACTGCCACTTCTATCACTTATTTCAAGGAAAGTCCACAAAAATACAGTATGACTCAGAATATTGAAGCTGTAGCTAAGCAAGAAAAGTTCATTCAAAATTGATTTTCTTTCAGGAATCCTTGATATTCTTCATTCCAATTGTTCACCTCTACTGTAGGGCTCAGTAAACACTTAAGGAAGTTGCCATGCACTGCGGCCTGCCCGAGACATGAAGGAATGTAGAGCAGGTTAATCACAACATCATCAACCCAATTCTCCAAGGTGGCTGGCCAGTAATGCTGTTCTAATTGAATAACTTATCCACAGCGATTTCCCCTAGGAGAGCCGAAGGCTCAGCCTAGGTGAAGAGGCAGATGGTGCCGCATATACAACAAAACCTGTAATTTTCTCTTGCCATTGGACATGTTAACAGTAGCCTGTTTCTGCTTATTCCTCTTTTTTTCTTTTTAAATTTATCTATCTATCTATCTATCTATCTATTTATTTATGTCTGCCTTGGGTCTTCGTTGCTGTGCGTGGGCTCTCTCTAGTTGCGGTGAGCAGGGGCTACTCTTTGTTGCGGTGTGTGGGCTTCTCATCGCAGTGGTTTCTCTTGTTGTGGAGCATGGGCTCTAGGCGTGCGGGCTTCAGTAGTTGTGGCATGTGGGCTCAGTAGTTGTGGCTCGCGGGATCTAGAGTGCAGGCTCAGTAGTTGTGGCGCACGGGCTTAGCTGCTCTGCGGCATATGGGATCTTCCTGGACCAGGGCTCGAACCTGTGTCCCCTGCGTTGGCAAGCGGATTCTTAATGACTGCACCACCAGGAAAGCCCTCTACTTATTCTTTGTTTGTTTGTTTTTTAATTTATTTATTTATTTACTTATGGCTGTGTTGGGTCTTCGTTTCTGTGTGAGGGCTTTCTCCAGTTGTGGCAGGCGGGGGCCACTCTTCATCGCGGTGTGCGGGCCTCTCACTATCGCGGCCTCTCTCGTTGCGGAGCACAGGCTCCAGACGCGCAGGCTCAGTAGTTGTGGCTCATGGGCCCAGTTGCTCAGAGGCATGTGGGATCCTCCCAGACCAGGGCTCGAACCCGTGTCCCCTGCATCGGCAGGCAGACTCTCAACCACTGCGCCACCAGGGAAGCCCTCTACTTATTCTTTAATATTTTATTTTAATAGTGCCTTCTCAAATTATAATGTACCATGAGGTAGCCAAAGATGGATTCAGTGACACACAGCATGTTTAATTTATCATACCTCTAGCTCACCGAACAACTCACTGGGTAGTCAGCAGCAGTATATGTCAGTCAGCTGCAAACTGAGAAAGCAACAGAAAAGAACCCAATTAAAACCAAAAGAAGAGATGAGTCTTCAGGGTGGCTTGGCATTCACTAGCAGCAAAGTATAGAACATCAAATGCCTTCTAATTCTGATTTTTTTAAATGGTAATTTGTTGTGGAATATGCACACCCAAGTGTATTTGGGAGGACAATGGGAAGGTTGTGTTTTCCTATTCGAGACTGATTCAACCAAGGGATCTGGAGGAGGATGAAGGGCTGTGAGGCTGCTTGATTTTTTTCATCCAGTGGCAGCCCAAGTTGGAAGAGAGAAGTGCAGGCTTCACGGGCAGGCAGCGACAGCCCATCAGCGGTCTAACAACATGACAAGTGACAGGCCCAGAGGCAAACCCAGGGCCGCCAGCCCATCAGCTTTGAAGGCTGCTGAGTGGCAGCTGCAGCAAGGGAAGGTCATCCAGACTTGAATGTTTGGGGCTTGCTGGGGTCTTTTTGCTCTGGGAAGAGTTCTCCATCCAGAGAGCCCTTACTGGAAAAGAGTGGAACCAAGGTCGAACGGACACAGAAAAAGGAGACCTATCACTCTTGTGCAATAATCCCAAGGCAAAAGCTATGTCGTAAAGAATGCTCCTGCTACCAAAGATATGTCTCTGCGGTTTGCCTATGAGGAGGAATGCTTTCATAGCTGTAGTGTGTAAGTGGACCATAGCTGATGTTTATCGGAAATGCCAAGATACAGGAAGAAAGCTCTCGGGGTCCACAGTGGCACAGATCGGCCGGTGGTAATTGAAAACAGGCGATGAGATTGGGTTGGTTTTATTTTGAAAAAAGGTACATCAGTGCTGCAGCATATGACATGGATAATTCATGAAGCCTCTGGTTTGTATTAGACTCCCAACACGCCTTTCAGAAAGAAATGACACAACAATTAATGTGTCAAATAATAATGTGCCACTTGCAGAAAGATAATTGTACCCAATGTTAGATAGTTATTAGGTCAGGACGAATGCTCTTCCTTTCAAAGGCAGCCACCCCTATTCACTCTGGCATCCTACTGTAAGTACAGTATTGTGTACATAATCACACAGACTGTAGCCAGGAACACTGGGTTTTATCTGATTTTTCTCCGTTTGGAATGATACTCTGATGATTCCCTAAATAGCAAACTCAGCCATGCGAAACACAAGTGAGAATGATGAGAGACCTTGTTTAGAGGTGGAGGAGGGGTTTTGCTTTTATTTTTTTTAATTTTATTTATTTATTTATTTTGCATAAAATAAAGCAAGAACGCTGTCCCTGAGAAGGTTTGAACATATATAACCCAAACTATCAGACCTGAGTTTGCTCATGTGTAAAAGATACTCTTTCCTTCTAATGATTTAATGTATAAGGATATCAAGAACTTCTTGTTTAACTCCTGATACCATAATTTACTCAGTGTGGAATTTGGGCAAGTCATTTAACCTCACTGAGATTCCATTTCCTCATCTGAAAAATTGAAAAATCTAATTGAAAAATTGAAAAATTTTTCTGCTACATATTTAACCTTTATTTCTACTGAGGAGGTCAGGATGAAAGGATATGAGAAAATATTTTATAAAGGACCATATCAATATAAGGCATTTTATGAATGTGCCTACTGGAGATCAAATGTGTTACCTTTTGAACAGAGTAGTTTTATTTTAAGAAAACTGGGCAATGATTTAGGTACTTAAAAATAAAAGAACATGTAATGATTAGGGGGTCCTCAAGACCATCTTCCCTAGAGTGAACTAAATACTCACTTCATCCAACCAAAAAGGAAGAAACGAAAACCATGATTATTACGTATGCATGTGTTTCTGTTTAATTGACTCAGCATGGTTGTGGTGTAACATGAAAAAAAAAATTTAGCCATTTGTGGAAGGAGGGAAACACTGCGTTTGGGAGTATTTTATCTGCAGAGTTCACTGAACTGGTTATTGTCATGAAGGTATTTAAGATAAATGAAATGTGATTACATGCTATGTAAAATATTTGAAGTGTTCAATCTTACTTCACAGACAAGTATAGGACAACACATTGTCCTTTGGGAGGGAGCATTCTCAAGTGACATCCTGACTTGTAGATGGACCACAAATAGGAACAGAAAAAATTTACAGCGTGGTCCTTGACCTTGAGTAGCTTATGACAGACATTCTTACTTGAAAGAGATCTTGTTAGAGGAAATCAAGCTAATACATAACAGATAATTAAAGTAAGTGTGCTAAGAGAGAGGAGAGATTTACCTGTTGAAGATAAATACTTTATGAATTCAGATTACAGAATATAGGTATGTCTGCTCTAACATCATATAAATGCTCTAGAAAAACCTTTGTAATCTGCAAAAGAGTGCCTAAAGATTAACAGCACTTACAGGCAAAATAGGATTGGGACCAATCACTCAAAACCTATGGACCACTGTAAACAGAACACAACATAATGAAAACTATCACCTCAGATCTTCGTTGACATTTGCACTTGGCCACACTGTCAGTCCATCCTTTGCAGTCTTAAACCTGAGACCTTGTGCTTCCTCTTTCAAAACTTAGGACATGGAGGGACATTGATCAAAATTAAAAACTGGATTCTTTCAGTTCTTCCAAGATGCAGTAGTCCTATTCCTCCCAGCTCCTCCCCTTCACAACAGCAAAGTAGCCTAGACATACTGTAACAAGCAGAGGAAGTCTCTGAAAGGTGAAAGAATGCTGATTGCCTAGGACCAGGATCTCAGGACTAGAAAAACAACATGGTGGTGGGCTCCCCAGGTTCCATTATTCCTCCTGTACATCCCAGAGGGTGCCTCGGAAGCCACCAACCCATCACCACCATCAGGCACAGACATAAAAAGCTCCCAGAAAATCCTGTTTCCTCTTGCCAACAGACTGGGGAAACAGTGGTCTATTCATGGAAAAAAGGTGTGGGAATACCCACCCTAAGCCCAAACTCAAGGGAAAAACTCCTGAACCTCCATGTTCACCAGCATCAATAAGGCTGAATGAGGTGGTGGGAGGTGGAGCTTGGGGCTCATTGACACTCTGTTTGCCCCATTGGTGGTGGCAGTGGGGGCCAGAGGGGAGCTGACCTGACACCCTCTGTGTGAGTTGGTACTCTCCTTCCACTGGAAAGTTGACAGCTGGACAAAGGGAGAGTTGAACTTCAACCTCACCTATCTGCTATGAGGCAATGAGTCAGTGTCCCACTTGAAGTCCTTTTATAAGCATATCTTGAAAGTGTTATCCCATCAATTCTGCCTTTTGATATTCAATAGGCGTAAGTCACTAAGTTCAGCCCATCTCAAGGGGAGGGGATTAAGCTCTGCCTCTAGCGGGGGAGGCAAGTAGAGAATTTGTGGACCATCTTTTAAGCAACCACAGAGGGTCTCACAGGGGTAGGGAGTGTTCAAGGAAGAGGGGACAAAGTACTTGGCAAGGCCCAAGGTTTGAGATTCGAAACCCATAAACCCAAGGTCTTTGGGATTATCTGATATTGGCAGCCACTGAGTGAGGCCGTGTCAGGCAAAAGTGAACAACCCAGCATGTTCGTGCAACCCTAGGAAACTAAAACACTCTCTCATCTCAAAATGCTAATCCCTTCCCCTCCTCTTCCCCCACCAGTGGGTGACCTCATCTTGCATTTGGTTAGTAAAATAGATGCAATCAGATGAAAACAATCTCATCTTCCCACCAAACCCATAAATCCACTTATGTCTGTTCACATAGCTTTCTCTTCTCTTAGGGTCTCTCTTCCTATCAGAGACGACATCTCTACCCTTTCTTATCCAATTTGCTTACCCAATTATCCCCTTTTCTGCTGTAATATCATCAGTCTCTATTGGATCATTTCCATTTGTTTAAAAACATGACATGATATTGTTCATCCTAAAATTATATATATATATTTTTTCCCCTTGACCTCACACCCGTCTCCAAATATTGTTCCTTTTTTCTGCTCCCCAATAGTTAATTTATTCAGAAGATTTGTCAATATTCACTGTTTCCACTTTTCTCGCTTTCCCTTTTCTGCCCAATTTACTTTAAGTTTTTCTTTGCACCATTCCACGGAAGCACGTCCTATGAAAGTCACTAATATCTTGCATCTTGCCAAAACCAACAGCTAGTTCTCTGTCTTCACTTTACCCAAACTTGCAGCAGTCGACACAGTTTACCGCTGCCTCCTATCTGCCACTTTCAGTTTCAAGCACCTGTAAATTTTACCCCCTCATCATTTCTAATGAAAAAATTTGAGGAAACGACATTTGCAAGTAGCTGTTAATTCTCAGTCTTTCTTTGTGCTTTTGGGTGTGTCTTTTTAAAGCTTGCTAGAAGGTTTAGGGTTGATTATTTTGTTTTATTTTCATCATAGTCATGAACATGGGCCAAATGTTCTAGGAACTGAGGAACATTTAGAGATGGTCTGAAAAGCCACAGTTTATAGCCAAAATAATTTTAAAGGAAAATGGAATCTCTGTTAGCAAGAGTTCACTGATAAGACATAAATACAAATTAAGATTGCCAAATATGATAAGCAAGCAGATACTAAATTTTTTTCACATCTGTTATGCTTGTTTGTTTTTCTGTCTTAGTTTCAGATAAAGAATGTAGATAGATGTGCATAGTTTCCAGAGTAGGATTCTAAGTTGGGAACATAGCTCAGTATCTAGAGTGGGGCCAGGCTATGGATGATTTTTTGATACCAGATGTGAGACATGGGAGAGAAAATCTTTTTTAATGTGAATGCTTCTAAGTGTTATTCCCAGATATGACAGAAGACTAGCAGAAATCCAGATTACTATTTAAAGGGAGCAGGACTAGAAGTGGGTAACGATGGTGGTGTGTGTCTTTTTTCCTGTAAATGCATTCTCCCCAGGGATAGTTGGTCTAGGCTAAAGCAAAAGGAGGAGGAGGAGGAGGAGGAGGAGGAGGAGGGGGAGGAGGGGGAGGAGGGGGAGGGGGTGGAGGGGGAAGAGGGGGAGGGGGAGGAGGGGGAGGAGGGGGAGGGGGAGGAGGAGGAGGAAGGACACAGCAGCTTCCAGCCAATGACAGACAGGGAAATTGGTGTTTAAATACTCCTGCTTCCTTATCTCTCTGGAAGAATAACTCTGCTTCCTTTATTTTCCTTATGGGATTAATAGGATTTCCCCAGTCACCACTGTGGCAGCTGCCTTAATTATGCATCCTTCTCAAGTCATTTCCCCACTTCTCTGCTCATATTTGTGTACTTCCCAAATAACTGCTTGCACTCAAAGTCTTGTCTTGGGATTTGTTTATGGAGGAACAAAAACTAAGACACCACCTAAACTGTTGGATGTCCTGGTCCAAGGAAAGGGTCAACACACAGGTTATGAGTTGATCTGTATCCCCTCCCAAATTCAAATGTTGAAGTCTACTGTGATAGTACCACAGAATGTGACGTTATTAGGAAATAGAGTTGTAGTAGATGTAATTTTTTAAGATTAAAGTGGAGCTCTAATCTGATAGGACTGGGGTCCTTATGAAAAAAGGAAAATTTGGACACAGAAACAGACATGCACAGGGAAAACACCATATGATCCTGAAGCCAGAGATTGGAGTTGCTATGAACTGAATTTGTCCTCCCAAAAATCGTATGTTGAAGTCCTAACCCCCAATGCGACTGTATTTGGAGATAAGGTCCATAAGGCGATAATGAAAGTCAAATAATGTTATAAGGGTGGGGCCCTAATCTGATAGGATCAGTGCCCTTATAAGAAGAGATACCAGAATGCTCTCTGTCTCTCCCCCCGCCACTCCCCTCCATCATGTAAGGACACAGTGAGCAGGTGGCTGTCTATAAGCCCGGAAGAGAGCTCTTACCAGACACTGAATCAGCCAGCTCCTTGACCTTAGACTTCCTAGCCTCCGGGATTGTGAGAAATAAATACTAATACAGGGGTGATGCATCTACAAGCCAAGAATGCCTAAAATTGTCAGAAAACCACCAGAAGCTGGGAAAGAGGCATGGTACAGAGGGAACAGCCCTCAGAAGGAACTAACCCTGTCAGCACCTTGATCTCAGACTTCTAGTCTCCAGAGCTGTGAGACAATAATTTTTTTGTTGTTATTTAAGCCACCTGCTTTGTGGTGCTTTGCTACAGCAGCCCTATCAAATTAATATAATACAGGATTGAAAGATCATTGCAGTGGATGCAAACTTAGACACTCTCTGTGGCCCACAGCTTGGCTGAGCTGGGCCTCTATTTGAGTGTATATCACAGGAAAGCCAGAAACTGAGTCAGACGTTGGACTTATTCCCCAAGGCAAGTTGTGTTTCTGTTGACCTTACTGTTTATTTCTTCCCCCTTCTTTACTCTGTTAGCCATGTGGTCTAGAGACCTAACAGTACTTAGCAAATTATAGCAAATTGCTGTAAAGTGTCTTTTACTTTTTTAAAAAGCACATAAGTAAATATGATGTCTATGAGTCTGTTTTCCTCCAGGAAAAGAGAGATAACCATAAACTAAACTTTTAAAGAAAACTCCTCTGCCTAGAAAAATGAAATAAGCAAGTTGATTAAAACTCAATAAAAATAAATGAACATATAAATAAATAACTTAGATCCTGATACAGAAAGAGTCTTGGAATCAGGACCAGAATATCTAAGTTCAAAGATGGGTTTTAGACCAGTTAAATAAATTTGGAAAAGTCAATATCCCCTCCTCAGAGCCCCATTTCCTCACCTTCAGGATGAGGAGATTGGACTCGGTTCCCTCTAAAGCACACAGGCCTTTCTAATTCCAGTATTCCTGTGCTTTCTGTGATTCATCCTCACCTGTGCCAGGCTCTGATGGCGCCATGGAGTGGAACCAGGTGGGCCGGGAAGGCTCTGGCTCTCCCGCACAGTTTGAGTGCCAGACCAAACCAACCAAAATGCATTTGCCAGCAATGACCTTGTGGAGGATATTCAAATGCTGAACGTATATACCCATAGATTTTCCTCATTATTATTTTCAGCCTCACCACACGTTTTGTTTTCATTTTGTTTTTGAAAAGTCTTTTGGAACCCTCTCTTGTACCAGACACTTTGACAGTATTGGCAATCATGGTACCTTTCTCCTCCATGCTGTGATTTAATGTGAAGTCAGCCTCTTTCCAGAACATTTATCTATTGCAGAGGTGTGAGCTCTGGTTTTCCTCTGTTTTTCTTCCCCTTAGATATAGTAGCCCAAAAAACTGGTTGGGAAAAAAATATTAATTTCTCCTAAGGTTTTTTTTTTTCTCTATTATCATGGAAATAATAAACTGTGAAATGTAAATTCTATGTTCAATAAAATTCTATCAACGAGCACAATCTTTCATCATTGTAAGGTGTGTCAAAGCTGGAATTCAGAGGAGGTAGAAGATTGCCCAGCTGATGGCATTGTTGAAACTTCATGAATGAGGCGGAATTCGGTTTGGGCCTTAGATGAGTTTTATGTTTAAAGACAGTAATTGGGGAAGGCATTATTGGAGAAGAACCAATGTGAGCAAATGTGGGAATGAGAAAGGCATTGGCCATATTCAGAGACAAAGCTAACTCCCCAGTTTTGGCCAGATTAAAAAGAATCTAAAGTAACTCCTTAATGGGTTTGAGTTTTCCTTTTGGGGTGATGAAAATGTTTTGGAACCAGATAGAGATGTTGTTTGAACAACACTGTGAACATACTAAATGTCACTGAATTGCTCATGATAAGACGGTTAATTTTATGTTATATGAATCTCAATTTGCAAAATAAATAAAAGGACCTTAAATGGCAGGCCCTATGTGAGTTTCTGCTTAATTTGATGAGCAACGTGGGACCATTGAAATCTCTGGACGCAGAGAAATCACATGATCAAGAAAACAGAGAACATGGTGACAATTTCGGAGATGAATAGAATAGGGATGTGTATGAGGTGGGGAGACCAGATACAAGGTTACTGAAGTAGTCTACTTTGTAATGTAAAACCTAGGAGTAATCTTTTCTTTAAACATGATTTTATGGAAATTTCTACACAAAAATTTAGAGAAAATAGTTTAATGAATTGCATATACATATCACCCAACGTCAATCATTTTCAACATTTTGCCAAGCTGATTTCAATCCACACAACCCCCCCATCTCCACACCTTTTGTTTCACTTTGTTTCCTTCAGTATTTTAAGGCAAACATGAGATATACCATTTCGCCAGAAACAAACTTTAGACTACATCTTCAACTTATAAGGACATTTTTCTTTCTCCTTTCTACCAAACAGTACACCTAACAGAATTAGGAGCAAATTATTTTTATTTTTTTTTCAATTGAAATATAGGTGACACACAATATTATGGTATTTCAGGTGTACTACATAATGATTTGACATTTGCAAGCATTATGAATAGTGCGTTCTTAATACCATCCAATGTTTTCCTGATTATATCCAAGGTAAGTTTGAACAGTTGGGCTGTTCTAATGAGATCTAAGCAAGAACCATATATTGCATTTAGTTATTATGTTTCTTAAATGTCTTTTATCTTATAATGACACCTTGATCCTTTTTCCATATATCATTGATTTGTTGGAGAAAATGTGCTACTTGTCTTGCAGAATACTCCACATTCTGAATTTGGATGCTTGCTGCCAAATGGGCCCATCTTGGACCAATGGAAACCACTTCAATTTGGATTCTGTTTCCTATTGACATGAAGATGATTTTGTGAGACGATAATCAAAGAGCTGGAGTGCTCATTGCTATTACTTGTCATTGCTGCTAGGAAATTTCAGAGGACAGAGCTAAATAGGTACATACTTACAAGAAAAAAATGGTGAGCTTATAGTGATATTTACAGTCAAACGTAAAATAACAAGGTTTTACTTAGTTTCTTTGGTTGAAATTTTGTATCTATTATCTCATGCTGAAAATACTCATTTTTAATTTAATGAATGAAATTGTTTACTTGTAAAGTACTTTTGAAATAAGACTATAATATTCCTAACAATTAGATTACTGAAAGCAGCTTGTGTTTTCTTTGCCAGGAGATCTTTGAGGTCACTTTTTTCAACATCACTTTAATTCGTGGTGTGCCAATTCCTTTTGGCTTTTTTGGCAAACACTTGTCGAAACTCTCTCTCCATTTCTATTCCTACTGCCAATGTCCTAATTCAGTTGATCAGTTCCTCTAAACCAGATTATTTCATAGTTTCCTCATCTCTTTCTCTCTTTCCCAACCTCTACTCTTCCAAGATATTCTGTACATTTCTGACAGAGGTATGTTTCTAAAGCATAGATTTGATTAAAACAAACAAGCAAAAGAAGCTAAGCTTCAATAGCTCCTTGTTATCTGCTGGATGAAATCCAGGCTCCTTGCCCTGAAGGTCAATGCCCGCCTCCCTAGGATAACACATATCATCAAATATCGTCACTCTTCATGGTCTCCGCTTCCAGGTATCCTGTTAGGAGTTCTCCCCTGTGGGTATAGACCTCAGCATTCCTGTGTATCTGCTACAGAATGTACTATATATGGGAGAGACACACAAAAGACCAATACCCAAGGTCTACAGAGAACAACTTAAAAATGTCTTCTTAGATGTCTCTCTCTCTTTTTTAAACCTCTCTTTGGCTGTTCTTCAACCATTTGTTTTTCTCCTTTGACCCTTTTCCCAAACAGCATCAATCTGACTCCTCTGAATCTTTTTCTTGGATCTTTTTTCCCAGAAAGTTTATATTTTCATCTGTTCCCTCATACAGAATAATTAATTCTCTCCAGCTCTCACCTTGAAACTTTTGTCTTCAAAATTATCCACATATGTAATAAAACAATGGTATCTCCTATCGTAGGACTCATTATCCTTACAGTTTAGGTGCTATACTTTATAACAAATATATCTTTTTCCTTCTCTCCCATGCTTCAGTGGCTTATCTATGTTTGATATAACCAAGTTTCCTCCTGATTTTTTTACATAAGGTTTATCCCAAACTGCCTTCCCCATGTTATATTTTAAGATTACTGTACACTCCAGTGAGAAAAAACCCATTTACTTCTTTCTTTTTACTTCTGTGATATTAAATCTTCCCTAACTGGATCACATTTCCCATCATTTCTACCAACTGAAATCCCAATCATCATTCAAAATTCTGCTTAGATGCCATCTTCTTCATGGATTTCCACCCCCCCCCCGTTCTAATTCCAATCTAGCACTCTCAGAATTCCTAGAGAGTTTATGTCTGTCCCACTTAAGTCACTTATGTCATCATGCTTGCTATTATATTTGTCTATGTACACATATATCTTCTTTATTAGGGTATACTTTGCCTGAGGGGAGACCTTATTTAATTCACATTAAGGTGATCCAGTAGCTTAATAAATTCTATGTTGAAACAAATAAGGCAGCTTACTATTACCTAGATTTAAATAATCCAATATCATCTGTATTCTCATGATGTCTTCTGAAATTCATTAATAACTTCTATTAAAGAATAATATAAAAGATAGGACAGTGGACTTCATTGAGAATACAGTGAATTTTATAGATCCCCTTCCTAGAAAAACAGCATATTGCTCACATTTTGCAATCATCTGCGTGGTCACACTTGTTTTCCTTTTGCTACCTCAGGGGAGCTGAGGAACTACTGTTCCCCTTGTTATTTCTATTTCCATATCTGGGCTGTTTAACTCTCTCCATGTTTTGTCTATTTAATTGTTTCTTAATTTGAAATTAGTGTGACTAGTGACATTTCCTGAAAACAATTCGATTACAAAAGAAAAATTTGTGTATTGGAAAAATGTGTTTCCACCTAACAAACTCCAGATATTCATTATGGAATTGAATCTTATTGAATACTCATGAAGTGTGTGTGTGTGGGTGTGTGGGTGTGTGTTTGCGTGTGTGTGTGTTTGTGTGTGTGTGTATGGGGCGAGGTGCATTGCTCGATGTTATCATTCATGTCAGGTACTCAGGGACGAATAAAAGAAAACAGAACCAATTGGTACCTTAAAGCGTGGGCTGCTTACAGATGTGCAAAAAAATTCACGCATAAAATAAACTGTTAATAAATGTAATTATTCCACTGCTTTCCCTTGTAAGTCCTTTCCATAGGGAGCTATGAAAAAGCCAGATGCTGATCTGGGAAATGTCCCAGAATTATTCTTTTGAAAAATATTAACACTCCATTACAAAGGGTCTTGCCTGGAATTATACTGCAACTCAGCTCCTGTTGACTATAAATGTTTAGAAGTAGCAACATATTGGAGCAAAACTTGAGATTTGAGGGTGAGCATTTTTTACAATGGATTAGGAATAATGTGAGCTTTGGAATTATCTTTAAATATTATCCCACTTTCAACGGCATAGATAGATTTCTTCTGGTTGTTGGTGGTATAAGTGCCTTCCAAGACCACCTCCTCACTAGTTAAACATAACAGAGGTGCTAATTGCAGAGTTCTTGGCATGGAATGGGCACCCCAGCTACACTGCTTCTTCTGGGACAGCTGGTGTGGTTGATAGTGACTGTCATCAGTGCTGTGCACCTCAGATCCTATGCCAATTGTGAACACCATTTCTCTATCTGCTGGGTATTAGGGGAATCTCTGAATTCTATTTGAGTTAACAGATGAGAGGAAGAGAATGTCATTTCTCCTTTTTTTGCTAAAGGTAGAAGACTCCCTCTGTGAGCCTAGTACTATGGTGGTAAACATGGGATGGGGTAACTGTGAAACATGCCTGCCATTTTATGGAAGTTTAGAACTCAGTGGGGTTTTTTTTTAATGGTAATTATAGTATTTAGTTTAGTACTCTGATACAGTAAGACCTTAAGTATGTTTTTGTGAATTAGGATAATTTGATTTTTGAAGGAAGACCACAGGCTTTCAAAATGGAATAAAATGGTAACATCAAACTTCAGTGCAGTGGAGCTTTGGAAGTGGAATTTTTTAAATAACAGGAGGTAAGACTTCTGGTGGCCCCGTGCACTACAGGAAGGAAATTTATAGTGTGTTTTAACTTCACACTAAAGGATCGAAATATAAGGAGTAGGCATGATGATATGTCTATAGTAGGGGGCATGATGATATGTCGAACTCTATTTTTTTCCGTTATGCACAAGACATATTATGAATGGCCAAAACCTTATGAAAACACTGAGAAAGCTAGAGTAATGTTCATAGAAAGTGAAACACCTGGTTTTTATTAAGAACTACCCACACACGAAATTACCTTTGGCTCTACAAGGTAGAGTTGGTTTGTGGGACAAAGGAGTTAATTAAATATGTTTATAAAATGTACTGTTTAGATGATGAAAAAATTAAACGTTCAAATGGAATGAGTGATTTGAATCTGAAGAACACAGAGGCTATTTTTACCATGTGGTGATTTAAACTGTGTCTGAATCCAGAACCACTCTCAAAAGTATGCAGTGAGTGCTTTTAGTGAAGGAGGCCAAGCCCGCTTAGTCAAGTAGCCTATAACAACAGAGAATAATTGCGCACACTCAAAGAAGGTTCAAGCTTGGAGGGAGAAGTTTTTAACCACTGTACAGCTACTCATATTTAGGAAGAAAGAAGGAGAATTTTAACTTCAGGTGGATGGATAAGAACTAGATACTTCAGTGACTGTGTTTGCAATCTGCTTCGTGGAGGCACTGAAAGCTGAGGGAGGAGATAAGGAAATTATGCTTCCTCTGAGTTATCAGCACAAATCTTTATAATTTGTCCAAGTCGTAAATATTTGTATATTGTTTAGGTGTTGGGCTAAGATTCCCTGAGCTTGCGCTTTTTTATGTTTCTATAGGATTTGCCATTTTAGACCTTGGCACAGAATAGTATACTCAACTTTCTTGCAGATCTTCAACCCTAATAAACCAGCATGTGGTTGAAGGAAAGGTCTGTCTTGGATTTCTTTGTATCCCCAACACTGAGTTCAGTGACAGGTGTTGATAAGATACACAATAGATCACAGAAGGCCCAAATTCCCTCAAGCACTAAGATCTATAATTCTAACGGAGAACTGATTTTGAACAACTCCTAAACACTTCAATTAATTATATGATTTGAAAAATTCTTACTTGAGATCAATCATTCTGAGAAAATTCTTAGGCCTAGTGTGGATGAATTGAAGTATCTTAACTCTCTGAGGTGAGAGGGAAACCTAAATGCTTTCTGAGGATTGCACAGGCAGTGCAAGATTGAGATGATCATGTCACTGCAAGGGTCTGAGCAGGAAGACCTGCTTCTGGGAGGGTGGCAGGGCACGTGGTAATATCAACTGTGAGTTCAGCTTATGTAGATTTGGTTTGAGGTTTTGTCTTTACATCTAGGAAATAGTTAATAGCAGTTGGATTTACAGGACTTGATATTGGAGGGAAAGATACATTCAGCAATGTAAATGGAAAAATTATTCTCATACATGTGTTCTTTAAGGGCTGGAGAGACTGGAATTACCCAAAGAAAGAGTGTAAAGAAGGAAGAGAAGAAAAAAAAGAATAGAAAAATAAAATTTCTTTGGTGAAGGCTGCTGATGTGAGATACTTTGAGAATTAAATGGAACGAAAAGAGGAAATAGAAAATGACGAGATGTATACCATGGAGTTGGGAAGGTGTTCGCTAGTGAGAATTCATGCTGTTGCTGTTGATGATGATGGAAGAGGAGGAAAAGGAGAAGGAAAAGATTGTAGAAGAGTGACTATTTGGCAGGGACTGCTCTGGAATGCCACTCGCATTAACTCATTTCGTTCTCACAGCAACCTAAAAAGTAAGCAGTATGTACTACTAGCCACATTTTACAGACAAGGGAATCACAAGTTGCCCAAAGTCAGGAAGCTAAGTGGTGGAGGGTGCAGAATACAAATTAAGCAGCTTGACTCTAGAGCCTAGAGAAAGAGAACTTGAGACACAGCTGCAGGGAAATCGGCTCTTTCCATGATACAGGAAGCCACCAAATGCCCCATCAGGGCCTGTCATGGCATCTTCTCTAAATTCCAGCTACTGAGGAGACTATATGAAAGTTAACTCAGTTGCTTTCTAATAATTCAGATATATGTGCACATTCCAGAAAGATACCAGTAAAAGAAGATAGATTTCCCAGTTAGGCCATAAATGCTATTTTCCCCAGTAATGTAGTTGATACTAATTGTTCGTTTCCACTCTTAATAGATCTACTTACTGAGACCTTAATTCTTGTCCTTTCTTTTCTTTGATGCACCATCTCCTCTTTCCTTGTTCCACACTCTGAGTGTATGTGTGGGGTGTGTGTGTGTGTTCTAGGTTTAAGAGTGTGTGTTAGCCTAGTATTGCAAGCACTATGTGTACAACAGTTTTCGTAGAATATTCTGCTCCACGTGGCAGGGTCAGATGGGATTATGGCAGCTCAAAGATGACCCGTGTTCCTTGCTGCAGCCGTGTCAGATATTGACAGACAGATCCAAGGGAAGAAAAAACAGCAAGAGTGGTAACCTCTCAGTATACACCAAGTGGGGCGCATGGTGACTTAGGGAATAAGTCTCTTGCCCAGAAATCATGGGGTGATCTGTCCTGGTACCGGTACGTTATATATTCAGAACTTGGGAAATGACTGTAGCTTTCTACCCAGAAATATTAAGTACACTTCTAACGAATTGATCATTTGGTTCCATCCATATTCTGAGCACTGCAAATATACTTTAAAACTGTTTCATTAGCAAAAGGAAAATGAGAAGGGAGAAGAGAGAGCTAGCCTCCCCACCCGAACTCCTTTGACTCATAAGAGAACAGGCTGTATACACACTAAAAATATTGCAACACTGAATCTTCTAGGCAGATGTGTAGGGGAGCGCCAAAATGGAGCAATGCATATGAGGGTAAGGTAATGATGCCTTCATAGAAAAGTGATAACAGACAAAGGCCAACCACTACTTATTATGAAATTGAAGCTTAATGTCTAGATTGTTCACTTTGGCGGGTCAAGAGCCACATCTGACTTACCTTTACGTTCACAGCATGGACCAGACTACCACAATTCTTAAAAAATAGCACACACACACACAAATGAATAGCTAAAGTAGGAACTTTCCAGCTGGACCTCCTGTACAATAGAAATTCTTCGGAGCCCCTCAGTGTAGTTCAGGAGAGAGAGAGAGAGAAGGGCGCCTGGCAGGCCTTGCCTAGCCCCTCTCTGGCTTTAATCTCAGAAGCCCTGCTTTTCTCTGTTTTATCAGTTTACACTCAAATGACTAAAAATAATGATCACTGTCTGAGTCAGTCTGGGCTTCTATAACGGAATATCATAGACAAGGTGGCTTATTAACAACAGAAATTTATTTCTCATAGTTCCGGAGGCTGCAAGTCTGATAACAGGGTGCCAGTATGGTCAGCTTCTGGTGAGGGCTCTCTTGTGGGTTGCAGACTGCTGACTTCTTGTTGTATCATCACAGGGCCAGAAGGGGCAAGAGAGCTAACTCTTTGGGGTCTCTTTTATAAGGGTACTTATCCCATTCATTAAGGCTACACCCTCATGACCTAATACCATCGCATTGAGGTTTAGGACTTCAACATATGAATTTGGGAGGGACACAAACATTCAGTCCATTGCAATTATGAAGATGATAATGGTGATGATGATGGTGATAATGAAAACCCAATGCCTTAAAGCACTATACATCTTTGAAGAAGGTTTTTCTTTTCTTTTTTTAAATTTTTATTGGAATATAGTTGATTTACAATGTTGTGTTCGTTTTTTGTACTTGTTTTCACCACCTTGAAGAAGTTGGTGACAGGAAAAAGTGCTGTTTAATCAGATCATTTCAACACTATGACAAAGATCAGCTTAGAACCACTTAGATTTGATTCAGATCTTTGGAAATAACCGAAGGTGATATTTGCACTTGTGGCTTTCAAGAGACGACTGAAGGATTCATTGGGAAACAATAAAATATCTTATACTATAAACCTCAGAATTCACTTGCAGTTATTTTAAGTGTTTTAGAAATAAAAACCAGATAAAACTATACAATAAGGAAGGGTGTGGTATAAGAGGTTGGGCTTAGAGTTAAAAATACCCAGGTCCTGTTTCTTGTTCAACTACTTAATGGGGAAATTAAATAACCGCAGTTCCTTCCTCTTTGAAATGGTGGTACTAATATTTACCTCCTGAAGTTGTGGGGATTAAATGAGGTATGCACTTGTCTCACAAGACTGACCCTCTCATTAGCTACCATCTTTTCTCACCTGTGGGCAGAGGTAGTTGGATCATGTCTCTATTCTGTTGTGATTCAGTGTTGATGAACTGCATCATTCACTTCGACATGCTGGCTGCCACATTGACGGTAACAATCCTTAGTGTTCATGCTAATATGCTCACGTTGGGAATCTTCCGTATTGGGCAAACTCTGTCTGCAACTGGGCAAAGTACCAGTTTCAAAGTTCAGTTTTTCTGCCTCAGTTACATGGAGCTCATCAATTATATATCTCTTCCTCTTTCTGTCCTTAATTTCCATCACACATATCCCTGTCTCCAAAGACATGAGTATTTTATGCAATTCTTCCCAAGGCTAACGGACGTGATGTTCTCCTTGTTGAAAAAGAATGAGCTTTATGCTCTTCCCAAGTTAGGATCTACTCTAAGGCTGTACTGCTATCTGGAAGAGTCTTTTGCATTATTCAAAGCCTTTCTCTGTGGAAATATCTGTTTTGCACAATAAATGATCTCACTAATGAGGCTGAAATATTTCTAACCTGCTTGGAAGGAAGCAAAACCGTATTTATTGAGCACCTACATTGTCCCTACCACTGGCATTTTCATATACATTTAAAATAATTTTTTAATCTCATTATTTAACCTAATCTAATAAAAATTCTGTGGAAAAAGGTATTTAGAGGCCATCTATTACAGAAGGGGAAATGAAAGTCCAATTACTTTTTTAACTCTTTTATGACTACTGAATCATATTTATGATTTCTTTGGTTGAAGTGAATAAAAATGGTCTTTAATGGCTAATACTTTGAAAATGTACTTATATCATGGAAAGCACAAGAATAATTATGAAATTATAACATGCATACTTTCTATCCCTCTACAGAAAAATACTGCATGCCAGTAACAAACATTCCTGCTTGTGCAAGGAGCCCACTTTAAGGCCATGATATGTGTGTAACATGAGTGCATCAATCCTCACAACCAACTTGGACTATGGGCGTTACCTACCACATGCCGACTCTCATCAGCGTTAAGAGCCACCAATGTTGGGCTGGAGTATTCCAGCTCAGAGAGGACTGTGTCTGCTTTTTATGAAAGATAGTAAAGTTGCTACTAATTTTTGCTGTTTTGAAATTTTCTTTCATATGCACAATGGAGAAATATACTTAGAAATCAAGAGGAACACTTGGTAATTCATTCCATATTCATATAATTTGGTCAAATTAACTACTCAAGAATCAACAACAAAACTGTTTTAAAATCAGGCCTCTGCATTTTTTCACATTTAAAGTCATTAGTGTGGCTCAAAGGTTCCTAAGGTAAAGGTATCCAGGCAAAGAACATGCTTTTTGTTTGTTTGTTTGTTTGTTTTTGGTCGCTTTGTTTTTCCTCGATTTTCTCCCAGGTCCTTCCCATAGAAGCTTCACTGAACAATTCTCCTTGTCAAAAATAAGCAATCCATCACCCAATCACACCTTGTTTTAACTTGGGGGCCTCCAAGATCCTCACCATTAAAGACTGTGTACTTCAGTACTACCTGGCATTCTCTGCAAGACATTTAAGAGAAGCATAAAGGTCTAGGCTGTGATGACCCACCTTACCCTAACATTCAGCTCACGGGAGCCAGATTCTCTTGCCCCAGGCAAGGTAGCCTCCCTCACTCAGCACCCTTCAGAGGGAGGAGCTTCTCTGAGAGTACAGGAAGGTGCATTGAAAAATGGTAGGAAAACACTAGAAACATAGTTATGGAAAGGTTAATTAACTTCTCTTTTCTTCTCTCTCTTTTCCCTTTCTTTTCACCCTTAATGCTAAAAACAGGTTGTATTTGGACCTGAAAAAGTACTTCCACCCCTCCAAAATTCACTAAGCTAAAGAAGCATTTGTTTCATCCACGTACAACCCAGGCTCGGTGGGAAGGTTGTTCAAGTGACGACCCAAGCTCTGTTGAAAGAAGAATCTTCAATGGCCAGAAACTCAGAAGCGCCTAGAGTAATTGGGGCTGCAAGAAACAGAATGATGAAAAATATGCATTCAAAGCTCTCAGCTGCCTCTCGCAGAAGATGAATGTAGTATTAACTGCGCTCTTTCTTATTTCTTAGCTAGAGTGGGCCAGCAAAGGATTAAGCCAGTGAGATCCTTGGACGCACTGGAGGTGCTTCGGGGGGGAAAAAAGGCTTCTGCTTACCCCTACCTCTCAGGGGATTTAGTTTCTAAGCTTCAAAAGGCATTTGTTTCCCTTACTTCAAATACTATCTTCTTTATTTCTTAAAGACCTTTTAAAACAGTGGTCTTGGTTTAGGTTGTTTAAGAAGGTTCTTTTTCCATTTACTTTGCTGTCTAAGAGATTGGGAGAGGACTTGCTTTGATGAAAATCAGAGGAAAAACTTTTCCCCAAATAGAAGAAGCTAAGAGGAAAAAAATAGTCAGGACTATTTCATGTTGCCATTGTTACCTAGTGCCACCGGAAGAGGAAATTGCCGTATAACTTCCTGCAGCTTATTTAAGCCTGGAATACATTGCAGACAAAAGAGGCAATAAAACATTGGGAATGAGAAAGCCAGTAAAATTCACTCCGTTTATTGGGGTCTAGAAAGAACGCAGGATTAAAAGCAGGAGGGGACAGGAGCTTAGGCCTGAAGCAACTGGTTTATATCAGTAACAAAAATCAAAGTTTACCTTTGCGCTGGGATTTGCTCCTGACTAAATCCATATAAGCTCTCTCCCAGAAGTCCCAGCTCTACTTGTATTTCACATCCACAACTAGACTGATGGCAGGGAAACAGGCAATATTCTGTCTGAGAATTTACTGTCTCTCACCAGGGAGCTGGAAAAAATTTCTAGTTTTTTTCAAAAGAGGGGTGATAATTCTTGGGGACCTGGGATGGAGATTTTATGGCAGCTTGATAAACATTCTTCATGTTTCCTGATCTGGAACCAGAATAGCCCATGTGCCGTTTATGTACATTTTAAAATACATATACCTATTCTCAGGTAACTTTAACTGTATATACTGGTCACTCAGTACAAGGTTTATATAGCTCACACTGAATCCTCTTAACAGTCCTGAGAAATAGTTATAATTCTTTATAGACGGGAAAATTTAGGGTCAGAGAAGTTAATTAGTTTACCCAGGGGCACTCAACAAGAATACAGAGAACAGGAAGCAATTCTGAGCTCACTTGATCCATGCTCTTCCCAAACTCTGAGTTTAAAGTCACCCAGGAGGTATGGTTTGAGGATCTCCAAGAAGGATTTTTCTTTTCAGGAATCCTTAAATCATGCTTGATCTTCAATAGTGTTCTCGGGCTGTACTTTTCTCTCTGCATTTAGATGAGACCCCAGTGTTTTTCTCTTCCAGCTGGTGGTGATCTGGGCTACTGTGCATGACCAACTCCAGGGGGCGCTGTTCGCACAGCCTACAGCAGCCCTGGTGGTCCTAGTAAACCCTCCCTATGGTTTTCTCTGAAATGGCTACAATTTGTTGTTGTTGTGATTTTTGTCTTTCCTACGTCAAATTTGAAGCTACTTTGTCACATGACCTTTGCCTCCTCTTCAGGGTCATCAGTATCTAATACTGTAGTTCACCTCTCAGAAGGGACTACAACATATCAGTAGCTCCTGATACAAGAAGAAGTTTGCCTATGGGGCAACGTGGTGGAGGAAGAAAGCTGTTTTTCATAGATAAGAGTTTGCTTTGTTTTGTTTCGCTTCTTTGTGACCCGTTTCATGGTTCTTCCATCTCTCCAGTGACCATGGAAAGTTTTTTTCTATACCACTTGCTCTGCCGACCCACAGGCTTGTTTTGAGAATTAAACAAGATAGTAGATGTGTAAATAGAGAAATCAGAAAACACAACACCCAAAACTATCATGTGCACATCCCTTATATGTAACTTCCAGAAACATAGTTCTGATCATGTCACCTCCCTGCTTGTGGACCTTCAAGGATCACCTATTACCAGCAAAATATGTTTAAATGTCCGAGCCTCCTACTTAGTAGCCTGTATCCTTTGGTCCCTAGATTTCTGATTGCTTCTTTTTATGCATCCATTGCTCCTATCACTCCAAGATACTGAGTGTTCATTTTACTTAACCTGGGTTTTTCTGTCTCTGTGCCTTCGTTCATGTTGCTTTCTTACTCTGAAGCAGCACTCTACAAGAGAACTTTCTGCAATGATAAAAATGATATGCATTATCCAGTACGGTACCCACCAGCCATAGGCTGCTCTTGGGTACTTGAATATTGGCTAGTGTGACTAAGGAACCAACTATTCTATTTCATTTTAATTGATTTAAATTTACGTAGCCACATGCAGCTAGCAGCTGCCCTGTTGGACAGCACAGACCTAAATACTGTTCTTCTGTTTCATGTCCAAATAATACCCATTTATCATTATCTAGTACATAGGTTGACTTATCCTTAAAGCCTGTGTTTGTACCCTTACCTGTCATCTTTCTTTTCACCTTCTAACTCTATCGAGGCTTGCATTTTGGATTTGTTCATATTCCATCTTCCCTACTAGGTGATAGGCTCCTTCTAGTGGGTTCCACGGTGTTGCCCCTAGGACACTGGCCACCCTATCCAACATTTGCTGAGACTATCACTGCTCGTCCTGAATGAGAGTCAGTCACTCGCTTAAACCACCGGCCCTCCCACCCACCTTCACTGATTCTTCACTGTCTGTGAGGCCCCAAGCTCAGCACAGGACCCATGTCAAGTCTGAGAGTCTAGATAATTAACCAAGGAGTGGCAGTGGCGGAGACAACCTTATCCTCGACCTATGAACACATTCTTTTGTTTTTCTAATCATAGTTTTTGTACTTAAAATAAGCCCCCCAGTCAGTGGTCCCACTCTGACACATGTTTCTGAGGACCACCTCCCTACTCACTAGGCACAGGGAATGGAGATGTGAACGCAACTATCTGGTGTTGGAAGAGCTCCCAGCATTTCAGGGAGAGGAAGGAGAGAGACAGCCTCAAACAGCACATCCGGCCCCGTGCCTTTGCGTCCGCAAACAAGGAAATCTCCCCCAGTCCCGCAGGCAAGTCTCCTTCTCCAAAAGCTTCAGTTTGAAGCCCATCAACCTGGGGAGGAGGAGAAGCTGAAAAGGCCGGCGTGGAAATGTCCTTTCCTCCCAGCAGCAACGTCTGCAAGCCCAGACCTTCCTCGGATGGGGCGCATTGGGCAAATGTTCAGGCAAGCAGCATTTCAACTGATGAAATTTCTTTGTGGAACTCGGTTCCCGAGGGCAGGGGAAAACTGGAGGGTGAACAATTAGAGGCTGGCGGGGCCCGAGTGGCTCTCCGCTGCCCGGCGCGCGCCTCCGAGGGCTGTCAGAGCCTGCGGCACGATCTGCTCCCGCCGCTATCAGCATCCGGCAGAGCCCTGCCCGCGCGCAGCCCAGCCGATCGGCCCCGGGCTGGGAGGGAAAGGAGCGGCGCGGAGAGGGGTGGGGGTGGGGGGGCGCTGAATGAAGACAGGTCCCCAAATCGGCCGGAAGCAGGGAGTGGGCGCTGCGAGGGGGAGGGCCGGGCAGCAAGGAAGTCAGAGGCACAGCCACTGCAGCTGAATCAATTTGGAGATAAAAATAGTGCCTGCCGTCCCTGCCTCTGCAGTGATTTCCTAAAGGTCTCAGCTGCGTTGGAGAGAAAGCCAGCAGGAGTGCGTCCCTGCCTCCTCTTCAAACTGGAGAGAGGAACACAGTAGCAACCACAACCAGAGCTGAAACGCCGTCCTTCTTCATCTTCTCCCTCTTTCCCTATTTTCCTGTCTCCCGCTCTCTCCCCGAGACCCCCAGAAGTGCCTCTGGCCTCACCTGTTCTTCTCCTTAATGGGATAATTAAAGACAGGCAAAAAAGAGAGGAGATCTTCAGAGACTGAAAGATACAGGGATTCCAGACATTCATAATGAATGCTGACTTTCAACCCCTGAGCTATCAACAGAGATGACCCACGGGCTCTAAAGACTGAAGCTCTTTATCAGACAGGAGGTAAACGCCCTTCAAGAATGGGTCCCACGAAGTCAAACCCACCTAATATTTCCATAGGGGAACTTTCTTTCCTGAGCATTCAGAGAAAACAAAACCTGGGCTTGCCAATTAGTGTGACTGTCCCAGGAGACGCAGATTTAGGGATCGGTGACTGATGCGAGAAACCTCTCTGGAATTGGAACCGAAAGGGATGTGGAGTGAATAGAGCTCTGGCACTTTGCAGAGTGATTATCCCTGCCGTGCGGGGAGGTAACCTTTCTGCCTTTCTGCCGCTACATTCTGACATTTGCATCGAGGCAAATGCATCATTGGTAATTGCACCTGAGTGTCAAAGCCACTTGATGTGTGTGTTCCAACCAAGGTAAGAATGAGGACTTTAGCATTAAGGGAAGGGAGGCAAAGAAGAAATGCAGACAGATTATAGGAGAGGATATAATGGTATTGGCCATAAAAAGTAACGGCGTGGATTGATGTCTCCTTCACACTCCTGCAAAAGGTGTATGCTCAGATTAAACAACACATTGCTTGTGAAAGTGACTAAACTAGTGTCTTGCTCTTTAAAATACTACTTAGTAAATACCATCTTATATGCTTTCAAATTGAATATGCTTAAACATCCGTTGAGAGGAAATACAAAACTAGTACTATTTAATGAAAAAAAGAAAACTGACAGTGTTATGCATAGGCAAAAATGTTCAAAGTAGAACCTTTGCATCCTCCTGTTTTCATCTGATTCTTTTATGTCAGGTGAACTTTAGCCATGGACCTTTAACTCAGTAGGTGTTAAATACAGGACCGAGAAACATCATAAAGACACAGGACCCAAAGGTCTCTAAAACTGTGAGGTCCAAAGTGAGAAGCCTGCTGTTGATTTTACATATAACTGAAATAATTTCATTTTGTTAGAAGGAAGAAATGATCCCTGTAAGAGAGAGGAATATAATATTGCCAAACTCTCCAACTTGGCAAATACAGCAAACTGTTATTCAACTACATTGGGAGTCTGGCTTTCTCATGGGGACCAATTGTTTATAGAAATAGCTCAGCTGAGAAATAAGCAAACATTTCCCCTGAACTACTGTGATACAATTCACATGGCTTTTCAAGGATATTTACAACCACTGAGGAAAAAAATCTATGGAAAATTTAAAAATCACCACAAAGGTCCCTTTTGGTGCTTCTGAACACTGTGATGCCCTTTGAATATCCTGATGACTGTTTTCCCACTGACAAACAAAGACATCTGAAGCAAAGCCAGTTTATGCTGTGTTAGGTTTCTAACGCAAATTAGTGAAAAGAGAACAAGCTTAGGATGAATGGAGTGTCCTTGATAAAAATAAATAAAGATTTGAAATAAAACTGAACTGTTTATTTTCTTATGAAACATATTTTAAAATCTGAAATTCAGTTTGAAATTCAGCCAAACAACCTTGGTCCTAAGAGTATTCAGAACATAGCTGACAATTTTACAGGCCATTTCAGGAGCGCGCTAGGACTTCCTGCTTCGGGTTGCTTTAGGACAGAGCCAAAGAAAGCTCCTTGACACTGCAAAGTGTTGGTATGTCGCTAACTATAGTAGACAGGACAGGATGTGCCAAAGGATTCAGTAAGAACCGCGAAGTTGTGTTGATCTCCGTTGTGAAACAGTCTCTTCTAAATTTGTGGAAAGAAGATGTAAGCATGTTTTTTCCCGCCCTTATCGTTAGCCAGGGCTGTCACCATATTGCCTATACAGTGTATAGTGATCAAAATGCCTAGGTTTGCTTAACAGAGGTTAGAGGTGAAAAGAGCTAGGAGAGACAGTTGAGGACAGAAGCACTCCATACATCTGGTCCCAGCACTATGGCAGCACTATGGCAGGATGGGATAAAGTAGACTGTTCATATCTCCAATACACAGATATGCTGCATAAGGTTATATTCATTATCTATCTATCTATCTATCTATCTATCTATCTACCTATGTCATCTTGAAAGGAACGATGGAAATCTTCAGATGCCAAAAGCAAAGAGGAAACTCAAAGTCTGAGAAGTAAGCATATGAACCTACACTGGGGCAGCTTTGGAGATACGAGGCTCAGTTAAAGACCCAAATGCCACAGCCTGAGATTTTGTCTACCATGCAGGGTCAAAGGCATGGCAATGGACATGTGCAAGGGAAGGAAATGGAAGTGATGCCTTTTCATAAGGCCAGGACTTTGGAACAGCTGCCTTGTCCATGAAAGGGGATTAGAGAGATCATCCCTGCTGAACCAAGGAAGGCACCTGGGGTATGTGGGATGTTGAAATAACAAGGCTGTTCAACACAAGTGTCAGAGTCAGTTTCACATTACTCACAAGGCATCTGGTGTAAGACCCCAGATTTATGAAATTAACAAACCAAAAAATCATGATGAATAAAACCCCTAACGTAGTACAAAACAAAACAGAACTCTGTGGGAATGCTACGGATAAAGATTTTCCTATGGGCTCGCCTTGGAAAACACAACTGTGTGAAATAAGAATCAACCACATTAACACTTTGGAAGACACAGAAAACATAAGTAAGGAGGAGAAAGTGGAATAAGTGTCATAAACAAAGAACAGATTATTATGAAAAATGAATAGACAGAATTTCAAAAAATAACTTCAAAAAATGAAAAACAGGGCGCACCTTCAAGATGGCGGAGGAGTAAGACGTGGAGATCACCTTCATCCCCACAAATACATCAGCAATACATCTACATGTGGAACAACTCCCACAGAACACCTACTGAATGCTGGCAGAAGACCTCAGACCTCCCAAAAGGCAAGAAATTCCCCACGTACATGGGTAAGGCAAAAGAAAAAAGCAAAAACAGAGACAAAAGAATAGGAATGGGACCTGCACCTCTGGGAGGGAGCTGTGAAGGAGGAAAGTTTTCCACACACTAGGAAGCCCCTTCACTGGTGGACACAGGCCAGGGTTGGGGGGAGGTTTCAGAGCCACGGAGGAGAGCGCAGCAACAGGGGTGCAGAGGGCAAAGTGGAGAGATTCCCGCCCAGAGGATCGGTGCAGACCAGCACTCACCAGCCTGAGAGGCTTGTCTGCTCACCCGCCGGGGTGGGCGGGGGCTGGGAGCTGAGGCTCGGGCTTCGGAGGTCGGATCCCAGGGAGAGGACTGGGGTTGGCTGCGTGAACACAGCCTGAAGGGGGCTAGTGCGCCACAGCTAGCCGGGAGGGAGTCTGGGAAAAAGTCTGGACCTGCTGAAGACGCAAGAGACCACTGTTTCAGGGTGCGCGAGGAGAGGGGATTCCTTCCCCATGTGCGAACAGAAGGCAGAGCACCACCTAAGCAAGCTCCAGAGATGGGTGTGAGCTGCAACAATAGCTCAGACCCCAGAGACAGGCATGAAATGTTAACACTGCTGCTGCTGCCACCAAAAGTCCTGTGTGCAAGCACAGGTCACTACCCACATATACCCCCCTGGGAGCCTGTGCAGCCCGCCACTGCCAGGGTCCCGTGATCCAGGGACAACTTCCCCGGGAGAACACATGGCGCACCTCAGGCTGTTGCAATGTCACACCAGCCTCTACCGCCTCCGGCTGGCCACACATTCCAATTATGACCACACCCCTCACTCTCCCCAGCCTGAGAGAGCAACAGAGCCCTAATCAGCCGCTGCTTTAACCCCCTCCTGTCTGGGTGGGGAACAGACACCTAATGGTGAGCTACACACAGAGGCAGGGCCAAAACCAAAGCTGAACACAGGAGCTGTGCGAACAAAGAGGAGAAAGGGAAATTTCTCCGTGCAGCCTCAGGAGCAGCGGATTAAATCCCCACAATCAACTTGATGAATGGTGCATCTGTGGAATACCTGAATAAACAATGAATGTTCCCAAAATTGTGGTGGTGGACTTGGAGAGCAACTGTAGACTTGGGGTTTGCTGTCTGCGACTGATTTAGTTCTGAGTTTTATGCTTATTTTACTTTAGATTTTAGTGCTTGTTATCACTGGTGGATTTGCTTATTGGTTTGTTTGCTCTCTTCTTTTTATTTATTTAATTTGTAATTTTAAAAATTTTATTATTTATTTTTTTAAAATTTTCTTTAATTTTTTTTCTTTTCTTCCTTTTGTTCCTTTCTTTTCTTCTGAGCTGTGTGGCTGACAGGGTCTTGGTGCTCCAGCTGGGTGTCAGGCCTGAGCCTCTGAGGTAGGAGAGCCGAGTCAAGGACATTGGACCACCAGAGACCTCCCAACTCCATGTAACATCAATTTGCGAGAGCTCTCCCAGAGATCTCCGCCTCAACACTAAGGCCCATCTCTGCCCAATGGCCAGCAAGCTTCACTGCTGGACTCCCCATGCCAAACAACTAGCAAGACAGGAACATGACCCAATCAATTAGCAGAGAGCCTGCCTAAAATCATACAAAGTTCATAGACACCCCAAAACACAACGCAGGACGAGGCCCTGCCCACAAGAATGACAAGATCCAACCCCACTCACCAGAACACAGCCAGTAGTCCCCTCTACCAAGAAGACTACACAAGCCACTGAAACAACCTCACCCACTGGGGGCAGACACCAAAAGAGTGGAAACTACGAACTTGCAGCCTGCAAAAAGGAACACCCAGACACAGTAAGTTAAACAAAATGAGAAGACAGAGAAATATGCAGTGGATAAAGGAGCAAGGTAAAAACCCACCAGACCAAACAAATGAAGAGAAATAGGCAGTCTACCTGAAAAAGAATTCAGAATAATGACAGTAAAGATGTTCCAAAATCTTGGAAATAGAATGGAGAAAAAACAAGAAACACTTAACAAGGACCTAGAAGAATTAAAGAGCAAACAAACAGTGATGAACAACACAATAAATGGAATTAAGAATACTCTAGAAGGAATCAATAGCAGAATAACTGAGGCAGAAGAACAGAAAAGTGTCCTGGAAAACCGACTGGTGGAAATAACTGCCTCAGAGCAGAATAAAAAAAAAGAATGAGAAGAATTGAAGAAAGACTCAGAGACGAATGGGACAACATTAAACGCAGCAACACTGAAATTATAGGGGTCTCAGAAGAAGATGAGAAAAAAAATGGTCTGAGAATATATGTGAAGAGATTATAGTTGAAAACTTCCCTAACATAGGAAAGGAAATAGTCACCCAAGTCCAGGAAGTGCAGAGAGTCCCATACAGGATAAACCCAAGGAGAAACACACCAAGACACATATTAATCAAACTAGCAAAAATTAAATACAAAGAAAAAAATTAAAAGCAGTAAGGGAAAAGCAACAAATACCATACAAGGGAATCCCCAAAAGGTTAACAGCTGATCTTTCAGCAGAAACTCTGTAAGCCAGAAGAGAGTGGCAGGACATATTTAAAGTGATGAAAGGGGAGAACCTACAACGAAGATTACCCAGCAAGGATGTCATTCAGATTCAATGGAGAAATTAAAAATTTACAGACTAGTAAATGTTAAGAGAATTCAGCACCACCAGACCATCTCTACAAAAAACGCTAAAGGAACTTCTCTAGGCAGGAAACACAAGAGAAGGAAAAGACCTACAAATACAAACCCAAAACAATTAAGAAAATGGTAATAGGAACATACATATCAATAATTACCTTAAAGGTAAATGGATTAAATGCTCCAGCCAAAAGACACAGACTGGCTGAATACATACAAAAAAAAGACCCATATATATGCTGTCTACAAGAGACCCACATCAGACCTAGGGACACATACAGACTGAAAGGGAGGGGATGGAAAAAGATATTCCATGCAAGTGGAAATCAAAAGAAAGCTGGAGTAGCAATTCTCATATCAGACAAAATAGACTTTAAAATAAAGACTATTACAAGAGACAAAGAAGGACACTACATAATGATCAAGGGATCAATCCAAGAAGAAGATATAACAATTATAAATATTTATGCACCCAACATAGGAGCACCTCGATACATAAGGCAAATGCTAAGAGACATAAAAGGGGAAATCGACAGTAACACAATAATAGTAGGAGACTTTAACACCCCACTTTCACCAATGGACAGATCATCCAAAATGAAAATAAATAAGGAAACAGAAGCTTTAAAACACACATTAGACCAGATGGGCTTAATTGATATTTATAGGACATTCCATCCAAAAAAACAGAATACACTTTCTTCTCAAGTGCTCATGGAACATTCTCTGGGATAGATCATATCTTGGGTCACAAATCAAGCTTTGGTAGATTTAAGAAAATTGAAATCGTATCAAGTCTCTTTTCTGACCACTATAAGACTAGATATCAATTACAGGAAAAAAAACTGTAAAAAATACAAACACATGGAGGCTAAACAATACACTACTAAATAATCAGGAGATCAATGAAGAAATCAAAGAGGAAATCAAAAAATACCTAGAAACAAATGACAATGAAAACACGATGACCCAAAACCTATGGGATGCGGCAAAAGCAGTTCTAAGAGGGAAGTTTATAGCAATACAGTCCTATCTCAAGAAACAAGAAATCTCAAATAAACAACCTAATCTTACACCTAAAGTAATTAGAGAAAGAAGAAAGAAAACAACCCAGAGTTAGCAGAAGGAAAGAAATCATAAAGATCAGATCAGAAATAAATGAAGGAAACAATAGCAAAGATCAATAAAAGTAAAGCTGGTTCCTTGAGAAGATGAACAAAATTGATAAACCATTAGCCAGACTCATCAAGAAAAAAAGGAGAGGACTCAAATCAACAGAATTAGAAATGAAAAAGGAGAAGTAACAACTGACACTACAGAAATACAAGGGATCATGAGAGAATACTACAAGCAACTATATAGCAGTAAAATGGACAACCTGGAAGAAATGGACAAATTCTTACAAAAGCACAACCTTCCGAGACTAAACCAGGAAGGAAAAGATAATACAAATGGACCAATCACAAGCCTTGTAATTGAAACTGTGATTGAAAATCTTCCAACAGGGCTCCCCTGGTGGTGCAGTGGTTAAGAATCTGCCTGCCTATGCAGGGGACACAGGTTTGAGCCCTGGTCTGGGAAGATCCCACATGCTGCAGAGCAACTAAGCCCATGTGCCACAACTACTGAGCCTGCACTCTAGAACCCGTGAGCCACAACTACTGAGCCCACGTGCCACAACTACTGAAGCCCACGCACCTAGAGCCCGTACTTCACAACAAGAGAAGCCACCACAATGAGAAACCCACACACCACAATGAAGAGTAGACCCTGCTCGCCGCAAGTAGAGAAAAGCCCGCGCACAGCAAAAAAGACCCAATGCAGCCAAAAATAAATAAATAAAATAAATAAATTTATTAAAAAAAAATCTTCCAACAAACAAAAGTCCAGGACCAGATGGCTTCACAGGTGAACTCTATCAAACATTTAGAGAAGAGCTAACACCTATCCTTCTCAAACTCTTCCAAAATATAGCAGAGGGAGGAACACTCCCAAACTCATTCCACGAGGACACCATCACCCTGATACCACAATCAGACAAAGATGTCAAACAAAAGAGAACTATAGGCCAATACCACTGATGAACATAGATGCAAAAATCCTCAACAAAATACTAGCAAACAGAATCCAACAGCACATTAAAAGGATCACACAACATGATTAAGTGGGCTTTATCCCAGGAATGCAAGGATTCTTCAACAGACACAAATCAATCAAGGTAATACACCATATTAACAGACTGAAGGATAAAAACCATAGGATAATCTCAATAAATGTAGAAAAAGCTTTTCACAAAATTCAACACCCATTTATTATAAAAACTGTCCAGAAAGTGGGCATAGAGGGAACCTACCTCAAGTTAATAAAGGCCATATATGACAAACCCACAGCCAACGTCATTCTCAACGGTGAAAAAGTGAAACCATTTCCTCTAAGATCAGGAACAAGACAAGGTTGCCTACTCTCACCACTATTATTCAACATAGTTTTGGAAGTCCTAGCCACAGCAGTCAGAGAAGAAAAAGAAATAAAAGGAATCCAAATTGAAAAAGAAGAAGTAAAACTGTCACTGTTTGCAGATGACATGATAATATACATAGAGAATCCTAAAGATGCCACCAGAAAACTACTGGAGCTAATCAATGAATTTGGGAAAGTTGCAGGATACAAAATTAATGCACAGAAATATCTGGCATTCCTATACACTAACAACGAAAGATCAAAAAGGGTAATTAAGGAGACAATCCCATTCACCACTGCAACAAAAAGAATAAAATTCCTAGGAATAAACCTATCTAAGGAGGTAAAAGACTTGTACCCAGAAAACTACAGGACACTGGTGAAAGAAATCAAAGATGACACAAACAGATGGAGAGATATACCATTTTCTTGGATTGGAGGAATCAATATTGTGAAAATGACCATACTACCCAAAGGAATCTACAGATTCAGTGCAATCCCTATCAAATTACCAATGGCATTTTTTACAGAATTAGAAGAAGAAATCTTAAAATTTGTATGGAGACACAAAAGAACCCGAATAGCCAAAGCAATCTTGAGGGAAAAAAAAACTGAGCTGGAGGAATGAGACTCCCTGACTTCAGATTATACTGCAAAGCTACAGTAATCAAGTCAGTATGGTACTGACACAAAAACAGAAATATAGATCAATGGAACAGGATACAAAGCCCAGAGAAAAACCCATGCACATATGGTCAACTAATCCATGACAAAGGAGTCAAGGATATACAATGGAGAAAAGACAGTCTCTTCAATAAGTGGTACTGGTAAAACTGCACAGCTACATGGAAAAGAATGAAATTAGAACACTCTGTAACACCATACACAAAAATAAACTCAAAATGCATTAAAGACCTAAATGTACAACTGGACACTCTAAAACTGTTAGAGGAAAACATAGGAAGAACACTTTATGACATAAATCACAGCAATATCTTTTTTGACCTACCCCTAGAGTAATGGAAATAAAAACAAAATTAAACAAATGGGACCTAATGAAACTTAAAAGCTTTTGCACATCAACAGAAACCATAAACAAGATGAGAAGACAACACTCAGAATGGGAGAAAATATTTGCAAAGAAAGATATGGACAAAGTATTAATCTCCAAAATATATAAACAGCTCATGCAGCACAATATTTAAAAAACAACTCAATTCAAAAATGGGCAGAAGACCTAAATAGACATTTCTCCAAAGAATATATACAGATTGCCAACAAACACATGAAAGGATGCTCAACATCACCAATCATTAGAGAAATGCAAATCAAAACTACAATGAGGTATCACCTCGCACCAGTTGGAATGGCCATCATCAAAAAATCTAGAAACAATAAATGCTGGAGAGGATGTGGAGAAAAGGAACCATCTTGCACTGTTGGTGGGAATGTAAATTGATACAGCCATTATGGAGAACAGTATGGAGGTTCCTTAAAAAACTAAAAATAGAATTACCATATGACCCAGCAATCCCACTACTAGGCATATACCCAGAGAAAACCATAATTCAAAGAGACACATGCATCCCAATGTTCATTGTAGCAGTATTTACAATAGCCAGGTCATGGAAGCAACCTAAATGCCCATCAACAGACGAATGCATAAAGAAGATGTGGTACATATATACAAAGGAATATTACTCAGCTATAAAGAGGAACAAAATTGGGTCATCTGTGGAGACGCGGATGGACCTAGAGACTGTCGTACAGAGTGAAGCAAGTCAGAAAGAGAAAAACAAATATTGTATAATAATGCATGTATGTGGAATCTAGAAGAATGTTACAGATTAACTGGTTTGCAAGGCAGAAATAGAGACATGGATGTAGAGAACAAATGTATGGACACAAAAGGGGGAAAGCGGTGGGGGGTGGTGATGGTAGTGGGATGAATTGGGAGATTGGGATTGATATATATACACTAACATGTATAAAGTAGACAACTAATAAGAACCTGCTGTGTAAAAAAAATAAAATGAAACTTAAAAAATGAACAAAAGTCATTGAAATGACATCAAGGAATGTGTTAATTAGCAGATTTGACATAGATGATTGGAAAAATTCGTGAATTGGAAAATGGACCTGAAAAATGAACTAGAATTCAGTATACAGATAAAGAAATGGCACATACGAGATATCAAATGGCATTGGGGCTAGAATGAGAAAAACCAAAATTGGAATTCCAAAAGGAAGGCAGAGAGAAAATGTGGTAAAGATGGTATTCTAGTCTATGGTGTAACGGCAAGTAATTTTCCAGAATTAATGAAAAGCATGAATCATCATTTTGATGAAGCCCTTTTACTTTACCTGATTGAGAAATTAAAACAATTCTATATCTAGATTCTTATTAGTAAAAATTCCAAACAACAACAACAAAAAAGACAAATAAAATAATCTTGTAAGCCACTCCTATACTCCTCACCCCCCAACCGAAAGTATACATTACCAAACATGGGTAGGGCAATGTAAGAAAGGAAAATTGTGGCCCAATATCATTTATGATCATAGATACAAAAATAATAAAATATAAGTACATCAAATGTAATGACTGAAACATTTACCCAATGAATGAAAGAATAGTTTAATCTCTTAATACAATTCATTGGAGAGATGACATTGAGTAAAAAAGAAGAAGAATGATAAATTAAATAGATGTAGAAAAAGTACATAAAAAGTTCAATTCCAACTCATGATACAAATTCTTAGCAGTCTGTAAAAAAATTATTTTCCATAACCTCACAAAAGTTATCTGCGAATATATTACAAGGAACATCATACTTAATGGTGAGAGGTTAGAAGCACTTTCTTTAAAGTTGGAGTTAGGATGAGTATACCTGTTTTTACACCTACCATTAAACATTTTATTAGAGAATGTAGAAGTGCAATCAGAAAAGAAAATAAAGCAACAACGAAAAAAGTGGAAGTTTAAGAATTGCAAAGGATGAAATATAATCACAGCTGTTGCAAATGATAAGATTATACATAAATAAAATCAATCTAATAAAGTATTTGAATCAGTACTAATAAAAGTATTTAGACAATTTGCTGAATTAAATCTCAAAATAGAAATTTTGGTACATAGCATTCCTAGGTACCAGGAACAATCAATTAGAGAATGTAATGATCTCATCCTCAATAGTAACAAAAATATATAAGTTACTCAGGAATAAATCTAAAAAAACATGCAAAATTTTTACAGAAAGAGTTCTCAAAATTGAGAACTAAATGAGGGACAAACACATATTTGTTTGTCCCTCAAACACATACATATGTATATATATAGACACACACATACAGATACAGTGATCATGGAAGAATGGCAAGAGTCAATATTATAAAGAAGTCAGATCCACTGGTTTTAATCTAAAACTTTTATTCACTGCAAAAGTTCTAGCAGATTTTTATTTTTGGAGAACTTAGCCAGCTTCTTGTAATATTCACATAGGAAAATAAATGGCCAAAATAATTTTTAAAATTTAAGGAAAAATGAAATAGAATTTCCTGTTATGAAATATCTATACAGCTAGAATGATTTATACTCATTGATATTGGTGCAGTGTCAGACAAATATAAAAGTAGGACAAAATATGGAGCATAGAAACAGACTAATGCACATAAGAATCTTATTGAATGACAAATGTGTCATTACAACTCAATGAGAAATGAATAGCCTATTCATTGAAAGATGTTAGAACAATTGGCTATCCATATGGAAGATAATAACATTATTATCAACATACTGTAAACAAAAGTAAACTCCAGATGCATAAAACATGTAAGATGAATTTTTTTTAATTTAGAAAAATAAGAGGAGCATGATTTAATGATATAGAAGCATGGAAAACTTCCTAAGCAAGCCAAAACCATGAATATATAAATATTGATAAATTAGATGCCATTCAAAAAATTCTGCACTAAGAAAGATATCATAATAAAGTTTTCTTTTAAGCCACAAAGTATTAAAAGGTATTTGCAACACCCATAACTGACACAGCGTTAGATTTTAGGACATATACAAAACAGAAAGGGATAAACAATTCAATAAGATATGGACAATAAAGATGAAAAGATAATTCCCTGAGGAAGAGATCTAAATAACCAAAATAAACATAAAAAGATGCTCTAATTCTAATCAGGGAATTCAAATTAAGATAATCTTGGGTCTTCATTTCACACTCATCCAACTGACACAAATGAAGAAATCTGTTTATATCAAGTATTGGCAAGGATGAAACAGGAATTCTCAAGTGTGGATATGTAAATTGAAAACCATTGTATTGGTCAGGGTCCCAGCAGGAAACAGATGACACATTCAAAAGAAGTAACTGAAGAGCGTTTAATGAAGGGACTGTTTACAGAGCTGAGAGTAAGGGTTAAGAGAAACTGACAAGGGATGGTAAAGCACTCGTAGGGTTGGTAACAGGAGGAAGCTGTTACTACACATTGCATAATACTCTCTAGGCCCATCCATGTTGTCACAAGTGGTAAGATTTCATTTTTTTTTAATGGCTCAGTAATATTGCATTTTATATCTATCTATCTATCTATCTATCTATATATGTCACATGTTGATCCATTCATCTATCGATGGCCACTTAGGTTGCTTCCACATCTTGGCTCTTGTAAATAATGCTGCAATGAATATAGGGGCACACATATCTTTTCAAATTTGTGTTTTTGTTCTATAAGGAAAAATACCCAGAAGTAGAACTGCTGGATTGTATGGTAGTTCTATTTTAATTTTTTGAGGAAACTTCATACTATTTTTCATAGTAGGTGCACCAATTTACATGCCCACCAACAGTGCATGAGGGTTCCTTTCCTCCACATCTTTGCAAACACTTGTCATTTGTTGTCTTTTTGATAACAGTCATTCTGACAGGTGTGAGATGGTATCTCATTGTGGTTTTGATTTGCATTTCCCTGATGATAAATGACCTTGAGCATCTTTTCATGTGTCTGTTGGTCATCTGTATGTCTTCTTTGGAAAAATGTCTGTTCAGGTCCTCTGCACATTTTTTAATCAGGTTGTTTGTTTTTTTGATGTTGAGTTGTATGAGTTCTTTGTAATATTTTGGATATTAACCCCCTGTTGGATATATCCTTTGCAAATATCATCTCCCGTTCAGTAGATGTGGTTTTTGATTTGTTGATAGCTTCTATCACTGTGCAAAAGCTTTTTAGTTTGATGTAGTCTCATTTGTCTATTCTTGCTTTTGTTTCCCTTCCCTGAAGAGACATATCCAAAAAAATATTGCTATGACTGATGTCAAAGAGCTTACTACCTATGTTTTCTTCTAGGAGTTTTATAGTTTCCAGTCTTACATTTAACTCTTTAATCCATTTTGAGTTAATTTTGTATATGGTGTAAGAAAGTAGTCCTGTTTTATTCTTTTGCATGTAACTGTCCAGTTTTCCCAACACTGTTAATTGAACATGTTGTCTTTTCCTCATTGTACAGTCTTGCCTCTGTTTTCGTAGATTAATTGCCCGTGTAAGTGTGGGTTCATTTCTAGATTCTCTATTCTGTTCCAATGATCTATGAATCTGTTTTATGCCAGTACCATAATGTTTTCATTACTGAAACTTTGTAGTATAGTTTGAATCAGGGACTGTGATACCTTCAGCCAGCTTTGTTTTTCTTAAGGATTATTTTGGCTATTTGGAGCCTTTGAGTTTGCATAAAATTTATAGAATTATTTGTTCTAGTTCTGTCAGAAATGACATTATTTTGATAGGGATTGCACTGAATCTGTAGATTGCCTTGGGTAGTATGGTCATTTTAACAATATAAATTGTTTCAGTCCCTGAGCACAATATATTTTTATTTGTCTCTATTGTCTTCAGTTTCTTTCATCAACGTCTCATAGTTTTCTGAGTACAGATTTTTTACCTCCTTTTAGATTTATTCCTAGGTATTTTATTCTTTTTGATGCAATTGTAAATGGGATTGTTTTCTTCATTTCTCTTTCTGAAGGTTCATTGTTAGTGTATAGAAACTCATCAGAATTCTGTATATTAATTTTGTATTTTGCAACTTCACTGAAATTCATTTATTAGTTCTAATATTTTTTGGCAGCATGTTTGGAACTTTCTATATACAGAATCTTGTTATCTGCAAAAAGAGAAAGTTTTACTTCTTCCTTTCCAGTTTGGATTCCTTTCATCTCTTTCTCTTGTCTGTTTCCTCTGGCTAGGACTTTTCATACTATGTTGAATAAAAGTGGTGAGAGTGGACATACATGCTTTGTTCTTAATCTTAGAAGAAATGTTTTCAGCTTTTCACCATTGAGTATGATGTTGGCTGTGGGTTTGTCATTAGAAGTCCTTTAATATATTGAGGTATGTCCCCACTATACCCATTTTGTTGAGAGGTTTTATCATAAACGGATGTTTAATTTTGTCAAAAGATTTTTCTGTACCTATTGAGATGATAATATTATTTTTATGCTTCAACTTGTTAATGTGGTGTGTCATATCAATTGAATTGTAGATATTAGAACATCCCTGCATCCCTGGGATAAATCTCACTTGATCATGATGTATGATCCTTTTAATGTATTGTAAAATTTGACTTGCTAACATTTTGTTGAGGATTTCTGTATCTATGTTCCTCAGGGACATTGGCCTGGAATTTCCTTTTTTTTGTGATGTCTTCATCTGGTTTTGGTATCAGGGTGATGCTGGCCAGTCTATCATCAGTAGAATGTATGTAGTGGTATCTTATTGTGGCCTTAATAGGCATTTGACTAATACTAGCGATGTTGGGTATACTTTAATTTTCTACTTCTATTCTTTGGGAAAGTGTTTTTATTAAAATCTTTTGCTCATTCCCCACCCCCACCCCTCCATGGGTCGTTTTATTGAGTTGTAAGAGTTCTTTATATATTTTAGGTACAAATCCTTTATCAGATATATATTTTGCAAATATTTTCTTTTCCATAGCTTGCTGTTTCATTTAAAGCATATCAGTGGTTGCTAGGAGCTAGGAGGGTGGGAGAGCATTGGTTGCAAAGAGGAATGAGAGAAAATTTCTGAGGGTGATGGAAATGTTTCATATCATGATTGTGGTGGTGATTACATGACAGTATTATATTTGTTGAAACATCTAAATTTATACTTAAAATCGGTTAATTCAATTATACAAAACTTATACCTTGATAAAGCCATGAGATAAATGTTTTCATTAAGTATGGTCAATTTTAGCATTATTTTTTTTTAAATCAGTAAACACATTAGCACTATGTTGACCTTTGTATTTTTTTGTATGTTTGAATTATTTTTTAATTTTAAAATATGGGAGAACAGTGTTATTTTAGTTCTAACTTTGTAAATCTGGTTTCTTTCATGAACCATTGATTCAGTGGGGAAACTAACCTGGAGTGAAAATTATCAGTGAACATTACTAAAACGAAAAGCAGACCCATCCCCATTCGGTGTCTGAAAAGCTTAACTGTTCTATTCAAATTCTGGAATTCTAAGTTTCTGGACATTAATTTATCAATTAACTGTACATGAGCTAAGAGTGCAGTTCCGCTCCATTGAAGGGATGGCAGCTAGAAAGCACTGTGTGTAAAGCGCTACATGAAACTTCGGCTGATATTTCCATTTAGAGAGAACATTTTAGGCTTCCCAACCGCTTTGGTTAGGAAAGTTCTTTAAACATTATTAAATTGATCATCTGATTTGCAAAGAGGAATGAGTGCCATTCCAGTTGCTTGTCTGGGAATGCAGTGTGAAACAGGTGAGGGCGATAGCACAAATCCCAGAGCTTTTCCCTTGGTTGTGGAAGCTCTCCCACACATACACAGTACTGGTATGAACATGATCTCCAGTGGGCACTGGTGTCACCTGTGAGCTTCTTACAACTCCAGATGCATGGGTGGGACTTGGGCAGAGCCTAGGTGTCTGAATGTACACTTATATGTTTTAAATTTTGTCTTTGTTTCTTTTAAACGGTCTCTAGATGTGACACTTATGTACACTAAGTGTCTTAGCTCAGACTGCTTTAACAAGTAGTGTCAACTGGGTGGTTTAAACAATGAAAATTAATTTTCTCATATTCTAGAGGCTGGAAAGTCCAAGATCAAGGTGCCACAATTCTGTCCATTGCACCAAGATTTTATAATAATTAGTTAAAGAGAACCAATTACTAAATCCCTCAACCGCACATGGAATACCACTACCTTGAAAGATTTTTTCCTATCAAATTTTACCTAACATACTTTTGAAAATAAGATAACCATGTTAGTAACACTGAGTTGATATTATTTCAGTCAAAACAAAAGTAACTTGGTATGATGGATGACCTGTATAACTTTGGAGTAATGATTTTCTTAGTTTTCTTCAAATATTATAAATAGTATAACAGAATTCACTCAAGAAATTGCTGTGAATTATTGCATATACTTGTATATCTTATCTCTGGTGAGATTTTAATATCTTTTTTCCCTCAGATCACTATCTATTTCATGTGAAACACATAGCAAGTTGATTTTAAAGTAGATAAAACAATGTTAAAAAACTTTATTATGGAAAATTTCAAGCATATACAAAAGTAGAGACTAATGAATAATAATGAATCCCTCATACACTACCCATGACTTAGCTCCAGCAATCATCCCCATATGACCTGTAATATGTTACCTATACTTCCACCTTTTCCCTCATAAATTCCATGGAGTTTTTTTGAAGAAAGTATCAGAAATCTTATTACTTCACCTAGAAATATTTCAGTACATATCTCTAAAAAATAAGGACTCAAAATCATTTCTAATATTTCATGATCATGCCTGAAAGAATTAACAAGCCCATAATATCATCAAATATTGCCTCAATATTTTTATAATTTCTTTTAAAGTTTCTATGAGTATCTTAACAAGGTCCACACATTGCAACTGGTTGATTTGTCTTTTTAATATAAAAGTTTCTCCATCATCTCTTTTTTTTTTTTCCTTGTAATTTATTTGTTGAAGAAATTGGGTCTTTTGTTCTGCGGAGTGTCTCACATTCTGCATTTTGCTGACTGTATCCTATTTATTGCTTAATATATATCTTTATCCCTTACATTTCTTAATATTGGTAGGTCGATCTAGAGTTTTGATAAAAACTTGATTTAATTTTTGGCAAGAGTGCTTTAGAAGTTTTGTCCCTTTATCAGGAAGCAGCTAATGTCTGGTTGTCTTTATTTTTTGAGGAAAGCAACTTTAATAATGAAAATTTTATTAGGGCTTGATTGCAGTAAAGGCCTAAGGTGATCTAAGTTCATGTAATTGTTAAGAAAAATCAGGATAAGAATGGAGGTAGAAAAGAAACTGCTTTAGTCACACTCTCTAATTTGTTATTCGCTCCCCACCCCAACCCTAGAATATTAGGTGTTCTTCTTTGAGGACTAAAACTGTGGATGTTGAAAGAGAGTGCTTAGTAAAGGAGCACAGGGTTAAGTGTCCAGGCTCACGATGCCAGTGCCTGTAATTGTTTCTCTCAGTATTTTCAAAGATGTCATAGAAAAACACTTTCTCCCTCTTTCTCTGGAAAATTTAGTCAAAATTCTGATTTCTTTTCATAACACTCTTTATGATTCCTCTGAGGTTATAGATCTCAGAGTTCCCTGATTCTACTCAAAAAATAAGCTGGAAGGATGTCTTCTTGCCACCAACTCAAGTGGCCATTTATTCATTCTCCTGTTTATTCAAAGGGCAAATGTAAACCCCTCACTCTCTATACCCAAGACACGAGTGAGAGATTGCACAGCACATTAGAATTACATGGCTTTCAGAATCAAGTAGACTATTGTTCCAATCCTTTCTTAGTCACCAGTTAGCCCTGAGGCCTTGGGTAGGGCACTTACCTTATCTATGCCTTAGTTTTCTGTCCTACAAAATGGAACCCGTAATACCTACTTTACAAGTTTCTTGTGAATGTTAAATATCTACTTAACACCCTACCCATACTAGGCATGTGAGATTATGTGCTGTTCTTCTCACATAGTTGATAAAGACCAATGGAAGTGTTATTAGTATTGATATAAGTAGCATTTATTCAATAAACAGTTGTTTCCTACCTTTCTTTTTCTCCTTAACTCCCCATATAACTAGTATTATCTAAAAATACAGTAAAAGTGTACAGTAAGCTATCCCCAAACTAGTGCTTGGTAAAAAACTATTAACAAGAGAGTATTGAACAAAGAAAAGACATGAAGTGGTAATTGAGAGCACTCAAAGTATTTCAGATTAGAAAAAAATGGATGTTTTAAAGCCAAGGATACTGAACCATTTCTATTTTATTAATGTATGTTTTAAAGTGTAGCCTAGGCTAAATGATTTATGACAGCACTTTGTAGTATATTAGTAAGTGCCCTGTAGTATATTTTGTAAATACAATGACATTTTAGCGATAAGAGCTCTCATTACATGTCTCTGTTATTAAATCATTCCTCCAAAGACAGGTTAAACTGCCAGGTTTTGGGTAAGAATTATAGGGTTTATAGATTCATGAAGTGAAAATCAGTATGCTTGAGCTATGTAATGTATATTCACTGTGAAGGTGGAACATAGCAGAACAAGAAATGATTATAATACTACAGATGCAAAAAAGTGAGCAAAAGAAATTGTTTTTGAATAAGCCCTCCTAGAGTGACTTTTACTGTCACTCTTTGCTTGAATGAGAATAACATGTCTTTATTAGCACTATCATTTTCATTTGGCTTAATCAAAAAATTGTGACCATCTTGGCAGTATTTTCCTTAAAGACTTTAACTCAGATTGAGATTAGGACATCCTGCTGGCCTGGCTGACAGAGAGAGCTAGAATTCTGGCAGTTATCAAAAGAAATGAAAATAAAATTGATCAAGTATACATTTTGATGAGATATCACTGATTCTAATACAGCAACTGCCACATTTTCATTTATTAGAGAATTGAACCAAAAAAGTCCATAGAATGTCAATGTGGCAATCTGGTCTGATTTGACACATCTATTCAATGCAAGTCAGAACTGTCGGCTTAAGGAGTGATGTGGTTCAATTATACCTCCCAGGAGAGTCATTGCGTTGGTCCCATGCAATAAGTACTTGTTCATGAAATAAAGTTAATTAGCATGTAGATCTTTTATAACTGGATAAGTATTGATTACTGAGTTTTCTACTCAGGACAATGACAATAAAAGTCTTCATTTCATACCCTTCTTGTCCTGTGGAACCTTGTTTACAGACTTGGGGCTACAGAACACCAAGACAGGATTTCAAGTGCAGTAAAAGAACTTACAGCACATAATCTCTTTGCAAGGGCATATGATACTTTTGCAATGGTATACATCAGTGGTCCTCAAACTTTAGCTTACATCAGAATGACCTGGAGAGCTTGTTAAAATACCAACTAGTTGGGCCCCTGACCCCTGAGTTTTTGATTCAATAGGCCTGTGTGGTTTCCATGAATTTGCATTTCTAACCAGTTTCCAGGTGATACAGCTGCTGCTGGTCTGGCTACCACTCATGAGATGCTCTGGTGTTTATGTTGTTGATGTAAATATGCCACTTCCTATTTCCTAGCAGTCAGGAGAGGGTAGTGACAGCTTGAGGAGTCTCAGACAGCTACCTTGCATTTATTCGTTTACTCAATAAATACTTATTGAGTACCCATATAGTCTCACTAGGCCTTAAATATACAGGTATGAATAAGACTTAGATCATCATTGCTTTCAACATGCCTAAAAGCTAAATATGGAATTCTGGTAGTGTGAGTATTATAAGGAGGTTATAAAACAAGAGAGCGAGATATCACCCAGATTTATGGGGTGGACAGGAAAGTCTTCTTGGAGAATGTGAAACCTACACTTACTTTTCTGATATCCCCACTAAAAAAAAAGCTATAACTTTTGGGCCAGTGTCCTCTCTGCTGAATTAATGTGAGAGCTTTCTTAGAATCTTCAACCTGGCACCTCTCTCAGCTGCTCACAAAAACCCCACAACATCACTACTGTCTTATAAAAATGCAAAGACAATCACATCACTCTCATGCCTAAAATTTCCTGTCTTCAGAATAAATACCAAACTTCTCCTTCCTTATCTTTTCCAGGCTACACTTGTAATCTACAAACATGGTACCATCCACCCAAACACCTTATTCTCCAGTCCTGTGGTACTTTGTGCTCATCCTGAACACATCCTTTTCTCTCTCACCTCTAGGATGTTGATATGCTCTTTTCTCCATCTAGATTTTTTATTTTGTCCCTGTATTGCCCACCTCCATCTTATCTGTCACAGCTCAATGTTCTGGTCCTCTGTGAAGCCTTTCTTGACAGTCTGGAAGATAAGCACTTCTGTCTCTGTGTTATAAACATTTGGTAAATATATCCTTGTTAGCCATGATGGGATAATTATTTGTTGACTTGTTTATCTTGTAGATGAGACTGGATGGCAGATACTATGAATCATTCATTTTGTAATCATAGTACTTACACAAACTAGGTACATAATAGGTGCTCAATTAATTAGCTGCTGAATAAATTAATGAAAAAATGGGGATACATGAAAAAGAGGGGTCAGCTATTTCTACCTTAGAGATTACTCTAGCTGATTATTTTTTACTTAATACCAGTTTAAAATATCTGAATGAGAGAATCTGACAGATACAGCTTGTGTCTAGAGTACATTATTTGTTCTCTAAGCTGTGACATGTGGGGGACAGGGTAGAGTTGTGTAATACATAAGGTTTTCTCTTATCAGCTGTGGGTAGGTAAGTTAACCCAGCGGTCCCCAACCTGTTTGGCATCAGGGAACAGTGTCGTGGAAGACAATTTTTCCATGGACTGGCAGGGGGGAATGGTTCAGGCAATAATACGAGCAATGGATCAGGCGGTAATGTGAGCGATGGGGAGTGCTGGGGAGCGGCAGATGAAGCTTGGCTCGCTTGCCTGCCGCTCACCTCCTGCTGTGTGGCCTGGTTCCTAACAGGCCACAGACTTGTATTGGTCTGTGGCCCGGGGGTTGGGGATCCCTGAGTTAACCCACAGAAAGGGTGACAAAGGGCATGAGTAAAAATGATAGATTCATGTCTCACATTTGTCTCTTTTCAACCCCCCAAATATCACTGATATTAGTGTAAAGATATTAATCCACAAGAACAAAAATAACTAGAAAAAAGAAAACAGCAGATCAGAGATTCAATAAAATGTGGGGAGATGAGAAGCAAAAGGAAAATAATAATCAGTTTAGGAGAACAGAGAAAGTTTAAGCTAATTAACTGCAGAGAGGAGTAATGAATGAGCCAATTTACTCCATGGAATTCTGAGAGCCTTGATGATTGGAGGCACCCCAGATAGGGAGAATGAAGGGTGATACATAGAGTTTCCACAGGGGATTCTTTTCTAGCAATTTGGGGAAAATTTATGTTTTTCTGAATCCAGAGAAAAAATCGGTTGGGAAAAGAATTACAATTCCCCTACTAGAATTAAAGCTTAATAATCACCACAGAGATGTTTACTAGTTTGAAGAAATAGTCTGATGTCAAGTTGGGAGCAAGTGCAGGAATCACTGAGGTGCAGAGTTGAAGGATAAGATTGACATTTCCAGAACTAGGGTATGAGCAGGGAGGGGTGAAGCAGTCAAGATCTAATCAAGGGCTGTTGCTATGCTGTAAGTGTGTGTTTGTGACCCCGTCTACTGCAAAGAGTGTATCATTCTTGCCAATGAAATAAATATCAATACACATATATGCATAGTATACTTTAAATAAATCCTTAGACTGTTGTTCCAAGAAATAACAGTTCTGGAAGCAAAATAAGTTCTTAAGTTGGCAATTTCCACACGTGATTCTGTATAGTGCTATTAACTGTGTTAGGATATAAGAATATTGTGTTAACTCATTAATGTTAGCTCACTTTTTCCAATATTTAAAAATACTCCATAGGCTACAGTGGTTTGTAAATACTTTAACAGAAGAAATGCAAGGGGAAGAAAAGAACATTGTTGTAGAATATTAGACAGATAATTAGTAACTGATCTAAAATCTGAATCAGCAAAAGCAATATAGATTTCAATGGTAAAACCAAATCAGGGCAAGTGAGCGAAACATTTTCATTATTAAAAAAGGAAAGAAGATTTCATGAAGTAACATATAGCCTAAAGTTCAACTTGAAGATTTTTTTGGACTCACTCTACCAACACTGTCACAAAATGAAAGAAATTTTTCTATGAAATGTAATATTTGTTATAAAATAAAGATTAAGACTAATGGATAGAACTATAAGTGCTTTGTGTGTTTTAAAATTTAGTTTTAAGGAAAATAATTTTAAAATATTTTACATATTTGTAGTGTTATCTTTCAAATACTTTGATATTTATTTATCATTTACTTTTATTTTGTGTTTCCTTCTTTTGATATTTTAATGTCAAATGTCTATATCTAGTAAAGATCATTTTTATATGTTATTAAAATATATAATCTTCTCAAAATAATATTGATTCATAATAATCAATAAACTATGTGTTTATTACTATCTTTTACCCCAAACCTCTGCAAATTTAGTTTGACTCTATCACAGAAAAATCATTTACTACTTATTATTATGGTCACTCATTATCATTTAAAAGCACTCAGATGAAGCTCTATGAAAAATACAAATTAACTTATGATTTGGGGAATTTCCAAGAATTCCTGAGAATTCTGATTCCTTAGTCCAGAATCAATGAAGAACTTGGAAGTACAAGAAAGGAATTGAACACAGAGGAGCTGCTGGAGCATCTGTATTGAGAGGAACAATGATCCAGCATACAGTCAGAGACTAGCGCCCCTCTCCCTCCAAGCCTAATCCCCTACCCCACCCCACCCCCAACCAATGGATACTGGGAGTTAAGCCTAGGTCACAGAACAAGTCTCAGTAAATTTAAGAAGACCGAAATCATATCAAGCATCTTTTCCAGCCACAATGTTATGAGACTAGAAATTAACTATAAGAAGAAAACTGCAAAAAACACAAACATGTGGAGGCTAAACAATATGCTACTAAACAAAGAATGGGTCACTGAATAAATCAAAGAGGAAATTAAAAGATACCTAGAGACAATGAAAACAGAAACACAATGATCCAAATTATATGGAATGCAGCAAAAGCAGTTTCAGGAGGGAAGTTTATAGAGATACAAGCTTAACACAGGAAACGAGAAAAATCTCAAATAAGCAACCTAACCTAATACCTAAAGGAACTAGAAAAAGAACTAACAAACCAAGTTAGTAGAAGGAAAGAAATATCAGATCAGAAATAAATGAAATAGAAACTAAAAAATAAATTTAAAAGATCAATGAAAGTAAAAGCTAGTTCTTTGAAAAGATAAACAAAATTGATAAACCTTTATCCAGACTCCTCAAGAGAAAAGAGAAAGGGCCCAAATCATTAAATCAGAAATGGAAAAGGAGAAGTTACACCAACAGCACAGAAATACAAAGGATCATAAGAGACTAATAAGAACAACTATATGCCAATAAAATGGACAACCTAGAAGAAATGGATAAATTCCTAGACATGTATAATCTCCCAAGACTCGATTAGGAAGAAGTAGGAAATATGAACAGTAATGAATTTGAATCAGTAATTTAAAAACTCCCAAGAAACAAAAGTCCAGGACCAGTCGATTTCACAAGTGAATTCTACCAAACATTTAGAGAAGAGTTAACACCTATCCTTCTCAAGTTATTCCAAAAACTTGCAGAAGATGGAATCCCTCCAGATTCACTCTATGAAGCCAGCATCACCCTCATACAAAAACCAGAAAAATAATCACCAAAAAAGAAAATTATAGGCCAATATCCCTGATGAACATAGATGCAAAAATCCTCAACAAAATATTAGGAAACCAAATTTAACAATACACTAAAAGGATCATACACCATGATCAAGTGTGATTTATCCCAGGGATGCAAGGATTTTTCAATATCCACAAATCAATCAGTGTGATACATCACATTCACAAATTGAAGAATAAAAATCTTATGATCATCTCAACAGGTACAGAAAAAGCCTTTGACAAAATTCAACATCCATTTATAAATATAAAAACTCTAAATAAAGTGAGTATAAGGGAACATACCTCAACATAATAATGGCTAAATATGACAAGGCCACAGATAACATCATACTCAACAGTGAAAATCTGAAAACATTTCCTTCCAGATCAGGAACAAGACAAGGATGCCTACTCTTGCCACTCTTATTCAACATAGTATTGGAAGTCCTAGCCACAGCAATCAGAAAAGAAAAAGAAATAAAAGGGATCCAAATTGGAAAGGAAGAAGTAAAACTCTTACTGTTTGCAGATGACATGATACTAAACATAGAAAATCCTAAAGATAACACCATAAACTTCCTAGAACTCATCAATGAACTTGGTAATGTTGCAGGATACAAAAGTAATATACAAAAAATCTGTTTCTACACAGTAACAATGAACTCTCAGAAAGAGAAGTGAATAAAACAATTCCATTATAATTGCATCAAAAAATACCTAGGAATAAATCTAACTGAGGAGTAAAGGATAAAAGGCCTGTAGTTTGAAAACTGTAAAGTATCGATGAGAGAAAATGAAGATGGCACAAACAAATGGAATATGTGCTCATGGATTAGAAGAATTAGTATTATTTATATCACCATACCACCCAAGGCAATCTACAGATTCAAGGCAATTCCTATCAAAATACCAATGGCATTTTTCACAGTACTAGAACAAATAATTCTAAAATTTGTATGCAAACACAAAGACCCTGAATAGCCAAAACAATCTTAAGAAAAAAGAACAAAACTGGACGCAACATGCTTCCTGACTTCAAACTATTCTACAAAGCTACACTAATCAAAACAGTATGGTACTGGCACAAAAACAGACACATAGACCAATGCAACAGAATTGAGGACTCAGAAATCAACCCACTTTTATATGGGCAATTAGCCTATGAGAAAGGAGACAAGAGTATACAACAGGGAAAAGACAGCCTGTTCAATTAATGGTGTTGAGAAAACTGGACAGTTACATGCAAGAAAATCAAACTGGACTATGTTCTCATACCATATACAAAAATAACAAAAATAAACTCAAAATGGATTAAAGACCTAAATGTAAGAACTGAAACCATAAAACTCCTAGAAGAAAACAAAGGCAGTGCACTCTTTCACATCAGTCTCAGCAATTTTTTTGTTTTTGGATATGTCTCCTCAGGCAATGGAAACCAAAGCAAAAATAAGCAAATGGGACTACATCAAAGCAAAAAGCTTCTGCACAGTGATGGAAACTATCAACAAAATGAAAAGGCTGCCTGCTGAATGTGAGAAGATATTTGCAAATGATATGTCCAACAAGGGGTTAATATCCAAAATATACAAAGAACTCATACAACTCAACATCAAAAACAAAACAAAACAAACAAAAAACACCAAACAACCTATTTAAGAAATGACCTGAAGATCTGAATAGACATTTTTCCAAAGAAGCCCTACATATAGCTAACAGGCACATGAAAAAGTGCTCAACATCACTAATCATGAGGGAAATGCACATCAAAACCACAATGAGATATCACCTGTCAGAATGGCCATCATCAAAAAGGCAACAAATAATAAATGTTGGTGAGGGTGTGGAGAAAAGGAAACTCTCATGCACTATTTGTGGGAATGTAATTTGGTACAATCACTATGAAAAAAGGATGGAGTTTCCTCAAAAAAATTAAAAATAAAACTACTATATGATCCAACAATTCCACTCCTGGGTATGTATCTGAAGAAAACAAAAATATTAATTAGGAAAGATGTAGGCACCCCTATGCTCACTGCAGCATTATTTACAATAGCCAAGATACGGAAGCCAGAAGATGTGGTATGTATATACAATGGAATGTTACTCAGCCATAAAAAGAATGAAATCTTGCCATTTGTGACAACATGGATAGACCTAGAGTGTATCATCCTAAGTGAAATAAGTCAGAAAGAGAAAAACAAATATCGTATATTAACGCATATATGTGGAATCTAGAAAAATGGTACAGATGAACCCGTTTGCAAGACAGAAATAGAGACATAGATGTAGAGAATAAATGTATGGACACCGAGGGGGGAAAACAGGGGGTGGGGTGGGATGGTGGTGGTGGGATGAATTGGGAGATTGGGATTGACATATATACATTAATATGTATAAAACAGATGACTAAGAACCTACTGTATAAAAATAAATAAATTAAATTAAATTAAACAAAACAAAACAAAACAATGAATGAAATGAAGCAAAACAACACCGAAACAGAGTCATAGATACAAAGGAGGATCAGGTGGTTGCCAGAGGGGAGGAGGATTTGGAAAGCGAGAAATAGGTGATAGAGATTATGAGGTGCAAACTTCCAGTTGCAAATGTCATGTTTATGAAATGTACAGCATGGGGGAATATAGTCAATAATTATATATTTGTATGGTGACAGATGGTAACTTAGATTTATCCTCATGATCATTTTGAAATGTATATGAATATTGTATAACTATGTTTTATACCAGGAAATAACATGTTATTTTAGGTCAATTATACTTCAAAAACATACAAACAAACACATAGAAAAAAAGATCAGATTTTTGGTTACCAGAGGCAGGTATGTAGGGCAGGGGGAATTGGATGAAGGCAGTCAAAAGATACAAACTTCCAGTTATAAGATAAATAGTTACAATATGATTACTATAATTAACTCTGCAGCATGTTATGAATGAAAGTTGTTAAGAGAGTAAATCCTAAGAGTTCTCATCACAAGAAAAAACCTTTTTTTCTATTTCTTTAATTTTGTATCTATATGAGATGATGAATGTTCACTAGACTTATTGTGGTGATCATTTGATGATATATATAAGTCAAATCATTATGCTGTACGCCTTACACTTAATCAGTGTTGTGTGTCAATTATATCTCAATAAAACGGGAAGGAAAAAAGTCACCATCAATAAACAAGGAAAGAAGTTGTAATTTCTTTATTTTGAAACATTTCGATAAAATAAAGCTTTCTAAGTATCAGTTAATCCTAATAGGAACCATTCAATCTTATTCAGTAGTCTTCAGCATGGGAAAACTAACATTTCTGAATTTAAGAGGCTCTGCAGTTACAAAAACTGCCTATAACAGATTATTTGTAAATATTAACCATAATTACAGGTGAATATCCTGGATTATCTTGTTTTCTTATGGTTGTGGAATGTTGTGGATTACGACTCTGAGACTCATTTTGAACCTCTTTTAATTTTCACTACATAGCAAATTCATTTTTGATACTGTCTCTGCCACAGAAAGGTTGTCATAATTAAGTGAAAACCAAGGATAATCCCCAAGCTGCTTTCAACTAAAGTCACCATCCCTGCTCATCCCCTTATGTTGTGATAATACCTTGTGTTTTGAAGCCAGATATTGAATGCATTCAACAACGTTCACTTATTTAAGAAATATTTGTTGAACCTCTCCAATTGGCACGTGCTTTGTTAGTTTTTGATGGATGTATAAACACGGGTAATTTTTATAACTTCTCTGAGGTTTGGTTTTATGATCTATAAGACAGTAATAATTTTTCTTGTTTTTATATGTTTGCATGTGGATAAATAATCAGCTCATTCATGGGTAGATATACAATAACTGCTATTTCCTTGTAATTATACATACACATGAACAAATTTACTTGAGTTATTTGGCACACATTTGGGCATAGGAGCTACAAAAATCCAGGCAGCAGGAAGGAAATATAATAAATACTAAAGGAATAAGAAGTCTGCAAACTAAGAATAAGTCAAATACTGAGAATTAACTACTCATTACAATACCACATGCATCTATAGAGTTCTTTCTTAGGCACCATGAGAGCAGAGCAGTGAATCAAAACATTAAGAATGGAAGGTTGGTTAGTGATCTAAAATCAGTCGAAAGACCGATTACTAAAATTCATGCACTTCTGTCTAGGTTGGTTGGTTCTTTGAAACCTCTCAATTATTTGACACAGAATTCTGATAAACTAATAAGCATTTTCCTACCATACTAGGAAAAGCAAATTAGAATAGATTACAATCCGAAGGCACACCAATATGCTCAAGCAGCAGTTGACAATCTAACCAAGAATCAGTGGGCAGAAGAATCAATGAAATTAGGTTCAACAACTACATACACAGATGACTGAGATGTTACAACCTAGCTCAATAATTTATGTTCAAAATAAAGCTCATAAATATAACCAAACTATAGAGAAAAGGGCCAATAATGTTTGAAATACTCTGTTTAGAAAGGCAAGGTAGTGAATTATAAAGATCAGAAAGATTTTTTTTTATGTAGAAAAAGAATGGTATAATGTTGTTTTAAAGGTTAAATTACAATTTTTGGTATTCTTTAAAATGTAATTACATGCAATACAAGAGTCCATGATAATACTGAATAATAGAGGCATTATTTAATACACTCTATATAAAATTGAGCCAACTTTTAATAATACAAATAGTTTATTTCTTTTAGAAAATACAAAAACATCTAATAAGAGGCTATAAGAGGATATATCCACAGGCACCAATTCAAATAATGCTTCAGTTAAGTATTCTTGGCACATGAACAAGTACTGGGGGGCTATAAATTCCTTTCAACATTTATTTAAGACATCATAAAGTAAACACAGCAGGAAACTAGGTAAAGAGTATATTCAGTTTGGTGTGTTACGGCACTGAATCTAAGACTGTTACGTGTAATATGGTGTGGCAGTCAAGCAAAAGCATAAGAATATGTAAAAGTCAGAGGTTCAAACTTGTAGTTAGAGAATGAGGAATAAAAGCAGACCAATTAAAGATTAATTCTTCCCCTTGTTAGTTGTAGGAGCCCTTGACATTACAGGTATATTGACTAGTATTAAATGTAATTTAGTGTAAAAATTCTATCTGATTCCATGCTAGGTGTTTTACTTTCTTTTGGATAATCTGTTTTTCCTGATTGAAAATGATTTTCTGTAAGAATCTGGGGCTTACTCTTGCATCATGTTCTAGTTCTCACAGAAAAAGGGAACTAGCTCATCATATTTTATCTGCAGGGTTGACATCAAGGATACATGATCTGTGCAGTTTCACAGGCCCCATACTCAGAAGGGGCCCATGCTTGGTTTAATGCTCTGATACCCCCTGCTTGAAATTCTTAATACTTTTTAACCAGGGGCCTTGTATTTCCATTTTTCACTGGGTTCTCCAAATCATATAGGTGGTCTTGTTTAATCTGTCTTATAGGTCTGCCCAATTAGTCTATGAAGTGGTGCTTTTGGTGTTAAAAAATAAATAGTCCTAATACTTATATTACAATCAACCATAAATTAATTCTAAAATATGTGTGGCTCTTTCCTCTTTTTCATGTGCTACTTCTCTCTTCTCTAGTTAAGTTATCCTATGAGACAAGAAGACCAATGGAAAACTGAAACAGAGAGCCCAGAAACAGATTTCCATATATATGCACACTTGTTACTTGACAGACATGCTATTGGAAATCAAGGAGGGGAAATGCAATGGATGCTGCAGTAGATGGTACTAATACATTGGGGGAAAAAAGAAAATTATATTTCTAACTCTTACCAAACCAAAAAATCAAGTCTGGATAGACTAAAATACTAATTGTGAAAAGCAAAATGTAGACTAATAAATGTGAATATAAAATATAAAAAATATAATAGAAATAAAATAAAAATATAATATAATATATAATATAAAAAAATGAGATTTTTCGCTCATCAAGACACTCTATAGGAAGTAAAAAGTCAAATCACAAAATTTGAGAATATATTTACACACCATAGTTTAGAAATGACTAACATCTGGAAGAAAATTTTAAATAGTTCAATAGATTATTGGGCAAAATATTTGAATAGGTACTTCAAAGAAGAGGAAACTTGAATAAACAATAACCAAGAGAAAATATACTCAGATTCAGTAATAATCAAGGAAATGCAAATAAAAATTAGCATGAAATACCATATCACACCCGCTAAACAAGTAAAAAGTTTACGTCTATATATTATCAAACATCAGAGAAGACATGAATCAATAGAGACTTTCATACATTGTTCAATGAATCATAAATTGCAAAACTTCTATAAAAGAATTGGTTTTACTGAATATGAAATACACGTGCCCCATGACCCACCAATTCTATTACTAGGTTTCAATAAATTAGATAATTCTTATTTATGCATACAGAATACATATGCATTCATAGCAGCATAGATCTTAATAGAGTAGATTGAATATATAAAGTGGGATATCATCTTTCAATGACATAATACAGCAATGACAATGAATTTACTACAGCTACAAACATCACCAGAGATGAATTTCACAAACATAAGAGTGCATGAAAGATATATAACTTAAAATATTCATATGGTATATTTCCATTTATATTAGGTTCAAAAGCAAGCAAAACCAAATAATACATTGTTAGGGGCACATACATAAGATGCTTAAATCATAAAAAGCAACCACATTTTTCTCACATCAGTGAGGATAGTAGTTATTCTTAGGTATAGGAAGAGAGGATATACCGTCAAAGACAACTGGATCAGGGACTTGTAAGTTACTCGTAATGTTTATTTCTTAATGAGCGTTTTGGCTACTTTGATGTTGGCTTAGTTATTATTCTTTAAAATACACATGTAGGTTTTATACTCTCTTCTAATGTATGAATGTATTTCACAATCTTAAAAAAATGCCATGTGGTTCAAGGCACTAGGCACCTAAAATCTACAGAACTTAAACACATTTTAAGGGGATCTACATATTGTTGACAAACCTTCAGTGAAAATGACAAATTAATTCCTAACTCTTGTACACAAAATCTGCCAGGAGAAACAGTATTATATTCATTTATGCATTAAAGGTTTTTTTTAAAGAACATTATTTGCTGAATCCTGTGCTCGTTGTTTTTGTAATAAACATGAATATAATATGCATCTGATTGTAGGAAGCATAAGGTCTTGATGGAGAGAAAAAGATGTAAATAAATTGGTAGGAGTGGTGAGTTCTACAAGGAGAACAATGACCTATACCTTCAAATCTCCAATAATATTTAAGGTTATAGGTTCCCCTCCAAAAAACTTCACTTCCTAAGAAGAGATATTATTTAAAGTTTTTAAATACAGATTAGAGCTGGTTTTCTAGGAATGAAGACTTGAAAGAGACAGATGTCTTGAGTATGTCACGTGTATGGCCTCTTAAGTCTCACTTCCCTGCTGCCCTTGTGTAAGGGCCAGGGTTTCTTCCATAATGTGGGTAAGAAGAGGTGGTGAGGGTGATAGAAACCGAGGCTGAGGTGAGGATAGAAACTGCAGACTAAATAATGACAAGGCTATTATGCCATTCTATGGTATTTGGACTCTAAGTGATGGAGAACCATCAAAAGACAGGTGTCATCAAGGTGAACAGTCACATCTCTATGCAGCCTAAGCTTTTCTAAAGTTAAAAGAAGAGAAAAGGCAAATACAGGTCTCTTCGAGAGATTGAGCATGAAGCTAGAAAATGATGGGGCACTGTGGAAGCAAAGTTGATCAGCTGAAAATGAAAAACTGAACTTTCATCAAAATTTTGAACCTTTTAAAACTGATGTAGCTATGGGTGAGTGGAAATTTTCCTTTTTCCTTTCTTTTGGATATAAGGATTGTTGAAGATTTTTTTTTGAATGGACTGGGGTGCAAGAGAAGCTTTGCCCAAGGCCCCTTATTCTTACTGTGCAACTAAAGCAAAGATTTTTCTACCTGGCTTGTCTGCCTTTGACTCCATGGTTCCTTAAGAAATAATCCACTGTATTTATTTTAAGTCCACGGTACTGTCACTTTATGTGCTTTAGAGTTGTCTACTCCAAAAGAACATTATTTCAAATGGGAGATGACATTACTGGTATTAAGCTACTGAAGAAGTAGTATCTAAAATCATTACTGCTATTCCAGCTGGGAGATGCAAAGGCTAAGCTGTTTATTTTGATTGTCTTGTTTATATTTTCAATTCGAACCACTGAAGACTTGGTTACAGAAAGCAAGAATTTGGAGCTGGTAAGCTAGATGCTGTAGTCTCAGCAAAGGCATCCATGATTGACAGACCCTTAAAACCTGTTAGTCAGTTTCACTGTCTTCACATGGGTCTCTCCAGTTACACTGAGAAGAGGGCCTTGATTCACTCTCTATAAGTGTTTCCTTGGAGAAGAGCTATTCAGCTTCCAAAGGACAGGAATCATACCTTTATATTTCTACCTGTTTTTGCAGAGGTGGTGCTGCAAAATATTTTTAGCTTTTCAGAAATAGCACTTTACCAGCTAGTATCAGGAGAATACTTTTGGAGCCAGACACCAGCGTCATTATTGATGCTATGAAAATCAGTATTCTATATTTAAATTGGGGGCCAGAAGAAAAAAAATTCTTAATTCTTATGAAATAAACATTTCCTCTACTAGAGATATTTCTTTCTTGCATCCCTGCATTGAACAGACTATATCAGCAGAGTTTATACCTATGATAAATGCCATTCTTAAACTTCCAAGAGAAAGACATTTATTGACTTGATCTGCAAGTGCTAATGTGATAAAGAGATACGACCATTTGGTGGTTCCTATTATGTTACTTCAGCTGCATTGTTCTCAGTTCTCTAATTGATATAGCGGTATGTATCTTTGCTCTATTAACTTATTTTGTGAACAATAGAAAGAAGAAACGTGTAAAACTTTGATATATTTCCAAACACCAAATAGAAAGTATTATTAAAATAATTTAAATCACTTAAAATTTCTAAAGAACAACAAAGTAGATTCTTCTTCCCCTTGCTCGTCAATGTGTGATCTGAGGGCTGAAGCATCAGCGTTATCTGGAAGCTTGTCAGAAATTCAGAATCCCGGGCTCCACCCTCCATCTACTAAATCAGAATCTGCACTTGAACAAGGTCTCCCGGTGATTACAATGCACATCAAAGACTGAAAAGCCCCTCTGTGGCTGACCTTTTCAAACGTACTACTGTACAAATCTGGTCATAAAAGCTGTAACTTTACCCAGAGAGTAGAATCCGAGAGGTGTGAATTCATTATAGGAAAGATCATGATTGTAGTTTAACAATGATCAAATTTGGAATTGCTTAGAAAAAATAACCTAGGTGAGTTAAATTATACATAAGTGGAAAAGTAATTTCTATGGTAACCCAGGTTTCCTAGGTGTTTAGAATTAGGAGATTGAAAGGGAATCAGTATAGTCGCTAGGGTGTGATGGTAATAGATGAAATCCTTTGCCAAATGGCAAATAAGTGAATGGCTGCAATTTGGCACCAAACTGAGATTCCTGCTGTTTTTTCAACGGTAACGCATGAAACGCTTGCTACCGATTTTGAAATTGCTGTGACATGATGAAATATAAAAAGTCATCTCGATATATGAGAGAAAAATGGTGTACAAAATGTCCATATTTATAGTACAAGGGTAAGAGCCTCCTGACACACAGCTAACGTAATGACTGAGAACCCACAATGATGATAATCCATCTTGGACATGCAAAAACAATGTTTTTAAAAGAAAATACCGCTAGAAGAAATAACTCATATCATTGAAATAACATTTAGTTTTTTTATACTGTAAATTAGGATTTCACCACAGTAAGTTTGAAAATATTTTGTTGTTACAATGCTAACAAATTGACTTTTGGCTAAAAGTCATAGGCAGGTGTAAAAAAAAAACCTCATGTTAGTTCCAAATTCTTAAGCTTAAGCAATTCCCTGAGTTGTTACCCTAGACACTAAATTCATTCAAAAGCTAACAAAGCAGGAAAAGGAATGAATTCCTTGCATCATGTTGAAGGGTTTGTTCTCTAAAATATACAATGCCCTCCCCAAAATGCTTTGTTGGTAGTGTTTTCAGTGGCTAAATAACCAAAAGCTTTTGAGTTAACATTGAATTATGAATGTCCTCACATGTTCTCCAATCTCTGACAAAAATTAATTTGTCAAACTTTCTTGAGCACCTGGTGTGCGCTGTGTTTTGGAGCATATGTCAGTGATTCAGGGATAAAGCACATTCCCCTTCAAAGAAAGAATTTGGCCATTTGCCTTTGCCTCCCATACATTCTCTATATGTATTTAAAATAGTCGTATGGCCCAGGTAAATCAGTCATGCTGCTAACTTTGCAATATCAATTTTCCAAAATCTAGGTCCTGTTTGTGAAATTTAGTATATAACAGGGCCTGAGATGTCCATCCACCTTTAAAAAATTCTCATTTAACCTCTAAGTGTGCCTATCAAATCTTACCCATTCTTCTAGACACATTTCTAATTTCACCTCTTCCATGAAACATTTTGTAATAACTGCTTTTAACACCCCTAAATCTTCGGTGTTATCTCCCTCATATGTACTCCCATTAACACCTTTCTCTTATGTCCCTCTACTCCTTTCTCTTATCCCTTCAGGATAAAGTCTGTGTCTTATTTATCTTTACATTTTCATTACAATTTACAGTGGCTTGCATATAATAGTTACTTGACAAATATCTGTAGAATTTGAGTTAACTTGATTTCCCAGTGTCCAACACCCTGCACCCCAATTGTTGCGTCACTGCACTGTTTTCATGATTCCAGCAATTGGCTACAAATTCTGAATTCTTTGGCTTCTGACACTGATTACTATGGTATCCTAATTCCGATTCCCTAAGATTTATACTTAAAAAAAAAAATTGCTTCTCACCTACTTAGTGAGATCTTTATCTCACATTGACCTTCATCTAACTCATGACTTACACTTGAACTGAGCTCCAGACTTGAATCTACTATCTGAACCTACATCTCCACACACCAGTTCCTTGGATAACTTCCTTGCTGTGCTCTTGTCTCTGCCAGTGTTCAAGACCTTCACTAACCTGGAGCTGACTGGCCTTTTTCCTGATCCCAGGTATGATAGTATGTCAAGCGCTAAGCTACATGGAAGGTACCAGAACTCAATCTCACTATAGGCTGCCTTGGCTGATTATTGTGAAGAGGTATTTGAAGTAGATTATAGGAGAAAAAAGTATTGCTTCATACATGTACTGTTTCATGCATGTAGGACATTCACGGTCCATTTTATTCAATCAAGTGAACTTTTACAAAAGCCCTATTCTAGAGCAGATGCTTTGCTAGAGGCTGGAGATGGGTGCAGTAGAAAGTGGAGGAGATGAAAAATGAGTAAGACAGTCCCTACCTTCAACGGGTTCATTAGCATCAACCAGATAGCCTGGCTCTGCCACCTACTAGCTACGTGATCTTGTTCAACCTACCTAAACTGTTCCCTAGTGTCTTCAGTTGTCAAAAGGAGGATAATTATTTCTACCTCCCAGATATGTTTTAGAAAGTATCTAGCATAGTACATATGCATATATTACATGCTTAATCCATGGTAGCAGAAAGCTTGCCCAAATCTTTTCTTCTTTATTTGATAATTTCAATTGTAATTAGCTTAACACATATTTTAGATCTGGCTTTTGTACATTTCTTTAACCTGGTTTTCCACCCTGGAAGATCATTAGAATCCCTAGGGAAGCTTTTCAGATTCCCTAGTCCCCAAATTCTGATTTAGTTGGTCTGGGCTGGAAATGAAGGACAAGGAAGTCAGTAATTTTAAAAGCAGTCAGGTGGTTCAAATGTCCAGCGAACGGGTAGAACCACCTTGATAAGACACCTGAATTCAAGTTTATTCTCTCCTGCTTGCCTACAAAGATATAACTCACCTGGACCTCACAGACCTTTACTCATAACCCTTTCCCTAAGACAGGGAAATGACACCAAATATGTCTCTACAGCAAAGGTGCCATGGTCTAGGCAAGAAAATCTAGATAATTACCATCAAGTACAACTGGATGCTGCTTTCCTCCCCAGAAACATTTTTAATTTCCTTTAGAAATAAGGACTAAAAGTTCCCTTGAAATTTGTGGTAAGTGTATGTAAAGCCTTCTGATATAATAAAGTTACCAACAAGAATCTAGCTTAAATTCTGGGGACCATGTTGTTTGAGTTCCAGAAACATTGTCTAACAATATGAGTATACTTACGGGAATAATGGAATAGAATATTTGATATTGGTCTACCCCTCACCACATGATATGTATGACTATCATTTAGATCTTTTAAAAATGTAGGTTCTACAGAAGGGCCAATCAATCTCACTTTAATCTGAGAGGTAAAATCATTTCTCATGTCTATAATGCCTTAATTTTCAATGACCTAGAGATTTCCCATGTGTTTGCTTATAACTCAGTCTATGTCTAAAAATTGTGAGCCAAAGTTCTAGAAGTAGTTTCTGAGTCTCTGATTTCACTCAATCTGCTAAAGCCCAAAAGGATGCTATCAAGGTCCCAAGATCTGTCAGTGATGAACCTGGTACTAAACCACACTGCAATGATCTCTAAACCTACAACGACAGGAGTATTAAAGTCAAGTGTAATACAAGGTCCTGTCACTCCCTGAAGTTCTATGAATTTCTCCAGCTTTTGAGAAATTCTTTGGAATTTTTTTGGAAGCCAAGATGCAGGAGATATTATTCAGTGGAGGTACCATCATATCCTCTTGGCTCTGGGAGACAATGAAGAAATTCAATGGAGGAAAGAGAGTGAGCAGGGGATAAAGAATATTTTTTTAAAGGGAAGATATAAAAATTTTTTTTGGTGGAGTGAACATGTCTTTATCTAATAAGAATCTTTTTTGATCAGCACACCTTTCTCATCTTTAGTCCTCACAGTCTGTGTGGGGCTGACACCACTCCTGGCTCCAGGCATGAACTCCATGACAAGCAAACGTTCTCCCTAGGACTTATTTTGGAATCATTCTGAAAGTGACACTCTTCTCTTGGATGGCTAACTGCAGGATATTACAAGCCTAGAGTTACCCATGGTCTTATTTTACATTGTGTGGGGAATTACTATCCAAGAAAAAGTCTACCAAGAAAGAAGCAAGGCTTGGAAGTTGTAAAAAATAGAGTCCTGATGCCAGTTTCCTCTTGTTCTACTCTGCTTACAAAATATCCACATCAGTCACATGAAATAGCTTTGATTTCTCTGTTAGATGGGAGACAGATGAACTTAACTATTCTTTCCAGCTGTGAAATTCTAAGTTTTCATTGTAAGATATATATAGCTATATAGCCAATTAATTGTCTCTATGTCACTCCAAAGAGGATTTGAGATAGTCAGTACTAGTACTAAGTCAACAAGATCAATCATGGAGATGGCTTATGTAGTTCTCTGTGATCCGTCAATGGTTGAAATCAGTCAATTTATCTCCAGTGTAATTTCAGGTGCAGATTGGAAGGTGGATAAAGAAACAGAGAAAAATCCTTCACACCTCTGGATACTCTTTCTCAAAAACTATATTGATAATTTCTCCCAGATAAAATACTATATCTGCAGCAATAATTGTCAGAGAGAGAAGTGTCAAGGGAAGATATGTTGAATAATGAAATAACAGCCAGCTGTTTAAAGAGGGCTTGGCAGTCTCATCCCATAAAGGGAGCACTTATTTCCTCTGCCCAAAACTGGCCCCAGTGATACACAGTAGATCTAGAAGTACTACTATGGCTTTACTTCACACCTTAGATGTAAACGATCTAGCACTCTTAAGGCTCCTGTATACCAGATCCTTCTGTAACACAATCAACTTTAATTCAAATCTTCATGTTTGCCTTCTATGGCCTTATTTTAAGTGTAACTGGCTTAAATTAACTGGACTCTATAGGAGCAGAAAGTAATTCCATTCTTTCTCAACAAAGCTCCTTTAAATCTACTCTCTCAACTTATACCACCACTCCTCAACCCCTTAGGTGAAATCTCTGCCATCTCTCATAGCTTTTATTGTCAGTTTCAGGTAATAAATGATTTAATCCAGTCTAATAATCAAGAGACTTCAAACAATCTTCCTGTTAAATCTCTCCTATCTCAGCTGAACTTGGGATCATGGGACATGGTAAAGTTTCTTAATTTTTCGCACCTACCCCTTCTAGTATTTCTGCATGGTGACTAGTCTCTGGTTTCCTTCCACTGAATCTTCAGTTGCTGCACAGAAAACTCACATTTGTTTTGTTGCACCAGATTTTGTCATTAGAGCAGCTCTTGCTGTTAGACCCTTCAGGTGTAAGTCAGTATACGGCTATTAGCATAACTACACCATCTTGGGCCTGTCCAGCTCCTCCTGTTCTTCCACTGACCTTACCCAGGACTGTACTGTGTGGTAAATCACTTCTCTGTCGTCAAGGGCTTTGTATTTAACAGATACTGTTTAATAGTCATTAGGACCAGGTGGCCTCTGCTCTGTTAGTCCCCAAACAATGATGAAGACCTTCGCTGATGTATTCCTAATGCCCACGAGCCTAATTACAATGCATAAATCTTGACTTAGGCATGCACTTCCTGTTTCCAAGCATGTACCCGCATACCCTAGAATTAACTACAGAATTGTTCCAATGGCCCCTTGGTGGTGTGGCGTGTAGATGTGAATGCTTCCGTTTTGTTGTTCAACTGATCCCACCCTGTGAGTAAGTTACCCTATAATAAACTGATTTGTTGATTATATGGAGTTGCCTGACTCGTTTTTTGGTCTCAAGCTACCTTCTCAGTTCGGTGGACACTTTTCATTTCCTCTGTCCTCCAACAGTCAGGTATCAGGTCCTGGTGTCATGATAAATGCTAGGAGACACCAATTCAAACTCTCTAAGACGTTCTCTTGAACCCCACCACTTGCACCACAACCCACCAATTTGACTTGAGTTACAGGTAAAAGAAAATCCTCCCTCCTGAGACTGGGCCCCCTGGGAGTTTTTAACTCTAAGCTAGTCTTAGGAGGGCCCCCATACTTTTGAAAGTTTTAACCTCCAGGATCCCTATCAGATTCTCACTGTGAAGATATGAGAAAAATCCCCTTTTGTTTCTAGCAAGGGGAAGAGAAAAATAACAATTTTGAAATATGCCCAGAGCTCTCTGTTTTCCTTAATGAGGCCTTCCTTTCCCATAAGGGAAGCTATTTTACCTGAACCTAATCAACCTAGGGAAAGAGAAATACCCAACTCCAGCCCCCTCTAGCTTTTGACATGGGGGAAGGGAAATATCCAATTCAGTCTCACTAAAAGACTGAGACCTAACCATAGCACTAGAAAACACGTCTCTGCCCCTACACCTCACCTACACATCAACAGGCCTCCTGTGTAATAACAGGGCTTTGCAGCTAAAAAAAACTGCAAACCGCAAACTCTATTTAAGAAATATCTAGGAAAACTCAGAGACAACAGTGGAGACAAAAAGGGCACAGTAGAGGAAATTTTAGTCTCTGACACCACAACTACAGCAAACAGGAAATATAATCTAGCCTCTAGCTAGAAAAACATAAAATCTCATACAAAAGGCCTATCTCCCTCTGTTCTTTTTACTTGATACATCATGTCTTCAACAACAATCTATAAGGTATGCTAAAAGGCAAAAAACACAGCGTGAAGAGACAAACACAGCACTCAGACAAACACTCAGAACCTGAGTCATATATGATAAAGATTTTGGAACTATTAGAACAGGAATTTAAAATAACTATGAATAACATACTAAGGGCTTGTTATGACTTTTTAAAATTAACATTTGTTAAGTGGAGCCAACGGTGCCAATGGTGAGTCACAGTTCTGCAAAAGATCACAAGAGAAAGTGAAATAGAGAAGTTTATTACTCACAGGTCCTGGAGGAAGTACATAGCATGCCTTTGGGGGGCCACACAGGGAGGTCAAGAAAGGGTACAGGCAGAGAGAGAGGCAGAACCTGGGATGCATGTCTCAAGAAGAGTCTGTGGATGGGGTGCTTTGGGGTTCTTGGCTAAGGCTGGATTGAATTCAAACCAAAAAAGCAGAGTTTTGGTGAGCTCCATGGGGGTCTTGTCTAAGCTGTGCACAAGGGCTAGGCCCAGAGGGGCAGGGGGGACTATTGATCACAATATGTTGTGGGAAGCCTTCTCAAGAACTTACATTTGCTTATGACTCCATAGACTGTTATCTAGAGCATGTGCTTAGATGAGGGAGCTGTTGTCAGTTTAAGGTCCATGTAGGCCACTTTGGCAAACAAAATGAACCCAGGCAGCAATACCATGGAATAGCTTAGCTAAACTCTTGACAGGGCTCTAATGAAAGAAATGGACAATATGCAAGAACAGATGGGTGATTTAAGAGAGAGATGGAAACTCTGTGAAAGAATCAAAAGGAAATGGTAGGGAAAAAACCACTGTAACAGAAATGAAGAATGCCTTTGATGGACTCATCAGTAGACTGGACATGGCTGAGGAAAGCATCAGTGAGCTTGAAGTTATGTCAATAGGAACTTACCAAACTGAAATACAAACAGGAAAAAGAATTAAAAAGATGGAATAGAATATCCAAGAACTGTGGAACAATTACAAAATGGGCAACATATACATAATGAGAATACCAAAAGGAGAAGAAAGGAAGAAACAAGAAAATATTTGAAGTAGTAATGGCTGAGAATTTTCCAAAATTAATGACAGAGCCAGGAAACTAAGATCTAGGAAGCTTAGAGAACACTAAGCATGCTAAATACCAGAAAATCTACACCTAGTTACTTCATATTCAAACTGTTAATAAATCACAGACAAAGAGAAAACCTTGAAAGAAACCAGAAGAAAAAGTCACCTTACATACAGAGGAATAAGGATAAGAATTACATTGGACTTCTCTTCAGAAATCATGCAAACAAGAAGAGTAGAGTAAAATATTTAAAGTGTTCAGAGGAAAAAAAAATCCACCAACTTAGAATTCTGTATCCAGCAAAATTTTCCTTCAAAAGTGAAAGAGAAATAAAGACTTTCTTAGACAAACAAAAAGTGAGGGAATTCGTCACCTATCTTGCAAAAAATGTTAAAATAAATTATACAGAAAGAAGGCAAATAATATTGTAATTTGAACCTACCTAAAGAAAGGAAGCACATTATAAGAGACACAAATAAAAAGAAAACAAAATCTTTCCTTTTTTGAACTCTTTTTTTTTTTTTATTGGAGTATAGTTGCTTTACAATGTTGTGTTAGTTTCTGCTGTACAATGAAGTGAATCAGCTATATGTATACATATATCCCCTCCCTCTTGGACCTCCCTCCCACTACCCCCACCCCACACATCTAGGTCATCACAGAGCACCAAGTTGAACTCCCTGTACTATATAGCAGGCTCCTACTAGCTATCTATTTTACACATGGTAGTGTATATATGTCAATCCTAATCTCCCAATTCGTCCCGCCCTCCCCTTCCCCCCATGTCCACATGTCCATTCTCTATGTCTGCATCTGTACTTCTGCTCTGCAAATAGGTTCATCTGTACCATTTTTCTAGATTCCACATATATGCATTAATACACGATATTTGTTTTTCTCTTTCTGATTTACTTCAGTCTATGACACACTCTAGGTCCATCCAAATCTCTACAAATAACCCAAGTTCATTCCTTCTTATGGCTGAGTAATATTTCATTGTATATATGTGCCACATCTTCTTTATCCATTCATCTGTCGACGGACATTTAAACTGTTTCCATGTCCTGGCTATTGTAAATAGTGGTTCAATGAACATTCGGGTACACGTGTCTTTTTGAATTATGGTTTTCTCAGGGTATACACCCAGTAGTGGGACTGAAAGAAAAACGGGGCTGGAGGAATCAGGCTCCCCAACTTCAGACTATACTACAGAGCTACAGTAATCAATACAGTATGGTACTGGCACAAAAACAGAAATATAGATTGATGGTACAGGATAGAAAGCCCAGAGATAAACCCATGCACCTATGGTCACCTAATCTATGACAAAGGAGGCAAGAATAAACAGTGGAGAAAAGACAATCTCTTCAATAAGTGGTACTGGGAAAACTGGACAGCTACATGTAAAAGAATGAAATTAGAACACTACCTAACACAAAAATAAACTCAAAATGGATTAAAAACCTAAATATAAGACCAGACACTATAAAGCTCTTAGAGGAAATCACAGGAAAAACACTCTTTGACATAAATCATGGCAAGATCTTTTTTGACCCACCTCCTAGAGTAATGAAAATAAAAATGAAAATAAAGAAATGGAACCTAATTAAATGTAAAAGCTTTTGCACAGCAAAGAAAACCATAAATAAGATGAAAAGACAACCCTCAAAATGGGAGGAAATATTTGTAAATGAAGCAACTGACAAAGGATTAATCTCCAAAATATACAAAGAGCTCATGTAGCTCAATATCAAAAAAACAAACAACCCAATCCAAAAATGGGTGGAAGACCTAAATAGACATTTCTCCAAAGACATATAGATAGCCAACAAACACATGAAAAGCTGCTCAACATCACTGATTATTAGAGAAATGTAAATCAAAACTATAATGAGGTATCACCTCACACTGGTCAGAATGGCCATCATCAAATACTCTACAAAAAACAAATGCTGGAGGGTGTGGAGAAAAGGGAATCCTCCTGCACTGTTGGTGGGAATGTAAATTGATACAGCCACTATGGAGAACAGTATGGATGTTCATTAAAGAATCTTTTTCGTACTCTTAATTGATCTAACAGATAAAAGGTTGTTCAAAAGAATAATAGAAACAATGTGTTTAGTGATTTTTGCTTGTGAATAAGTGAAATTAATGACATCATTATTCTAAGGTATGGGAAGGAGGAATTGAGAATTCTCTGAAATAAGCCACTTGCTCTGGCCATGAAGTGTTATAATGTTATTTGAAAGAGGACTTGGATTAGTTGTAAATATATACTGCAAACTCAAGGGAAATTTTTTTTAAAGTATAACTAATAATATAATTAAAAGGAGAAAAAAACTGAAATAATATAAAATGCTCAGTTAAAACCAGAGAAAGCAAAAAAGAGTAGAAGGTAAAAAAGGAAAGAAACAAAGAACACAGGAAATGAATAGAAAACAGAAACAAATATTTCACATATTAATATAAACATATCAATGATCACTTTAAATATCAATGGTCTAAATACACTAGTTAAGTCAGAGACTTTCAGATTGGATACAAAACCAACTATATGTTATCTACAAGAAACTCACTTTCAGTATAAAGCCACAGATAGATTAAAATAAAGAGATGGAGAAAGATATACCACGCTAACACTCATCAAAAGAAAGCTGAAGTAGCTAGATTCATTACAGACAAAGAAGATTTCAGAGAAAAGGAAATTATCAGGGATAAAGTAGGGCATTACATAATGATAAAGGGGTAAATTCTTCAAGAAGACATAACAATCCATAATGTACATGTGCCTAACAATAGAACATCAAAAATATGTGATATTTTTGATATATTTGCAAGGAGAAATATATAAATCCACTATTACAGTTGGAGATTTTAACACCCTCTATTATTAATTGACAGATCCAGCAGGCAGAAAGTCAGTAAGGACATAGTGAACTAAACAGCACCATCAGTCAACTGAATCTAATTGACAGCGAACAACAATAGAACACACATTCTTCTCAATTCACATGGAACACTCACCAAGAGAGACCACATTTTGGGCCATAAAATATAACCTATCAAAGTTTGTGGGATGCATGGAAAATAGTACTTAGAGGAACCATATAGTATTGAATGCATAATTGGGGAAAAAACAAAGATTTACAATCAACAATCTAAGCTTCCACTTTAGCAATCTAGAAAAAGAAGAGAAAATAAAATCCAAAGTACATAGAAGAAAAGAAATAGTCCTGGTGCATATTACACTTGCAAGAATAACCTTTATAGAGGAAATGCAGTTCAATTTGAATTTTTACTGTATTTTAAACAAACAAGTTCGAATTCTGTATCTACCATTAAAAATCTGGAGAGCATAAAGAATTATTAAATCTCTCTGTTAACTGATATGAGGATTAAAAGAAATAATTCGTGAAAAATGCTTAGCACATTAACATTCAAAAATGGTAGGTGTTGGGCTTCCCTGGTGGTGCAGTGGTTGAGAATCTGCCTGCTAATGCAGGGGACACGGGTTCGAGCCCTGGTCTGGGAAGATCCCACATGCCGCGGAGCAACTGGGCCCGTGAGCCACAATTACTGAACCTGCGCATCTGGAGCCTGTGCTCGGCAACGAGAGGCCGCGATAGTGAGAGGCCCACGCACTGCGATGAAGAGTGGCCCCCGCTTGCCACAACTAGAGAAAGCCCTCGCACAGAAACGAAGACCCAACACAGCCATACATACATACATACATTAAAAAAGAATGTAAGCAGACAAGAATAGTATTAAAAAAATAAAAAATTAAAAAAGAATAAAAATAAAAATAAAAATAAATGGTAGGTGTTGTCTTCATCACCAACCTCATCATCACCATTATCCCTACAATCACCATCATCACCACCACCCTCATCATCATATCATCATCATTACAATTAAATGTACATTGATAGACTATATTGAACATACAAGAATAAATGAAACCTGGTGAGACAGACAAATTTTGGAATGTATAAGAGAAGCTTCCTCTTTGCTAGGGAATCTACTTAAACACCACCTTCTTTGGGATATGTTCCTTGGTGAGTCCATCTTAATATTGGTGGCTTACCTTCTCCTGGTCCCCACAGTGACCCAGTAGTAAGACACTTCATATCTTCAAGTTCTGCTAAAATATCCTATTCACAAACAACTATGGGAGATTTTGTAGCAGAAGGGAGAGGTTAGTATCATACACTTCACATTATGCTAAGTGAAATAAGTCAGACAGAGAAAGGCAAATACTGTATGATTTCACTTATATGTGGCATCTAAAAAATACAACAAAGTAATGAATATAACAAAAAAGAAGAAGACTCACAGATGTAGAGAACAAACTAGTGGTCACCAGTCGGGAGGAAGGAGCAATATAGTGGTGGGGGAGTTGGGTTTACAAACTACTGGGTGTAAGATGGGCTCAAGGATGTATTGTACAAAACGGGGAATACAGCCAATGTTTTGTAATAACTGTAATAACTGTAAATGGAAAGTAACCTTTAAAATTGTATAAAAAATTTAAAAATTAGAAAAAAAGAAAGTTTGCTGTAAAAGAAATGGTAACTAATAGAGGAAAAAATATATCATATGCCTCACAGAAAACAATACAGAAATTCTTATTAGACATTTCTGTTCTGTCAAGGTCCTTCTTAGCAGCCCTGCCAATAATGGTTTTGCTTTCTGACCTTTTCCCCCTGTAATGTGCTGATTTCCCTTGCTTTTTCTCTCCCTCTTTCGAGTTTCCCTTCATAAACTTCAAATTCCTCCCTCCCTGTTATCCAGAGTAACTCAGCTCTCCGTGGCTATGCCTCAAAACTTGTATAACAGGTTGTATAACCTGAATTCAAAGAGTTATCTTTTTCACCCTGCTTTGTAGACTGTTTCTTGCCTGCCCATGAATGAACTCCCAGGCCAGTCTCACAGGTTTTCCACGTACTTTAAGGTTTTGTTAGTTCATCTATGTTCAGTCCAACCTAACAACACAATTATTCTCATCCAGATTGAAGCTCCTGCCCTCCCCCAATCTAAACCTAGCTCAGATTGGGAAAACTACAATGGGGAAGGGTTTTGTGGTGTGCTTCTTCATGATTTCCCCTCCTAGCTCTTCTCACCGTGTGGTCTCTTGGTGAAGAGGGAGGAGAGGTAAGGTTCAGAAAAATCTGGAATTTACGGTTGTAACCTGTTACTCATGCCCTCTAGGAGTTTTGGGTGCTCAATGGCCCTCTGGTGCAGAGCAATCTAAGGACACCTCAGTAATCCCCAGTGGGAATCTTCCACTTGCGGCTCCGTGATAGATGGGTGTTTCCTGTGCTGGCCGCCTACAACTCTCGGCATTGTCCTTGACTCCTTTAGTTCCTCTCTGTAAGGGTCCCATCATTCCTTCAAGCAGTCCTCATGGGCAAGGCCCCTCTGAAATGACCCAGTTCTCCACCTTTCTACCGAATTCAGATCTGGCCCCCAGGAAATATAAGCCTCCTCTAAGCTACACTCTGGGAGGTGTAGGCTATTCCTAGCACTGTCTCTTAGCTCTGCAGCTACAGATCCTCCAGGCAGCTATACTTAGAGACAGCTGTCACTATCTCCCAGTGTTCAGATGAGAGAGATAACACCGTACTCTGAAAATAGACTCTCTTAACGAAACCCTCTTTAACAATACACACTCTCATTGGTCACGTCTCCTTCTATATATCCCGGAGGTGGTGACAGTGTATGGTATACTGGACCAGATTTGGTATCACCCCTTAGCAAATTGTGCATAGATGTTTCGGCACCGCTACTAAAAATGTGTGAGCACTGAACACTGTTTGTCTTAACTTTAGGGCTTTATCCAAAATTAAGACAAAGGATAATTCCCATTTTAATACCTTGTTTCATTTGCATAGAGAAAACCATCAGTTTGCTCTGCAAAACTTAGGAGTACAGATAGCAATTGTGTTCTTTGCATGTATAGTAACTTAATACATTAAGTCTGTATTTTTAGGAACATTATTTTTGTTTTGGCTTTTTTTTTTTTTTTTTGGCCGCGCCGCACAGCATGTGGGATCTTACTTCCCGGACCAGGGATCGAACTTGCACCTCCCGGAGTGGGAGTGTGGAGTCTTAACCAATAGACTGCCAGGGAAGTCCCTTGTGTTCTTTTTTATGTAATGTACTTCGTGTTAAATGATAAGTTCTTTAAGGGCATACTCAAGAGATATAACTGATAAAAGAGTTGGAGAAGGCAATTCAAGTGTGAAGACCCTTTTCCTGTGGTAAATTCTCAAGGAAAAGTCCTTGTCTAATACTGGCAGTGTGGGTTAGGTAGGGTCTCTCCAATTTTTTAAATTTTCCTTAGCTCTATTTTCTAATGTCTAGAGGTACAGACAATACTTCTACACACATCTACTATCTTCCACAAATTTACATTCTTTAAAAGAGCAGTAGTAAAAAGCACTGTAAACTGAAGAGTTCATAGCCTTCATTTAAAACTAAAACTCTAAAAGTTGAATTAACTTTTTAAAAAAATAGCTTCCACTCTCTTTTCATTTGCATTCTAAAATTTGAACTTCCTAAACAACCAGTGGTATAAATACATTAGAAGCTAGGTTGCCAATTAACATCTTTTTGGCTGGGCCAAGATAACCAAGCATAGAAAAAGTTAAACAAGTTTGACTTTGTAATTACGTTGGAGGCAAATTTAATCAGATATTTATCAGATTTCCCTGAGGTTCCTTTGAAGCAGCAGCATTAATATTGTTTTCCTAAATATTCACCAGAGCCAAGTCTGCAATGGAAATCAACAACGGCGCTCACTTGCTAAGCTTCTGAACCCAGTTCCTTCTACACATTCTCCCTCTCTGCAAGCACAGAAGCCCTTTACTGGCAATGGTGCTATTTGACTTAAGTACATTGGCTGTTGAGTCCACGTTGACCAGCTACTATTGAGACTGCAGTACAGTAATTGCTTGTCTGATGGCTCAGAGAATCCGCTAATGATCCTAGTGAGACAGGGAAATAAGAATGTAATGGCAGGTGTGCACAAGGGTGTTAGAGAATATGTTATCAAGTTAAGAAGAGGCTTTAGCGTTACAGGTGCCTTTAGCGTTACAGCTTTGCTCCAATCCGTTTTCCTACTTACTCTGCCTTTTCAGCCCGTCAGAATGGTTTTCTTTACTCAGAAATGTGAACGGGAGTGCTTGAATCATAAAAATTTGTGACCATTTTGTGTCCAAGGATCTCGTATGTGTTAGCATTCACATAGAGTAAACACGTTTGCAACGAAACCAAAAGAAATAGAAAAGCTTGACACATTGACTCAACTATTTATGTCATAGTACTGGTTTTCACCTACTCTCACGATCATTCAAGTCTCTGAAATTTAGTGCTATATCATCATTTGTATGTTTTCAAGTTCATCTCCAACTGCAGTGGATCCTAAATTGTCTGTAATAGATTCTTCCCTGGAGCAAGATTTTATTCACTTTTTGAAATGTTTCCTAAATATATTATAGACCGTCTCATCCCCCTTTTAATTCTGCATTAAGGTTTCAAATAAAAACATGATAAATGTGCTTTGATTTCAGAGTTGCAGTTCACAGATATCTTAACACTGAATCGTTGGGGAATATGGAGATGAATAGCGCTGGTTTCTCATCCATTTACTGTGCTTTAATATAAGGGACAAAACAAGATGCTACCTTGCCCTTGACTTTCTAAAAATAAACCGAGGGAAGGAGACAGCACATCTGGTAATTTCCAATGGTCATGTTTTGGAAGGAGATAAAATTTGAATTTTTTGTTTCTTAAAATGTGCTTGAGTCTCTAATATAGATTGATGCATGCTGCTGAGTGGAAGAAACAGGACAGGAAAGCATAATAAGCACTGATTTAGGGGCTACAAATAGCTTCCCGCTTACGTCCGGTAATATCATTGGCCATCTCATCACCTGTAGCCACTGATTACCATGTAACTTTGTGTGCGCGTGCATTCCAGTTTTTAAAGAAATCGTGTGCTATATGACCAATTTCCCTGCTCTTAGCGGGAAAGACAAACTGTAAATTACTATAGAAAGACATACAGAAAGAGAAAAACAAATACCATATGCTAACACATATATATGGAATCTAAAAAAAAAAAAAAAGGTTCTGAAGAACCTAGGGGCAGGACAGGAATAAAGATGCAGACGTAGAGGGCTTCCCTGGTGGTGCAGTGGTTGAGAATCTGCCTGCCAATGCAGGGGACACGGGTTCGAGTCCTGGTCTGGGAAGATCCCACATGCCTCGGAGCGACTAGACCCATGAGCCACAACTGCTGAGCCTGCGCATCTGGAGCCTGTGCTCCGCAACAAGAGAGGCCGCGATAGTGAGAGGCCTGTGCACCACGATGAAGAGTGGCCCCCGCTTGCCGCAACTAGAGAAAGCCTTCACACAGAAACGAAGACCCAACACAGCCAAAAATAAATAAATTAATTAATTAATTAAAAAAAAAAAGATGCAGACGTAGAGAATGGACTTGAGGACACGGGGAGGGGGAAGGGTAAGCTGGGATGAAGTGAGAAAGTGGCATAGACATATATACACTACCAAATATAAAAGAGATAGCTAGTGGGAAGCAGCCACATAGCACAGAGAGATCAGCTGGGTGCTTTGTGACCACCTAGAGGGGTGGGATAGGGAGCGAGGGAGGGAGTCGCAAGAGGGAGGGGATATGGGGATACATGTATATGTATAGCTCACTCACTTTGTTATACAGCAGAAACTAACACACCATTGTAAAGCAATTATACTCCAATAAAGATGTTAAAAAAACAAAAGACAAACATTTCGTTCAGAAGCAGAAACAGACTTCAGTACAATTTTCCCTGGTTTACAAGGTGCCTGAAATGTATTTCTTCTGAAGGGTGTTTTGAGTTTATACTTATTACATCTATCTGTCTGCTATGCTACAGTTTCAGGAAGTCCAAGAAAGTCCTAGGATACTCAAGTTAAACAACAGTCAAAGATTATATTTTTTCCTATTTCCACAAAGAAAAAAAATCCCTTTCTTACTTCTTCCATCCCTTATTCCCACTTTCCAATGGAATAACAGCTGTGTTTAGACTGATGCATTTTAATAAGATATAACAGATGTTGGAGACCTATGTTAATAAAAAAAAAAAAACTATCCACAATTTTTGTTCTCCAGATACAGTTCCAATTTTTTAAGCCATTTATAATTCAAGGATCTGAAGTAAAAAGGAAGGATAATTCCAATCATGGTGGACTGCTTATGTCCTGCCAAAAGTGATAGAAACACTTCAGGTTTCCTTGGGAGAGGAGAAAGAGTACTTTAGGTGTGAAAGATTAATGTATCTCCTATTCTTTCAAAAAGTAAGTAATCAAGTTAGGAAATATGTACACTCATGACAAACAAGAGATGTTTACACTTAAATCTTTAAGGTTGCTTCAACCATATGCTAAAGATTGGTGTTGAGGTTTTAAAAATGAACTTGGTTTGGAAGCAACTGTCATTGTTAATGAGCTGTAATTGAGTGCCTGGCTAATTCCCTGTACACTGTCCTAAAAACAGAGACGAATGCTCTTTTAGTACCAACTCAACCCTCTCTATTTGTTGCTGTATCACAGAAGAAAGAAACTAACATTTAATGAATTCCTACTATGTACCAAGCATGAAATTAGGATCTTTTACTTCATTTTATTCTTGTTTAAATCTGCACCAGAGTAAACCAATCCTGGGAGGGTTTTAGAATCTTGTCCAACTACCTGGCAAAATGTCTGGTTGTCTAATTCCTACTCCTCCTAATGCCCCCCTCCCCTTTTTTGAGAGATGCCTGTACCATACTATCGTTTAAAGAATCACCATACAGAGGAGCTTCTGTTGAGTGTTATTTAGAAGTTTTGCTCAGGCGTGTCTGTATGAAGCCAGGTCTGCATATTTCTGTATCATTTCAATGTTGATTTACTCATGAGGGGTTCAGACATTTATAGAAATATCCCAATGTTCGATGTTAGCATCTTTCTTCCTTTTTTAAAGAAATAGTAATACTATTCATGCATTTTGCTGTTTCACTCCACTATCCATATAATTTTTGACTCTTCTGAAAACTTTAACTATACAAATTCCTTCAAATGAAGTATTCTAAAGGATTTGGCAGACATGGAAATTGTAAGGCTTGGTCATATTTGTGGCTGTATTTAGGTTTGGCATAATTATATCCTGAGAAATCTAAAACGAATTCAAATAGTGTCCGAAACCTGAATTTTTCATAAGCATTTTACATTTTCCAAATATAGAAAAGCTGCTGCTACATAACTGGAAGAACTTATAAAACCAACATATAGTCATGAATGCATGAGCTTACATTAAGGAAATGCTTATCTTCCATACAAATCAGAAATGTAAGCGTTAGACCCCTTCAAATGCTCACAGCTGGAAGGTACACGTGTTTTGGCTTATTTGCCTCTTATCAAAAGTTTCTCAGTCCAGATGTTCAGTGACTGCAACATCCTTTTGCGCTCCGCATCCATCCTGGACTATCCCACTAGAAGCAAAGAGAACTTAGGCTTTCTTGGAATCTGTGGACACGACTGGGTTTCTTATTTGTACCGGATGTCTTATCTATCCAGTGCTTCTTGTTTAAAATGTTAATATTTAGCCTTGAAAAGAGAAGAATACTTTCCCTACTTTATGACTTGACAACTAACAATTCAGTCTGAATTTTCACATAATGCCTGGGGGCATATCAACATATACTTTATGTTCATATTAGAAGAACAGTGTCTTGTATAGTTTCAGGATAACAAGTTCAATTCCTCCTGTAAAACAGATGGCAATGATTTACAGAATTCATTTATCCTTTCTTTCTCACTTGAAGAGAGATAACAGTTTAAAACCCCTCTGTTTTGTTGTGTTTTCTTCCACTATGTCTCCTTTGTTTGGAAACTGCTTCGGAACTTCCAGTCCCAATGCGTCCCTCCACTGCTTGAAATCTTACCAATTATTTACAATCCAGTTTAAACACCAACTCCTCAGTAAAACCTCCCCAATCTTAACCCCCTAAAAACCATGAAAATACCATTCTCACCTCCTATAGCATTTTCACACCACTCAGAGCATACATTGTACTGCCAACTTTTACAGTCACCTCTATTCATATTTATCTCCTTCATTAGAATTAAGTTTCTTGCCGGGATTTTGACTTGTCCATCATTCTATTCCCATTGTATAGTATATTTCCAGGAAGACTGCTTCACACATAGCATTTAAGAGTTGTAGATTTTGTTCTGTTTTTAGTGGAATTAAACCCAAAGAGAATACAGACAATCGTGCAAGAGGTTTCCATAACCATTATTTGGACTTAGGAAGTCTGAACCTCCATTTCCTCAGCTGCAGCCAAAGCTTTTCATTTCTTTTTCTAATCCTCTACCTACACAGAGAACAGCGGGAACTTTGGGGTCTCACCTCATCAGCACTAACTGAATCTTTGCTGGATTTCATGGTACATATGGTTAGGATACTAACCCTGTGCAGAGCTGAGGCAACTCATAATTTTACTTGAGATGAGGCTAGGGAGAGAGAGGTCACAGCAAATTGACTGGAAGCGGGATCTCCTGATTCATTCAGAAAGGCTTGAGTGAAGGAAGTGTCAAAAAAAACCCTCTGATCATAAAAAGCCACTTTGACTTCTACATTCCATCTTTTGTTTGAACGAACTCTCTAGGATTCATTCGTGAATACCCTTTCCATTATTCTCTGATTTATTGTACTTTATCGTCAGAACGTGAGAAATACAGAAGAGCCAATTCAATAATACTTTCCTTGATAATACAGAAAAAAATGTGTCAAGCACATTATGTGCCTTGTGGCACTTATTTAAAGGTGGGTGAAGTCTGAACGAACTGAAGCCACATTTTAATGCTCACCTAACAGAGGAGCTGCCTAATAAATGCAGTGCAAATATTTAATAAATGGTTAAAGTAACCATAGTTTCAGAATGAAACGTTAAAAAGTACTAATCTATTTTTTTAGTTCTAGAAATTACTCATGCCTATTTAAACCCTTCTTACTGAATAAATATTCTGAGTTCTGTAAGTTCTGTATATTCCAATCCACTAAACAAAAATAAATGTGGGATTTCTCAACTTCTAAATCAAAACACTTGAAAACAAAGAATTCATTTTAAATATTTTCCTGCCACTTTAAAGTTTCTGGACAAAAATCAACCCTGATAAACGAACAATTTTTGTCAGGTTTAAACGAAAGTCATGGTAACATGTGGAGCATGGAACATTTCCGGTCCACAAATTCTCTTGCGGTCTCTTTGGAATGAATGTCAGAGTAAAACGGAGTCACCCTAAACGTAATGGCTATGAGTAAGCTCCTTCTTTATAAGTAAATAATTAGACAAAGTGAATATTTTCTCTCTGTAAGTGCTACTATATGGTACCTTTGGAGATCAGATGCTACTTCCTTTGCTTCTATGTTAGTGGTACCTACTTGTTTTGATTGGCTGATAGTTTTAGGATACCATTCTGGGGTATGCCTCAAAGGCAAGAAACCCAAACATGTGTGCGCCTTTTTCTCTAGCTCAATGCAGTTGTAGAAACAGAATGGAGTCGGGAAAATCAGAGAGAGTGAGCAGTTAGATTTAAACAAGGATAGTGTTTTCTACCGGTATTTTTTCTGCAATTCTAGTATATTGAATTCAACGTACATCTATTGAGCACCCATTATGTGCTAGGCACTGTCTTAAATGTCATGGGGAAAAACATGGGAGTTATCATTAAAGGAAATAATAATCTAGCAATGGAGACACACACAAATAAGTCCTCTGCCAGCTGAAGTATAATCCATGCTGGGTAGAAGTATACAGAAAGTTCAGGGCGGATGGGAAAAACAATTCAGGTAACAATTTAATTACAACTACAGATCAAGAAAGCCTAAGTTTTCAACAGGCAGAGATGGGAGGAACAGGCTTCTTGGAACACGGAAAAGGAGAGTAAAATGAAACAGAGGAGTACATGTTTGATTGTACATGGCAAGGGGTATAGTAGGCCTGGAAAATTAGACTCATGGAGATATGGGAAGGGTGGGGTTATAAAAACAGAGTGGTGTCTGGATTTTGTTTGTGGACGATGGGGAGCCATTGAAGACTGTTGGAAAGGAATAATGTTCGTTTTTATTTTCCACATAAGTCTTTTAGAGAATAAGATTGAGAATAAATAGGAAAGTTTTAAGAGGATTCTTCATACAGCAATGCATCTTGTCTTTGAGGGGTGGAGACTTATAAGTAGGGCAATCAGGTAGGATGCCGTTTCAGTTATCTAAGGGGTGAAGACTAAGGTGATGGCAATGAGAATTCAAAGGAGGAAACCAATTTTAAATACACTGAGAAAACCAAATTATGAGCACTTAAGACACCAAGTAGGCATTAAGTGAGAGGGAGGGAGGATACCCAGATGTTTCTGAGGAGAAAGTTTCTGAAGAGAATTCCAAGATGGGGAACTTGGAGGGTGGCACACATGGGGCTATGAACGGAAGAATTTGCCACCTCCAGGCTGACACTTGGGATTGGAATGGACAGCGAAGACGGTACTTGTGGTCATGGTGTAGTACAAATCTGAGGGAGCCAGTGAACCTGGCAATTAGGCAGGAAGTCAGGGTACAAAACAGAAGTGCTGGGTGTCAAAGTGCCAGAAGAAGGTGCCAAATCCAGAGTATGAAGTCAGAAATCTAGGTCCTGGAGAGAGAGAGCAAGCATATGTGAGCCAAGAGCACAGGGGAAGAGGTTCTAGGGAAAATGCTGTAATTTAGTCTTGGCTGGCCAGGACGGCTCTGTAGGCCCAGCATAAAGGACCAAGACAGGAAAAGCAACTTTGCATCTTGAGAGAGTTTGAAATGATTATAGAAACTGCTTGGAAATTGGACTGGAATTTAGGGGAAAGATGGAGGCTAAACATGAAGAGGGTTTGGATTCCTCTTCACAGAGGTGGAGTTAATATCATGTGAAAAAGTATATCATCAAAGAGAAAATACAGTGAGAGGGAAAATGACATACAATGCAACTTTGGTGGGATGCGTTCCAGTAGGAGTTGAGTGGAGTTAGAGTTACAAGGCCTGTGGGTATGAATGTTCCGGTCAAAAAACACCCAACTTTGCCAAAAATGTAACTTTATTTACTTTTCCAAACTCCTGTGTTTTTTTCCCCAAGAGGCAGAAACCTTACTCTGGTGAATAAATTCCAGGTTTTTTCAGTCATGTCAGGTTTAAAGTTCAGTTAATTCAGGATTTCCCCCTGCTTGTGCTTCACTGCTCAGAGACATCTTAGTCCTTGAAGGCACACAAGGTGTCACATGATCGGTGAGGAGAGAACATCTAATCTTGGGTTAGAGTGGGCTGAGTTGTATCTCTTTCTATCTGATTTTCAAGAATCTCAAGTGGGGGATCATACATCTGTCCATGTAGGATCTGATGAGACTTTAATTCCCCATGGGATGCCTGTCCCCCTTTTCCTAACCACCAGATCACTACCAGATTTGCTAGCCCCCTCTCAGCTAGCTTCCTCTGTCTTCTAGAGAACACAGATGTTTCTAGTGCTGCCTGAGACTTGCTCAGAGAAGTAACACCCAAAGCAGTCACTTGTATTCCCACCACAACTGCACAGCAAACTCGTTTAGTCTGTAGACATCTAGGTATCAGATGAGAAGCAGACATGGATTTTTTCCACTCAAGGATAGTTCCACGTTTCTATGAGGTGTCCTATTCAGTCACCAACTACTACAATAATTACTATGTAAAATACTAACTGGAGTCAAAGAAGATAAAGAAGGTGAAAAACTTTTGGAAGACTTTCACTGACCGTAACCTTGAATTGAGTATTATTCAAAATCAAGATATATTTATAGAAGCTTTAATTCTGAGCCTTGGATGATGCTGGATTAACCTCCACTCAAATTCATGCATAGAAAGTAAACTTGGTCAGTCAGTTGATGAAAGCTACAAGTTTCATGATGTCCTATTTTTAGACTCTGCTGTATGTGCCTAGAGCCCTTCTGCAGGGGGTTAGTTCCTCAAGTTTTCTGAGGCAGCAGGAGTGTTGAGGGTTGCCCAGAAGCATGGGACCAAGGAAAGGATTTTAATCGTTCCTTAGGTAAACTTTCAGACAGCCATCCTGTTTTATAACTAACCCCTTATCCCCATTTTCAGATTTAACTGGTGCTTCCAATTTTTGATCCTTTCTAGGATTCTGTGATGAAAATTGGCTCTCACTGTAGGAAGACATGCTTCAGTGCTGCTGCTCTAATAATTACACTTCAATTATCTGCTGTTCGATTTTCAAAATTGTGTTAAAATTTCTTGTCTGTTTTCATATCCTTCCCTTTTATCACTGTTTCTATTTAAAATTTTTGTATGTCTTTTAATACTTTCTACTTTACTTCTTTTAATTTCATAATAGTGGGGTTTCAGGATGGAGCACAGAAAAATGATATAGCTTATCTACCTTGTTCAACTAAATTCCCTTCCATAGCATTCTAAATCCCTAAGAACCTGTGATGCTGATTTAAGTATGATTCAAAATAATTAAAGCAATTTAATGAGCAAAGTCTGGCAAATAATTATTACCACTATCATTTATGGAGTGTTTACTCTATGCCAGCCTCTCTCTTAATCTCTTTTCAGCTATTAAATAATTTAATCCTTTCATCTATAGGTATGTTCTATTTTAAAGGTGAGGAAATTGAGACAGAGAAGTTCAGTAAATTGGAGGTCTTTCAGTCTCTAAATGGTAGAGCTGCTTTACACCTTAAATAGAAACATGTTAATATCTACTTGGGCAAAAGGGATTTGGGGGTTAGAATTTGGCCTGAGTGGAAGGCAGATTGCTGTCTTTCCCTTCTGCATTTAAATTCTACATCTATTGTTAGTATGCAAGACCACTAACACAGTCCATCCAGTCTAAGCTACCATATTGCAGAACTCCAGGAAGGCCATTCAGAACAGCCTAGGCTTATCTCTCTTAATCATGATCTAGTAGTAAGAAGCCTGCCCTATAAGTGATTCTCTTGTATGATATGGAAAAAATCACTACACCATTCAGGGACCTGGAGATCTTATCCGTAAATTGAAGAGATTATACTAAGAGATAGTAATAATAGCCAAAGTTTATTCACTTTGTTTTATGCTGAGAACTTCATATATACAAGTATGCAGTTTTTTCATTTAATATTTTTTAAATTTCAAGATGATATAAGTAAATGAATACAAATTGGTTCCTTCACTTTCCCTTTTAGGACACTGAAATAGATCTCAGTTACCTAAGTGTCAAGTCCAATTGCTCTTTGTACTTTTAGGAACCTGTATATTAACTGTATTTTCATTTTAATAGTCATTGGAAGTTGAATTCATTTCTCTTAGTTTCATGAAGTCTTCTCTTTTTATTCATCCAGCCATACTTATCTCCTTTCTCAATTAGAGTATATATATAAAAACCAATGTATCAGTGATTAAACACAGAGCTATGTTCATCTTATTTTATACGTTTGCTTTGTTTCACCAAAGAAAATTATAAGCTCATGAGGTTAAATACAACATGTTGTTCTTACTTTCAAAATGTCTCCCATGGAAACTCATATAATGCTTGGCCCAAGTTGAAATATTTTGTTTCAATATTGATTCAGAAATAAGGAAAGACTGAACTGAATTTTATATCCAGGCTTGGGGATACAAACCTTTTTTTCTGTGCTCCTTGAAAGACAGAAAGTTCCAAATATTTTGGATAAAGATTTATTTTTAATTGAAAGTTGATTTTCTACTTTTTCACTTTATATTTAATATGCATAGGTTCCACGCTAACATCTGAGAGTTCAGTGGACTGGCCAGATTTTCATCTTTCTCTTTGCTTCTCAGTTCAGTGGCTGGCAGAGGATGTGACGTATGAAATAGCAATAAAATTAGAAAGTAAAACAAACTCACGTCCATGAGAAAAGAAATGATTGTAATCTACAATTACTAGAGAAGCTCACCTTCCTTTTAACATTCCCCCTTCTTTGCCAGAATGATAGTGACTAAAAACAAGTCCTAGGAAGAACTTGCCTCAATAAGAACATTGCTTACAGTTTTTAGTCTTAGCTTTTCTGTAAATTTGCATGTCATGTCAGCAGATGTTTATTGATTATATATGATGTTTTTAGTTTGATCCACAAACTTAGTGGCTCCAATGAAGTGGATTTCCAACACAGAATGATCAACTTCCTTGTCTTCCGTATCTTTATTTTGTTTTCTTCACTGTATTCTCTTGTAATATTTTAATATCTATATATTGAAGTCCCAATGATACTAAAAACCCTTGAATATCACATGACTTTAAAAAATATTGGTATCATGCTAGGCTCATAGGGCTCAATTAGAACATTAGATTAGTTGAATAACTATGAGAAACAAAGTGGTTTTATGGGAGAACATTAGAAAGCTCTTCATTCTTTCCAGAGTTTATAGCAGATAAAAGAGAAATCTCATTGAAGATTGTGTTTCCATAATTATACCAGGAAATAAAAGTCATCAAGGGCTGGGATTTGGAGGAGGAGATCATGAAGAACTCTTCGAGTGTACTTCTCTTGACAGTCTTCTCAACCCAGGTTGAAACTGTAGGCTACTCCAATGGAGCAGGAGCTGGTAAATACACTTTGAAAGTATCCAAGGCAGGAAAAACCTTTTGTTTGTAGCATTTCAAAAATGAGTATCTATTCTATCTATTTAGTTCAGAGTTTGGCAGACTAGGGCAGGTGGGTCAAATCCGACCACTGCCTGTTCTTATAAATAAAATTTTATTTGAACACAGCCACACCTATTTGCTTACAGATTATCCATGGCTACTTTTGCAATAAAACAGAAGAGTAAAGTAGACCACGTAGCTGACAATATTTACTATTTGACTCTTCATAGAAAAAGTTTGTCAACCCTGATTTAGATGATCTTACTTCTCTTTCAAGTGCTGACATGTGCTCTGTACACAGTAGTTGATTAATAAAATCACTGATTAATTAATTCACTCATTCATCTGATTGAATCTATCTGATTTGGACCACATAGCAGCTTCCAGAACATGAAACACAAGATTTAATCTGGTGCCAAAATCCTCTTTCACATTTTTCAAATTCCAAATGATCGGAAATTATAGGGTGGGTATTATAGAAACCAAAGCATTAATTTAAAAATCACAATTTATAGACTGACCATGACACGTGTTAGTCTGGAGGGAAACTTTATTCTCTTACATTAACAAAACAAATATTACTTGTTTGACAACATCCTGCTTAGTCCTGCTCTGAATATTTACCTGGAATTAATGGCTGTTTTCATAAACAAATAAAGTTTGCATCCCTGCAATTTATCAAATCCTATAGCAATTATAAGGCCCACAAATGTATTCATCAGTTCTAATACAAAAAACAATGTGGCAAATATACTGCCCTGGGCAGCTTAACACTGAGAAAATGTGGCTTCTCCTGATGAATTATTCTGCTTCCCTTTATTGTTTCCCTTTTGCTTGGGATGTGAGCTTGAGGATCAAATGCAGTGGGAGGCTGGGATTAGCAGATGTAAGCTATTACATATAGGATGCATAAACAACAGGACCTACTGTATAGCATAGAGAACTATGTTCAATATCCTATGATAAGCCATAATGGACAAGAATATAAAAAAAGGATGTATGTATATGTATAACTGCATCACTTTGCTGCACAGCAGTAATTAACACAACACTGTAAATCAACTATACTTCAATTAAAAAAACGGAGTTATTTTAGCTTAGTTTTCAAATATGTCCTTTCCTTCATTACTTGGCTGTTCTTTTTTGCTCCTTCTCCTAAGGAGTCTGCTTCACATTTGTCTTTTTATGCTGTACTACTTAAATTTTACTTGAGAGACTAGTTTTTAAGAAGTGCGTATGAGAAACTAAAAATATATAATCAGGTTGTCACATCCAGCATCTATATGAATCTCTATAAAGACAGTTAAATCAGTTGATTGACGTGGGGTCCATTGTTAAAAGCCAAAATAGGTATCCCTGATTAGCTGTGAGATAGGGGTAAGTCATGTGGCTATTCCAGTCATGGTACAGAAGACATTTAGCTTCATCCTGTAATTAGCATTTTCAGAAGGACCATAATTATATATTACATTACTTCTCCAGGCCATTGCACACAAAGGGGTCTTTTTGTGAATTTAGAAATAACTGTAATAACATGAATTTTAATGATTGACAGTCATGGGCTAAAATGTAATCATGAACTAATGGCTTGTTTTGTCTGAAAAATTTTACTGACTTTCAAATATATTACTTGGAGTAAATACTTGTTATAGGCTAAGTGAAAATGTAAACAACATGTCTTCTAAAAAAATAAACAAATAAAACCAAAACCAAAAAAGGAAAAACTTTTTTTTGGATAAGTAGTCCTGCTGTTGCCAATTATGTAACTTTTATAGTTCTTTTATAGCTTATGAATTCACTCCTGTTCACAAGCATGAATTAAAGAAATAATTATTTCTATTTACCCCATCTTCAGGTACTATACAGATGTAACTTGAAGATTATGTTGTAAAGAAAAGAAACTAAGCTGAAACACAAACATGCAAGGTATTATGATCAGGCTTTCCAAATACAATTTGCTTTGTATTTTAAAATTTACTCCTTCTATGCAGAACAAGAGCTGAATACACATGAACTGTAATCCACAAACAGTCCAGCTATCAATCCAGAAGCACTAGTCAGCAGTGAGATGCAAGCACCCCCAAAATAAAGCTGTAAAATCTACTAACTACATTTCCTTCAGTGATATTTATGCAAAGCCTGAGCTTCATGGCTTTAATGCAAGGCCGATTCTACCATCAGAAAAGACCAGCTCATTTTGTCCTGTCATAGAAGTTTGGTTCATAAAGTAGTTCATAATGTTTGTTGAATGCCTATGTGAGGGCAAAAAACTCCCTTCATAGCTCCTGGGTGAAACCTCTTTCTCTTTGACTGTTTTACTTCCTCTCCAAGATTGGAGAGACATCCTCAATAGTTTTCAGAACTTGAGAACCACAGAGAAGTGTTTTTCTGATGAGCATATTCCCTCAATGACAGGCTTAAAATGTCAAAATGCTGTGTGAGAGGGACTGTAAGTTTCACCTCCATACAACACCCAACACCAATGTGGTAGAAACTCTACAGGAAAAATTAAAAAACAAAAAATCTCCAGCATTTAGTTTATATTTGTGGATGAGGCAGTTTTTAAAATACATCAAAAAGTCTTGGACAACTGTGGCCACTACTCTAAGCTGGCATTTATCTTATAAGCACAAATGTCTTGATATTAACACCCATCAAAACAAAATGGGGGGGCAGAGTCAAGATGGCAGTGTGGGAAGATGCAGAGCTCGCATCTCCCCACCACTAGGGTGCCTGCTGGATGCTGGTGGGGGACCCCAACGCCCAAGGAGATGGGAAGAACCCTGAAGCAAACTGGTAGGACATGGGGGGACTGAGAGCAGAGGAGAAGGGGAGGTCAGAAAGGACTGGCGCCCCTGAGGAGTGGTTGAGAGGGGGGAGGGGTTCCCACACCTGGAGGGACCCTTGGGGGCTTGGATCAGGAGGGAGTGGGCCCAGCATTTCCCCCACCCAATCAGCCGAGGAAGTCGGCCTGGCTCTCCGGCCGGTTGCCCCACCCAATCAGGCTCTGGGAGCTTTCTGAGCTCCCAGGCCCATCCCATGCCCTCCAAAGCCCCCTCCAGGCCAGGTGGGTCCTGGGGGCATAGGATGGAGGCAAGGGAGATCAAGACAGGCAGGTGGGAGGGGACCTCCGGACCAGGACCAGAGGAGCAAGAGAGGAGTGGAGGGCATTTGCCCTGCCCACTCGAGCCCAGGAAGCCTGCTGGGTTCCCAGGTAGGATCCCCCACCCTCTGAGACCAGAGGTGAGAGGCACGCCTGGGCCCCTTCTGCTCTGTTGAAACTCAGCCCTACTCCCGTGCCTCCCCACCCATTTTCAACCCCTGTGGGTCCTAAGCATAGGCCCCGCCCCCTGACAAAACCTCACCCCTGCTTAGGCACTGCCCTCCACAGCAAAGGCTGTTTCCACCATTTTTTTTTCTCCTCCTCTTTTTTATTATTGTGGTTCTGTTTTACCTTCCGGTTGTTGTTTCATCTATATTTTAATTTTTATAAGTTTTCTAACATAGCTGCTAGTTTCTTAGTCTAATTTTATTTTTTACTTTGCTATTGTTCTTTTTTTTTTTTTTTTTGCCCCCCCCATGCGGCTTGCAGAATCTTGGTTCATGAGCCAGCGGTCAGGCCAAAGCTCGTGCGGTGGGAGCTCTGAGTCCAAACCACTGGACTAACAGAGAACCTCAGACCCCAGGGAATATTCATTGGACTGAGGTCTCCTGGACATCCTCACCTCAGCACCAAGACCCAGCTCTACCCAACAGCCTACAAACTGCAGTGTTGGAAGCCTCAGGCCAAACAACCAGTAAGACAGGAACACAATCCCACTCATAAAAAAAGAGGAAAAAAAATGAGACAGCAAAAAAATATATCACAGATGAAGGAGCAAGGTAAAAACCTACAACACCAAATAAATGAAGAGGAAATAGGCAATCTACTTGAAAAAGAATTCAGAGTACTGATGGTAAACATGATCCAGAATCTCTGAAATAGAATAAGGCACAGATTGAGAAAATACAAGAAATGTTTAACAAAGACCTAGAAGAACTAAAGAACAAACAAACAGAGTAAACAAACAAACAACATAATAACTGAAATGAAAAATACACTAGAAGGAATCAATAACAGAATAACTGAGGCAGAAAAACAGTAAGTGAGCTGGAAGACAAAATGATGGAAATAACTGCTGAGGAGCAGAATAAAGAAAAAAGAATGAAAAGAATTGAAGATAATCTCAGAGACCTCTGGGACAACATTAAATGCACCAACATTTGAATTATAGGGGCCCTAGAACAAGAAGAGAAAAAGAAAGAGTCTGAGAAAATATTTGAAGAGATTATAGTTGAAAACTTCCCTAACATGGGAAAGGAAATAGTCACCCAAGTCCAGGAGGTACAGAGAGTCTCATACAGGATAAACCCTAGGAGAAACACACCAAGACACATATTAATCAAACTAACAAAAATTAAATTCAAAGAAAAAATATTAAAAGAAGCAAGGGAAAAACAAAAAATAACATACAAAGGAATCCCCATAAGCTTACCAGCTGATTTTTCATAAGAAACTTCGCAGACCAGAAGGGAGTGGCAAGATATACTTAAAGTGATGAAAGAGAAAAACCTACAACCAAGATTACTCTACCTGGCGAGGATCTCATTCAGATTCGACGGAGAAATCAAAAGCTTTTCAGAGAAGCAAAAGCTAAGAGAATTCAGCACCACCGAACCACCTTTACAACAAACGCTAAAGAAACTTCTCTAGGCAGGGAACACAAGAGAAGGAAAAGACCTACAAAAACAAACCCCAAACAATTAAGAAAATGGTAATAGGAACATACATATCGATAATAACCTTGAATGTAAATGGAATAAATGCCCCATCCAAAAGACACAGACTGGCTGAATGGATACAAGAACAAGTCCCATATATATGCTGTCTACAAGAGACCCACATCAGACCTAGGGACACATACAGACTGAAAGTGAGGGGATGGAAAAGATATTCCACGCAAATGGAAATCAAAAGAAAGCTGGAGTAGCTATACTCATATCAGACAAAATAGACTTTAAAATAAAGACTATTACAAGAGACAAAGAAGGACACTACATAATGATCAAGGGATCAAACCAAGAAGAAGATATAACAATTATAAATATTTATGCACCCAACATAGGAGCACCTCAATACATAAGGCAAATGCTAACAACCATGAAAGGGGAAATCAACAGTAACACAATAATAGTAGGGGACTTTAACACCCCACTTTCACCAATGGACACATCATCCAAACAGAAAATAAAAAAGGAAACACAAGCTTTAAATGACACAATAGACCAGGTAGATTTAATTGATATTTGTAGAACATTCCACCCAAAAGTGGAAGCATACACTTTCTCCTCAAGTGCAAATGGAACATTCTCCAGGATAGATCACATCTTGGGTCAAGCCTCGGAAAATTTAAGAAAATTGAAATCATATCAATCATCTTTTCTGACCACAACACTATGAGATTGGAAATGAATTACAGGGAAAAAACTGAAAAAAACCCACAAATACATGGAAGCTAAACAATACACTACTAAATAACCAAGAGATCACTGAAGAAATCAAAGAAGGATTTTAAAAATACATAGAAACAAATGACAAGGAAAACACAAAGACCCAAAACCTATGGGATGCAGCAAAAGCAGTCCTAAGATGGAAGTTTATAGCAATTCAATGTCACCTCAAGAAGCAAGAAAAATCTCAAGTAAACAATATAACCCTACACCTAAAGCAACTAGAGAAAGAAGAAGAAAGAAAACCCAAAGTCAGTAGAAGGAAGGAAATCATAAAGATCAGAGCAGAAATAAATGAAATAGAAATGAAGAAAACAATAGCAAAGATCAATAAAACTAAAAGCTGGTTCTTTGAGAAGATACACAAAATTGATAAACCTTTAGCCAGACTCATCAAGAAAAAAAGGGAGAGGACCCAAATCAATAAAATTAGAAATGAAACAGGAGAAATCACAACTGAAACTGCAGAAATACAAAGGATTACAAGAGACTACTACAAACAACTATATGCCAATAAAATGGACAACCACGAAAAAATGTAAAAATTCTTGGAAAGGTACAATTTTCCAAGACTGAACCAGGAAGAATTAGAAAATATAAACAGACCTATGACAAGTAATGAAATTGAAACTGCAATTAAAAATCTTCCGACAAACAAAAGTCCAGGACCAGATGGCTTTACCGGCGAATTCTATCAAACATTTAGAGAAGTGCTAACACCGATGCTTCTCAAACTCTTCCAAAAAATTGCAGAGGGAGAAACACTCCCAAATTCATTCTATGAAGCTACCATCACCCTGAAACCAAAACGAAAAAGATATCACAAAAAAAGAAAATTATAGACCAATGTACTGAGGAACACAGATGCAAAAATTCTGAACAAAATACTAGCAAACAGAACCCAACAACATAGTACAAGGATCATACCCCATGATCAAGTGGGATTTATCTCAGAAATGCAAGGATTCTTCAATATATGCAAATCAATCAATGTGATACACCACATTAACAAATTAAAGAATAAAAACCATATGATCATCTCAATAGACGCAGAAAAAGCTTTTGACAAAATTCTACACCCATTTATGATAAAAACTCTCCAGAAAATGGGCATAGAGGGAAACTACCTCAACATAATAAAGGCCATATATGACAAATCCACAGCCAACATCATTGTCAATTGTGAAAAAGTGAAACCATTTCCTCTAAGATCAGGAACAAGACAAGGTTGTCCACTCTTACTGCTATTATTCAACATAGTTTTGGAAGTTTTAGCCACAGCAATCAGAGAAGAAAAAAAATTAAAACGAAGCCAAATTGGAAAAGAAGAAGTAAAACAGTCACTGTTTGCAGATGACATGATATTATACACAGAGAATCCTAACGCTACCAGAAAACTACTAGAGCTAATCAATGAATTTGTTAAAGTAGCAGGATACAAAATTCATGCACAGAAATCTCTTGCATTCCTATACACTAATGATGAAAAATCTGAAAGGGAAATTAAGGAAACACTTCCATTTACCATTGCAACAAAAAGTATAAAATTCCTAGGAATAAACCTAATTAAGGAGGCAAAAAACTTGTACTCAGAAAACTATAAAACACTGATGAAAGAAATCAAAGATGACATAAACAGATAGAAAAATATACCACATTCTTGGATTGGAAGAATCAATATTGTGAAAATGACTATACTACCCAAAGCAATCTACGTATTCAATGCAATCCCTATCAAACTACCAATGGCATTCTTCCCAGAATTAGAACAAAAATTTTACAATTCCTATGGAAACACAAAAGACCCCGAATAGCCAAAGCAATCTTGAGAAAGAAAAACGGAGCTGGAGGAATCAGGCTCCCTGACTTCAAACTATACTACGAAGCTACAGTAATCAAGGCAATATGGTACTGGCACAAAAACAGAAATATAGATCAATGGTACAGGATAGAAAGCCCAGAGATAAACCCACACACATATAGTCACCTAATTTATGACAAAGGAGGCAAGAACATACAGGGGAGAAAAGACAGGCTCTTCCATAAGTGGTGCTGGGAAAACTGGACAGCTACATGTAAAAGAATGAAATTAGGACACTACCTAACACCATATACAAAAATAAACTCGAAATGGATTAAAGACCTAAATGTAAAACCAGACACTATAAAACTCTTAGAGGAAATCATAGGAAAAATACTCCTTGACATAAACCACAGCAAGATCTTTTTGACCCACCTCCTAGAGTAATGGAAATAAAAACAAAAATAAACAAATGGGACCTAAGTAAACTTAAAAGCTTTTGCATACCATAGGAAAACATAAATAAGACAAAAAGACAACCCTCAGAATGGGAGAAAATATTTGCAAATGAAACAATGTACAAATGATTAATCTGCAAAATATACAAACAGTTCATGGAGCTCAATATCAGAAAAACAAACAATTCAATTAAAAAATCGGTGGAAGACCTAAACAGACATTTCTCCAAAGAAGATATACAGATGGCTAACAAACACATGTAAAGGATGCTCAGTATCACTGATTATTAGAGAAATGCAAATCAAAACTACAATGAGGTATCACCTCACACCAGTCAGAATGGCCATTATCAAAAAATCTAGAAACAATAAATGCTGGAAAGGGTATAGTGTAAAAGGAACCTCCTGCACTGTTGATGGGAATGTAAATTGATACAACCACCATGGACAAGAGTATGGAGGTTCCTTAAAAAACTAAAAATAGAACTACCATATGACCTAGCAATCCCACTACTGGGCATATACCCTGAGAAAACCATAATTCAAAAATAAACATGTACCACAATGTTCATTGCAGCTCTATTTACAATAGCCAGGACATGGAACCAACCTAAATGTCCATCGACAGATGAATGGATAAAGAACAGGTGGCACATATATACAATGTAATATTAGTCAGCCATAAAAAGAAATGAAATTGAGTCATTTGTAGTGAGGTGGATGGACCTAGAGTCTGTCATACAGAGTGAAGTAAGTCAGAAAGAGAAAAACAAATACCGTATGCTAACACATATATATGGAATCTAAAAAAAATGGTACTGATGAATCTAGTGGCAGGGCAGGAATAAAGATATAGACATAGAGAATGGACTTGAGGACAAGGAGGGGAGAGGGAAGCTGGGGCGAGGTGAGAGTAGCGTCGACATATATACACTATGGAATGCAAAATAGCTAGTGGGAAGCAGCAGCATAGCACAGGGAGATCAGCTCAGTGCTTTGTGATGACCTAGGGACGTGGGATAGGGAGGGTGGGACGGAGGCTCAAGAGGGAGGGGATATGGGGATATATGTATGCATATGGCTGATTCACTTTGTTGTACAACAGAAACTAACACAGTATTGTGAAGCAATTATACTCCAATAAAGATGTATTTTAAAAAAATAGGAACCTCAATTGGGAGAATATTCTCCCCTGAGCATCTTTCAGTTTGATCCACTTACTGCTGTGGTCATGCCTATAGATGACTTGAAGTGGTATTTTTCATGGATGAGAATTGTAAAATCAAGTAGTTATGAGAATGCCTCTGTAAACTCTGTAGTAAGATCATTATACTTCCACGTCACTCAAAACGTCTTTATACGAATGCAGTTGCCAACTTCTATAATTTGGTCAAATTTTATATAAGCAGCTTGAGAAACATTATCAACAAAGAAGAAAGGAGAAATCAATCAGAGTATGCAAAATATACCTCATAAATATCTGAATATTTTAAAATGCAAAGACTATGGAAACCTAATATAACTATGAAAGATTCATGATTTTTAAATGAAAAAAATTGATTCCAGGTCTGCCCAGTGCTTCCTGCGGGTTTAGCGGCCCTCTGAGTTAGCAAGGTGGATTATTTTTTGCATTTACAGTCTTACCCTGACTCTCTGACTTGACAAACAGAACAGGGTGAGGGATTGTTAAATGGCTGATATCTGAAGGAAGGACTGATCTCAAAGGCCCTTTCCTTTTGCTTTAGGAAGGCACAGCTAACTGGCCAGCCATGAAGAAATAAGGAGGTAGACCTACACCTCAAGTCTCTATGATGTCCTTTCAAGATCAATAAACCTAGAAAAAAGCAAAAACAAAAACCAAAACCAAATAAATGGAGGAAAGTAAATATTTGAGGAAATGATAAACTAGAATTTTTCAGAAGTGAGGAAATATATAATACCTTAGAGAAAAAAAGACCCATGGACTGATAAATAGAGTAGATGAAAAAAGAAATCAAACCTAGGAGCAATATACTAACACTTAAGTCCATCAACCAAAAAAGAAAAATTCGACCTTCAAGATGGCAGAGGAATAAGACGTGGAGATTACCTTCGTCCCCATAAACACATCAGAAATAACATCTACATGTGGAACAACTCCTACAGAACACCTACTGAACGCTGGCAGAAGACCTCAGACTTCCCAAAGGACAAGAAAATCCCCACGTACCTGGGTAGGGCAAAAGAAAAATGAAAAACAGAGACAAAAGAACAGAGATGGGACCCACACCTCTGGGAGGGAGCTGTGAAGGAGGAAAGGTTTCCACACACTAGGAAGCCCCTTCACTGGTGGAGATGGGGGGTGGGGGTAAGCTTCGGAGCCACAGAGGAGAGCACAGCAACAGGGGTGCAGAGGGCAAAGCGGAGAGATTCCCGCACAGAGGATCAGTGCCGACCAGCACTCACCAGCCTGAGACGTTTGTCTGCTCACACACCAGGGCGGGTGGCAGCTGGCAGCTGAGACTTGGGCTTCGGAGGTCAGACCCCAGGGAGAGGACTGGGGTTGGCTGCGTGAAGACAGCCTGAAGGGAGCTAGTGTGCCACAGCTAGCCGGGAGGGAGTCAGGGGAAAAGTCTGGACGTGTCAGAGAGGCAAGAATCTTTGTTTTGGGTGCACAAGGAGAGGGGATTCCTTCCCAGTGTGCCCACAGGAGGCAGAGCACCACCTAAGCAAGCTCCAGAGATGGGCACGAGCTACAGCTAATAGCTTAGACCCCAGAGAAGGGCATAAACTACTAATGCTGCTGCCGCTGCCACCAATAATCCTGTGTGCAAGCACAGGTCACTATCGATACCACCCTGGGAGCCTGTGCAGCCCGCCACTGCCAGGGTCCTGTGGTCCATGGACAAGTTCCCTGTGAGAACACTCGGCGCCCCTCATGCTGTTGCAACGTCTCGCCGGCCTCTGCCATTGCAGGCTCGCCCCGCATTCCAATTCTGACTACTGAACCCCTCCCTTCCCCCTGGCCTGAGTGAGCAACAGAGCCCTAATCAGCTGCTGCTTTAACCCCCTCCTGTCTGGTGGGGAACAGACTCCTGAGGGTGACCTACATGCAGAGGTGGGGCCAGAACCAAAGCTGAACCCCAGGAGCTGTGCAAACAAAGAAGAAAAAGGGAAATCTCTCCCAGCAGCCTCAGGAGCAGCAGATTAAATCTCCACAATCAACTTGATAAACCCTGCATCTGAAGAACACCTGAACAGACAATACATGTTCCCAAAATTCAGGTGGTGGACTTTGGGAGCAACTGTAGACTTGGGGTTTCCTTACTGCATCTAATTTGATTCTGGTTTTATGTTTAGTGTTTCGTGCTTATTATCATTGCTGGATTTGTTTACTGGTTTAGTTGCTCACTTCCTTTTTTTTCTTATATACATATTTATTTTTCCTTTTTCTCTTTTTGTCAGTGTGTACGTATATGTATCTTTGTGTGATTTTGTCTGTATATGTTTGCTTTTACCATCTGCCCTAGGGTTCTATCTGTTCGTTTTTTCTGTTTTTGTTTTTTTCTCTCTTCCTTTTCTTCTGAGCCATGTGGCTAGCAGGGTCTTGGTGCTCCAGCCAGGTGTCGGGCCTGAGCCTCAGCTCAGGGAGATCAGCTCGGAGCTATGTGACCACCTAGAAGTGTGGGAAAGGGACGGTGGGAGGGGGCACAAGAGGGAGGAGATATGGCGATATATGTATATGTATAGCTGATTCACTCTGTTATACAGCAGAAACTAACACACCATTGTAAAGCAATTATACGCCAATAAAGATATTTTTAAAAAAAGTGATTCATTAAAACACAATAATAACAATAACAACATTGCCACACATATACCGATTTCATACAGGGATATTTATTGAGTGTTGGGAGAAGGAAGTATTAGACTTGCTTCCTGCCCCTAAAGAAACTAAAAATAATATTGTTTTTAATGGACAATTTAAGAGACCAACCTTAAAATTTTCCAACTTCTAGATTTAGTAGGTATTTTTATACCATTATCAATAATATAATTCAGGAAATGGCATGGGATAGTTATGGGAGAAATTCATTTGTCTTAGGTAGACATTCTCCCCATCTTAAGGCAGTGATGGTTAGGTTTTCTGGGGGAAGGTCTATGAATTATAATGTTTGTAGGATACAATGTTCTTACCATTCCCCTTTATGCCTGTTAATACTACCACTGTTACTAAATACAGATAATAATATATGGCATATGTGTGCATGTGTATTTAAATCAATGTGGATCTTATATAAGAACTGGCCTTATATAAGATCATTATAAGAACTGGCCTTATCATCAAATGTCTTAAGTCACAGCCCTTTGTTATGTGAGCTCTGGTCCTCATATTTCAACAAATCATGTTGCTCACCTCCACCTGACTAAAAATAATGAGCAGCAACAGATATTGAACTTTACATAACATTTATTAATATAAACCAGGATCATGAATGAAAGCAATAACTGCAGCAGTGTCACTAATGAGGAAATATTTTTAAATGTTATGGATTTAATAGCACACAGACCTTGGCTGACACAATTTAAAATGACAGATAAAATTTAAAGACTAATATTTTACCTTTATGATCAATAAATTATCAGTAGTCATGTCATATAGTGTCTAATCATTAATATAATTTTAAAAATTTGGTAGTCAGACAACATAGTTAACTCTTTACTCCAAAATTATTTTTTCTTTGAAATAGCTAGCCTATATTCATAGTTTATGCAAATGTATGGCTGCATATTTTTTTAACATCTTTATTGGAGTATAATTGCTTTACAATGGTGTGTTAGTTTCTGCTTTATAACAAAGTGAATCAGCTATACGTATACATATATCCCCATATCTCCTCCCTCTTGCGTCTCCCTCCCTCCCACCCTCCCTATCCCACCCCTCTAGGTGGTCACAGAGCACGGAGCTGATCTCCCTGTTCTATGCAGCTGCTTCCCACTAGCTTTCTGTTTTACATTTGGTAGTGTATATATGTCCATGCCACTCTCTTACTTCGTCCCAGCTTACCCTTCCCCCTCCCCGTGTCCTCAAGTCCATTCTCTATGTCTGTGTCTTTATTCCTGTCCTGCCCCTAGGTTCTTGTGAACCACATATATATATATATATATATATATATATATATATATATATATATGTATATATATATATTTTTTTTTTTTTTTTAGATTTCATATATATATGTGTTAGCGTACGGTATTTGTTTTTCTCTTTCTGACTTACTTCACTCTGTATGACAGACTCCAGGTCCATCCACCTCACTACAAATAACTCAAGTTCATTTCTTTTTATGGCTGAGTAATATTCCATTGTATATATGTGCCACATCTTCTCTATCCATTCATCTGTCAGTGGACACTTAGGTTGCTTCCATGTCCTGGCTATTGTAAATAGAGCTGCAGTGAACATTTTGGTACATGACTCTTTTTGAATTATGGTTTTCTCAGGGTATATGCCCAGTAGTGGGATTGGTGGGTCGTATGGTAGTTCTATTTTTAGTTTTTTAAGGACCTTCCATACTGTTCTCCATAGTGGCTGTATCAATTTACATTCCCACCAATAGTGCAAGAGGGTTCCCTTTTCTGCACACCCTCTCCAGCATTTATTGTTTGTAGATTTTTTGATGATGGCCATTCTGACTGGTGTGAGGTGATACCTCATTGTAGTTTTGATTTGCATTTCTCTAATGATTAGTGATGTTGAGCATCCTTTCATGTGTTTGTTGGCAATCTGTATATCTTCTTTGGAGAAATGTCTAGTTAGGTCTTCTGCCCATTTTTGGATTGAGTTGTGTTTTTTTTGATATTGAGCTGCATGATCTGCTTGTAAATTTTGGAGATTAATCCTTTGTCAGTCGCTTCATTTGCAAATATTTTCTCCCATTCTGAGGGTTGTCTTTTCATCTTGTCTATGTTTTCCTTTGCTGTGCAAAAGCTTTGAAGTTTCATTAGGTCCCATTTGTTTATTTTTGTTTTTATTTCCATTTCTCTAGGAGGTGGGTCAAAAAGGATCTTGCTGTGATTTATGTCATAGAGTGTTCTGCCTATGTTTTCCTCTAAGAGTTTTATAGTGTCTGACCTTATATTTAGGTCTTTAATCCATTTTAAGTTTATTTTTGTGTATGGTGTTAGGGAGTAACTATCGTACTTTGAAAAAGTAAATTGCTCCAAATATGACTGAGCTAGAACTATATCTCCTAAGGTAAAATGTCCTTTTTACTTAGGGCATTGGAGTGGGGTCAAGTACAGAGGTTTGAAGAAATGATTTTTCCCCAGTTGCAAAATGTTGCTAGTTCTTGCGTGGCGTGCGTGTGTGTGTGTGTGTGTGTGTGTGTGTGTGTGTGTGTGTGTATTTGCATATCAATGCAAATAGAGTGAGGAGAACTCTTTGGGAGGATGAAGATACCAGTAGAATGAAAGCAGGAAAGCCAATACTTCATGTTTCTTAGGTGAAAAAACATCAATTGTGTAAATGGTTTGCATACATTAAATAATCCTTGCTCAGACCTTCAGGAGGAGCACAGACAACTTTCTGAGGATACAGGAATGCTGCAATGTGATGGTGCTCTTGTGGTTTTGAAAGGGCTCCAAAACACTATTGAACTCAGCTTCTTGAGCTTCTAAATTAACCTCATTTTTTTAAAGATTGTTTTGTAAATTGTTGTTTCTACTTGGATTTTACCATGGGTGTCATATTGCTTACATTGTTTTACATATTTGCTAGTGCAGTATATTTATTATATTAAAGTAACCTGATTCTGTTGAGTCGCCTGAGGGTTAGAGACTCATGTGCATCTAATGTAGAGAAGAGTGAGCAATCCTCAGGAGATCTGCATAGCAGACATACCAATACTGAGCCGTATAAACAAGAAAAGATGCATTTTCCAGAATCAAATAAGGTGTCAGTATGCAAAATAGAAAAATAGAATCAACAGAATGATTAAAAACAGAACCCATCAACAGAGATAATGAAAGCAGAAACTGACTAAAATGCTGAATGGAAAACTGTCCTCTCTTTAGAACTTTTATCAGCTTTTCCTATTAAAAATAAAAGCTTGAAACAATGTATGATGCTAATATAATAAAATATAACATAATAATTAGATTATATATGTACATATATAAATACACACACACATATATATAATCTATTCTGACAAAAAAGTAGATACATACTAATTTTTAAATATAAAATTTATGTAGAGAAGGCCTTTTGAAGATATTTATAGAGCTATCAGTTAATACATTTAAATACAATTTCTGAGCAATGGCTTCTTCAGAGGAAACAATAAAATGAAAAAACCCAGTATCTAATATAATATCATTATGGCCTGTAAGTCCCAAATCATATCAATCAATATAGCAAATCAAGCCAAGAAAAACTGATATGATGATAGAAGTAGCAAATACATATTGAGGTAATGAATAAACTTTTATCACCACAGAATGTTAGCTGAGGTTAGTTACAGCAGTTTTTCTGGATTTACCAAGATCTTACATGGGGTTAGCGTGACTTTACCTCTTCAGTAGATCGCTGCTAGTTTTTAGGGCTTTTTCTGTCTTGGATATCATTAGAGATTTTGTTAATTCTTACAGACTTTTATCTAGTTGTTTGGTGTACCAGTGGCCTGAACCTTAGAGTCTATTTCCATGAACTTCTAATTAATACTCAAGGAAATGTTCAGATGGAGAACATCTTGTTTAACCCAGTCAAGTCGTATTTAGGGATCCACTGGAGATCAGCACCTCACTTGGATGCTATGTGAAGAATGTGATTCACGTACAAAAAGTGTGTTCTGAAGTCTTATTTGGAACACTTATTTGCGAAACTTCCACTTTGTAAAAGCATCTTTTTTTTAAAATAAATTTATTTATTTTTGGCTGCGTTGGGTCTTCCTTGCTGAGCGCGGGCTTTCTCTAGTTGCGGCAAGCGGGGGCTACTCTTCATTGCAGTGCGTGGGCTTCTCATTGCGGTGGCTTCTCTTGTTGCGGAGCACGGGCTCTAGGCGTGTGGGCTTCAGTAGCTGTGGCTCGCGGGCTCTAGAGCGCAGGCTCAGCAGTTGTGGCGCACGGTCTTAGTTGCTCCGCGGCATGTGGGATCTTCCCAGACCAGGGCTCGAACTCGTGTCCCCTGAATTGTCAGGCGGATTCTTAACCACTGCACCACAAGGGAAGTCCCTGTAAAAGCATCTTTGATTGCACTTAAAGATAATCTATCCACCAGTGTACCGGATTGTTTCCAAAAGAACTTTCCCCATACTGGATTTTGTTCCTGGATCTTCCACCTCCCCTTCCCTATTGGCTATTTCTCCCTCTCCTCCCCTCCCCTCCCCTCCCTTCCCTTCCCCTCCCCTCCCCTCCCCTCCTCTCCCCTCCTCTCCTCTCCTCTCCTCTTCCCTCCCTCCCACCTTCCCTCCCCTCCCCTCCTCTCCCCTCCTCTCCTCTCCTCTCCTCTTCCCTCCCTCCCACCTTCCCTCCCCTCCCCTCCTCTCCCCTCCTCTCCTCTCCTCTCCTCTCCTCTCCTCTTCCCTCCCTCCCTCCCTCCTTTCGTTCCTTCCTCTCACATATAGACATACTGAAAATCTCTCCGCAATATTTACTCAGAAAAGCTCCTTAAATTCTGAGTTTTGGCAGCCTAGAGTTGTACTTCCCTTTTGTCCTTCTCTGCCAACTTTTATAAAAGATTTTCCCAGATACACTTTATTTGCTTTCTACCCCTCAGTACTTCATATATATATTTTTTCATGTCATGGCGCACGCAGAAAATGATAAATGGCTAAAGTTATCAATGGCTATGGGGACTGTCTCAGAGGATATGGCGGTCTCAGGCCCCTCCTGGGCCTCTCCAAAGTGCTGAGAGGCTCAGCACGCCCACAGGACGGTGGACCTGTGACCCAACCAGGCTCACCACTGCGCTGAGGGACAATGAAGGGACACTGCTCCATTCAACTCAGTGCTGCAGGGCTGAGCTGCCCCGGCAGTGCAGGGCTGCCAGCAGACCCAGCAACCAGCAGCTTCCCCTCCCTCTACCGGGTCTGCAGCACATTGTTTGCGGGGTACCATGAACATCTTTCCCCAGCACCACAGAGAGCAGATTTCCAGCTAGTTCCAAACGGCAGATTTTCCTTAAGTTCTGTCAGCATGACACCACAGTGACTCTACTGCCACCCAGGGAGACGCAGCTGTGTCCTCTCCAACAAGGTCTTGATCACAGCCTGGGTTGGGGGGCTTCTTCTTTGGATGCTGTACCTCATCCTAGGGGCACTGGCTCTCCTTACATCTGCTATTTCTGTATTCTTTAGAGTTCCCTTTGTTTCTTGCTAGCTAATCCCTCATTATTCAAATATTCACTTATAGGTAATAATTCTTTTTTCAGCTTTATTGAGGTATAATTGACAAAAATTATATATACTTAAGGTGTATAACTCGATGTTTTGATATACGTATGCATTGTGAAATGATCACCACAATCAAGCTATAGCCAGTAATTCTTTCATTAAACTTTCCCTGTTCAAATTATGGTGTGATGTATCTTCCCTGATTGGACCCAAACTGATAAACCGTGGTAGCAGGGAAGAGAGCTATGCATGGGCCCACCTGAATGGTCTCCCTCTCACTAAGCTTGACGTTGGTACCAGCATTGCTAAATGCCTTTCTTTCAGCAGCCGAAACTACTGCTGAGATCCTGTTCTGGCCCCTTGAGGATTCCAACCAGCCACTTGGTGGCAATTTGATTGACATCAGACCCCGAGGAGTACACCTAAGGTCCCGCCCGGTGAAAACTATAAAGGAGCAATAGCAGCAATCACAGCAATCACAACTCAACAAGAATTGGGCTTCCCTGGTGGCGCAGTGGTTGAGAATCTGCCTGCCAATGCAGGGGACACGGGTTCGAGCCCTGGTCTGGGAAGATCCCACATGCCGCGGAGCAACTGGGCCCGTGAGCCACAACTACTGAGCCTGCGCGTCTGGAGCCTGTGCTCCGCAACAAGACAGGCCGCGATAGTGAGAGGCCCTCGCACCGCGATGAAGAGTGGCCCCCGCTTGCCACAACTAGAGAAAGCCCTCGCACAGAAACGAAGACCCAACACAGCCATAAATAAATAAATAAATAAATTTTAAAAAGAATGAAACGACTGTGAGCTCCATCTTCTCATGGATGAAGTCACCCCACTGTGTGAGCAAGCAAGCTGAACACACACACTTCAGTGCTGACCGAGTATGAGAGAAATCTTGAGTGGGTGGTAGAAGAAAGATGATGAATATTAATGAAGGCATTAGGAAGACATTAGCTGGAACTGTAGTTGGTCCGCTCACCCTTGTATATTAAGTATTTTTTTCTTAGAGATTACAGACAGCTGCTAAATCAAAGCCTATGATGGATCGTGTTTAATGTGGAACATGAGCGGATATGAGTGACGCAAGGAGTAGATGTATTTGTGTTCCACCTCTTACCCTCTTGGCACTGCTTCTTTCTCTAGCTGTAACTTATGGTACCCAGCTGCACACCCTGCTCATCTGAAAGCATCTCCCCTCATAGGTCTCTTTCTTTCTATCCCAGAGCTTCCTCATGCCACTGGGTGAGATATCTATGGGAACCTTTTCAGTCATCCTGACACAAGCATAAACCTGGAAGTGTAAGGGTATTAACAACCTGAGGTGCAACTTGACCACTGCGGACTGGAGCCTACCAATAAATGCTGCCCCTTTATGTCCCCTGGGGTGGACAGTTTTGGGGTGCATTATATATGGCTCCTCAGTGGTGCCCAGTGGGACTGAATCCGTGTTGCCCATAGTTGTGGTGAACTCAGTGAGATACAAGACACCTCAGATTGACTCTCCCTCCTTATTCAACTTTTCCCAGTCCCCCACTCCTACTCTTTGGAGGGACTTATCAAAATAAACTACCTGCACCAAAATATTGTCTCAGGCTCTGGTTTGGGGGGAACCTAGGCTAACACAGATCTCTCTTGCCTTTCATTCTCAGCTTTCAAATGCGTTTCTCTTCTGAGGCTGTTCCTCAAGTGTTGAGAATCCATAGGGTTCTGACTGTGGCATACTTCTCCATTCACTTCCCTGCTTCACCTCATGTGCTCTCACACTTTAACCATGATTTAACTACTGGAAAGTCCCAATCTGTTCCCTCTGTCCACTTCACTCTTCTGAACCGTACAACCACGTCCATACTCTACTAGACATTTTTGCTTAAATGTTCTAATATAAGTTCAATGTAGCATTAAAAGGGAAACTGAGCTCACGTTTGCCAGCCCTGGCTTCCAGCTGCTTCTCCTCCGGTGTTTCCCATTTGGTGAATGGCATCATCATGCTCTGAGCTACGTAAGTCAGAAAGCTGTAAACGGATCTCGATACTGCCCTTCCTACTCCCCCATCCAGCCCCTCACCCAGGACAAACAATAAGCAAGACATGCTGATTTCTACCTTCTTAGTGTCCTCAATCTTCTGTCTCTACTTTCCATTGCTGCAGCCCCTGGTTTACCCCCAACTCCCCTTGTCTCTCATGTCTGTACTAATCATTACAAAGGGAAGTCGTAAGAACAAGTTGAGACAGTGGATGCAACAGAGGAAGCACGAGATACCTAGTTGTCTGTTGGCTGAACTAGCTGAGTATCTCGTCCATACTAAACACTCAACAGACATTTGTTGAGGAGCTAAATACATGCTTAACTCTTGGAGCAGATGTTGGAGACAATAAGGGATTGCAATTTAAATGAGTGCGAAAAAGAGGAAGAAAAGATCTTCTAGAATACTTTAGGTTTTATACATCTTCAAAGCACTAATGGATTAATCTGAAAATGTAAAGACATTTCATTTATTAAGACTTTACCAGTAATGCCGGGTTTAGTATCCTTTTATTCTATATGTTGATGACTTGGATCTGGGAGTCTTCCATTCCCATGAGAATCCTGGAATGAAGTTGGCTAGTGTTTACGCTGGCATGTCATATATCTCCCAGACACAAACTGTCCAGAGACTTCTGGGCTTGGGAGGTGCAAACGTAATGTTGTAGCAGACTTTTCTTGGGGTGCAGAACGTGCCATAGGACGGAGGGGAAATACAGAATCGGGAGAGGAGCAAAGAGTGAATCGTTAGTTCTGAAGCACAAGCTGGAAATATCTGTTGTCATCCTTCCCAATTCCTTCATCTGTTTTTCTTAATCTGGTACATATTTTTGTATACCTGTTTAATAAATGCCTTTTGGAACAAGGTAGGTAGAAAAATGATGTTAATTGTTAGAGAATTGTACCTCATGTGGGAAGCAATAAGCGATTTATGCTTGTGAGTCCAATAGAAATAATACTTTTCTGTTAAGAAAAACTTTAGTTCACATGTCATTAATCAACTTAGTAAGACAGGGATTAGAGCTACACAGATGCTGAATTATTCTCAAGTAACCCTGGTTCTAGATGAAATGACCTGTTTTCCAAGTGTGAGCATACCTATGCTCACAACAGTTATTTGTCTTATAGGTCAGTCTCTTGTTTACGTTTTTGGCATCTTTATTGACATAAATAGAGACATATTCTAAACTATTACTAGAGAACACTGATTTAGAGGTTTTTTAAAAAGAATTATCAGACTTCAAAATAATAATGCAGTATTATTAAAAGTATCGATGGTATTTTTTACCATAATAGTTCAAAATGAAACCCCTTCCTAAAACTATTATATTATTTATCTAAAACTTCCTAGATCAACTGGGATATAGTTATTGGGCCTAACATATTAAACTCTTTATTTTTGCTCTGGATTGAAGCCAAGTAACAATAATTGCTTCTATGCGTTGCCTGGGAGCAGGTGACTCTGCCATCTGGATATGTGTCCTCCACTCCACTGAGCAGGGCTCTGATAAAATGCTGTATTCCTGGCCTCTGGGCAAAGAATGGTGGGGGAAGTAAGCAGCCCTATAGATCCTGGTAATAACTTTCCTTTCCCTTTGGGATTTAGAGCCAGCTTGCATTTTGTGAAGATTTTTAAAGAAAAGGCCCAGGATATGGGAATTGAAATGTGGCTGCTGTCCCAGACATTCAAGCTTTGTTTGCTGTTGAATGTTTCAGGATACTAGAGAGTCTTTATTTTTTGGTTGTGATCCAGGGAGTTTTCATAGTTACAGCTTCATAAAAGATTGTCGGGAAGCCTGTTGAATCTACCATTGTGGATGGTGAATGCAAGAGTTGCGTTGCCCATCCGTGGCTCCTTTTTTGATCAGGTTTAACTTAGTAGTTCTGGCAAATAAACTAGAGTGAGGGACCTTCAAGTTGCCCTGAACAAGCTATCTATCTTCTTCTTTCCATGTTTGGCTTAACGGTCCATTTCCTAAAAATCCCTACCCTTTCTCTCCTCAGATCAAAAAACATTACAATCTTGGTCTTGTCTCTCTCTGTGATTTATATGTTTTTTTCTTTATGTGTTATTTCTTAATCCAACTGGTCGAAATCATCCAAAATTCACTAGGAGGGCAGTCACGAGTTGCCTCATAGCCATTATTTGACAAGGTTATAATTAGTTTGTCCATTTTACACCTGCTTTCTCAGCTGGGCACTGCATTTTGCTTTGCAGTGATTTGTATCAGAACTAAAAGGGCACTGCTTCAAGAATGAGTTCACAATACCCATGGACAATGAAATTTGTGCAGATTCTACATTGTAGAGAACTTACAGCAAGAGAATTCATTCATTCATTCATTTTTTTTCTTCCAAGTGTATCTTTCTTCTAACATTTAACTCTTTGGATAGTTTTCAGTGGACAGCTAACAGAGAAATAAAAATTGGACCTTCCCATGTTGGTAGCTCCTTATTTAATATTTCACTTGACTTTTGGAGAGATGCATCAGTTTAGGGTTAATTTCATAGTAGTCATGGCTACAACTTTTAACCCACAGAAATATGCCTTTCATATAATTCAGAGAATACATTTGATAATGCCACTTGTATAAGCTAATTCTCATGCTAAATTAAATGCTTTTAAATGGAGAACATACAGATATGTTTTATTTAATGCTTGATGTTTCTATTATTGTTCACAAAGTATTGGCCAGGAGGGCATGTGGACCAGGAAAATGAAACAAGTCCCTTCCTAAAGATTTCTTCTTGTCAGTTCAGAGTGCTTCCCATTCTTCTTGCTCTGAAATCCACTTTATTGCAAGAATTCTATGTCATTTTGCATTCATGATAATGGTTACTGTAGGCTTATTTACTGAGATGATTTGATGGTAAATTGACATTTGCCCAGTGAGCAATCCAGAAGAATCTTAGAAATGTGAGTAAGGTCCAGCAAGTATTCTATAAAGTCAATGGTGCTGTGATTTTCAACCCAGTGGGTTGTCCCTTGAGCCAGTAATGGGTGAAGATTTAATTAAATTAAAGTAATTAATTACCTAATTTTTTTGACTGTGTCCGGTCTTAGTTGTGGCATGCGGGATCTTTCGTTGCCGTGAGCGGGCTTCTCTCTAGTTGTGGCACGTGGGCTCCAGAGCACACAGGCTCATTAGTTGTGACATGTGCGCTCAGAAGTTGTGGCACGCAGGCTCAGTAGTTGTGGCGCGTGGGCTAAGTTGCTCCCTGGCATGTGGGATCTTAGTTCCCTGACCAGGGATCGAACCAGCATCCCCTGAATTGCAATTGTAAGATGGATTCTTAACCACTGGACCACCAGGGAAGTCCCTGGGTCAGTATTTTAGATGACCATTTTGTAGTGATTAGTTACTCCTCTTCAATTAATTCTTTAACCAGAAGCAGGTTAGTGGGTCTCCACAGCATGTTAATCTGAGAGCCTTATCATAAACCTAACAATGTCAAAAAAAGCTCCTATCAGATTGTTACTACTTAGAAGATAAAAAACATACATTTACCCTTGCTGGTTTTATTTAGAGAATTAAGAAGCAAAAATCTTGCCCACAATTTTTAATAGTTTTCCCCTTTGAAACTCCATCTGAAAAGAAGTCAAACCTCTTCTTTGTCTCTATCTCTCCCTGTCTCTGTCTCTGTCTGTCTGTCTGTCTCTCTCTCAGTCTCCTTCCATCTTTCTCCTACTGTTTCATCAGGAATAAAAAATACTTTCATCACTTTTACAATGCTACCAATTATTGCGTAATAAGCACCAAGCTCTCCTCTCTTCTTTAAAAATGTCTTTCACCTCCATACTCCCCTCTCTCTACTCACATCTGTCACTCTAGTTTAGACCCTCAGCATATCAAGCCTGACTTTCTGTAAAACTCTCCTCCAGCTTGTCTCCCTCCATTCAGATTGTCCCACTCACGTTGGACAGACCTATTTCATCTTCTCCTCTCCTGCTGAAAGCCCCGCAGTGGAACTGCCTCATCCACTAGCTCCTTATCTTGGCATCCAAAGATCTCCACACTCTGTCTCCAAACTACATTTTTTTTTTCTTCTTTCTACTGGTCCCCTCCGAATATTCTCTACTTCAACAACTTTAGCTATACAGATTCATTCAAATGCATTTTGATCGTGTTCTTTTCCACTCTTGGAATGCCCTTTTCTTCCTCTCCACTAATTCTGTTCAACTCCTACCATCTTCCCACCCTCTGCAATTAATTTTTTTCTTCTTTTTTGGTCCATATCAGGCCTCAGTAATCTCATGTCTGTAACATTTAACCTGTAAAACTTCGTATTTACACTAATATGTATAAAATAGATAATAAGAACCTGCTGTATAAAAAAATAAATAAAATTAAATTTTAAAAAAACTTAGTATTTACATTTAATCATGTCTTACCTTGTATTTTTTATTTAATTTTGATTATTTGCCTTTTCATCTGTGTATAATTTGTCCCACCAACTAGATTGAAAATCTCTAGAAGCAGAGGACTCATCTTAAACTTTGTATTCCTACAGCACCTGGTAAATGTCAAGCTTGGAACAGAGGCTCAATGAATGTATGTTGAATATACTGTTTCCCTTAAATTTTGGGAATCAAATGTTTACTACAATTCTAGATAAAGAGTTTCTGTTAGACTATTACATAATCATGAAAGAGTATTCCTTTCTGTGAAGAACCTGGCTATATGAAAATAAATGGGTTCATTCATCCTAAGAGGATTTCGGAAGAAATGTCTCACATCTCCTCTTCAGAAAATCTTTCACAACAATGCCTTATTAAAATGGATATTCTTCTAACACTTACAGAAAAATGGAATTCCACATAAATTGACTCTTTGTGGCCAGATACAGCTTGTATGTTGGGATGTACAGATGATCACATTTCCTATGGCTAGCTTTAATGCTATACCATGTGGGCAGTGTACTTTGGATTTACTTTTGGAAGCAACTCGTTTTGATGCATTTTTGGTTTTAAATTTCATCCAATTCCTTCTTTATCACACAAACGCTTAACATGAGCAGCTGAATGGATGCCTGATTACTCATGTTATTTGTTTATAGAAAAATAGAATCAAAATAAAAACGAAAAAGCTTGGTCCATTTTATCTATGACCATGCTTCTTCTGCGTCCTAGAAAAGGTTATGACCTGTGATGGCTTTTATTAGGTATTAGCTTGGCTGGAAAGATCTACATGAGTCCAACCATGTTTCCCATGCTGTCTTTTAGATCATCCTTTGTTTTATACTGGCAATTTCTATTTGTCAAAAATGCTGCTCTCTGAGAATTCCACTTTCCAATCTTCCTAAGGTTTTAATTAAAAAACAACAACAACAACAACAAAACAAGCCCCCAAACCCCATGCTCTTTCTGCTATTTTTGCAATTCAAATATAATACTTTCTAACATCTTGTATTTCTGGTTCTTCTAAATTAGACTTTAAGTGGGTCTCATTTTGTAAAGCATCTGTCTCAGGCCCTAGAGTTGAGGATATGTATTAAATAAAAATTTGGTTTATTAGCTAACTGACTAATTATGATAGCTGACATTTATTGTGTACTTAATATGTTTCAGGCACAATTCTAACCCAATTATTCTCAGAAAACCCAGTAAGTGATATAATTTTATTTACCCTATTTTATATTGTTGAGGAAACTGAGGTACAGAGAGGTTAAGAGATTTCCCAGAATCATATAGCCAGCATGGTCTGGATACCAGCCTTGCCTCCCAGTTGCTAAAGTTTCTGTTGTGCTAAAGCTATGCTACATTTTTTTTTTTTTCTACTGCTCTGTTTATAATTCTATTTCAGCTAGGGCATTGTACTGTCTTCTATGCTTTGAAACTGTTAATTGAGCAAAATATCTAACTGAGAGTGGTGTTGCACTAAATATGGCTTTCTAACTATATTGTGGCATTCTGTCTGGGGATTTGGTTTCACCATTTCGTATGTGACTGGCCGGTGATGAGGAAACTCATCAGACTTCTCACAGCCCATAACCTTGGACTGGTCTAATGACTGACCTTCTAATTTATTAGGAAGGAATTAGAAAACTGAACTTGGTGGAGCACCTTGTTTTGGGGGAGATGAGAGTTCTAAGCCATTTATAGTGAATTATGTGCCTTTATATAATGCTGAGGCTGGAATGCTAAAATTACATTTCCCAGAATCCCTTCTGGTTAACATTCGTGATGTTCTTCGGATTCCATGAATCAGATGTATTTCTGTGCGTCTTGAACCAAGCTAGATTGGGAAAGAGTCAGGGTTAGAAATATCAATTTTGTTTGCATAGATTATGATGACAATAATCACCAATTTCCCAATCTCACTGGCAATTTTTGATTCTACAGCTTCCTAATCAAGGCAAAAGTTCCACGGCAGCTCAGGTGGTCCATGTTCTTGCTGGGGGCTCAGTCTAAAGTCTGTGCCTTTAGCCTTCCTAACAAATCTTTAGCTGTTTAATACACTGTTACAAATCCCTTCTGCTTAAGTTTGGTAGAGTGAATTCTGTTCTCTGCAAGTGAATCTGACTGAGGCGACTGTATCTGACCAATACACTCTTTATGTTTGAGTTATTAAATATTAAGCCAGATTTTATAACTGTATTTTAGGATAGGAAAGTAACAAATGCTTGTTTCAGAATAAAATGTTCTGGGCATTTGTTATTTATTCCTGTTGGTAATCGTTCATTATTCTCATAAAAAATAAAAACTCTAAAATGATGTTAATAATTTAGCATTCAGGTTTACTATCTACTCAGTATATACTTATCTAGTGCTTACTCAGTGTCAGTAACTGTTTCTGGTGACAGGTATGCTGCAGTGAACAAAACACATGAAGTCTCTAGTCACATGTAACTTACAGACTTTCACCGTCAACTTATAGGTTGAAAGAACTTCCCATGTGCAGTTAGGTTGCCAAATCAGTTCAAAGTATTTCAACAGCTTAAGCGATATTGGTAATACCTCAGAATACAGAGAGCTCATTTTGGCATCGATGTTACTAATTTAAAGGGTGGCCTGCTTACTGGTCTATAAAATGGAGATTTGTATTTATTTCATCTGATGAGAATGGCAAAAATATCTCATTGGGGAGATAGCTATGAATCACTTATATATGTGGAATAAATAATTTGAAAAATCAATTTGGCAACAGTGATGGGAATCATAGTCATTTTTAATTCTTAGTACTAGTAATAATACAGAAAACATGAGAAGCAATCAAAGCTTTCTCCAACAGTTTGTATTAAAATGAAACAAGTTATTATGTAACACATATACCATTTAAATCATTGCAAGTGCAGGAAAGCCCTATAAAAATGGTCTATCAATTTTATCTACAATATGATCATATTCAAAGATCATAAGGGAACTTCTTGAAATTGTGTTAAATTAATTCCAGTTTCAAAAGCAGTGACTGCACTATGGACTATGCATGCAATTTTGTGTGATGAATTAGGAAAGGGTGCGGAGATATTTTCAGCTACGAAATGATTAGATTGCTTATAATGCATGAAGGTTATTTTTCTACGGAAATTGTCAAGCTTGATATGATTTGTTTCAACAGGTCAGTATATATATACCTAGCCAAAATTAGAATATATATTTTATTTTATTTTATTTTTTTTTTTTTTTATTTATGGCTGAATGGGTCTTCGTTTCTGTGTGAGGGCTTTCTCTAGTTGCGGCAAGCGGGGGCCACTCCTCATCGCGGTGCGCGGGCCTCTCACTATCGTGGCCTCCTTTGTTGCGGAGCACAGGCTCCAGATGCGCAGGCTCAGCAGTTGTGGCTCACGGGCCCAGTTGCTCCGCGGCATGTGGGATCCTCCCAGACCAGGGCTCGAACCCGCGTCCCCTGCATTAGCAGGCAGACTCCCAACCACTGCGCCACCAGGGAAGCCCTTTATGTTTATTTTGTAAAGCAAAAATAGGGAAGTATGATTCCAGCACATTCATTGGGGATGAATGTTAACAGAGTTAATCTCAAAGCAAAGATCTTCATGGTAAAGGAGAAGATACCTGCAGTTGTCACTGAAGGTGCATGCCTGTGCCTAGGTGCACGTGTATGTGTAGTTTTCCCATGACTGAGTGAGGGTGGTAAGAAACTAAAGGATAGGACTTCCCTGGTGGTGCAATGGTTAAGAATCCGCCTGCCAATTCAGGGGACACGGGTTCAAGCCTGGTCTGGGAAGATCCCACATGCTGAGGAGCAACTAAGCCCGTGCACCACAACTACTGAGCCTGCGCTCTAGAGCCCGCAACCCACAACTACTGAGCCCGCGAGCCACAACTACTGAGGCCCGCGTGCCTAGAGCCCGGGCTCCGCAACAAGAGAAGCCACCGCAATGAGAAGCCCCTGCACCATAACGAAGAGTGGCCCCCGCTCGCCGCAACTAGAGAAAGCCCGCGCGCAGCAACAAAGACCCAATGCAACCAAAAATAAATAAATAGATAGACAGATAGATAAATTTATTTTTAAAAAAAGAAACTAAAGGATATTACAAAGTTCTCAGCATAGCTGGTGGAAGGGACAAGATGGTGCTAACGGAAAGGACATGAGAAGATGACAACGCGGATCCACTGAGAGAGCTGAGATCTCAAAAGCATTTTTCTTGGAACCTTTATTACAAACGAAATAAAATACAATGATTAAGAAATTGATGATGAAGGCATCTAATATATAAAATGGTTCTGAGCTTTAAAAAGAATGGTACAGACCTCCTACGATCAGTTCACACCTATTCACCAGTCCCCCATTTTCTCTCAATTGATGGTGAGTTTTACGATTTGCACATTACAACAAGGATGTAATGAGATACTTAGCCTTGACATATAACCTGTATTTGTAATAAATTAAAAATGGCTGAGAATTTGTCAGAATGTTGAATCTGATTTCTTTAGAAACCAGGTGAATATAGAATATCAGAAGCCCAAAATGAAGACAGGAGTTGAACTACGTGTTTTTAATCTTTAATAAAATTTTTGAGTATCAATTCAGGCAGATTGTTGAAGGGATTAAATAATCTGTATTCAAAGATAAGACACAGTATCTGGGGACTGGTAGATATTTCATAAATTTTAGTGATTATAATTATTAATTATAAGAAGCATAAATATAATTCTCTTTGCCACCGGAGTTACTGTCTAAGGACATTAGGGGAAATGTAGCTTTACTAAATGTAGCTTTCAGCTTTGTATGCCAGATTCCAGCACTGAGTTCTTGTCTTATTATATATTGAGTTTTATTTCTTATTTAATAATAAGAATCCTAGTTTCTTAAAACCAAGACCCTATATTGATCTTTTCATCTTTTTGGATCTCTCTCACACCAAAGTTGGAGTTCAGCCCCAAGGCAGGGTCCTGCCACCAGCTCTTGATGAATTCTTTCTGAATTTTCACAGGATACCTACTTCCAAACTCCCCTACTCCTGCTTGAGTATCCACACTCTAGCTCACACTTGACCTCTGGATGAGATGATCTGAATAACAATGTAATGGGGAGAAGTGTAAACAAACAAATGAAAAAACCAGAAACAATAGAAGAGATGCTTGCTGCTTTTCTCTGTATTGCAGAGAATGCTGGATAAAAAACTGTTCAAAATGTCAATATAAGCCATAGAAAAGGAAACCTTCTAATTATATTGTTAAAAATTCTATTCCATGAACTAAATTAAAATTAACCATTTTTAAATAACTCTCATTTTCTTTAGTCCCTGTTCTCTTTCTTTTCTGAGAGTACTACAATAATAAATTGTTGTTTTCTGACATTTGGGACTTTAGGCTCTTTTTAAAGAGCTTCATTTTGTTTGTTTCCTAAAGGCATATTTCTTATATTCATGTCATTTAGATTGCACTTTAATTATCCTTATGTCAAAGGAGTGATACACAAGGGTTTCCACTGGTCACCTGCAATCCAAAGGATATCTTTACGAACCAAGACAATCTAAAGAAACTGTCCATCTCAGTGGTGACCCTAATCACTTTTATAAGGCCAAGTTTGCTTTAGAGCTCTATGCCCAGGTGGGAATAAAGAGAAGTGATATCTAAATGTAGCTCTCTTACTTATACTGTCTAGACAGTGAGTGTGAATAAATTAATGTATCTAAGCCTGTTTTCCCATTTATATATTATATCATATTATAGCTCATTAGAAAATATATGCACGCATATTTAAAGTCCTTTGCTTCACTGCACCTCTGGAAGTGACATGGGTCACCTGCAGCTCTCCTGGAGCCGGTCACAAATATATGGCCAGGGGACTCCCTCTTGCAGCATCTACTCAAACCAGCATGATCTGATCTGGAAATATGTCCTCAATATGTGCCCTTAGTGTTTCTGTAAGTAAGACAAGGATAGAGGCTTCATCAAGTTGGACTAAGTAATCTTCCTCAAAGGAATCATCCAGGACATCTACCCAACAACAGAAACAATGCTAGCTCTTGGTACATTAAAAAAACCCAAACAAACAAACAACTCCCACCTCCAAAACCCTTCAATTATGAGTATTTTAATGCAAACGGAATATTTAATTAGCTATAGAAATCTCCTTTTTAAAATTTAATATTATCTTCTCCATGGATTCATCTTTAAAATGTGTGGCTTATTTTCCCTCAGTTATATAAAAGTAGTTATGCTAAAAAAATAAAGATCAAATCCCTTTTGTTCCTCATATGGGATGTTATGTAAATTCAATGTATTACCATCCATCAAAGACCTAGGGCCTACCAACTGGCTAATATCAACCAAAGATCATCAAATTGCTAGATTATTCTTATTCTTCTGCCTTATACTTACTGGCCTTTAAATTATTTTCAATAAAAATTTTATTATTCTGACCGTAAAATTAATGCATACTCCTTGCAGAAGAAGTTCAAAGAGAATAAAGAAGAAAAACGTAAGCCTGGTACTAACCAGTAACCAACGTTAACAAAGACTTTAACTAATTTTTCAAGCTGAGAAATTCTATTTGCAAGTTGTAAAATGATAGATTGTTTTTTGACTTTTATTTATCCTAAGGCTTATTGACTTTTAACCTTACCTTTGAATATTAATTGTTTCTAATGAGAATATAAAACATTTATAAAATAAACCATTTAGTTATAAGAGTTAATTTAGTTTCAACCTGTGATCCCAATGAATACTGATAGACTTTAGCCATGACACATATTACGTATAATAAATGTAAATATAAGCTATGATAAAATGTCTCAGAAGTTACAAAGCTAAGAAATAACTTACATTCGACAATGTTTTCCTTCACTGTAATTTTACCTACAATTCAATATATTGTTTACCTTCTAACTTTTGTCCCTTTTGGTGTTTTCCAAACACTTATTGTTGATTTAGAATTTTAGCCTCACTCCCTCACTTTACAGAGGAGGAAATTAAGACTTAGAGAAGTTTAGTAACATATAAAGGGCTAGCAGGACAGTAAGAAAAACAGAACCCAATTCTATTCACTCCTGGTTTACTGCATCACAGCCTTTTGGCCATATCATGCAGGGGAAAATGAAATGCATTTTAATTCACTTGAAATTGAATTTGTTTAATGCTTTTTTCCTCCAGCAGATTTGCAAGGAAGCTTCCTAATTATATTTTGTGCAGGCTAAAACTCAAGTAAGTTTGCATTCCAAAAGTACACATGAATTAGGTGAATGGATGTGAAGGGAGATAAAGATAGAGAGGATTCTTGTCTGGAAGCCTGCAGATATTTTGGGAAAAGGCCTAGAAACAAGATTAAAGATTCACCATGGGTAATCCATATATATCTCAGACATTTTTGCCTGGCTTTTGTTAAGACTTCCTACCTTCACCATATGCCCTTGCTCCCTTCCTTACACGCTTTCTCACAGACTATGGATGATAGTCCGTGTCTGCAACAGGATGGCCATGCAGATTGTTAATAATTTATATTGGTTGATTTATAGCTTCTTTCCTGAGCCCCCAGGTGCCATTCCCTCGTACCTACCCCCTCTACAGTACTGGTCCATGATCCAGCAACTAAAGGGTTAATGTCTCATGGAAGGGGAACTTCAGTGTTTGCATCTATTTTAATTGTCTGATGCCATATCACATCGCTGTTAGAGTTTTTTTTAAATTAATTAATTAATTAATTAATTATTTTGGCTGTGTTGGGTCTTCGTTTCTGTGCGAGGGCTTTCTCTAGTTGCGGCAAGCGGGGGCCACTCTTCATCGCGGTGCGCGGGCCTCTCACTATCGCGGCCTCTCTTGTTGCGGAGCACAGGCTCCAGACGCGCAGGCTCAGTAGTTGTGGCTCACGGGCCCAGTTGCTCCGCGGCATGTGGGATCTTCCCAGACCAGGGCGCGAACCCGTGTCCCCTGCATTGGCAGGCAGACTCTCAACCACTGCGCCACCAGGGAAGCCCCTAGATATTTTTAATATCACCCTCTATACACCAATATCTGTTTGTCTTCAATAACTTCATAAGAACTTCTGGGGGAAAAGAAAAATGGATGGAAGGGAAGATCAAAAAGGAAAGAGGAAGGATGGAGAGGTGGAATGGAGTCTGACAGGTAGAGAGAGAGGTAAGACAGAAGTTAATCATATTTTTCTAAGGGACTTTGTGTGCTTGTGGGCAAAAGCAGGGCTGCTTCAGGACCTGGTTACAGAAAATGGCACAAAGTTGGGGATGAGGGCCTTCTCCCAGTCCACGCATAGAACCCTTGACCACTTGTGCCACTGGTAGATTAGAGGTTAAGGGAATTGGGGCTTCCCTGGTGGCGCAGTGGTTGAGAGTCTGCCTGCCAATGCAGGGGACACGGGTTCGAGCCCTGGTCTGGGAAGATCCCACATGCCGCGGAGCAACTGGGCCCGTGAGCCACAACTACTGAGCCTGCGCGTCTGGAGCCTGTGCTCCGCCAACAAGAGAGGCCGCGATAGTGAGAGGCCCGCGCACCGCTATGAAGAGTGGCCCCTGCTTGCCACAACTAGAGAAAGCCCTCGCACAGAAACGAAGACCCAACACAGCCATAAATAAATAAATAAATAAATAAATAAATAAATAAATAAATAAATAAAAATTGAAAAAAAGGAAAAAAGGTTAACAAGAGTGAATTAAAAAAAAAAAAAAGAAGGGACTTATTCTTCGCACTTCACCATGATTCTTTTACCATGTGTAAATACCTATTTTGGAAGGGGGTCCCTACCTATCAAACAGGACAGTGCTAACTTTGCCTTTCCTAAATTAGATGAGAGAGCAGGGGAGCATCTTTTGTCACAGCTCTATGTCAGGTATCTGGTGCAGAGGCACGTTCTTCAGGAACACAGCTGCACTTGTAAACTGTCCGCTCAAGCTGCACCAAAGTTCCCCTGTCCCTCTGGACTCTAAGTGACACTGCCTCACGCTCAACCACTGAATACTCTGCCAAGCTGACGGGCCCACTAATGAATATCCTGAAGACTGGTGGTGATAACACTACCCCAGGTAAAGTCAGTGTATTTGAGAAGTAGAAGTCCTGCCCCAAACCCAAACTGCACACACCCGCACTCCGGCCACACGTCCCAACCCATGTTTACCTATTCATAGTCATGCAACTAATGTTGCAAAATGGGCTACATTTTTGTCGGGAAGATCCCCTCTCACTCCAGATAAGGGCCACAATCCCCCCCGGCATCTTTACTGAGATATAACTGACATATAACACTGTGTAAGATTAAGGTGTCGATCTGATATATCTATATATTGCCAGATGATTACCACCATAACATAGCTAATGTTATGGTCAGCTGACACCTTCATCATATCACATAACTGCTATTTCTTTTTAGTGGTGAGAACCCTGAAGATCTCCTCTTAGCAACTTTCAAATATATAATACAGCATTATTAACTATAATCACCATGCTGTATATTAGATCCCCAGAACTTACTAATCTTATAACTGGAAGTTTATACTCTTTGGCCAACACCTCTCCATTTCCCTCACCCGCCCCCAGTCCCTGGTAACCAAACTGAAATTTCTCTTCTTGTACCTTCCACCGGTCGGTCCTATTTTCATTCTTTGGGGTTTTACAGAGAAATCTAATCCTTCTTTAAAGTAATTCTTCCGACAATTAAAAAGTATAGTCCTGTGTCCACAAACTCCTCCCTTGTGGGTGAACACTGTCTAGTTCTTCCATTATCTCATATATGCCATGGTTTCCAGTGTCTTTTTCATCCTATATCTTGGTTTTGCATTTCCTTTTTATTCCTCTTCAAATGCAGTACACGGAACGTGGCACCACACCACTTAAAATGGCCAGCTCAGAACAGAAACCACCACGAAAATCGCTATGTTTTTCAAACGCTGTTGTGTCTTGCTCGCTCCCCATACACCTTTCCTTAAACTTTTTGAGATAATTGTAGATTCATATGCAGTTGTAAGAAATAACACAGGGAAATTTGCGGATTCACATGCAGTTGTAAAAAATAATACAGAGAGATTGTGTGCACTCAACCCAGTTTTCTTCAACGGTTAACACCTTATAGTGTCACAACCAGGATATTGACACTAATACAGTGAAAATACAGAACATTTTTATCACAAGGATGCCACATGTTGCCCTTTTATAGCCACATCTGTTTCCTTCCTATCCCCAACCTCTTTTTAAGCCCTGGTAACCACTAAACTAACCACTAAACTGTTCTCCATTTTGGGAGTGTTGTCATTTCAAGAATGTTATATATAAACAGAAACATATAGCATGCAGTATTTTGGGAATGGCTTTTTTTTTTAATACAAATTTATTCATTTATTTATTTATGGCTGCGCTGGGTCTTTGTTGCTGTGCGCAGGCTTTCTCTAGTTGCGGCAAGCGGGGGCTGCTCTTTGTTGTGGCGCGCAGGTTTCTCATTGGGTGGCTTCTCTTGTTGCAGAGCATGGGCTCTAGGCATGCAGGCTTCAGTAGTTGTGGCACAGGGGCTCAGTAGTTGTGGCTCACGGGCTCTACAGCATAGGCTCAGTAGTTGTGGCGCACGGGCTTAGTTGCTCTGCAGCATGCGGGATCTTCCCGGACCAGGGCTTGAACCCGTGTCCCCTGCATTGGCAGGTGGACTCTTAACCACTGCGTTACCAGGGAAGCCCCAGGAATGGCTTTTTTACACGCAGCAAAATTCCCTAAAAATTTGTCAGGTTGTTGCATGAATCAATAGATCATTCTTTTTTTTACTGCTGAGTAGTACTCCACGGGATGGATGTATCACAGTTTATTTAGCCATTCACCCACTGAAGGACATCTGTATTGCTTCTAGTTTGGAGCTATTATGAATAAATCTGCCATAAACATTTGTGCACAGGTTTTTGTGTAAATATAATTTTTCATTTTCCTGGGATAAATGCCCATAAGTGCAATTGCTGGGTTGTATGATAGTTGCATGTCTAATTAAAAAAAATTTTTTTTTGATTGGCAGTACCATTTTACATTCCCACCAGCAATGCTGGAGTGATCCTGCTTCTCTGCACCCTCACCAACATTTCGTGATATCACTATTTATTATTTTAGCCATTCTAATAATATGTAGTAGTATCACATTGTGGCTTTAATCCACTTTCCCCTAATGGTTAATGTTGTTGAACATCTTTTCATGTGCTTATTTGCCATCTGTATATCGTCTTTGGTGAAATGTTTCTTCATGTCTTTTACCCATTTTCTAATTGGATTGTTTGTTTTTACTATTGAATTTTTAATATATTCTATGAATTAGTCCTTTGTTGAGTAAGTAAATGGTTTGCAAATATTTTCTTCCAATCTGTAGCTTGTTTTTCATCCTCTTAACAGGATCATTCACAGAAGAAACATTTTTAATTTTCATGAAGTCTAATTTGCCGGTTTTTTTCTTTATGGATAGTACTTTTGGTGTCAAGTCTAATACCTCTTGGTCGAGTTCTAAGTCACTTAGATTTTTCTCGTATTTTTTCATTTTATAGTTTTATGTTTTATATTTAAGTGTGTAAGTTTTAGGTTGAGGGGTTTCTTTGGTTTGTTTGGTTTATATTTATTTTTTGCCTACGACTTTCAAATTGCTAAAGCACTATTTATTGAAAAGATTATCTTTTCTCAATTTAATAGCTTTTGCATCTCTGTCAAAAATCAGTTGGGCATATTTGTGTGGCTCTATTTCTGGGTTCTCAATTTTATTCCATTTATCTGAGTATCTATACCTTTAGGAAAACTGCACTGTCTTGATTATTGTATGTATATAATAGCTGATTATACAGCTGACGGGCAGGAGTCCTCCTCCCATTTTAATCTTGTTTTTCAAAACGTTTCAACTATTCTACTTCCTTTCCCATCTTATATAAATTTTAGCAGAGTCTTGTCTTTATAAACATTCTTGCTGGAATTTTGGTAGACATTGTGTTTTACATGTATATCTGTAACCTGTTGAGTTAAAGGTTTGAGTTAAACCTTTGATTTCTTTCATCAGCATTTTGTAGTTTTCAGCTTATAAATACTGTACACGTTTGTTTATTAGATTTACACCAATTTCATTTTAAAAAATAATTGTAAATGGTATTATATTTTTAATTTAATTTTAATTTTTTAAAATTTCAGTATCTACATTCTTATTGCTAGTATTTAGAAATACAGTTGATTTTTTGTATGTTTCTCTTATATTCTGTGTTTAGTGGGGGCCTGCAGTAGTCCCTACCCCCCTGTGTCATGGAAGAGGTCTCTCTCTACTTTTTGTCCCTCCCCCAGGGGGAGACCACTATTGATCCTGCTAGGCTCTTCCTTTCCCTCTACCAGAGGCAGGATGGTTCCCCTTCTGTCCTTTACCTTGGTGGCCTTGGGTGCCAGAGGAACTGCTGCCCCTCCCCTGGTGGCTTCTATGAGTAAATTGCCTGGGGACGTGGGTGATGTTTCACACTTGTCCTCTAGCAGCAACTGATCACCTCCTTCCTGTAGGGCACTAGTGGAGACCCACGGAAAAGAGCGCGAGAGTGAGTACAAATTCCCTTTCTATCTAGGCTCCCGGATACTCTAAAATGATATACCAGCTCATGCTCGACGCCTAAGAATTTGTTAAAATTTCAGATGATTTCTCCGCATTTGCTTCTGCCTCTTCCTCTTGGGCTGTGTCAGACCTGAAAAAAATTTGAGCTTCCTGGTTTTATTCAAAGAGGCTTGTCACTCTGAAATTAAGTTCATCTGACTGTTCTGCAACCTTAGATCTCTGATGGGTTGAAGAAAGTATATGATTTTGTTAATTATTCAGTTAGCACCAGGGCAGTATTATCTTGAAGATTTCTAGCTGCTAAGTGGGAGTAGAACTTCTCAGGAAATATAATCAGTTCACAAATCACACTAACCAGAAAAAAGGGGAAAAAAAAGATACCGGACTTTATAATTAAAGACGCTTATTTGTTGGCAGACACGTTAATAGCATGAATAAACAAGCCAAAGAGTGGGAGATGGTATCTCCTACATATATAACCAACAAAGGGCTCAAACCCAAAATATATAAAGAAATCCCACAAATTCATAACAAAAAGAAACAAAAACAAGAGGAATATGGACACGAGTGAATAAGCACTTTACAAATGAGGATATCCAAATAGCCAGTAATTATTTTAAAGCTACATAACCTTATTTGTCATCAGGAAGACGCAAAAGAAAACCACAGTGACGTACCACTACACACACAGAATTGTGAAAGTTAGGAAGATTGCATATTGGTATAGCCACTTCAGAAAAGGGTCGACATCATCTACTAATGCTGAACATATGACTCTACTATGATCCAATAATTTCTCTCCTAGGCATATAACAAGTAAAAATGTGGGGATCAGAGGGTGGTAGGATGAGGGGTGTGTGTGGATATTCATAGCAGCATTACTCTTAACAGCCAAACTCTGAAAACAAACCAAATGTACCACAGTAGAAAGAATAAATGGACTGTGGTAAATTCATTCTATTGAATATTGTGCATCAATGAGACTGAACTACATCTATACTTGACAATATAATGTTGAGCAAAAAAGTCAAGCAGAAATGAATATGCCCTGTATAATTCCAATTATATAGTGAAAACTAGGCAAAACTAGTCTAGGAGATCAGAAGTCAGGGTAAGAGATACCAAATGGGAGTGGAGTGGACCCTGTGGAGGACAGGGGCCTAAGGTGGCTTCTGTTGCGCAGGTGCTGACCTATTTATTGAATTGGGATCCGGCTACATGGGTGTATTCACTTTCTAATATTTAATGAGCTTATCATCTGTGCACTTTTCTCAATGTAAATTATGCTAACAAACACGTTATTTTAAAAAATTACCCTATTTCTCCCCTTCTTCTGCCCACAACCAGGGATAAGTGGCTCTCCACGATGGCCAACTGAACGATGAGATTTTTCTGAGCCTCACTTTTGACATATATCCCTGAGATTTTATTGGTGTGCATTGACCATGTACTGAATTCAGTTATTTTCGAGGAGTGCTCTGTGATAGCTTTAGCTAGTCGTCCTCTTATGCTGTTGTAAAAATCACATCAAGAGCTGTATCATTTTCATAACACCTTGAGAGTAGCATTTTAAAATTTATTTTCCTCAATTCAAAGTAAATTTCTCAATATTGTGGTTCTAGCAACATATTTCTCCTATTTTATTAACATATTAATGTCCTTGGCATTCAAGCCTGATAAAAACACAACTTGCCAGTAGGCAGGAAAACATCCAATAAGAATCGCTGCCAGACGTTAAAGAGTTCTGGATGAAAGCACTAGGACACTGAGAATTTAAAACTTGCACCAGTTCCACACCCTGAAGATGACCAGACTCAGGATTTGAGCTACTTATCTGTTTATGAGGTGAGGGAAATCCAAAGTCTGCTCACCCAAATACCCATAGCCCAAAAGGTTTACAGCATGACTATACTCAGCCAGGGTGCATTTAGTTTTTACAAAGTTACATTTACGTCATATTGGCTGTTAATCTTTCTACTTTTCCAATTTAAAAAATCAGCTTAATGTTTCTCTTGCATCTTAAAATCCTCTGTAATATGCCCATGAATGGTGTCATTTAAATAAAGAAACTTCGAAGATTTGTTACTGGCAATTCGTGTTGTCTTCTCTAAATTATTATCACCGCATATAATTTGGGGGAGAGTTGTGGGAAAATATCAAACTCCATTGTATGTGTAAATTTCAATTCAAAACATAATAATATTCATATCTCCACTTTTTTTTCTAGTTACTGTACTCTCTCCAACAAACAACAGTCAAACTTAAAAATATTTTGCTACATTTGTTACTTTTTTTTCATCTCCCTTTCCATCCTCAGTTTACTCCAATATGACTTTGCTCCCATGGCACAATCAAAAATTCACTTGTTAATGTGACGAATGACTAGTCACTCTTCTCTTTACTTGCTTGACTTCTAGCAGTTTTCCCCCCATTTGAGCCTTCCTTCCTTCTTGAAACCCTCACATCTTTTGCATCCCAGAACACTATACTCCTTTAGTCTTCCTCTTACCATACTGTCTGCTCCTTAATTATCTCCTTAGCTGATGCCTCCTTCTCTATCCAAAGTTATATATACACAGCCCATTTTCTCTCCTGAAGACTCAACAAGTTCCCTTAAGTCCAACTCCTAAATATCTTTGCAATCTGTCTGTTTCTCTCCCTTGCTACTTCTGTCACATCAGTAAAACTAACTTACCCTCCTACCCAGGCAATCTGGGCTTCTGGGCTTCCTTACGGTCCCTCCACATCGTTTACTCCTCTCCAATCCATTCCTCACATTATTACTCAATTGCATTATAAAATGTCAATCTGATGATGCCACTCCGATTCTTAAAGTCTTTCAGTTATATCCCTGTGTCCTTTAGAATTCTCAAATCCCCAACATCACACATCAGATACTCCATTATGTGGTGGTCTCTTTTTTCACCTTTGATTGGTTATCTGCACTTGCTATTTAGTATACATGATTAAAAAATAATAAAGTGCAGGAGATAAGTATTTTCAGATAGAAAGACCACCATATGTAAAATCCTTGTGGCGAGAGAACAATTTCATATAAGGAAATGACGATTAAAAGTATCAGCTTTCAAATGCCAGGTTTGTGGAGCATTTGACACTTGAGCCTAGAATCATGTAAGGCTACTGGATGAAGCTTCTAAGCCACCACGCTTTGGGGTCATGGGAAATTACAGGCTGGGTTTATACAAAACATAGGTAGTATGATGGTTAATCTTGTGTATCAATTTGACCTGGCCATCTGGTATTGCAGGTATTTGGCCAAACATTATTCTGGCTATGTTTGCCAGGGTGTTTTTGGATGAGATAAATATTTGAAACACCCAATGTGGAGGGTCCTTATCCAATCAATTAAAGACCAACAGAGAAGAAAATGGTTGACTGGTAGAAAATTCCTTCTGCCTGACTGCTCAGCTTAGGATATCAGTCTTTTCCTGCCTTTGGACTCAAGCTGAGACATTGGTTTTTCTTGGGTTTTGACATTGGTTTTTCTTGGGTTTTGAGCCTGTTGTCTTTTGGACTGAAATTTTCACCACTGGTTCTCCTGGTCTATAGGCCTTTGGACTTGGACTGGAGCTATACCATTGGCCTTTCAAGCTCTCCAGCTTGCGAACTGCAGACCTTGGGACTTCTCAGCCTCCACAATCGTGTGAGCCATTCCTTATAATACCTCTCTAGATCTCTTGCTCTGTCTCTCTCTCTCTGTTTCTCTTCTGTTGGTTCTGTTTGTCTGGAGAACCTTAATACAAATTTTGGTATAAAGAAATGGGGTGTTTCTGTAACAGATACCTAAACATGTGGAAGAAATTTTGGAACTAGATAATGGGTAGAGGCTAGAAGAGTTCTGAGGTACAGACTAGAAATATGGATGTTAAGGGTGATTCTGAGGAGAACTCAGACAGAAATGAGGAACATGTCATTGGAAACTGGAGTAAAGACAACCTTTGTTATAATGTCACAAAGAACTTGAATTAACTATGTTCTAGTGCTTTGTGGAAGATAGAAATGTGAGCTATAAAATTAGATATTTAGCTGAGGAGATTTCTAAGCAAAGTATTGAAGGGGAAGCTTTGTTCCTCCTGACTTCTTATAATAAAATGAAAAAGGAGAGAGGTGAATTGAAGAAAAAAATGTGAAGCAAAAAGGAACCAGAAGCTGAAGGTTTGGAAATTTCTCAGCCTATCCATATTACAAAAAATGAGAACGCTTGTTCTGAAGAGAACATTAAGATTTGGCCAAACAACCATTTGATAAAGAGATCATGGATGTGACTCACTGATTTAGTCAGTCATCTCAGCAGAAGCCAGGAACAGAGATTGGATTATGTCAGCAAATACATTGCTGGTTTAAACTAAAGAAGACAAAGAAAGTGGGATGGAATGAAGTAGGGCTGTTGAACTTCTTGGAGTCTACAGAACCGGACCATAGAATTATTCAGCTGCAAATGTGCACTATGTTTCAAGGAAAGGGAAAAATAACTCTGAAGGCAATTCAGAGATCATCAGGGCTGCCACTGCCACCATATGCCCAAGGGGGCAAGTCTATTTCCTCCTTGGTTCCAAAGGGTGGAGCTGAGGGGATAAGGCCACCCCTCAGAGCTATGTGAGTGATGCTGCCACACCAGTGGGCCTGGATAACAGAGCATCAAATCAAAGAGGATTATTCTTGAGCCTTAAAATCTACTGAGATTTGCCTTTTTAGGTTTTGGACTTGCTTGGGATCCATCACCCCCTCCTTCCTTCTGATTCACATCCTTTCAAAATTCAATGCTGAATGAAACACGTCTTTTCATCTAAATCAAATTGCCTCATGTGCCTGTATCTCTAGACAGGGTGTGTAAGCTAGAAGAAAACTCTACAGAGCCTGGCCATGCTAGCACCCTGATGTTGGACTTCCAGCTTCCAGAACTGTGAGAAAATAAGTTTCTGTTGTTTCAGCCATCCAGTCTATGGTATTTCATTTTGGCTGCCCAAGTAGAGTAAGACATGCAGGAAATAGAGGCTGAACAGTACTGCCATCGTGCTTACATGGAGGAATCTGAAAGCACTTGCTAGAGTTGTTTTGTTCTTTATTGGTTATAAATAGTAAATCTACAGTTACTATTTTTTATTGTCTTACAATGCTTGTTTAAAATTTTGCAATAAATTCTTTTGGCAGCAATAAACTCAAAAATGAGAGTGCATGTTTAAAGAAAAATTAGATACTGAATTTCCATTTCTCAAGATAACTAATGATGAATGTGTAACTTGCAAAAAATGTTTGTTGACATTTACTATTTACTGTGACGGATGGTACAGAAGCAGCTACAGAAGATGTATTTACATACCAATCCACAAAACACGTCTTTTCATCTAAATTAAATTGCCTGTTATTCTAAATTAATGATGTTTCTTTTGATTCCAAGTTTCCTTGAACACATTTGAAACCTGAAGTGATAGTGGTTAATGTCTGGCTTTATGATCAAAAGACCATCACAGACAGTTAAATGATGCCAGGCTTACATCAGGGTCATTAAATGTTTCAAGGAGAAAATAAGTGAATTCCAATAATAGATTTATTTTGTGCAATTCGTGAAGTCAAAGAAAAGCTTTTGGAGGTTCATTCTGTTGAAAGTGAAACATCTGATATTACTGTGAATGCTACTGTAAACTTGATTAAGTTCAAAATTGAACAAAAAATTATTTGTTGTGGAAATAATATGAACATAATACATGTGTGGTGGAGCACAGCATTTTGGTAAAAACAATATGCTTACTAAATTAAGGAACTTATGGGGTAGAAATTTTCCTCTACCTGCTGTGGTGTACATATAAGTAATAATTAGATCCAAACAAATAGCAATATCTACTAATCAAAATAGAACCTGTAGATGTCACATTTTACAATTTTGTTATATATATGCACTGATAAACTAACTGGACTATAAAACTGTTGCAATGAGGCAGAAGTTGAATTAATTAGAAAAACCTTCAGCAGAACTGTACATACTTTCCCACTTTGCTGCTCAGCATTGTTTGGGTTTTAGAAATGTTTTAACTTCTGAACTACTTTGAAGTCAACCTAAGGGTCCTACAACAATAATAAACCTTTTGTAAATTAAATCATCCCTCTAAATTTTGGTTGCATTTGTTGAAAATCACTTGAATATCTTTGATTAAAGTGTTTAACCAAAGGGCTATAAAAATTCTAATTTTCAAGCTTTTAAAATTTGTAATTATTACAGCCAGGAAGATATTGACAATATCTGTCATACAGAGTGAAGTAAGTCAGAAAGAGAAAAACAAATACCATATGCTAACACATATATATGGAATCTAAAAAAAAAAAAAAAAAAAGGTCATGAAGAACCTAGGGGCAAGACGGGAATAAAGATGCAGACCTACTAGAGAATGGACTTGAGGATATGGGGAGGGGTAAGGGTAAGGTGGGACAAAGTGAGAGAGTGGCATGGACATATATACACTACCAAACGTATAATAGATAGCTAGTGGGAGCTATCTGGGAGCAAGCTGATAGCACAGGGAGATCAGCTTGGTGCTTTGTGACCACCTAGGGGGTGGGAGAGGGAGGGTGGGAGGGAGGGAGATACAAGAGGGAAGAGATATGGGGACATATGTATATGTATAACTGATTCACTTTGTTGTAAAGCAGAAACTAACACACCATTGTAAAGCAATTATACTCTAATAAAATGTTAAAAAAAAATCCATATAATTATTTTGTCAATTGACCCACGTCAATATATAGCATTATTTTTCTTCCAGGGCAGGATTGAGAATCCAATGTAGTATTATTATATTGTATTATTTGTTGCATTAATTATCTATTTCTGTATAACAAGTTATCCCAAAACTGGATGGCTTAACACAATAAACATTTATTATCTATAGTTTCTGTAGGTCACGAACTTGGAAGTAGCTTGGCTGAGTCGCTCTTGAGGTTCCCGTCAAGGTACTGATGGAGCTGCATGCATCTAATGGCTTGACTGGGGCTGGAGGATCCACTTCCTGGAGGATTCACTCACATGATTGGTAAGTTAGTGCTGGTTGTTGGCAAAAGGTCTCATTTCCTCCCCACACATGTCTCCTCTGAGGCTATTTGAGTGGCCACTGGCTTCCTCCAGAGAAAGCAATTCAAGAGAGCAAGGAAGAAGTGACAATGCCTTTTGTGATCTAGTCTTGAAAATTTCACACTGTCACTCCTGCCATATTCTGTAGTCACACAGACCAACCCTGATTCAGTATGAGTTGGGACTTTACAAGGGTGTGTACATCAGGAGGTGAGGCTAATCGAAGGTCATCTTGAAGGCTGGCTACCAAACTTGCCATGTTTCTTTTTATCTCTTTTAACTAAAAAGATTTATTTAAAAAAATGTTTCAAAGATCTGTTGTATAAGCCCATCAATACAATAAAATAAAATACTCAGTGAAATAAATTATTTAATTATGTTTATTGCCACTTTGTACTCTCAAATATGTCCCAGTTGGGACTGTAACTTATGTGGTCATTTCTAGAAACCATCTCTTCCTAGAGTGCTTTCTGAACTTACCCCAGAATCAATTAATTTCTCCCTTTACAGTCTCCTCTTGTATCTTGAACTTTTTACACAACACTTATTCAACATTCTCTTCCCCTCTAGAATGTGACTTCTACAATGGCAAAAAGTAGGTTTAAAATGAATAAATGGATCAAATACTATACTAATTATCAAGATTGTTTTAGTATTTGATCATTATACTCAAACATAACTGTACTCCAGGGAAATGCAGCCATATAGCAAAATATGAAGGTAAATTTAGCCAATTAAAATGCCAACTACAAACTATTTATGCATTTATTCACTCAACACATGTTTACTGAGCACCTCTACTGAGTGCTAAAGGCTCTTCTAGACACTAGGGATTCAGTGCCTGGGTGTATGTGTAAGGTTCTTTTTCTCATGAAGCTTCCATTCAGGAAGAGGGACTCAGAATGAAGCAAACAAACTAATAAATTAAATAATTCCAGATTGTGATGCGTGCCACATACAATAAAAGACCTTAATGTGATAGGTAGGTCCTGGGAGTAGTAGTAAGAAAAGGCTGCTTTAGACAGGGGTTTAGGGTGACAGCCCTGAGGAGGTGGCATTTGAGCTGAGATTGGGACAGACAGGAGCTATGCATTCCAAAAACAGCAAGCTCTTTTTACAGGAAGGGACTGTGCATGAAATGTAAAGAATCTATTTTAGAATTGCCTATATACAAGAACAACTAGATATTAAGAAATAGACCCACAGACATAGAAAACAAACTAATGGTTACCAAAGGGGCAGGGGAGGAGGGATAAACTAGGAGGATTGGATTAACATATAGACACTACTATAATAGATAACCAACAAGGACCTACTGTATAGCACAGGGAACTATACTCAGTATTTTGCAATAACCTATAAGGGGAAGAATCTGAAAAAGAATATATATATACACACATATATATGTGTGTGTGTGTGTATATATATAATCTGAATCACTGTGCTGCACACCTGAAAGTAACACAATATTGTAAATCAACTATACTTCCATTAAAAAAAAGAATCTATTTTAGAATTGCCTATATACAAGAACAACTAGATATTAAGTCATAGGCCATGATGAGAAATTTTCTCAAAGTGCATTTAATTTCCTTAAATGAAAAGTATTTCTCTGGGCTATTACTGTTACTGTTATTATTACAATACTATTACCTGCCTCTATGCAGTTGCTGTTGTCTGGTGAATACAAATGTGGTTAAATGATTTACTCACCATATACTTTGTAAATTTAAGCCATCTGTGCGTTATAACAGAACATGTTATATAATAACATGTTAATACATGCACCTGGTTGTGTCTCAGCTCATAATTGAGTATGAATCATCATTCCTGGGTTTGAGGGTTTGCAGAAATCCTGTCCTTTTCCTTGAAGTCATTCTGATGTATTCAACCTACTCAAGCAAATAAGATGCTGATATGAAAATACAGCCATGACTCATTCAATTCAGGTCATGTCCCTAAGATGATGCTTTTGACACATGGTGTTCCTTAGCAGTGGTGGACACATTTACTTTATAAACCAACTCTGACATGGATTTTTGTATCAGAATAAGCAAACACTGGAATTTCAGATTGCTGAGTATGCACTTGGGTTTATAAATCTTGATCATGACAGTATATTTTTCCTTATTCTGCACTGTATATAATCAAAAGAAACTATCTGGTTGCATTGGGTTGTGCATATGATTTTATTATTCCAAATTATTTGCTCTTTGATCCTCTCTAAATATTACATTTATGGAAGTACATTTACACTTGGCTTATGGTATTTTGTGCAACGCATATACTCCCGAGAAATCTTGTGCAAATCCAACTATTGTAAATGAAATTGTTTCTAGAAGCATTAGAAGAGCTTGGATTTTAAAAGCATCCTGCAGAGTCATTTTTCTAAGTAAGAATCTTCTTATAAAATGATCATCACTTCTTATTAAATCTGTAGAAAGGTCAGATTTTCATGGGTTATGTTTTCTTAGAGTACATCTATATACATCACATTTCTTATTCACAGACACTGCTGTACTTTAAGAAACACTTTAATACCTGCATGTAATCTATAAGCATGCAGTCTATTTTAGAAATGATCAAAGATGATGACAAACAGACCCTGTGTCTATGGTATTCATGAAACAATGTCCACAATATTGCTCTTTGATCTCTGGCCTTTTCTAATTGATTTTGCATCTGGATGGCCTCAGTACTGCATTCCAAGAAAGTCTGCATGCTATAAGGATTTTTTTCCCAGCATTTTATAACTATATGTTTCTTGAAGTTGAACTGTAGAGTGTCCTAAGAGTATCATTTTGTTCATATTGGGGTTTTCTTTTGGTCATAGTGCTTTTATTTGACATAAAACAGGTAGTTCTTAATAGCACGTAATAGTGCAAAGAGCATTGATTTTAGACTCAAAAAGTCCTATGTTTTAATAATGGCTCTTTTTCTTTTAAACTGTATGGTCTTCAGCAGTTTACTTACATTCCCTGGACTCTGATCCCTCATCTGAAAGTCAGGTAATGAAAGCTCATAGGGATTTTTTGTTGATTAAAGGAACTAAGTGGTAACTATCATTGATATTAACAAGAGGTACTATTACTTGAGAGAGATTTTTAAAAAACATTCTCCCTTCATATATATGTATGTATGTAAATGTACATACACATATATGTATGTACGTCAATGTACATACATGCCTACATTTCTCCCGAAACATGGTCACGGGGGGAGAAAGATACCAGATAGTGCCACACCAGAATTTCAACCTTCAATCACCTTTAAATTTTTTTTTCTTGATACTTAAAAAAAATCGATGCATTAAAATAAATATAATTTTAAAATGAGATAATCTTAGAGAAGGTGCACACTCTGCGTCCTAAATGCTTTAGCAATCTCTCATCAGTTACCAGGATCACTGAGACACTCCATCTTTCTTGGACATAGTTTTATTTCATTAGGATGAAACAAGACATTTGTGGCCATCTTACCTTAGCATAACTTACTTTAACCCCTTGCCCTGTGAGTTTATAAATGTCAAGATACTGCCAAAAATTCCCTACACAATGTTTCACCAAATATTTGCCTTAGCTTGTTGAAAGGAGTCCTATAACCATTTTTAAGAGCTACATTCTGCATACAAGTTAGAACTTATAAAATGATGCTAAAGGCAACTTTTCCTGTTGTCTCTCTTTCATATCAAATAGAAGAGACTTTAAGACTAAAGTATTACTAGAGATCAAAAAGGGCATTTCACAGTGATAAAAAGATAAGTTCTCCACTTTCATAATAACCTTGCATGTAGCTATTAACATAGCCTCAAATATATAAAGCAAAAAGAAGAAACTAAAAAGAAAAACAGACAAAATCACAATTATAAGTAGAAGGTTTTAACACCAATTTCTCAGTTACCAAAATATTTAGTAAGGATATAGATGATTTTTCACTATGCAATTAATGTTTTACCTAACTGACCTTAATAGAATACTGCACACAACAATCTCAGAGTACACATCTTTTTCAATTTATTAAAGTTGGTACACACTCCTAAGTCTCAATAAGTTGCAAAAGACTACAATATAATAACTTAGAAACCGATAACAATAACTAGAAAATCCCAATACGGACTTTCAATATGGAATTATGGAAAATTATAAATAAAATTCAAAATAATACTGGGTAAAAGAAGACATTAAAATGAAAAACAGAAATAGTTCTGCACTGAATGAAAATAAATTTGAATATATAGATTAAATGGGCAAATTCCTAAGAAAAGCACAACCAACAAAAAACAACCCAAGAATAAATAGGAAATCTCAATAATATTAAAACTCTGAAAGAAGAATATTTCATTAAAAACTTCTGTAAAGAAAACTCCCAGTGGATAATGTCTTTTATATTGATATGTATACTTTCAAAATTATTGTTTGGTTTAAAACACAACAGTTTAAAATTTGATCCTTTAATTGCAGTCTGATGCAATAATATTCTATGTAAATAATTTTCTAGTAGTAATTGTCCATTACTACTAAAAATTAATTCTTTTTAATTTTTTAAAAAAACAAATGCCCATAAAAGGCACAGTTACAACTACTACTAAATCATATTACTGATATATTCTTGAATTGTTCAGTTTTGTGAAACTTCACTTAGTCACTAGATATTTACATAGAATATTATTACATCAGTGTGAAACAAACCAAAGTTCAAACAGTTAGGTACCTATAAAAACTACTGAATAGATAGTTGTGTTCTTTTTGTCCTGAAATTATTTGCACTTTTTTTTGGAGAAATCAGTAATTTTGTAGAGAAATTTGTAAAGAAATTTTGTAAGGAATTTCAAGTAAGGTACTAATATCATCAAAAAATAATATTGAGGGACTTCCCTGTTGGTCCAGTGGTTAAGACTCTGCAAGTCCACTGCAGGGACCACCAGTCTGATCCCTGGTCGGGAAACTAAGATCCCACATGCCGTGCAGCCAAAATAAATAAATAAATAAAATAAAATAGAACAAAATAAAATTATATCCAGCATTTAAAAAATAATAATAATATTGACTCGGTACAACAATAGCAACAAGAAAATATCCCAAACATAAATTTGTATAATTAAAAATATTCACATATTAACTTTTTTCCTTTTGAAAGGTAATATTTCTTTTGCTCTTATTTTCTTATTTTACTTTTTTCAGCCTTTTATTTTATTTAAAAATTTTTTCCCCATTCTCTCTCTCTTTTTTTAACTGAAGTATGATTGATTTACAATGTTATATTAGTTTCTGGTATACAACATAGTGATTTGATATTTTTATTGATTATATTCCATTTTAAAGTTATTATAAAATATTGGCTATAGTTCCTGTGCTATACATTACATCTTTGTATCTTATTTATTTTATACACAGTACTTGTACCTCTTAATCCCTTTCCCCTATCTTGTCTCTCCTCCCACCCCTCTCCCCACTGGTAACCACTAGTCTCTTTTCTGTATCTATCAGTCTGTTTCTGTTTTGTTATATTCATTTGTTTTATTTTTTAGATTCCAAATATACGTGATATCATACAGTATCTGTCTTTCTCTGTCTGACTTACTTCATGAAACATAATACCCTCCAGGTCCGTCCATGTTGTTGCAAATGGCAAAATTTTACCTTTTTTATGGCTAAGTAGTATTCTATCGTGTATATGTACCACATCTTCTTTATCCATTTATCTGTTGATGGACACAGGCTGCTTCCATATCTTGGCTACTGTAAATAGTGCTTCTATGGACACTGGGGTGCATGTATCTTTTCTAATTAGTGCTTTTGTTTTCTTCAACTATATACCCAGGGGCGGAACTGCTGGATCATATGGTAGTTCTGCTTTTAGTTTTTTGAGGACCCTCCCTACTGTGCCAGCAGCAATCGCCTTGGTGGGGGGGGGGTACAGCCGTAGCTGGAGGGGCTAGAGCGAGAGCCAGAGCCAGGTGCAAGCTGGGCCTTCTCCTGTGCTCAATGGCCACCGCCACCTTATTGGGGGCAGGGGTGGGGTGAGGCCTGAGAGGATGAAGCAGGAGCCCCAAGGGAATTGAGTGTGATGTCAGTCTCCACCTTGGCTGGGGATGGGCCAAAGTTTGAGGACTTGGGGGTGGTACGTCTGTGCTGGTTTCACTTTTTCCCTCAGGTGTGTACACCTCGGATAGAGGCTGGGTTGGGGCCAGAGGGGTCGGTGCCACACCACTGAACTGGCCTCACCCCTTTCAAGTGTGTGAACCAGAGAGCATGCTGGCAAAGACTGCCTCGGCCCTGATCAGGGGCAGGGCTGGAGTCTGAGCCGGCTCAGGTGCCCCCACGCGTGGGCACCCCCCTTGGCAACGGCAGCCTTCGCCTTAGTGGGGAGCAGCACCAGAGAGAGGGGGGGTGTAGCACTGGGTGGGTTATGGCAAAAGCCAGCCAGAGCCCCAGGTGGTTTTCGACCTGCTGTCTCTGTACTGTGTGCCCTTTTCAAGAGCAGAGTCTTGGTTTCTTAGCGCCTTCTGGTAAGTCCCACTGGTTTTCAAACCAGCGAAGGGGGCTCATCTTCCCGGTGTTGGACCCAAGGGCTGGGGTACCTAAGATGCGGCTCAAACTCGCTGCTCCCCAGGGAGGAACCGTGATCCTGTGACATCCCCCTCTTCTTCCCTGTCCCCCAGGAGGTGTGCGGTCCAGACCAGATTGCTCGTCCTCCCTTTCTGCCAGACTCCGTGATCTTCCTTTACAGCCTTGGTTTTAGAAGAGCTCTCCTGCTTGTCCCCAGCTGGGTTTCAGTGAGAGTCACTCTATATGCAGCTGTAGTTTGATGTGTTCGTGGCGGGAGGTAAGCCCAGCATCCCCCTACTCCACCATCTTGATCTCTCCTTGTATTTTACTTTAATTTTTTTACTAGCACAATTATTTATCAAAGTTCAATAAAGGAATATTTTCATGGTCTCATTACATAAGTTCTTTGAATTACTGATTTTTTACTGAAAATAATTTAGTTTATAGAGGAAGGAAGAAGTGTCAAATGCACTGAGTAAGGGACTGATAATTTTGAGTAATTAATAAGGCCTGCTCTTCCCAAGGATACCATGAAGACAGTGTGAGGTGAGCCATAGACTGGGAAGGGATATTTACAACATGTATAACTGATAGGGGGCCTATATTCAGAATAATAGGGAACTCCTAAAATTCAACAAGAAAAGAATAACTTACAAAGGAAGCTAGCAAAAGACTTACCGCCGCCTAAAGAGGGTATCCGAACGGTCAAATACCATGTAAAATTAATACCAATTACATTCACAGTGAGAATCCCACCACTATCACTAAATTCAAAGAACTGACCATTCCAAGAGTTGATGTGGCTATACAGCCAAAAGGAACTTTAATATAATGCACTGCTATTGGCAGAGTAAATTGGTGTAACCGTTCAGGAAAAGTTCCAAACTTGAAGACATGCAGTTTCTATGACCCAGAAATTCCACCCTTAGATATACTAATACACATGTGTACCAGATGTTCATAAGAATACCCAAAGTATATTCACAGCAATATCATTCATAGCAGCCGAAAGCTGGGATCAACTTAAGTGTTCATCAACAGTGAATGTGATAAATTTGGATACAAGGGAATACTATATAGGTATCTAAATGAATGAACTGCAGCTACAAAGAGCCCACGTGGAGGCATCTTGCAATCACAATGATTAACAAAATAAATGAGAAATGGAACAAATCATGATGTGTGACTCTTCTCATAAAAGCAGATGAAATTAAACTGTGGTCCTTAATGATTCCTATTTAGGTAGTAATTTGAATGAAGAAAAGCAAGAGAAGCTTCACTCTTAAAGTCAGGGTAGTGTTTATCCTTGAGGAGAATGAGAGGCTTTGGACGGGGAAGGAGTACATGCGGAAAATGGCGTGCTGGTGGTTTTTAGCCTAGATGTTCACTTTATAATAATTCAATGAGCTGTATGTTTTTAATTTGTGCACTTTATATGTGTTTTTTTTTTCATGGTAAAATGTGTTTTTTTTCCTTTTAAAGGAAAGAGCTCTTGCTAATATTTTTTGGTTTCTATTTCTTGTTGTTTTTTTTTTAAATTAATTTTTATTGGAGTATAGTTGCTTTACAATGTTGTGTTAGTTTCTGCTGTACAGTGAAGTGAATCAGTTATACATAGACATATATCCACTCTTTCTTAGATTCTTTTCCCATAGAGGTCATTACAGAGTATTGAGTAGAGTTCCCTGTATATACAGTGGGTCCTTGTTGCTTATCTATTTTTTTTTTTTAACATCTTTATTGGAGTATAATTGATTTACAATGTTGTGTTAGTTTCTGCTGTATAACAAAGTGAATCAGCTATACATATACATATATCCCCATATCCCCTCCCTTTTGCGTCTCCCTCCCACCCTCCCTATCCCACTCCTCTAGGTGGTCACAAAGCACCAAGCTGATTTCCCTGTGCTATGCAGCTGCTTCCCACTAGCTAGCTATTTTACATTTGGTAGTGTATATATGTCCATGCCACTCTCTCACTTTGTCCCAGCTTACCCTTCCCCCTCCCCGGGTCCTCAAGTCCATTCTCCATGTCTGCGTCTTTATTCCTGTCCTGCCCCTAGGTTCTTCAGAACCTTTTTTTTTTTTTAATTCCAGATATATGTGTTAGCATACGGTATTTGTTTTCCTCTTTCTGACTTACTTCACTCTGTATGACAGACTCTAACATTGAGTTATTTGTAGTGAGGTGGAGGGACCTGTCTGAAAGGTAGAGTGACTCTAGCAGCCATGGAAAAGGAGAGTTTTCATGAAAACAATAATTAACTTATCAGTCAACAAAACACCAAACCACAACATCTGGAAGACAGAAACGAACAAATCGGCTCTACAGCTCTTTCTTGTAGAATGCATGAGACCTAGAACAGACTTAAATATTACAGGAATCTACAACCTACTGTGTAAGGTACTGGGGGCATTTGCGGAAAAGATTATAAAAGGTTTCACCTCAAAGCACCCTAGCATCCTAGCTAAACTGGTATGTCTTGTGAATCCCTTGGCTGGGTCTGAAGCTCCATACACATAGCTATGTATAACTACGATCCCAAATAGTAGAATCTGATGCTCTTTGCAAGTGTTAAACACTGCCTGGGTGGAGTAGTTTCTTTATAGGGCCTTTTAGTGAACCATGAAAAAGTTGTTGGTTCCATTCCAATTTAATTTTGTAAAGGCATTTGTATTACTGCTGCAGGACAAATATTGTTCTAGAAAGTAGACTCTGGATTATTCTGTGTCCCTTCTTATCTCCAATAGCCTGTTTCTTTATTAATAAAGAACCATTTTCTATGTTTAGAAACAGCAGTCCTGGCATTCCTAAACATACTCTGCGTTCCATAATGAAAAAGTGAGAACAATATAAATAATTTTAAAATTTAACAATCCAATTATGGAGGGTCATATGGAAAACAAACAAGGGAACTTGGAAAATGATTGCACCTTAAATAACATTTAATTTTTTAACGATAAAAAAACCAAAGAAAGTATAAAAATAATCAGAGCTACAAAATGAAAAAAAAACATTCTACAAATATCAAGCTCAGAACAAAGATATTTTCTACAGATTAATGAAAAATATCATACTTTGAAGTTTTCTGTAAGCTAATCGTCCACTTCAATATTTCTAGACAAAGCCTTTGATTTACAACCAATGATGGGACAAAATTTTTGAAGAGAGAGAATAGGGATAGCTACAATAGGAAAGAAATCATTTGCCAAGTAAATGGACAAGTTATTTTTTAAATAAAGGTCCTTTGAAAATAATGACAGAAGCTGAATTTTGTTTCAATATTTAAAAACATAAAGAGTCAGTCCTAATATGAAAAATATATACTGTTTTACTATCATGGGCTAAGTAACAGATACAGCAGCAGAGAGAGTCAATAGGATCCAAAGTATTGTCTCCTACTTGATAAAAGTGGTTCCGTTTGCCCACAGCCTGCCAGGATCTCCCTCCTTCCAGTGGCTGAATTCTTGCTCTTCCTCTTCTGTAGGCTTCCTGTGAGTACGGCTTATGCTTCTCATTCATAGCATTTCCATGGTATCCAAATAAAAAATATTTTTCATGAAATAGGAAGATCCCATTTATTTTCTTTTACCTTTGTTCATTATAAAGGGCACATTAAATCTATATATTCCTTTATTATAAATGGTCTTGATCATAAAAAATCAACATGGTTATATTATTTTTATGCTTGCTGGCCTCAACCGATATTTCTAGCGTGATATTTTCTCCATTTGCAGCTTTGGAAGTATACTATCACTCAACCTAAGTGGGTTACTAAGCCAGTCATCTTCCACTCTTGCATTTAAGTGACTATTAGGACATACTTTATGAAGTTTGAAGTGACCCTCCATTCCTTCTCATGTAAAATATCTATAAGATAGCAGTGACAGTCAGATGCCATTTCTAGGGAAAAGCTACTGTATTTTCTCCAAGGTCATAATTGTACTAAAGCATCCAAGGGCAATGTTTTCAGACTGAATCCTATTTTTCCCTGAGACATATAAAAGAGGATTGATAAGCCTATAATTCAGAACCCACTTACAGACTTATAGGAAAATTATATATTTATAACATTCTTGATGAAAGAACATAGGTCAAAGGCAAAAAGGAAACAGGGGTAAGAAAAACACAAAGTAGGAAAAAAATCCCTGAGTCTTTCTTGACTGTAGAATACATTTCTTGGAATGCTAAAGTGCTCTTTTAAAAAATATCGAGGACCGGAACTACCCTGGTGGCGCAGTGGTTAAGAATCCTCCTGCCAATGCAGAGGACGCGGGTTCCATCCCCGCTTAGGGAAGATCCACGTGCCGCAGAGCAACAAAGCCCATGCACCACAACTATTGACCCTGCACTCTAGAGCCCGAGAGCCACAACTACTGAGCCCACATGCCACAACTACTGAAGCCTGCGAGTCTAGAGCCTGTGCTCCGCAACAAGAGAAGCCACCGCAATGAGAAGCCCGCGCACTGCAACGAAGAGTAGCCCCCGCTCGCCGCAACTAGAGAAAGCCCGCGCGCAGCAACGAAGACCCAACGCAGCCACAAATAAATTAATTAATTAAAAAAAAAAAAAACAACTGAGGACCTGCCTCAACAGGCGAGCACATGCTGTAACTGAGCATCAGGGTAAGCACTCTATGAGCGCTGAATGGACTGGATTTCAAGAATGAAATAAATTGACGAGCTGTGCAAACTAGATTTCAAAATGATATTGCCACAATGTCCATCTTACTGGTCTTAATATGAGTGTCTAGCTTTGGAGTTTTCCTGAAAAACTGTTGGTTTGGACACAGAGTTCTCTGTGAATATCATTTCCTCTTGCATGTCATACTCTAAATCATTGGAAGTACAAGGACCTGAGTTCATTTGAACTCTTTGCGGGGAGGAGGAGTTCCCTCAAAAGACTTTTATCATCTTTCTCCATTTCACTCAAGATACCTTTAATATGAGAAAAATTAAGCCATCTATTGTTCAAGATCTTGATTAGGATGATAGTTTCATGGGTGTATACATATGTCAAAGCTTACCTAATTGTACACTTTTTAATGTGCAGTTTATTTTATGTCTTTTATTTTATGTCTTAATAAAGCTCTTTTAAAAAAAACTAAGCCATCAAGTGTAAACACTACTGTCCATCCCTTTGCCTTAATCCCCGCCAACACCATACATTTCCTCTTTATCCTGGTCACCTTCCTCCAAACTGGAGGTGGTTAGTCCTTCTCCTTGCCAAAGCCAATCCCTCCATCTTTCCCCTTGATTACGTCCATTCCCGACTCTTTAGGAATCTTACTCCATCAAGTGTCCTCTCTTGCTCCTGAATTTGCCCCTTTCCAACTCTGCTTGCACTTTTTTTTGTGCTTTCAAAGGGCTCAAGTTTCTCTCACCCTAAAAAGAATTCTCTAGCTGTAGATATATTCTTCAACACACTGCACTGTCTTCCTCATCTTCTTCTGATTTAAATTCTCAAGAAAATGGTGTCTATCTATTTTTTCCCCTTTACTTTTTACTTTCAAATTGTGTTGTCCAGCTTCTTGCTCTTAAAAAATTAATCAATTGCTTCCTAATTACCCAATCTATTGGCCATTTCTTACTCAATTTTTAAAAAACATTAACTTAATAATGTATTTGACTACCTTTTTAAAACATTCTTCTCTTTGTTTGAACCTTGTATTCTTCTGTCACCTTTCACAGGCAGTTTCTTTTCATGCACTGTAAATTTCCGCTTTAGGAAGACAGAATTAGGTAAGTTATCTTCCAAACTCATTTGAAAACTGCAATTTTGTATGAATGACTGACATTTTAGAAGATGTGGAAATGAGACCCTTTGGGGAAAAGAAATTATCAGATAGAATGAGGTGTTTCTGTAAAACAATTATACTTATTTCCCTGAGGAAAGTTACCTGATAGATGCCAATTTCAACAGGTAGTTGAGCAGTTGTCACCTGAATGTGAACTTTGATGCTTTGAACTATAGCAATTATCATATTGTTTCTTACTATCATTTAGCTACAGCTCCTACTTTCCCATTGGAGTTTAAAATGAGCCCTATTTCCTAGGAAAGAATCTGAAAAAGTATTTTAATAGTTTTTCTTAATGCTGATAGGACCAGTGAGTAATATTTCTGTGCTCACAACCCAAAAGCTCCATGTTCTCAGCTGAGATCATTCCATTAGATGCAATTGTTTTCCTGAGCTGTTGCCTTTTGCAGGGAGAAAGAGGCTGACCAAAGTTCGTCTACTAGATTCATTCCTAATGCAAGGCTAAAAAATAGCACTTTAATTGCACACCACAAAGCTAGTCAATATTTTGACCTGCTCTGGAAATTAGCCAAGATATATGTACAAAAACTGGAGCTAGTCAGAAAGCCACAAAAATGAAGGTCTACACCTTAGGCAGTGCTACAGCATTGCTGGTTTCAGGGTCACTCATTTCCATGGACCTTTACCGCCATCCATACATTAAAGATGGAACACCCTGTATTGAAAATCAGTAACACCAAGAAAAGTGCCAACTTAAAGTTTCCAGTAGTTTCATGCTTTGCAAACATTGTTTTTGTTGATGATCTCATATTTGCACAGAAAGAGTTCATATTAATCTTAGTAGTCACATCCACACCATGAGATTTAACTAATGTCAGATGCTCTTTCACATGATGGTGTGCCGAGTTAAATTATTTCACTGAATAAGTAAATAAATAAGTGATAACATATAAACAAAATACTACATTTAACATAAAGTGAAATATATATTACAATATATAGAAATATATATTGAAATAAATACTATTATGTATTTAATGTGTATATGTATATATAATATACTTTAAATAAATTGGAATTATTATGTGAAAAAAGAAAACCAGATATCTGCCACATTTTTACCTGAAGAAAGTACTTGGTTTCCAAGAAATTTATGCTCCAGCAGCCTTGTAATAATAAATAAAAATCTGAGGGTTAGAATGTGATTCAGAGATATCCAGGACCTATAATTTATTCCCAAACAGAAGGAGTCAATATAAATCCAGTGAATTTCATTGCTGTCAGAACACCTATTTAATTATGAATAAGAAATGCTTAGAAATGTTGCCTCTTTAGGGATCATATTCCTTATTCGGGACACAAGACCTTGTAAGCCCTTTAAAAATTACCCATCATAAGTACAACACTGTCATTTTAGTTCAGCATTAGGGAACTCTGCACTGGAGTAACCCCAGGGCTCCTTTGTCTGTTGGAAAGGATGGTCATGAGAATGAATTGAGGCTTTCTAACGTTCTAAGAGACTTTGGTTACTGGACCTGTCTTTAGTTTTTTTTTTTTTTCACTTGAGTTGGCTTGGTGTGATTTCCATACTATGAATTGAATCCAGCTGTTCAAATAGTAAGTTAGACAACACTTTACAGTTGTTTTTTGTTTGTTTTTTACTGCAAAGATATGTCCTCTATATGTTAGCCTACCATAATATGCAAAAGCCATTCAATTAAAATGATGGTATGAGTACAAAGATGTCAATCTCTTTCTGACCCAACTCTCCCAGGTATATTCCAAAAGATGAAGAAGTTTCCAAACTCTGTCCAAGTTTGGAAGACCACAGAAGAGTACAAACATAAGCCTACTTTTATCACACATTATCTGATGGGTCAGTTTCCCGTCGGTTTCCATGACGGGAAATACTTTCCACGGGTTTAAATCTGTGCTTAGTATGTATCATAATTAGGATGTATTCAGCCACAAATTACAGAATATGTCCAAAACCAGAACTTCTCAACTAGTGTGTGACAGTATGCCATGAATGGGTAGCAGGAGGTTGAGACGCTAATCTTGGGCACTATTACAGTGGCCAGGACAGGCAGCCAGAAGCAGCTGAAATCTTCGAGCAACTTGTCCTTTGTGAGGATTCTTATCTGTTTACTCCAGTATACCATACAAATATGACTTTATATGTTGCCATGATGTGTAAAGACTGAAAAGCACTGCCTCAATAACAGACATTTAGTTTTCACTGAAGTAAGACATTTGGAGGTAAGCTTTCCAGGATTCGTTCCAGAATTGATTTCATGGCTCAATAATATCATCAAAGACTTAATCTCATTTCTTACTTCCATTGTACCTCACTTTCTCAGCATGTTGACACTTATCTTCAGGCTTATCACCCTGAATGGTTGCAAGGGCTGGCAAAGTCCTAGAATTCACATTCTCAAATAAAAATATGCAAAGCAGGAAGGAGAGAAGGGGTCAAAAGCAATCTTTTTGTCATGTGGCCCTCTGTTTTATAAAGGAGAAAACACCTTTCCCTAAAGTGCTCCACTATACTCTCCTTTACATCTTTACATTGTATTGACTAGGGGTTACTTTCGTATGGATATTGGCAAAGCCATTACCATGAATGGCTTGGAAAATCATGGTTCATTCATAGGGGTGGGCATAGAATAAAACAGGAGTGCAGTTAGCAAGAAATATAGGAGAATGACTGCTAGGTAAGCAACAGTGTCTGTTGCTGAGAGATTAATCAAAAGAAGAAACAGTGTTGCTTATAATTCTAAAAGTGATAACCCATTTCAAGCTAAAGGGAATATGTAATTTCTTAAGTCTAACTGGTCTTTTCTCTGACCTTCAAATCTACCTGCTTCAATTTTTTACAGCTTCAATTTAGCATTTTCATTAATTATAAAAAATGTTTTAATATATTATTGTAGTCACAGCAATAGTTACAAAAATATTTCAAAACAGGTATCTGATAAAAGATTTGTATCTAAAATATACAAAGAACTCTCAGAACTCAACGATAAGAAAGCAAACAACTCAATTTTTTAAAATGGGCCAAGGTTCTGAAAAGACATCTCACCAAAAAAGGTGTATGAATGGCAAATAAACACATGAAAAGGCGCTCATGCTATCTGTCATCAGGGAAACTAAAACAATGAGATACCACTACACAACTATTAAAGTGGCAAAAATCCAAAAAACTGACAATATCAGCAGCCAGTGATGATATGGAACGATAGGAACTCTCATTCTACTATTGGGAATGAAAAATGGTAAAACCACTTTGGAAAACAACTTGAAAATTTCGTAAAAATCTAAATATAGTCCAAAACCCAACAACCATGTTCGTGAGTATTTAAACAACCAGTCTGAAAACTTATATCCACACAAAACTCTGCATGCAAATGTTTATAGCACCTTTATTTATAATCACCAAAAACTGGAAGCAACCAAGATGTCCTTCAATAAGGGAATGGATAAACAAACTGTGGCACATACACATAATGAAATACTATTCAGTAATACAAAGGAATGAACCATCAAGCCATGTAAAAAAAAATATGAATGCATTTTACATGCATATTACTAAGTGAAATAAGTCAGCCTGAAAATGCTATAGAGATGGTCATCCAATTAGTGGTTGCCAGTGGTTAGGAGAGGTGAGAGGGTTAAACAGGAGAAGCAGAGAAGATTTTTTTTTAGAGTGGTGAAATTATCCTGTATGGTGGTGCAATGGTGGATAAATGACAATATGCATTTGTTAAACCCTATGGAACTTTACAGCACAAAGAGTGAACCTTGCTCCGCAACATATGTAGAAAGGGAAATACAAATTAAAACAATGAGACATCACTATACATCTATTAGAATGGCCAAAATAGAGAAACATGCAACACCAAATGCTGGTGAGGATACGGAGGAACAGGAACTCTCATACACTGCTGGTGGGAAAGCAAAATGGTACAGTCACTTGGAAGTTTGGTGGTTTCTTACAAAACTAAACACACTCTTACCATATGATCCAGCAATCACACTCCTTAGTATTTATCCAAAGGACTTGAAAACTTATGTTCATGTAAAAACCTGCACATAGATGTTTACAGCAGCTTTATTCATAATTGCCCAAACTTGGAAGCAACTGAAATGTTCTTTCCTTCAGATGAATGGATAAATGATAAATAAACTCTGGTATATCCAGATAATGGAATACTACTCAGCACTAAAAGAAATGAGCTATCAAACCATGAAAAGACATGGAGGAACCTTAAATGCATATCACTGAGTGAAAGAAGCTGATCTGAAAAGGCTACATTCTATATGATTTTAACTATATGACATTCTGAAAAAGGCAAGACTGTGGAGATGGTAAAAAGATCAGTCAGTAGTTGCCAGGGCTTGAAGGACGGGTTGAACAGGTGGAGCAGAGAGAAATTTTAGGTCAGTGAAAATACTCTGTATGATATCTTAATGATGTCATTATATATTTGTCATGTCAGTATATATTTGGTCTAACCCTCAGGATTAGTACAACACCAAGAGTGAATTATAATGTAACCTATGAACCACAAGGTGATTATGATGTGTCAATAATACAGTCCATCAATTTTAATAAACATACCATTCTGATGTGGGATATTGATACTAGTGGAGGCTATGCATGTGTAGGGGCAGGGGGTATATGGGCAATCTCTGTACCTTCTGTTCAGTTTTGCTGAGAACCTAAAACTGCTCTTAAAATTTGTCTGAATTTTTTTAAAGAGTGAACTTTAGTACATGTAAATTTAAAAAAATCATTCACAAAATCAGGAAGTCCTGGGACAGAATGCAGACCGTGACAAAAAGAATCTGTGTAAGGAATGTATGAAATAATCTCACTAAAAGGGTTGGACAAAAAGGTGCCCTCCTAGGTAACTTTGGAAATGTGTGGAGACTGCAAGACTAAAGACAAAAGAAACTGTACATAAGAACTATACTTTAAGTGAGGAAGCTCTTTTTTTCATAGCAGTACAAGTTAACAATTCTGAAAGAACTATACATGTATACTATAATCGAGCAATTAAGTAAATGCACAGCAGAAAGTGGGGGATAGTTTCTCAATGTTGGACTGAGAGGTTACAGACAAGCAAGAAGAGAAGGCTGGAATCATCCCTGTGGTAACGGATTACAGTTGGAGGCATCAATATGAATTCATATTTACCTTGATATGCACGCAGGTGGATACATCCAGAAATATTTAAAGGTACGTGCACAATGGAATATTACTCAGCCACAAAAAGGATGAAATGATGCCATTTGCAGCAACAGGGATGGACCTAGACATGATCATACTAAGTGAAGTAAGCCAGACAGAGAAAGATAAGTATCACAGGATATCGCTTATATGTGGAATCTAAAAAAATAATACAAATGAACTTATTTACAAAACAGACATAGACCCACAGACACAGAAAACTAAATTATGGTTACCAAAGGGCAAAGGGGGGAAGGGATAAATTAGGAGTTTGGGATTAAAATATATACACTACTATATATAAAATAGATAACCAACGAGGACCTACTGCATAGCACAGGGAACTGTACTCAGTATCTTGTAATAACCAGTAATGGAAGAGAATTTGAAAAAAGAATATATAAATTTATTTATAGGTATAACTGAATCACTGTGTTGTACATCTGAAACTATCACAACATTGTAAATCAACTATATTTCAATAAAAATTTTTTAAAAAATTAAAAAAAGCAATCTTAGCCACTTTGCAAGGAAAAAAAAAACACATGTGTATAGACACAGTTTAGTACGCACACACATATATTTTCTTTCTTTGCCAACTGAGAGGGCCTTGAAGCAACAACACCCCAGGAGCAACAAACACACCTAGTGCCCAGATCTTGGTTTCTAATACCATTCTCCAACAAATGAACTAAGGCTTCTTAGAGAAGTGGATGATTCTATAGCTGGGGCTGGGACTATACTAGATGAGTCTGGACCATTTGGAAGTGCCAAAAAAGTAAGGAAATGCTCAGACACACATAACCATGATGTTAGGGGTATGTCAAAGGGACACAGGAACCAACTGAAAGAGTTTCCAATGACCAAAGCCACAACAATTTGAGCTACAAAATAAAGAAAGTAGTATTGGATTATAACCCAAAATATAAACTAAGTATCTGAGTCCATAGTGTTATAAATAAATGGTTATATCATAAACAAATGGCAAAGAATATTCTCCAGTGCAGAAGATCCCAAATAATTATGTAGGTTCTCCTCCCCCAAGGAGATGGACCGCAGCTCCCTAAGTATGGCCTGCTCACAGGGACTTCCTTTCAAAGAAGATAGTATGGAAATGGGGAGAAAAGAGTAACTTTACAATGGAGAAATGTAACAAACACTACCTCAGCTCGGTGATTATGAGTAACAGCCACAGAGATAAGTCATGTTGATAATGTGTAGCATTGATATGATGCGATGAGAATGGTACTTTATCTGGGTACTTCATCCCCAGAACCAATAACCCCAGTTTAATCATGAGAACATCAGTCAAATGTCAATTGAGGTATGGTCTACCAAACACCTTACTAGTACTCCTCAAAACTGCCAAGGTCATCAAAGAAAAGGAAAGTCTGAGAACTATCACAGTGGAGAGGGGACTAAGGAGACATGATGACTAAATGTAATGTGGTTCCTGGATGAGACCCTTGAGGGGAAAAGGACATTAGGTACAAACTGAGGAAACCTGAATAAAGTACAGGCTTTAATTAATAATAATGTATCAGTGTCAGTTCATTAATTGTGACAAAGTACTATACTAATAGAAGACGTTGATGGGGTACTCCCTGTACTATTTTCACAATTTTTCTGTAACCTAAAACCATTACAAAAATTTTAAAGTTTTTATATTAAAAAATGGGAGAAATTAGTGTTGCTACTTTGAAAAATGGTTACTTACTGAATTAATTATAAAGTGTTAACTACCCCCCCCCCAAATCAGATTAATGAATACTGGCAGATAGCACAGTGAAGTGAACAAGACCATTATTCCAGACCTGAGTTCATGTTTGCCCAAACTACCTATGGGTGTGACACTCAGACACATCCTTTAGTCTCTTAGGACCTTGATGTTTTCTCCTATAAATTATGGAAATTGGATAAATGATATTACAGGGCTCTTCTAAAACAATGCCATAGACAAGCAAAATATATCAGCAAAATCAACAAGAATGCCAATGGATTGATTCTATCATATCACACATAATTTCGGAAGTACTTACTGGCTTCTCCCACTGATAAAATACCAGTTTTACTTCTGTTTAATGAAGTCTATTTTTGAGATTTGGATGGTAAGTTATACTGGAACATAAAGAAGAAACAACGCTACTTTATCCTGGTGAATAGTAGTATCTCCTTTAAAATTACGCTTTTCTCTTGAAAGCATACAAGGTAGGAGTAAAAGGGAGAAGACTTTACACCTATTATACTGTTCACATATTCTCAAATAATACCACATTTTAAATAATATCACTTTCAGCTCCATAAAATGTACTGCACTGAGAAACCATAACTAAGACACAGGGGGTAAGAGCTAAGTGTCTCATCCGTTTTCAGTACAAATAAAAGATTAGGTCTGCCTTTTTCTTTCAAAGAGGACCCTGATGGAATGGATTGGATGAAAGTCTTTCATGACTCACCTCTAAATTTGGTGGTCTGTACTCCCAGGGTGATTGCAAGGCCACATAAGAGGCAGGAAGTAGAAGGAAGTAGCGCCAGCAGCCCAGAATTGGAGTCAGGACACCTGCGTTCTAATGTTGACCCTTTCATTACTTAACTAGCAGTTTCACCTTGAACAAATAATTTTAATCTTGCTGAGTTTCTCATTTGAAAAACGAGATGTTGGATCAGATGCTACATTAAATGAATGGAACTCAAAAATGCTGTGGATTTGCTCCCTTCTTTTGAATAGCAAGGGCCAGGGATGGAGCATTGTCTGTTCAGGGCTGGCTGAGCTAACCCCTGACCTCTGTACTGAGCAGTATGGTTAACATTGCAGACGTGGAGAGGCCACAACCCACCTGAAGGGCAGAGGAAATAGTCCAGGAGCAATTGTTTCCATATGCATTTCCAGAGCTGAGACACAGGAGTGCTTTGGAGCTGGCAGGAAAAGGAAGCAATTTATCCCCTTTCACATCCTTCAGAAAGCTTCCTGGGGAGTTCATGACCTTGGTCTATCAAACACCTTACTCAGTATTATTTCTTGAAAGGGAGGCCAGAAGCAACCTTAAGAGTTAAAGACCTTTCATTGTGAATTTTACTATATAAACCTTGTTTAGAAGCCCAGCTTGTAAACCAATCTCTTTGTACGCAGGTTTAACAAAATCTGTTTAAACAGAATTTGGAAGAGTAATTTTGTGATGATATTATTAGGCAATGCATATTAATGCCATAAAGAATGAAGTGTGTGTGGTTACTCTATTTTGCTTAGCCACAAGTAATGTTCGTTCTGGTAACAATTTTTGAGGCTGTGCCCATTGTATTGTTTAGTTCAGTTGCAAATCAGGTAAAAATTAGCCATGCCTTTGTTTCTTCCATTAATTCCATAAGAATATCCAACCAATGTTATGTCTAACACACATAGAGGAACATTCATTTCCTGACTTTTCCTTATACTCTTTGCCTAGACACATATCAACCCACTCCCTACCAACATAGAGAGGGAAAAAATTGAATTCCCATTAATGATATATATATTTTTAAAAATTCTCACAATATAAGTATAAATGTACACTGGAAAAAAAAATAAGGTAATGGCCAGGGATATCCCATTGCCATCTGCTATTTTTCCCCATCCCTCAATTACATTGACTTTTGATCGTCATTTGGGAAATTTATTTTCAGTGGTGCCTGAAGCCAACAATTACGTGCGTTAAATTGTGTACTTTAAATACATAGCCCTTCTCCTCACACATCTCAGGCTGCCACCAAGTGTTCTGGCTGTTCCTGTCTCCAGCTTGGTTACATGGGCATAGCATAGGAGCAAAGGACCAACACTACCATTTCCATTTCTGGAAGACATGCCAATACCCCACCTTGCAAATATAACTAGAACGTCCCACTCAGCAGCTCAGTGTACGAATAAGGGACTGCTACATAACAATACATTATAGATTTTGTATGGATACAATTAAAATTGTGGCTTAGTTGTTTTTAAGACTAAATGCATATACCATAGGGAACACATAAAAAACCAGTGGCTTTGTTTCTTCAATTGCAGCTTAAAAGTAGACTGACTAGTATCATATTTAATACAGGAAGGGGCATTTTCATCATCTTTATATACATAAAGATGTGTGTGTATGTATATATATACATACATAAACACATTTCATATTTCATATATCTATACATTTTCATCATATATATGTTGGAGAGTTAGAAGCTACCTTCCTATTGTGGCATGAACATCTTTAAGTAGACGTTACGCAATTTCCATAAAAGTTGTTCTTTAGAATGGGAAAGCGCTGTAAGCTTAAGCTTTGTGTTACACAAATATCTCATAAGAAAAAGGGTATCATGAGAGAGATTACTATAAAACTAAAATTATATAAAAAAGGCAACAAAACCCCCCATAGAGCTGTAGTATTCTAATGTGTAGCACACAGTATTCCAGTGCATTGCACACAGTAAACGTCTTCTTTTGAACGGGTTACTGGAACGAATCCCAGAGGGACAAGACATCTCCGGGGATAGTAGGAACCTGAGATGGCTTCTGCTTATATCTGGGGAATGATTCTCAGGAGGCTGCAGGTTTGCCACTGAGCTCCTCTTTACTCCTGGGGTTTAGACGAGATGTAACCAGGTGTAGTAGCCTACAGTCTTTAATAAAGGAAAACCCAAGTCTTTTAATATATTTTAAACAGGATGTTCCTTTCCTAGACTGAGCATGTCATGAACGGTGAGAGTACATCGTTCTCTCCTGTAAACAGACTTACGCAACAGGGCTGCTGAGAAAAGAGGTAATAGGGCCTGACAACTGGAGAACTGGATTGCCTTTAGTTACCAGATGTTCAGATTTTTCAGTGTGCTGGTTCTTTAGAAGATCAGAATTATGTCTAAGAATTGGATCATCATTATGAGAATAGCAACAACATGATTCTGTTGGAATGGTTCTCAGAAAAAATTGTTAGTTACCACCATTTGGGAAGCTTACTAAGCCCTAATAATAAAGGTGAAAGTTAAAAAGTAATGATACAAGATAACATTGAGAGGTGACTATAGGTCAAATATATTGTTATTTGCTTGAGAGATACTCTCAGCCACTTCATCAGCTCCCTCCTGAATACCTGGATTCAGGTACTTACATATGATTTCATTAAGTACTCTAATATTCTTCATCTCTTTCTCTCTCTCACATACACACACACACACACACACACACACACACACACACATCCATAAATACATCATAATATGATGCCGAAGCTAGATAAAGGCACTTTCCACTTTTCTAAAGAAATCCAGAAATCTAGGTTCCTATGAACTAAGTAAACTAAATGGTCAGGCTGTGCTATTAGAGACTCTCTAAATGACTATAAGCATTGAATTCATCATAAATATGTTATGCTTCATTTCTTGAAAAAGAAACAAAATTCCAGTGCATTCATTAATGTGTCAGCTTACTAATACATAAATGCAATCACTATGCAAAATTGCTTCAATGATTTGAAAGGTATATTTGGAAAAAAAATAAACTTGTCTCTGGGTTCTATTTCAAATCAATTGTCATGGTTTAAATGTAAATAACCAGGGGCAGGGGCAAGTTACTGAGGAATCGAACTGTATAGTATATTTCAAAAAGTGAAAATTCACAGAAAACAATTTCAAACGCTTCTTTTCTTTATATTTGCCATTTGAGGAAAGATTCCTTTTGTCTGGACAATGTTAATAATTTCTTAGTCTTTATTCTAGTTACATTCATAACTATATTGATCAGGGCATTTTCACTAGCCAATCTCAAAGTTAAACAAAAAACAGATATAATTATTCAAAAGTACAGAGAAATCAGGCGGGGCTGGGTACTCAAGTGTGCTGCATCAAGTCCCTGAAACTAGCTCGCTCGCTCTCTCTCTCTCTCTCTCTCTCTCTCTCTCTCTCTCTCTCACACACACACACACACACACACACACGGAGTTCTACTTATCTATTGACATTATCCTTAGGAAAACTTTCCCAAGGTGGCCAGGCTAGGCTAGCAAAGTGTGTTTCCCAGAACAATTTCCAGATATTATTAACAGGGTGAGGGGTAGTTACAAATAATCAAATAATTTTAGGACATGTTTGGTTTAATCAAAGTTAACTTTCTCCTTTACCACAGGCTTCTCTGAGCCTTTAATATACTATGACTCTCCAAGAGCGGGTAGAAATCATACCTGCAGCCGTTGCCAAAATCAACTGCCCCCAGAATCTTCTCCTCCCTTTTACTGAGGCAGATCACCTAGCACTAGTGTGACAGGGAAATAAATCAGGAAGCACATGATAAACTGTCTCAGAAGAGTCGCTCTGCATCTCCGTTCCATGCCCCCATTTTCTTGGTTGCTTGGCTTGTTCTTTGAGGACAGTCATACAGTTTGAAATGGCCTCATCATTTGAGCCCTGAAGGGGAGCCCTCAGCCCCATCACTCCTTCCATCAGATACACGTATGGCTCCAGACCCTCCAGGCTTATTTCCTTTTAAGATCTTGTTAGAAGAGTATGGGGTGGGGAAGGGGGGGAGGCAGAGAAGAGGGGAGGAAGGATGTCTGAAGATTAGTGACTCACCTGCTTGATCTCGCTAAGGGAGAGAAACCATTTGATATCAGCTATTTCTCTGACCATGTCCTGCTCACTATGCCAGATTTCTCTCTCTTGGTAAATTTAAAAATTAAATAGAAAATGTATTGCCATACAGATATTTACTTTAGGAACTAGCATATATACTAAAACTTGTGTCTCTCTCTAAAGGAAAATTTCATAATAATATTTTGTAGGGAAAATCCCAGGATACATGCTGACATTACAACTCTCCTCCTCACCCAAATTAGATAATCACAAACAGAGTATTAAGAAATGTCCTATGTATGAAGATGAAGGAAGCTCATTCAAAATAAAACAGGAGTTGGGGGAAATTGGCTTACCTTTCTTCTTCATAGGACCTTTCAATCACATCAATGACATTTTCCCAGTGAACTCATAGCATTCTATAAGTTGCACCTTGTTTGCATAACTTGCTTTGTATCTCTTGGCAAGCTCCAAGCCATCTCAGTTTTGTATATTTGCATGTAACTCTGATCACAGGGAATGTGTTTTGAGACAGAAGGTATGGTTCAATAAATCAAGGTGGGAGGGTTAGGCACAGAATTTACTGTGAGAGTGGCCACTGATTCTAGAATAACTTTCTGTTCTATGCTTAGTAGAATTCCTGGCACTTAGTAGAACGTAAGTTAATATTTATTGAATTAATTGAAGATCATGTAAAAGCAACTGATAATTTTTCAATGTTATAAACTTTGGATTTTTGATTTAAAAAACAGTCTTTCAGTTTGGCTCAATTGGGTTCAGATTCTAATTTGTCATGTAAGTCTTCTAATGGGTATTCACTATTGTGGATTGTGTACCTTAACTAGTAAGTAAACAAACAAAAACCTAGGTCCCTGGTAAGCTAATGACAGATTCTGAGAACTGAAAAGAAAGGTCTCCGTGTACTTGATATGCTACATAATGATGGTAGTTATGTTTTACTCTGCAACTAATAAGTGAGACATTAAATATATGCATACCAATTTACATTTCATTATATGCTTACGGAGAGAAATGGTTTAATAAATGTTTTATCTATGTACCCACTCTCCCAATCGCCATTCAGAATTTTATTTGTGGCCTAAAATCACATTCCAAGCCTACCAATCCTTGGAATCTCACTTTTGTAACATATTTTCCTGATATTTATTCTCTGTAGCATACTTATTTCAAATTCCATTTAATATTTTCTATTCTAGGAATTTCCCTTTCTATGGTAAAGTTTATTTTTATGTCTACTGATTTTAATGTCACTAAAATATTCCTGAATTTTCATTACTGACCTCTAGTCCTATGTAAACTATTTAGTTTTGGTATGTCACTAGAAACACATTATCAGAGGGCTCCTTTATAAGTCTGGCCAAGCCCATTGGAAATGCCACAATTTGTATTTCCAGTCTCTTAGATTCTTGCTACCCAAAGGGTAGTCCTGGGACCACCAGCATAGGTGTCACCTGAGATTTTGGTAGAAATGCAAATAGCCAGGCCTTGATCCAGATGTACTGAATCAGCATTTTAATGATATCACCAGATAACCCGTATGTATATTAAAGTTCAAGAGGCATTGTCTTAGAGCATTTTTAAAGAGTCATTAAAAATAATTGACTACATGGTTCTCAGAAACACTTTTCAGTACATATTTTAATGCCTCTACCATTCTACTATCCGAGCTCTTAGAGGGGAAGAGGCAGATTAGGCCAGACTAGTAAATGTATCCCTTGTCTCTATTTCCCTAAAGCCATATCAAGTTGAATGATACTCAGATACAACTCTGTCTTTTGAGGTTTCTTCAAATGGCCAGTTATAATTCATTCAGGAAATAATCTCCAGGTTGTCGTCTTGTTTCCTTTTTGATTGAGTGTTACTCTTTTTATGTTTAACCTGTATTCACTCCAGCAGCATTTTATTTATGGTTGAACTAAACTCCAATTCTTAGAACGATTTCTTCCCCACTTTGCGAGGTCTGCTGGTATGCAATATGCAGATATAAACATTCAAAACAGTAAGGTGTGGGATACACATGGCATAAAAGAACTGGGGTTGGTGCAATGCCTTCGAACACACAGCCTTCTCTACTTTTTAACTGTTAAGTATACAGCGCTACATATCATTGTGGTTTGTTATTTATGTGAATATGTGTATGTATTCAGTAACTATAACATCTATGAAATCAGAGAATCTCATCTGTCAATCACTCCAGTGACTAGCACAGTGCTTTGTACAGAGTACACACTCAAATAAAAAGAGGTAATGATATTATTCTCTTTTCATTCTAAAACACAAAGGATTAAAATACGCCAAGACAGAGCGGAAGTAATAAGTATTTTGCAGTTTATAATACCTGCGACCATAACAAACTCAAAGATCTTTGGATGGCACTATTACTTTATACTGAAAAAAGTCTTCTGAGGCACAAAAATAAGCCTGGACATAAGGAGTAGAGGAACAGTTTTGCTAATTGCTTCTCCTTGACATTTAAACACTGACTAACGATACAGCCAGGTAGTGAGGTTAGGAAATATCAAGTTTTATCTTTAAAAATATAATTTCCTCTCATTCTAAAAGATCACATTGGAGAAGTGACATAGAACGTACTTCAAAACCCAAGTGAGTCAGCAGACATCAAATAAAAACACCCACTAACACTGACGCAGATCCCAAACCCCCAGCCAATAAACAAGGTTTAAAGGCCCTTAACAGCCTCCAGCAGCTGGAAGGACATAGGGGGTGGAAGAAAAATGCCTCCCTTTCCCGTCACCCTGTTCTCCAATAGCTCCCCATGTTGCCCACCCATTCAGTTAATTTACTAAAAGCTTACTTATATCGAGGACAGAAATAAGAACTTCTCAGTGCAATAAAACTCAGACACTGATGAGATTAGAGAAATAAGCAGACTTTCAACAAGAGGTATGTGACATTTCACACTTCTGAAAAGTCTTCAGCCAGGTAAAGCACCGTATTTCCTCTTATATTGGCTTTGATAGCACCCAGCTGGAGCTCAGCGAAATTCACACATCTTCCGGTGACAGCACTGGCTTTGGGCTACCTAGACTGAGCCTTTCACAGCTGGAAATAGTGTAAACCAAGTATAAAATGTAGGTAGGATTACTAAGAAATCCTTTGCTTTCATTCATTTTATCTCCCAAATATGCCCTGTCCCCATAACAGATTATCCTAGTAGCCTGCCTAATCACCTCCAAGCATCCACACAAATCCCAAAGACGTCAGTATGTGTTTTGTTGCCCATATTTCTACTGAAAATCCTGCCTAGGTAGCAGTATCTAAAAATACTCCCAAACACTGTTGCTTTTTCGGAAAAGGCATTCTGAAGACTGCTTCTGTGCAGTGGAATTCCAGAAGGATTATTTTGCCTGTTTTGTTCATTAAGGTCAATTATATTTATGTTCAACATCACTCAGGACACATAAGTGCATAAGTGTGTTTGCAACTCACCCTGGAAAAGGCAGGACAGGAAAGTAATAACCCATAGTCACATGGCATTTATTTTCCTCTGTTGATATCAAAGGGATTAAACATAGTCTAATTCCATAGTCGAATGCTCCTGTGAAAGTAATATTTTCCTTTTTTTAATGTAGGGAGGGCCTGAATCTGCTCTTATTTCCAATTATATCCGTAATCAGGTTTACCTGTGTGTCATCTTCCCCCATGTGGGCTCACTTATTCCCCTTCTAAGTCAATTTAAGGGACTGGATCTTGTTTGAAAGGATTTTTAACTTTTTTCTTGACTCCTTGCAATTTCTTAACAGAATGTTTTCTTTTTTTTTTTTTCTTTCTTTTCAGATTGTTTTTCTACTGCCATCCCTCACCCCCATTTCTGATTCTGGATCTCTATTTACTATGAACTTCTAAGCACTTCCAGGCTTTGGCACCTTTGCCCTCTGGCTAAATGCTGCTCACTATTCCACTGCGAATCAGACCTTGACATTCAACACCTGGAGCTAATGAGAAAAACCTGTTTTGTAGAAAGGACTACAAGCTTAATGAAAGTTTTAAAAGGAGTCATGCAGAGTGCTTGTTATGGTTGAGTAAACCACATGGCTTTAGCATCCTCTTTAAGAATTAGGGCTTTTGTGGGTTCCAGGAGGGAAGTATTGCTGCAGCAAAAAGAAGGCATAGTAGTGTTTAAGATCAAAGCTTTTCATTTTACCTAGAGATAAGATAACCTAAAGTCTTATTCCGTTAGTGCTCCTTTATTTAGTTTTAGAAAATATCATCTGCAGTGCATAGAATAACCTATCTCTTGCATTCTCAGTTATCTAAGTGTGTGGCCTATTAACTACGCTGGAGTGCCTCTTGTAATAATTATATTAATTTTCACTTCCATTCAATTAAGGGCACTGAATATCTACAAAATGCAAAGCCCATACAATGGTGTACCAAATCATCTTAGTCTTCAAGAAGATTTTAGTCCAATAAGAGATGCAGAGGAATCCACCTTGGAGGGCAGTGAAAGTGGGCAGGAGTTTCTATCCGGAGTTTGGTTTTGCACTAATAGACCTGCGATTATTTTAAAATTAATACTGATTAAACCAACTTTTATTGACTACTATGTTCCAGGTATTAAGAGGCTATAAAGATCAACAAAAGAAAAGCCATGATGAGATGAAGATGACAATGACGATGGTAGAGGTGGTGATGATGATTTTGAACTTTGGTGGCCATTATTCTGCCTATCACAAGTGGTATAGGTAAAGGGGAGCCAAGGCAGATTTTTAGGAGTGTTATAGGGAAAGTCATCAGTATTTATGTTGGATTAAAAGAAGCAAAGTCAGAGGCCACTGGGAATCTAATTTGACAGTCCTGGTGGGAGGTAACAATAATCTATACTCAGAAAGTAGTCACAGAAAGAGTGAAATAACTTGCATTCTCTTTGGGAATTAGAATAAGTCCTGCAGTTTTTGAGAATAAGATATCCAGCCATGCACCTAAATAGATAATGAGTCTGCACTGCATATATCTGGGCTTGACTTCTGGTTCTGTCACGTAACTGTAATATTAAACAAGATAGCTTACTTTTTGAGCCTCAGTTTCTTCATCTATAAATATAACTAGTTATATCCATACCATGGGATCATTTTCAGGACTAATAATTATGTAATAATTATATAGCATGGTGACAGATATTTAGCAAGTTCTCAGAAATAGTAGCTATTATCAGTCTCATGCTGTAGCTTTTATTCTCATGTGTTAGCTTTGTAATATCGGCACTAAGATGGAATATCTAGATTGGGATAAACCTGTCTTACAAATGGGTCTCACATATCTGTTCAGATTACTAGCCAGAGGATTTGTCATATGGTTATGTCAAAATCAATTACTGAGACAACTGAAGTGAATAGATAGGAGAGATACAAGATCTGAGACCCAGAACTCAGTTGCTTCCAGGGACCAAGCAGGTAAAATGTGAGTGTAAACTGAACCAGATGAAACTAAGATCAGATGGTACCTAAAGAACGTGTGCCGTAAATAATGGACTTCAACTTTAAAATGTCTGCAGGATCCTGGCTTGCAGCTCAGAGTGTAGTTATTTACAACAAACTATTTTACTGTTATCCACAGTAAGAAATAGATTTTAACACATCACAACAGCACATATGTAGATATGCATAAAACAAAATTTCTTAATACTGAAAACATGTGAATCTTATTGATATTCTCTATTCTATACTGATCCATTCCATCCCACTCCGTTTCTTTACATTCCTTTCTATCTCATCCTGTCCTATCGCATTCAAATAAATCCTGGGCCAGATCTTTTAAATTTATTTTTCTAGCCACTAATGGGTCACAACCCACAGTTTATAAAACTCTAGTTCATATCAGCAGATTAAAATATTTTTTGGTTTACCTCCACCAGTAAATTTATTTTTGAAATAAAAAACATATATGGGGGGGGAACCTTCAAGATGGCAGAGGAGTAAGATGTGGAGATCACCTTCCTCCCCACAAATACATCAAAAATACATCTACATGTGGAACAACTCCTATAGAACACCTACTGAACACTGGCAGAAGACCTGACTTCCCAAAGGCAAGAAACTCCCCACGTACCTGGGTAGGGCAAAAGAAAAAAGAAAAAACAGAGACAAAAGAATAGGGACGGGACGTGCACCAGTGGGAGGGAGCTGTGAAGGAGGAAAGGTTTCCACACACTAGGAAGGCCCTTCGCGGGTGGAGACTGCGGGTGGCGGAGGGAGGAAGCTTCGGAGCCATGGAGGAGAGCGCAGCCACAGGGGTGCGGAGGGCAAAGCAGAGAGATTTCCACACAGAGGATCAGTGCCGACCAGCACTTACCAGCCCGAGAGGCTTGTCTGCTCACCCGCTGGGGCAGGTGGGGGCTGGGAGCTGAGGCTCCGACTTTGGAGGTCAGATCCCAGGGAGAGGACTGGGGTTGGCTGCGTGAATACAGCCTGAAGGGAGCTAGTGCGCCACAGCTAGCCAGGAGGGAGTCTGGGGAAAAGTCTGGACCTGCTGAAGAGGCAAGTGACTGTTGTTTTGGGGTGTGCAAGGAGAGAGGATTCCTTCCCCGTGTGCCCACAGAAGGCAGAGCACCACCTAAGCGAGTTCCAGAGACGGGGGCGAGCCATGGCTATCAGCTCGGACCACAGAGACAGGCATGAAATGCTAACGCTGCTGCTGCTGCCAGCAAGAAGCCTGTGTGCAAGCCCAGGTCACTATCCACACCGCCCCTCCCGGGAGACTGTGCAGCCTGCCACTGCCAGGGTCCCGTGATCCGGGGACAACTTCCCCGGGAGAACGCATGGCGCGCCTCGGGCTGTTGCAATGTCACGCCAGCCTCTGCCTCTGCAGGCTTGCCCCACATTCCAATTATGACAACCGTACCTTCCCTCTCCCTGGCCTGAGAGAGCAAGAGTACCCTAAGAAGCTGCGGCTTTAACCCCCTCCTGTCTGCATGGGGAACAGATGCCTGAGGGTGCCCTACATGCAGAGGTGGGGCCAGAACCAAAGCTGAACCCCGGGAGCTGGCGAACAAACAAGAGAAAGGGAAGTTTCTCCCAGCAGCCTCGGGAGCAGCAGATTAAATCCTCACAATCAACTTGATGTATGCTGCATCTGTGGAATACCTGAATAGACAACAAATCATCCCAAAATTGAGGCAGTGGACTTTGCAAGCAACTGTAGACTTGGGGTTTGCTGTCTGCGACTTATTAGTTTCTGATTTTTATGCGTATTTTCCTTTAGTTTTTAGCACTTGTTATCATTGGTGGATGTGTTTATTGGTTTGGTTGCTTGCTTCTTTATTTATTTATTTATTTTTTTAAATTTTAATCATTTATTTATTTTTTAAAGATTTATTTATTTCCCCCTTTTCTTCTGAGCCATGTGACTGACAGGGTCTTGGTGCTCTGGCCTGGTGCCAGGCCTGAGCCTCCGAGGTGAGAGAGCCGAATTCAGGACATTGGACCAACGGAGACCTCCCGGCCCCATGTAACATCAATCGGTGAGAGCTCTCCCAGAGATCTCCATCTCAGTGTTAAGACCCAGCTCCACCCAATGGCCAGCAAGCTCCAGTGCTGGATGCCCCAAGCCAAACAACTAGCAAGACAGGAACACAACCCCACCCGTTAGCAGAGAGGCCACCTAAAATTATACTAAGTTCAGAGACACCCCAAAACACACTGCCAGACACGGCTCTGCCTGCCAGAAAGACAAGATCCAGCCCCACCCACCAGAACACAGGCACCACTCCCCTCCAGCAGGTAGCCTACACAAGCCACTGCACCAACCTCACCCACTGGGGGCAGACACCAAAAACAACGGGAACTACGACCCTGCAGCCTGTGAAAAGGAGACCCCAAACAAAATGAGAAGACAGAGAAACATGCAGCAGAGGAACGAGCAAGGTAAAAACCCACCAGACAAATGAAGAGGAAATAGGCACTCTACCTGAAAACAAATTCAGGGTAATGATAGTAAATATGATCCAAAATCTTGGAAACAGAATGGAGAAATGCAAGAAACATTAAACAAGGACCTACAAGAAATAAAGAGCAAACAAACAATGATGAACAACACAATAAATGAAATTAAAAATTCTCCAGAAGGAACCAATAGCAGAATAACTGAGACAGAAGAACGGATAAGTGACATGGAAGATAAAATAGTGGAAATACATGCCACAGAGCAGAATAAAGAAAAAGGAATGAAAAGAACTGAGGGCAGTCTCAGAGACCTCGGGAAAACCTTAAACTCACCAGCATTTGAATTATAGGGGTCCCAGAGGAAAAAGAGAAAAAGAAAGGGTCTGAGAAAATATTTGAAGAGATTATAGTTGAAAACTTCCCTAATATAGGACAGGAAATAGTCAAGTCCAGGAAGTGCAGAGAATCCCATACTGGATAAATCCAAGGAGAAACATGGCAAGACACATAGTAATCAAACTATCAAAAATTAAATACAAAGAACAAATATTAAAAGCAGCAAGGGAAAAGCAAGAAATAACATACAAGGGAATACCCATAAGTTTAACAGCTGATCTATCAGCAGAAACTCTGCAAGCCAAAAGGAAATGGCAGGACATATTTAAAACGATGAAAGGGAAAAACCTACAACCAGAATTACTCTACCCAGCAAGGATCTCATTCAGATTCGATGGAGAAATTAAAACCTTTACAGACAAGCAAAAGTTAAGAGAATTCAGCACCACCAAACCAGCTATACAACAAATGCTAAAGGAACTTCTCTAAGCAGGAAACACGAGAGAAGGAAAAGACCTACAAAAACAAATCCAAGACAATTAAGAAAATGGTAATAGGAACATACATATCGATAATTACCTTAAATGTAAATGGATTAAATGTTCCAACCAGAAGACACAGACTGGCTGAATGGATACAGAAACAAGACCCATATAAATGCTGTCTACAAGAAACCCACTTCAGACCTAGGGACACGTACAGACTGAAAGTGAAGGGATGGAAAAAGATATGCCATGCAAACAGAAATAAAATGAAAGCTGGAGTAGCAATTCTCATATAAGACAAAATAGGCTTTAAAATAAAGACTATTACAAGAGACAAAGAAGGACACTACATAATGATCAAGGGATCAATCCAAGAAGAAGATGTAGCAACTGTAAATATTTATGCACGCAACATAGGAGCACCTCAATACATAAGGCAAATGCTAACAGCCATAAAAGGGGAAATCAATAGTAACACAATTATAGTAGGGGACTTTAACACCCCAGTTTCACCAATGGACAAATCATCCAAAATGAAAATAAATAAGGAAACACAAGCTTTAAAAGACACATTAGACCAGACAGACTTAATTGATATTTATAGGACATTCCATCCCAAAACAACAGAATACACTTTGTTCTCAAGTGCTTATGGAACATTCTCCAGGATAGATTATATCCTGGGTCACAAATCAAGCCTTGGTAAATTTAAGAAACTTTAAATCGTTTCAAGTATCATTTCCAACCACAATGATATGAGACTAGATATAAATTACAGGAAAAAAACTGTAAAAAATACAACCACATGGAGGCGAAACAATACACTACAAAGTAGCCAAGAGATCACTGAAGAAATCAGAGGAAACCAAAAAATACCTAGAAACAGATGACAATGAAAACACAATGACCCAAACCCTGTGAGATGCAGCAAAAGCAGTTCTAAGAGGGAAGTTTATAGCAATAAACTCCTATCTCAAGAAACAAGAAAAATTTCAAATAAACAACCTAACCTTACACCTAAAGCAATTAGAGAAAGAACAACAAAAAACCCCCAAATTTAGTAGAAGGAAAGCAATCATAAAGATCTGATCAGAAATAAATGAAATAGAAACAAAGAAAACAATAGCAAAGATCAATAAAACTAAAAGCTGGTTCTTTGAGAAGATAAACAAAATTGATAAACCATTAGCCAGACTCATCAAGAAAAAAAGGGAGAAGACTCAAATCAACAGAATTAGAAATGAAAAAGAAGAAGTAACAACTGACACTGCAGAAATACAAAGGATCATGAGAAATTACTACAAGCAACTATATGCCAATAAAATCGATGACCTGGAAGAAATGTACAAATTCTTAGAAAAGCACAACCTTCCAAGACTGAACCAGGAAGAAATAGAAAATATAAACAGACCAATCACAAGCACTGAAATTGGAAGTGTGATTAAAAATCTTCCAACAAACAAAAGCCCAGGAGCAGATGGCTTCACAGGTGAATTCTATCAAACATTTAGAGAAGAGCTAACACCCATCCTTCTCAAGCTCTTCCAAAATATAGCAGAGGGAGGAAAACTCCCAAACTCATTCTATGAGGCCACCATCACCCTGATATCAAGACCAGACAAAGATATCACAAAAAAAGAAAGCTACAGGCCAATATCACTGATGAACATAGATGCAGAAATCCTCAAAAAATACTAGCAAACAGAATCCAACAGCACATTAAAAGAATCATAGACCATGATCAAGTGGGGTTTATCCCAGGAATGAAAGGATTCTTCAATATACACAAATCAATCAATGTGATACACCATATTAACAAATTGAAGGGTAAAAACCATGATAGTCTCAACAGATGCAGAAAAAGCTTTCAACAAAATTCAACACCCATTTATGATAAAAACTCTCCAGAAAGTAGTCATAGAGGGAACCTAACTCAACATAATAAAGGCCATATATGACAAACCCACAGCCAACAACATGCTCAATGGTGAAAAACTGAAAGCATTTCCTCTAAGATCAGGAACAAGACAAGGTTGCCCACTCTCACCATTATTATTCAACATTGTTTTCAAAGCTTTAGCCATTGCAATCAGAGAAGAAAAAGAAATAAAAGGAATACAAATTGGAAGAGAAGTAAAACTGTCACTGTTTGCAGATGACATGATACTATACATAGAGAATCCTAAAAATGCCACCAGAAAACTACTAGAGCTAACTGAATTTGGTAAAGTAGCCAGGTACAAAATTAATGCACAAAAACCTCTTGCATTCCTATACACTAACAACAAAAAGTCTGAAAGAGAAATTATGGAAGCACTCCCATTTACCATTGCAACAACAACAACAAAAATACCTAGGGATAAACTTACCTAAGGAGACAAAAGACCTGTATGCAGAAAACTATAAGACACTGATGAAAGAAATTAAGGACGATACAAACAGATGGAGAGATATACCATGTTCTTGGATTGGAAGAACCAACATTGTGAAAATGACTATACTATCTAAAGTAATCTATAGATTCAATACAATCCCTATCAAACTATGAGCGACATTTGTCACAGAACTAAAAAAAAATTTCACAATTTGCATGGAAACACAAAAGACCCCGAATAGCCAAAGCAATCTTGAGAAAGAAAAATGGAGCTGGAGGAATCAGGCTCCTGGACTTCAGACTATACACAAAGCTACAGTAATCAAGACAATATGGTACTGGCACAAAAACAGAAATACAGATCAATGAAACAAGATAGAAAGCCCAGAGATAAACCCATGCATCTATAGTCAACTAATGTATGACAAAGGAGGCAAGGATATACAATGGAGAAAAGACAGTCTCTTCAATTAGTGGTGCTGGGAAAACTGGACAGCTACATGTAAAAGAATGAAATTAGACCACTTCCTAACACCATACACAAAAATAAACTCAAAATGGGTTAAATATCTAAATGTAAGATCAGACACTATAAAACTCTTAGAGGAAAACATAGGCAGAACACTCTATGACATACATCACAGCAAGATCCTTTTTGACCCACCTCCTAGAGAAATGGAAATAAAAACAAAAATAAACAAATGGGACCTAATGAAATTTAAAAGCTTTTGCACAGCAAAGGAAACCATAAACTAGATGAAAAGACCACCCTCAGAATGGGAGAAAATATTTGCAAACAAAGCAACTGACAAAGGATTAACCCCCAAAATATACAAGCAGCTCATGCAGCTCAATATCAAAAAAAAAAAACCCAATCCAAAAATGGGCAGACATTTCTAAATAGACATTTCTCCAAAGAAGATATACAGATTGCCAACAAACTCATGAAAGGGTGCTCAACATCACTAATCATTAGAGAAATGCAAATCAAAACTACAATGAGGTATCACCTCATACCAGTCAGATTGGCCATCATTGAAAAATCTAGAAACAATAAATGCTGGAGACGGTGTGGAGAAAAGGGAACCCTCTTGCACTGTTGGTGGGAATGTAAATTAATACAGCCACTATGGGGAACAGTATGGAGGTTCCTTAAAAAACTAAAAATAGGGCTTCCCTGGTGGTGCAGTGGTTGAGAATCTGCCTGCCGATGCAGGGGACACGGGTTCGAGCCCTGGTCTGGGAAGATCCCACATGCTGCGGAGCAACTGGGCCCATGAGCCACAACTACTGAGCCTGCGCGTCTGGAGCCTGTGCTCCACAACGAGAGAGGCCACGATAGTGAGAGGCCCGCGCACCGCGATGAAGAGTGGCCCCTGCTTGCTGCAACTAGAGAAAACCCTCGCACAGAAACGAAGACCCAACACAGTCAAAAATAAATAAATAAATAAATAAATAATAAAATTAAAAAAAAAAAACAAAACTAAAAATAGAACTACCATTATGACTCAGCAATCCCACTCCTGGGCATATACCCTGAGAAAACCATAATTCAAAAAGAGTCATGTACCAGAATGTTCATTGCAGCAGTATTTACAATAGCCAGGACATGGAAGCAACGTAAGTGTCCATCGACAGATGAATGGATAAAGAAGACGTGGCGGCACATATATACAATGGAATATTACTCAGCCATAAAAAGAAACGAAATTGAGCTATTTATAGTGAGGTGGATGGACCTAGAGTCTGTCATACAGAGTGAAGTAAGTCAGAAAGAAAGTAACATATTACCATATGCTTACACATATATATGGAATCTAAAAAAAAAAAAAAAGGTTCTGAGGAACCTAGGGGCAGGACAGGAATAAAGACCCAGACGTAGAGAATGGAGTTGAGGTCATAGGGAGGGGGAAGGGTAAGCTGGGACAAAGTAAGAGAGCAGCATTGGCATATATGCACTACCAAATGTAAAACAGATAGTAGTGGGAAGAAGCCGCATAGCCCAGGGAGATCAGCTTGGTGCTTTGTGACCACCTAGAGGGGTGGAATAGGGAGAGTGGGAGGGAGACGCAAGAGGGAGGGTATGTGGGGATGTATGTATACATATAGCTGATTCACTTTGTTGTATACCAGAAACTAACACAACATTGTAAAGCAATTATACTCCAATAAAGATGTTTAAGAAAAACATTTATAGAATGATATAGTTACACATCTACTATTAATATGTTTATTAAGTGTGAAGAAAACTTTCTCTTTTTAGGTGAAAATATAAATAGCAGTTACATTGTTTTTCCTCAGCACCCCTTGGTGAGGTCTAAGCCAACCTCTCCACCTGACCTCTTGTGTGACTTTCAGCCAGTTAGTTAAATCTACAAGCTTAGAATTTCTTATCTGTTAACTGGGACTGATAGTATCTATTTCATAGATTTGTTGGGATAATTTAATTAAATATTGTGTTTAAAGCAAGTAACCCAGCACTTGACCTCCTCACAAGAAAATGTTATTTTAAAATTAATATTATTTGAGTAAACTTTTATTGGCTACTTACTATGTTCCAGGCACTGAAAGGATTCAAAGATAAATAAAAGATACGATGAGGAGGAGGAAAAGGAGGAGGAGGATGAAGTAGAAGAAGGTAGATGATAAAGAAGAGGATGAAGAGAAAAGAGATGTTATAATCTAGTAGGAAAACCATCGTATATAAGTATTACAAAATGAGCCAGAATACAAATGTCTTTATAGCACTGTGCATATCATTCTGTATGAAGTAAATATTTTTGAGTACATGCATATTCATGAATGAATGAATGAATGCATGAGTTCCAGCTTTGGCCATTGTCCTGTGTCACCAAAAGGTGTGACATATTGCAGACCCTTCATTAACGGCACTTGGGCATCTAAAGTAATAAATAAATGTGATTATTGAATTTCGCATAGTAACTTCTGAAATTAAAAATGCCACATCAAACGTGTGAATTTCTAAAACAATGATTAAAAGAGAATCACAGTTCTTTATATTTTGAACAGATTATTTTATTTGCATCAAAATGTTATGGAGAGGAAATAACTGCTATTAAACTTCTTCTCTTCTTACTCAGTAATTAGAGAGCAGAGGCATCTAACTACATACCAGTTAAGGAAACCTATGGTCATATATTAATAACACAACAGTTTTCTTCAAATAAACTGAAAATTAGTTTAAACATTTTATAGATAACTCACTTTATAAATCAGCAGACAAGGCGACTGTACCTATATTACTAGTTCTTTTCACATAAATATTAAAGGGCCATCTTCAAATATATGTTCATTTAAAAATTTTCTCTCACTCACCACTTCTTTTCTTTCGAAAAGCCAATAGAAAATCTTCCTAAACAGGTCTCATGTTATGGAGAATGTAGAAATGAGTTTCAGATTTACTTTTTGATGCAGTAAATTATGTTTTATCGTTCAGAGGATGCAACCTATAAGGTGACACATTGTAGCCAGATAGAGAAGTGACATTTTTCAATTGCTACTGGCTCTAGTTCTGTTTTTATTAACCCTCTTGCTGTTAAATCTAAATGCAAGATCTATGGAATCAGATGTGAAATAATAACTTTCTTTAGTGCCATTCAGGCAATGGAGAATGATTTTCCATTTGCAGAAATATCATCTAGGAAATAACCTGCAATGGCAATTTGTCAAGAAAAGAAAATCCATCACCAAACTTGATAACACTGGTAGAGAGTGAGGCATGGACATAGTTTCACAGTTACCATTTGACCCTAGGTACCCCCAGGATTATCAGTCTTCCTATGTTTCTCCCATTCCTCTGTCATTCTCTCAGCCTCCACTCACCCTTCACCAAAGGGGCAGTTGTGTCTCTCTATTCAGCATTTGGAGTGCATATAGCTTTCAAAACACTGTCCCAAATATTCTCTCATTCAATACAATAATCCTGTGAGGTCGACAAGGTAGGATCACTATCTCTATTCTATAAAAGAGGAAACTGAAGCCATGATTAAGTGACTTGTCTAAGGTCATGCATCGAGAAAGAAGCAAATACGTGAATAACACCCCTTTCAGGATCATTGCTCTTTGGCACACTGATGCTCATTTAGGCATTAGGGAAAAAATGAACAGAGTCATAAAAACCAAGAAGCCTCGAGCCCACAAATACTGTGCTTCACTACTATCTTATTACTTAAGTCATTATTTACTTAATTATTTTTGAGCAATTGATCAATTTGTTTTATAAAGTATACCAATCATCTATCGCCATAATAATGCTGTGTACAAACCTCCCCCAAACTCAGAGGTTTAAAACGATAAGCATGTATTCTGGCTCATGAGTTTCTCGATCAGCTGGGTGGTTCCACTGATCTCAGCTGAGCCTACTTGTGAATCTACAGAAAGCTTTGAACAGGACTAATGGCTCTGCTGATTGTACCTGGATTCCTTTCTGTGTTGGACGTTGACCGGACATAGGTTGATTCTGAATGGTGTCAGCTGGGACAAAGGGACTCTCCTCTATGTGGCCCCTTAGTGTCCAGCAGATTAGCCAGTCTAGTTAACACAGTGGTGACACGGTTCTAAGGGAGTGAGCGGAGGAGCAGAAGACCTCTTTAGGTCCAAGTCTCAGAACTAGAATGCTGTCACTTTCATCACACTCTACTGGGCAAAGCAAATGACAAGGGCAGCCCAGGTTCCAAAGGTGGAAGAAGAGACTCTATGTCTTAATGGGAAGAACTATAAAGTTACATAGCAAGGAGCATGGCTACAGGGTGAGGAGCCATTGGGGCCATTTTTGCAATCAATCTAATAGAGAAACAATCCCTCGTCATCTCCAAAATAGCAAGGGTTTGGAAATACAAAAATGACTAAAACTACTCTCTTTAATACGTTCACATTTATAGGCTGGTATGAGAGACAAACGTGTAAGAAGGTCATTAAAATACAGAAAAATAGAAGTATAGTAGGCATGAAAACCAACAGTGTGATCTACAAAGCTCAAGAGTATAAGACATGTAACTTTCTTAATTTTTCTGTAGCCAAGTTAATTTGTATCTTGAGTCCTACTTTAATCTATAGCCAGATTCAATCAATTCTAGGTAACAAATCAATTCCGATTTTCCTAAATTAATTCAGTGTCTTCTCAGCGAGGTCAGTTTCCCACTTTCCCCCTTGTCACGGCACCAGGGGCCCAGACCTTGTCCTTAATTGTGTCTCACTGGTATCCATGGAGATTTAGTATCCCACCTGGTCCTCATTTTAAATACACCGAGCCTTCCTCATTCCCTAATGAGTTTAGTGCCTAAACTCAGCCAAATATGTGCGACTCTGTAACAAATGTTAGAAGACACAATTTAGTGACCTGGAGAGTAAACAGATAATAAAGAAGCATAAGTTTTAGTTTGCACCAATATTTAAAGAGTAATATTCACGGATATGATAATTTTGATATAAGCACTGTTTCAGAGTGAAGAGGATATTTATTTTTTAGAAACCTAAACAAAATTGAATATGGAAAGAACACTGATCTGGGAGTTGAGAGCATGAATCCCAGCCCATATTTCATCACTAATTAGCCATGTGCTTCCAGCAAAGTCTTTTCACTTCTCTGGTCTCAATTTCCTCATTACTTTATTAAGGGAGCTGGGCTAGAAAAATATCACAGTCCCTCTGGGAATTCAGATCTCATAGTTCTTACAAAATTGAAAAGAGCCATTTGTGGCATTAAGGAGAGAGAGAGAGACAGAGACAGAGAGAGAGAATCAAAAGAAAAATCTAATAAGATCACAGATTACAGGACATCTGAGGATGATTTATTAAGCTAGCTGAGCTAATAGTCATGATTGAGTAATACGTATTTTAATATTATATAGGGATATTTCTTGTTATGATAGGAGAGTTTTAATAGTCAAAATACTATATACTCCCTTATGGTATGAATATTCAATTGCAAAGTAACATAATTCATTGTAATTGTCTTAATAATGTCCATCTCTGCTTTGCTCCTCAATGTTAACATAACTGTCAATGACTAAAATATAGAAGGAAAGGAAGTCACTTTTAAACTCCCTAGTAAGAAGCATAAATGCCAACACATTCTAATTCAGAATATTATTATTATTATTTTATAATATAGTTAGTTATGAATCATTCCTGACAGATTTACAATCATTGAAGTGACCTATCTACTAATTAGGGAGGCATTTCAATACTGATAAATGCTACTTGCTGACCATATGATTGGTTTCTCAGTTTTAATATTATATCAATATTTCAAGAGTATTTGGTAGCCATAATTAACAATAATCCAAATGAATTAGACTGTGGTGAGTGCTGATTTAATGTAATCATAAGTAAATCAAATTTCTAGGTAAACTTGACAGAAAAGACTTTGGGCAGAGGACACCTCATGTTACTGAAACTGATGTGAGTTCTCTGCTTAACTCAAGCTACACAACTTATAATCTTATGTTGAAAAGCATTAATTCTGAGTTTTTTGGTAACATGAATCTTGAAAGCAAACTACTGCTCATGTTCTAGTTGTCAAATAGTAAGTCATACAACCCCATGCCCTTGAGATTGACCAGTTTCAAACATCTATGGTCCATTTTATTTAGTCGGCTGCTAGTGTCAACCAAGTCAAAAAAAAAAAAGTTATAAAAGCTAATTATCAGACACAGTTCTTACTTTTGTAAAGATATTAATTGCCTTGTTAAGGATGAGGAAAGCCAAGTACCTTTTACTATTTCTGCCTTCAAGAAAAGCTAACAGTCTAGCAAATTGATGTTGCAGATGGAAGAAACCATTTAACACTGACATACAGCGTTGATTCTTCAAATGTAAAAGATGTAGACATAAACGTCCTGTCTTTTCCCCCATCCCCCCAGCCACTGCCCAATAGCAACAATCTGGGAAGGGACTAGGTATTGCCATGCACTTGGCAGACATTCAATAAAGTTAGAAAATAATTAATAAAATATTAACAATTGGTGTTGTAAAAGGTACTCCCGTCCCCCAATGCGACGAAACAAAGCACGTCAACCCTGATAAAAGTCATTTAACTCTGATATCATGAACTTACTTAGATAACCCTGCCATTTGTCTTCTTTTTATTTTTATTTTTGTCTTTCGCCTTCTTACTTCCCTCGGTTCTTTAGGCTACTCTGCAATGGTCTCGGGTGTTTGAGTCTGTTGGGACCCTCGGCCACCCCAAGCCTGCAGTAGAGTAAATCACACAGGAGTTTCGAGTGTCACAGGGGACATGCCTCTCAGTAAGACAGTATGGCATCCTGCGAAGCTTTAGCTCAGAAGGGCTCCACTGCTAGGAAGGAGTGATTGGCTAAGAGAGTTGAAGCTTTTCTCCCCAAAATGGGTGTAGTCACACAGACTTCCTGAAAAATAAAATGGGTGGAAGTGGGTCGGTTGTCCATCCTTCTCCATATGTCGGTTCGTATGGAAACTGCCCATGCACAAATGCCGTCCGTCAAAGGTAATGTCCTCTGAGGGGCCCATTCAGATTCCCTGGGCTGCAGAGGTAAGCAGATTGCCTCTGTCTCCTGCATCTCTCTAAACGCCTAAAGCCATATCGTCTTTAGAATGCTTTTACGCAGAGACAGGTTAAGTAAACCATAATAAATCCATATAACGGATTACAAGGCAACTATGAAAATTCATGAGGTAGAAGGCTATGTATTGGCATGGGACAGTTACTGATCAATTGTTAAGGCTACAAAAACTTTATTCAATGATGTGATATTTTTGTAAAAACTCTAAGAGACCCACGTCATTCATATTTCCTCTTACTTAGGGTACATCATCAATTTATTCTAAATATTAATTATAAGAGTTATTCTAATTGAAGAAAAATTTAAGTTGAGGTCAAATATATATCTTAGAATTAAAGTAATGTTATTTGATGTATATTGCATGTTATATGTTTTTATATTGAATACTACATATTACATTGTAATATATTATACATTACGTGGTAAACTGTCTATGCTATATATTAAACAATATGTATTATAGTTGTATTCAGTATTTTGTTATATGTTAAATGTATCTTACATTTTATGTAAAGACTGGCATGAAATCACATTTGAGGGTTTCTTGTTTGCCTTTTTCAGTGTTTTAAAATTGTTTCTGCTTTCCACAGGTACTACTCTTGCAAATTAGGAAAAAATGTTTAAACTTCTAAAAAATGAAAACGTAGGCAGTTAAATAAATCAGATAGCCAACAGGCTTGCATTTTTGTCTCCTCTCCTGATTTTCTATTTCCCTGATGATAAAAATGAGACAGAAGGAGAGTGGGAGTACAGCCTAGACCTCTACCTTGGAAAACCTACCCTCTGGGGATCTGCAGGGTCTGGCGTGTTGTCTGCATAGAGTTTTTGCAGGGAATGGAGAGTGGGTATGATAAATCAGGAGGCAAATGTGAAACAGGCAGAGTGGCCAAAATCAGGCTGTTTCCCCACGAATGGAGCTTGGAAACCTGCCACGGTTGCGTTCGGGTCCACGCCAGCCACTATCTCTGTGGGCACTGTCAACGCCTCTGGGAGCGAGCAATTCTCACCGGCTGGCTGTCCCTTTGTCAGTGGCCTTAATGGAGGCAGCTGCTCCCTGGCCCTGGCAGCTGGCCCCAAACTGCTGACTGCAGCGATCTGGGCAGCTTCTGAAGCACAGTCAGTCACGTCTCCACCTTTTCTCAGAAATACAACTACAAGGTCCAAATGGGAGAAGCCAACAGGGAGCCTGACCGTCACCTCCAACTTCTTAGAATGTGGACAGCCGGCGTACTTCTCTTCAGACAGACTGCCGGACAACAGCTGGCCCTCTCTCATCTGCCTTCTCCCCATCTCCTTCCTTCTTCACTCTGCCTTTCGCCCACTGGTAGACCCCCATATCTTTTTCCAAATTGTATGACTTTGGAATTTATCATTACCACTTCTAATGGATCTGGGTAAGTTTTACAGAAGGGGAAAAAATAAAAGTAGAGATGGAAGAAAGGAAAAGCATTTAGACATGGTATTGGGCAGATATGTAATTTCAGAATTGGGACTGTTGAGCAAAAAGGCTGCTTTGGCTTCCACTGCATTTTGCTTATTGAGGAAATTGTCAAAAAGCGTCTGAGGAAACCTTTAGTTTAGCAAGAGTAAGACCAGAACCGTGAACTTGACTGCTAGTATTGGATGGCCGAGATGGAGCTGCCCAGGCAAGGCCAGGGAAGAAGCCCAGGGAAGAGGAAGAATTTCAAGAAGGCAAGTGCTCAAGACCAGAGAAAGCAGCAGAAGATAGCCTCCGGCAGATCTCTGAAAGTTTGACACCTACACAGGGCTTCTGCCTTCATGCAGTCAAGGACAGAGATGTACGAGCGAGGAGGGGGACTCCATGTACACAGGGTGGGTTGTGGGGAGAGGAGAGTGGGAATAGCTGATCCAGGACCGACCAGAAGGAGAAGACCCAAGATGATCGGCAGAGGCCCCAGCCAGCAAAGGAAAGTCAAAGACAGAGAAGGTGGCCAAAAAGATCACAGGGAAGAAAGAGTAACAACATGGCTATTAGGGCAGAAGAGTAAAATTAACATCAAAGGGAGCAAGGAAACTGTCATTTTTTTCTCTTCTCTATTAATAGGAGTCTGAGATATGAGGGGGAGGTTTAAAAATGAACCAGGGAGCAAGCAGAAATGTGTCACAGATATGAGAACCTCTCCATTTTCAGTCCGAAAAAGTCTGAGGGAAGGCCCACAACTTGAACTCTGGGAAAGATGATTCAATTCTCCTCCCCGGCCTACCCCTCACCAACATGGGTAGAGTGAAGAATTAGCATAGGTTGAAACTTGCTGGGCACAGAAAATGTTGACTTTCACATGAAATTACCAGTGATCCTTGGTATGTTTTCTTTGGAATCTTAAAGTTCTGTTTAGAAAATTCTGTTAAAATCACTGTTGTATATTTCAGATATTCCAGTAATACTGTGAAGTGGAGGAAGGAGATTGGTAGGACGACAATTTATTTAATTTATGCAATTTCTTTTCTGGTGGGAGTATTTAAACTGGTGACTCACGGACAAAGGTATTACGCAAGGATTTCTTCATGGGAATGAAAAGAAAGGAGTGAGCTGTCTTTAATTACGGAGAAGAAGTGTCAAAGGGCATTTAAGAATCTTCACATAGCGATAGGATACAAACATTTGGAAGAAAGAATAAGAATTAAATATTCAAGTTGAATCAATTGTACACACCTATTTACCTAATACCTGCTATATGCTAGAACTATATTAGGTGCCAGTCATACAACAGTGCATACCATGTGTCCTTACACTTTTGGCATTCAGAGTTAGTGGAAAACACAAGCTTGTAAAAGCAAAAAAATAAATGCCACACATTGTGACAGGTTCTCTTTAAAGTTAAGAGCATAAAGTAGCACAAAGAAAGGGATTCTCAACTGCAATGTTTACTATTTGATTTCAGTGGTAAAGAAAATTTGAGTAGAATTTCAGGAAGGAAAATAAATTGAATAGCTTTGATCGTGTTAACACTGAGATGCTTCTGACTTTTTACATCAGTCTAATGAAAAAATTCCAGTGGACATAACCTATTCAATCTATTTATGGTTCCTCTGACAGAAAGCAAACTTACATATTTTTTTCTTAGTAGCCATTTAAATGTTTATCGGATAAGCTTGCAAATGGCATATGGTTTTCTATGACTTAAAAGAGGTCTCAGAATTTATCCTGCAACCTATCATTTTCCTACTTGTACCCTCACCTCCAGGGACCTGGAACAGATATTCCTTAAATGTTTTATTTTATATCCATTTAAAAAACTACCATTGCTTATTCATGAAGACTTGCCCCTTGTGCAGCTGAGTTGCTTGATGCCAGAGAATGATAATGTTCTAACCCACGTTTCAGGTTGAGTTTGAACTTCAGTGTTTACCATCACCTCTGTGTTTAACAGAATACCATAGTAATCATCACCTCTTGCCAGACCTTTTGAATAAATGAGTGACGTATTCTCCTATAGCTAAGTCCCTTTGGTTGCTTTGAATAGCTCTCTCAAGCTTTCTTCTTTCTTCTGTTCTTTCCTTCATAAATACTTTAGAAGAAAATACCTTGAAAACACATCACTTTCATCACAGACAATACTCATTAAAAACTTTAGAAAAATAGTTACTTCTCTGTATAAAATTCACAAGGTTAATAAAGTATTACAATAGCTCTCTCTCTTTGTTAAAAAAAGTATTAGTCTAAATAGTCCTTTAGTCTAGGATTATAAGAATATTTTAAACTACTAATATATATCTCAGAATGTTAATAGAGGTCTAATGATTATACCAACATGCCCATTATTATAACAAAGTAATATGAAAACTTATATAAGATATAAAACACAGATCCAGGTCAGTCAACAACTACTAATGATTGTTAATGGGTTGCAAAATGCCCAGGCCTAATGGTGTTATTCAGGGTCCAACGTGTGGGATCATGAGCTGTAAAGATTTGATAGAGGTGACATTACATGACCATTGAAATGGAAATTCTCTAATGGCACTGAGACACACTAGATGTATTAAAATATCACAACAGTAAAATGATCCATGTAATGATTGGATTTTCTTCCACAACCAACAGTTTTCTTGTGGGTTGAACCTAAGAATGTTTGTACATACACAGCAGGAAATAGAGATAAGTAACAGTGATGAAAGAATGGAAGAGAAAGGAAAGGAGATTTTCAAAAGAGGATAAGGAAGTGATACTTTTTAATTAAGCGATTTCCAAAGGCATACAGGAGGCAATAGCTATCACTGCTGGTGTAATATGCTATCATACTAAAACTTGTAGTATTCAAAATATCTCTGTTGCCATGACAAATGCTGGGTTATTCCTCTCTTCAAAGAAGGGAAGTTTCTTAAGTTTTATGACTTGCTAGAAGGGTTCAGTTGTCATTTACTGTATTTCTAAAAATTAATTTTTACAACATCCAGTTTATAGTATGAATAAACTAGATACAGTATGAATCTCAGTCCGCAATCTCAGGTGTGCGTGAAATGTGATATTGTAATTTTATGATAATAATTTAATTTCTATTTCAAGCTACCATTTCACTGGATGGTAGAAAATTAATTTCTTAAGGTTCTACATAATGTTGAGGCATCGGGGTAGGGGTATAACCAATGGTATGCCGGTAAACCAGCTCTCTGAAAAAAAAAGGGGGGGGGGGGAAGAGCCCTAATTAGTGCAATTTCCATAGTGTAACTACTCCTACAAAGGCCATTTTATATTACCTTTCCCATCACTGAAGGCGTACAGCTGGGAAGGAATGTACACAATTGGCTCCCGCACGCCAGGGTGAACCAGTGCCCACACAACACTGGCACGTATCTGATCCTAAATGTCATCAATTATTCCCTTTCCAGCTTGATTTCCATCTCTAGGTCCCTCCCACTCGAGGCCTCTCCTGATCTTCCGCAGCTTTGGGTTAGGTCCACAATGCTCTCAGTTACGCAAGAAATATCCTACTAGGCACTGTGAAATTTTATGAGGCCTGGGCACATGAAGCAGACATTTTCTCTTCTCCAGCACTAGGATGGGAACTGAGGGACGGCTGGTTCCATGGCTACAGCTCTGTGCTTTCAGAGTCTCAAACCCATCAGTTGTTCCCTTGTCTTCTCGAGGCAATGGATCAGGAGAGAGATGCCTGTCAATTTCTCAGCTGTCTTTGATTGTGGGGTGACTCCCCTCTAACCTTCCCCTTATCCCAAACACCCTTGACCCAGTTTCAGGAGAGGTTAAAATAGTTACTGTTTCATTATATGGTCTCCCAAATGTTTTTGTTCTGCCCTGAATCCTAGGTTTTGGATATTCCAAAGCCAGGAATTTTAATCCTTTGTCATCTGCATTCTTCTGTGACACAGTGTACTTTAGATGCCATAGCTGGGGAAAGTCCATGGGGGATGGGGATGTATGGTGACACAGGAGAATTTACCTGTTAATATTTTTAAATATTCCCCTCATCTATTTCCTCTTCTATTAAGCTTGATTCTGAGCACTCTAAGTAAATGAATATAATACACACACACATATAATTTATATATATAGGCATATATACACATATAGAGAAGCTGCATATATGCAGAAATATGTCTGTTGTGTGTATATATGTATGTGTATATATATATGCTAAGTTAATTTTTTCATAACTTTCATAATAGATTCATTTTTCCTTGAAGATCATGCATTGCAACTCCTTCTTGATTCAGGAGTCTCTCTTTCCATGCACATTACAGATTGTCACACCTCCTGTACTTCGACTATGTTAGAAGAGTTAGTTAGAAAAAAGAAATCTAAATATTATATGGAAAAGAGGTCTGAAAGCCGAGCCTCTCTGAATTTCTTCTTTGTCTCTATCCTGGTTTTTGTTTCCACATGGTGAATGCAGCTCTCTGGTATTCTCTTATTCTAATCCTCTATAGAATAAGTATTTTCCAACTTTTAACTGTTCCTTGTATATCACCATTTTGAGATCCATCCCCTTCCGGATCCCTCCTTCAGACACATTTCATTTGGCAGATGCTGTTAGAGGGCAGCGTGGGTACAGTGTTCGAAATGTGGTCCAAGCACCACCAAGCAGCCTAAACGTACAATAGGACTCTCTCTTCTTTGGATTTAGATTTTATGTCGTTATTAGTCAACTTAATTTATATCATTAATTCTTACTCTTATGCTTCAGTCTACTGTACCCCTAAGATCCTTTCTAAGTGAGCTACTGTGCAGACAGCCTAGGGCAGTGAAAGAGCATGGGCTCTAGGGTCAGGCTGGCCTGGGCTCAAGTCCCAGCCACGTCCATTGCAGTCCACTGAGTTATCATTTACTTAGCCTGTCCCAGCATCTCTGATCTATTAAGGCAATTCTTGTGAAAGCACTCGGCACAATATGTTCACTTAGCAAATGTTCTTTCCCCCATTCTCTTTTCCCTGGATTTTACATTTATCCCTGTTAAAATTTCTGAATTTTATCTTGGGTTTGGCTCACATGTGCACATGACTAGGAATAGTTTAGAATCTCCATCTAACTCTTTGTTCACAACTTATTTAGGTTAAATGAAGAGTATCTCTTGTACATCCACTGCATGCAAAGCAATGAACTAGCTGCTAAGAGTAATGGAAGATGCAGAAGGTAGTTCGTATATATAAATATTAATGAAGCATGGTCCCTCTCCTCAAACGGTTTAGAAGCTACTGGAGGACAGTTCTATGACAACAACACACATGGTGTACATAGAACAGAGGTATATGCACCGTTGTGTAGGGACACGCAGGAGGAAGTCATTATATAAATTTGAATAGAGCTGTTAGAGTAGAGGAGGTTGTTTTCAGACTGATCTTTGAGTGATGAATAAGAAGGAGGGAGAAGTGTCCATACTGGAGGAAGCCGGAGCACAGAAACAGAGGTTAAAAGATTAAAGTCTTGGGCTTCCCTGGTGGCGCAGTGGTTGAGAATCTGCCTGCCAATGCAGGGGACACGGGTTCGAGCCCTGGTCTGGGAAGATCCCACATGCCACGGAGCAACTAGGCCCGTGAGCCACAGCTACTGAGCCTGCGCGTCTGGAGCCTGTGCTCCGCAACGAGAGAGGCCACGACAGTGAGAGGCCCGCGCACCGCGATGAAGAGTGGCCCCCGCTTGCCGCAACTAGAGAAAGCCCTCGCACAGAAACGAAGACCCAACACAGCCAAAAATAAATAAATAAATAAATAAACGGAAAAAACTCAACTATATGCTAAAAAAAAAAAAAAACTTTAAAAAAAAAAAAAGATTAAAGTCTCACCAAGAATTGGCGATTAAATTGGATATTATTACATCACGGGCTGGCTGGAGGGAGGGGTGTGGTGCCATCTTTAAGCTGATGACCAGGGCTTAATTAGCCTCGGTCACATTTCAAGAGATGAACTAAGATTGTTTGTCTCCAGGGTTAGAGAGCGATTTTCCGATGATACCGAAAATGAACTTCTGGTTTCGGAAAAAATCAGTTCTGTATAGTGCACATGCTCCCTAGCTCCTCCGTGCAAACTCGTATTTTTGATTTTCTGATGTTTTCCTTCTCATAAATCTCTCAAGAAATTAGTTTAATTTAAAATGTTACTTTAAAAATTGTCCTTTACTTGACCAGTGGGAGCCCTTTTAAGCTGGCTCCTTATTTCCTTTGAAACAACTGTGTTATTTTTTATGCACTTCCTTACTTTATAGCACAAGATTTTCTGGGCTCTTCTTCTCCCTTCCCTGCTGCAATCCCAAAATAAGCTATGGCTAGCGGGAACTGATATTCAGAAACAAAAATCTAGATGTTTAAACATCTAGGGATGTTTATTTTTACTGGCGTGTCCTTGCTTTTAGACCTTTTCAGCTGACCTAGTAAGGGAAACAAGTTACATATATATATATGGATATATATGAATATATAATTTATATATGCATTTATATGTATTTTTATATATGCATACATTATATATATATATACCATGTATATACATATAATCATGAGTTCATACTGATAATTGAAATTTTAGTCTAACACCACAGGGTTCTTAATCAACTTCCCTCTTTCTGTGTATATATCTTTCTTCTCTCACAGTGAGAACTCCAGCTTTCAAAAACCGAGAAAAGAAAACTACAGACCAATGTCCCTAATGAATATAGATTCGAGAACTCTCAACAAAATATTAGCAAACTGGATTCAATAGCACATTGAAAAGGTTATACACCAGGATCAAGTGGGATTTATCCCTGGGATTCAAGGATGTTTAACATATATGAATCAATAAATTAATAGATTGAAAGATAAAAATCATTATCATCTCAACGTGCAGAGAAAAAGTATTTGACAAAATACAACACCCTTTCATGATAAAATGCTCAACAAATTGGGTATAGAAAGAACATAACTCAACACGATAAAGGCCATATACGACAAACCTACAGCTAATATCATACTTAATGGTGAAAAGCTGAAACCTTTTCCTCTAAGATAAGGAACAAGGCAAGTGTGCCCACTCTCACCACTCTTATTCAGCATAGTAGTGGAAGTCCTAGCCAGAGCAATTACACAAGAAAAAGAAATAAAAGGCATCCAAACTGGAAAGGAAGGAGTAAAATTATCTTTGTTAACAAATGATACAATCCTAAATAAAAAAATTCTAAAGACTCTATCAAAAAACTCTAAACTAACCAACAAATTCAGTAAAATTGCTGGATACAAAATCAACATACAGAAATCAGTTGCATTTCTATACACCAACACCAAAACATCTGAAAAAGAAACAAAGAAGACTATCCATTCACAATAACATCAAAAACAATAAAATACTTAGGAATAAATTTTACCAAGAAGGTGAAATACCTGTACACTGAAAAGTACAAGACATTTTTTTTTAATATATAAATTTTATTTATTTATTTATTTATTTTTGGCTGCATTGGGTCTTCATTGATGCAGGCGGGCTTTCTCTAGTTGCAGTGAGAGGGGGCTACTCTTCGTGCAGTGAGCGGGCTTCTCTTCGCGGTGGCTTCTCTTGTTGCAGAGCACAGGCTCTAGGTGCACGGATTCAGTAGTTGTGGCTTGTGGGCTCAGTAGTTGTGGCTCGTGGGCTCTAGGGAGCAGGCTCAGTAGTTGTGGCGCATGGGCTTAGTTGCTCTGTGACATGTGGGATCTTCCCGGACCAGGGCTCGAACCCATGTCCCCTGCACTGGCAGGTGGACTCCTAACCACTGCGTCACGAGGGAAGTCCCCAAACTACAAGACTTTGGTGAAAGGAATTGAAAATGATACAAACAAATGGGAAGATATCTATGAAACATGAATTCATCCTGGATGGGAGGACATGAGGTCTCCAGGGAAGAGACCTTAGAGTGAGAAGGTAGCCAGGGGCAAATCTTGGCAATAGAACTAGTAGAGAAATAGGAGATAGAGAAAGGTTCTTCAAGACAGTAAGAGATGAACTGAAGTGTGACCTACTATGAAATCAACTAGAGAGAGAGGAAGAGGAAGGTGGAGAAAGGCAGGACTGGGACGGGAAAAGGAGGAGCAGTACCTGTCCCCAACCCCTAAACCCCGACCCCCAGCACACCTTGTATCATCTCTTTTTCTGCTGGGCTCCATAGCCAGGCCAATGCATAGTCATAGATCTGATGAAGCCCTTCTGTGTATGCTGAGTTTCCTGCTCCTCTATCCCTGAGAAGAAAATAAGCATTTTGAGAAAAACCCAAAAAAAAACTCTAAAATTCTTCCCTTGAAATTCTTCCTAGGAAAAACAACCACCACCACAAGAACTTTTTCCCAAGAAAGAAATTCCCATACTTAACCAGAACCAAATCCATGTCCACTCAGCTACTGGGTATTTTAAGCTTTTGGAAAAGCCTGTTTAACTGCAAAATAAATAATTTTTTTCATGCTAAAATGAGCCAAATGGACTACACCACATAAAACTTCTCACACCATCTCCTTAACTGAAAATTGTTTCCCAAGGACACTATCCACTCAGCTCCTATTTGGGTGTCAATGTTAAACATTAAGGTGAAGTTTGTTTACAATTAGGGACCCTGAAGTATTTGTAATCTGCCTTGACCTTTCTTTCCTGTGGACAGCCCCTAAGATACTACACACACAAGGAATAATTTTTAAAAAAATAGGAATCACAGAGCCACTTTATTACTACCTAAAACAGCACCCAATGCCTCAACACAGGGTCTCTTTGGTAAGGCATCTGAGCATATCCTCAAATCAGTTTTGACTTGATTCCAAAGAAGAGCTGCCCATTTTCCCCTTTCATATAAATTTTAGAACCAGCAATCCCAGGTGTGCCTGGAGGCTCAGAGAAGGAAAAATGGCTCTGCTGGTTACTTGGAAGGTAGAAGATTGAAGGCTGAAGGTTGAAGGTGAATGTTGGGGAAGAAAAATGGGGGAAAAAAGCCACCTGGATGCCTTGAGTAGGCAGTCCTGACAAGGTCTGCTCCCAAATGGTCACAGGGAGTGCCAAGGAGGACAGTGGGGTCTCAGTTTCTGCCTTTCAAGTGGAATAATCCACCCTACTAGCAAAACATAGTCCAGTAAATAGGATGGGCTCAGGATAGGCTGGTAGGATAAGCAACTCATCCTCCCTTAGGAGAAAGCCAAAAAGAAGCATGGGTGGAGCCAACTTGCCTTGGAACGAGGATCAGTAAAAGCCTCCTCCCTTACCGAAGCTACTTGCTTTTCCCATTGACAAGTCTTTTTTGCCAGTTAGAAAAAAAGTTGCTTTAATGACAGACTGGAGAGATTTATGGGAAATCAGAGACACAATCTATCTTCACAACTGCAAAGACTTTGATTTAGTCTCACGTGGCATGGGTATGTACATCAAGATGAGGCAACACCATCACTTATTAGATACATAACTAGTTTTAGGATCTTACCGGATAAAACGTCTCTGAGTAATTAATGATAAAAAGGAGGGGCATCAAGGAAATGATATCACAGGGTGCTCAGTTCTGTGCTTAGTACTCTTCTGTGTTTTAATCAGGGAGCAGTCCGAGGAAAGGCTCACAGGTGAGTGACTTTGCAAAGAGTGCTGCCCTTAATGAGCGTGCTCAACGTGTCAGAAGATAAATGTAGAACAGAGGGATCCAGTAAACCAAAGAATTAACAGAAGAGGTTCACACAGGGTAACTGCTGTATAATATACCTGAGAAGAGAGACACTGTGCAAGTTCAACAGGCAAAGATTTGACAAAGCATGGGGTAGACAGGAAAGTACGACAGGGTGGGTGACAAGCTTGCTTTGAGTCTGCAATGAAGCCATGTCTACAGTGTGAAAAGCATGTGTGACCTTGCATGTATCAAAAACATTTTTTCAACAAACTTATGGTTACCAAAGGGGATAGCAGGGGTTGGGGGGGGGGAGGAGAGATAAATTAGGAGTTTGGGATTAACATGTACACATTACTATATAAATAGATAAACAACGAGGACCTACTGTATAGCACAGGGAACTCGACTCAGTATCTTGTAATAATGGAAAAGAATGGAAAAGAATCTGAGAATGTACAATGGAAAAGAATCTGAAAATGAATACATATATGTGTGTGTATATATATATAACTGAATCACTTTGCTGTACACCTGAAACTAACACAACATTGTAAGTTAACTATACTTCAATTTTTAGAAAATGGTTTAAATAAATCTTTTTTCATGAGGTAGTTGTCTAGCCATTGTCAGGGAAAAATTGGTCAGAACATTACTGGCATGTGTGTGACAAACTTATGAGGGTTGTAGAGGATAGAGGAGAGCTGCAAAGATTCTGTAATTGAATATCACATCTGAAAGAAACATTGAAAGAACGAAGTCTGTTCTGTTTACAAAAAATAAAGCTGAGGAGAAATTTAATAGTCATTCAATAGAAAAAGAGCTGTCAGACAATGGTGATAAGCAGTTTTCTTGTCCCAGAGTTGACAAAAATCAAAGAAAATTGGCCTGAGAGATTTATAATCACCTCCCTATTCAGCCAAACTTGAAATTCACTTCCTATTCATGAACTGCAATTACTTCCTTGATTTATAGATAGACAGATAGATATGTATTATATGTACATATCTGTATCTATCTATCTATCTACCTACACACACAAGCTAAATTCATCCCCTGGTCATATTACTCAAGTTTTGTTTTTTTTGTTTTTTGTTTTTTTTAAGTCCAAGTCCTATTACACAGTAGTTAACATAACACTACTTGCAATTAAGTCCTTGATATGGTCTTTGGCTGTTGTAATAAACAATAAAGATTTTCCTGTCTTATAACTGGTAGACATTGGTCAGGTGTGGAATCTCATTCCCTGAAGCAACTCATTCTGTTTTCAGCTTAAGAAAGTTTAGGCTTCCTTGGATATTGATTTACAGAAAGAAGGCAAATAGGAAATTAGCTCCCATGTGAATGTGTTGGCTTTTATGATAAAGTACTTTGGGCTAGGCTGTACTGTCATTTTCTTAAGTGGTCATAGTCTATTAGGCAAATTAATCTTCCAGGATCTAAATTACACCCAAGTATAACAGTACAACATCTTTGTGTATTATAGACATTAATTCTTATTTATGGTATGTATATTACAACTCTAATGTAACTAATTTACAAGGTTATGTATTTTGCCAAGTTAAATGCTTTTTAAAGATGTGTTTGTGTAAGAATCCAATACATGAGCTGTTCCAGGATGCTCTTCCAGGTGATCTTGAAGAAAGGAATGAATTCTAGTGGTGTGCAATAGTTTAAGATAAAGTAGCACTTTGGTGGGAGGATGGAATGTGGAATATTCTTTTTAGTTCTGTGTTTAGTCGTTTTTTATTAGTCCAAATACATTAGGTAGAGATGACTGGAGATACAAGCCATCTCTTGTATCAGTATAACTGATAGATCATGGGTAGATAGACAGATAGATAGATAAAGATAAATAGAATGATTTCAGACATCTTTCTCTCCAAACTTTTATTTCACTGACAAGTAAGAAAGGGAGGTCCAGAAGGGTCAGATAGCTGGTCAGAGCTTAGCCCACTCTGGACTTCAGAATGTCTTGCTCATATTTGTAGTACATGGTGTTGTAAAAGACATTATCTGTTAATAATGCCAAAAAAATAGAGAAGCACCAACTTCTTTTGTAACTTTACATCTTTTAACCAGGATAAAATAATTTCTTTTAATCAGTAAGACAGTTCTACTCTCAGAATTTGCTATTAAATTTCAATCCAGAGAACAAGATGCCTTTGAAAATTTATAATAGAAATTCTAACAGAGTTTTAACTTACTAACCAATATGAGTCTGTGCTATAAAACCAGCCATGCAAAGACCATGGTTCATTTAACTACAATGTTATCAACGTTGGTCTTAAATTAAATCTTCATACAATTTAACAAGATACAACAATACAACACCCATGATTTATTTGTGATATATATGATGTAATCATAAAAACATCAGGTCACCAGAGCCAGCATTTTGCATCTTTATAATTCTTTAAATTATTTTTCATTTGTCATTTGTAAGAAGTCAAAATAACATCCGTATGCATAGAATACAGAGTATCTAACAGTTAGAGTCTTCTAAAAGATTTCTTATAACTAACAGTAATTTATTAAGTAATAAACCAGGAAGCTCATTAATGCAAAACCATTCATTTTCTTTTAATATTGTTATGAGAGAGATTCTATTTTAGTTTCAACTGTAAGTGATTGATATGAGTGCAATTTTTCTACCAGTAGTTAAAGAATGATTACATTTTGGTTATGTCAAATAATTCTCAGGGTTTAATAATTTTTGGAATGTTACTTAGCATTCTATTAATGATAATGCTCCAATAAATTACCAATTCTTACTATGCATCCTAATGAATCCGATGTGTGTCAGGTGAGGTGTGAGGCCTTGGCAATAGACAAAGTACAAGCTTTGTCCTCAAGGTGCTTACAGTTTAAATAGACACAAACATAGACACAGAGAAGCATGACGAGGTCTTACAACTGCTATGCCCAGGACATTTGTCAAGTAGGACATTTTGGGTCACACAGAGGTATGACTTTGTGTGGCCTCTTGGCACACTGGCTGGCCGGCCCTCATAGTTTGACATCCAGACACCTCTAAGAAACATTTCTTGACTCTCTTCTCCACCCCAACGCTCCTACTACATGCATCCCTGTATTTATTATCTAGTCAGTGCCCCACATGTGTCTAGAATTTGGGGTTACTCAATAAATGTTGGTCTAATGAGTTATCTTAATTAACGCTCTTTGGCTCAGAGGCAGGTTCCCAACCATTCAGGTTGTGAATTTGGTAGAACCTTTAGTTGAGGTGTGTACTTCTGCAGAATGAAGTCTGTAACAAAACAGTATGAACTAACAATGAGTGCCCCCTTCTTGTTTCTTCAGGCTACCTGCTGGCCCCTCTCACTCATATATAGAAAACAATGCAGAGGAGAACAAATATATTTATATTATTTAACTTCTAAAGTTCAATGAAGCATCTGTTTCTGGTAGCCAGACACCCTACCCCAGGTTCCTAGGCAGAGTAAACAAATAAAATAAATTATGTTAGTTCTCCCACTCTATCACCCCTGCTCTCCTCCACTCTCCACTCCATGGCCTATACACACATATGTCTGGGAAGTTAGAGGAAATAAGAGTTGGGGACAGAAGGGAGATGTAGAATGACACGTATGGCCTCCTCCTGGTTAATCTTGGTAATGAAGACAGCGGATGAATTTCCTCCCAAGCTTGGGGGTGATTTTCAATGTATAGCTGCATCTCTCCTGGTACTTGCTGTTTAGCAGAACTCCAGATCCAACTAGAACTGTTGGGCAATAGGGAAGGACAACAGAAAGAAGGTAGAGTGATAGAGTGAGGTGGAAGAAGGCAAAGATTACCCCATGTGTGCAAGGTAAAAATTCCCAGGCTTCCTATAGCCGGACAGTAGGGTAGAGGTGTGAGCTGGGAGAGTTCTCAACAACAAAAAAATCTTCCCAGGATGGCAAGGAGACCCAAATAATAGAGCTCTGATGGGTAGAAAGCTCGTTGGTTGGCAGGTGGGGAGAACTGGGGAGGTGGCAAAAGCCCAACCACACCTTATCAGGATTATCATCTCCAGCTAGTACTGAGGAAGCCCAGCCAAAGGTCATAAGAGTATTCAACATGCCTTGTGAGAGACCAGTAGTGGCCTCCATGCACACTAAGAGGGGCAGCCATCAAGGCCTTAGATGCTGTGCATCAAGAGCCCTGGGACAGTGCTGGGTTTTGGTCTTGCCCTTCTCTGAAAGCTCCTTCCTGTGCCCAGAGGAAGCAGCTTTGCATTGAACAGTGCCTACGGCAATAATGCCTACCTGAGGCTAGAATACTTTTTGATTACACTGATTTTACAGAAATGGGAGAGCATGACTTGCTTGCTCTAAGCAGATGGGGGTCTCAAGAGTCAAGGGAAGCATATCAGGTATGAATTAAAGCAAAGCTCTTGTTTGCAAGCATCTGATTTGTGAAAGTAAAATTTATTCTTGTTACATGCTGGAGGAATACTCATTGCTTCACTTTTGGAACATGTGGAAATTAACTGTTTGGAAGAAAAAGATTTGGAACAGAATTCCAGTTCCTCAATTCTAGGAGAGGAAAACCAAAACAAAAATTAAGATTAACCAGGAAAGGGCATGCAGCAGTATGAAAGTATAAAATATTATTTTCTGTTGTAGGCTTTTACACTAAATCCTCTTGTCAGCTCACTGAACTCTCTCAGATGAATCCCAAAGGCCTATTCACCTGCCCCTCCAGATGCCCCTCTCCTTTGCAACCCGTTCACATTAAGGACTGTGAATAACCACTGTGGAAAGAAAAACAAAAAGGAGCAAATACCATTCAGGATTTGAAGGATATCTATAGAGCCAGTGTTTCTGCAAGGACAGATTGAAGAAATGGTTACAGGCTGGGGAAGAAAAAGAAGGAAGTCCACAGAGGAGGGTGAAGAGACATCTTTATAACCCAGGAAATGGGAAACTTTGGTTGAAAGTTCCAGCGAACTGAATCTGGAAGGTAGCTCAGTGCCAAGCTGCCCTCAGAGCCAGCAGATGGAGATGTATTTTTATTTTTAGTCATTCTCTAGGACACTGGTTTCTGAAAATGTGATCCCTGGACCAGCCGCATTAGCATCATCTGGAAACGTGTTAGAAATGCACATTCTGGGGCCCAACACCAGATTTACTGCAACAGAAACTCTGGGTTGGAGTCCAGCACTGTGTTCAACAAACCCTTCGGGTGATTCTGATACACAAGTTTGAGAACCACTGCTCTCTGATATGAAAGATGCTGGGGATAAAGCAGCTCTTCAACACTTCACTCTCCTCTTTGGCATTTCTTCTAACCTACTGGCACTCTTTCTGCAAATTTCAGTGTGGGTGTATTCATGAGCTTACTAGGAAGTACCAGCTGAAGGTATTGGGCAAGTTAGAACTTACACTTCATTTTAAAATGGTCCTAAATAGTTCGTTGACTAAAATAAGGGGTCGTAGTTATCTACTTATGACACCAGGGATATCAACCAAGTATGAGTAATGAAAACCATATCACAAATGCCTAAAGATGCCATTGATTATAAGACACATGTGAAAAGATGTTAAAAGACGAGAGGTGTTAAAAGATGGGAAAAAAAAGAGGAGATGATGAATTATGATCAGCTAGAAGAGCAATATATTAATTTATAATTATAATTAACATAATCTAGGTAATATTAGTAAGAAAGCAAAGCAGATACTCAGTGCTTTAGGGACAGGACCCAGTTATTAGGAAACAAACAGACATAAGTTAACTCTAGAACAACATCCAAAATGATGGGATGCTGGGTCCCTTGACTATGGAACCTGAGGCCTGGGGTGAGGCAAGTCCATGGGTGGGAGGTTTGTGGTCTGGTTATGGGAATTAGAAAGATCCATTCAGGTCAGTGTACAACCATGGAAGGGGAAAAAACTCCAGATATTGAAATACTGAATTAGGATGCCACTAAGAATAAAAAAGAATGAGAAGGTTATCTAGAAACACGATAGAATAATATTATGTACTTTCTTCACAATTTTGCCTTCAGTTTGCTCCATCTCTCTCTAAGTCTCTGTTCCTTCCTCTGTAGAATGGAGCTCACAATAACTGCCTCTCAGGATTATTGTAAGAGGCGTAACTTATGTGTGATAAGGTCACAAAATTTAATCCATCCGACAATTCAGATATGTAGAGAAAAATGCAGTACTTTCATTTTAATTCATGTTAATCTGCTCTTTCTCCTGAGCCCTACTCGTGCTTAAAGGAAAAATAAATAACAAATGCCTACATTAAAGTAACACTAACAGATAAACTCTCAAATCTCAGTGACTTAATCTAGAAAGTAAAGTGTATTTCTCTCTCATGCAACAACCTAGTGTGGATGTGGTCTAGTGACTCTCTTCCAAGCAGTAACTCAGGGATCAAGGCTCCCTCATCTTTTATCTCTGCCATCTTCAACACTCTCACAGTCACCATGGACATCAACATCTAAATGATGGATGGGGAAAAGGAGTTGAAGAGGGCATACTGACACTTAACTATCTAGACCAGGAAGGGATACAAGTTACTTATACTCATGGATTGTAACAATGCAATTGCTTACACTTCATTGAAGATAACTATTCAAGTGGTCCACCTAGATAGAAGAGGAACTAGGAAGACATCTCCCAATTACATTTCTACAGTATGGAAGGGCAGCACAAATGTTTGCCATGAATCATCTCCTCCAGAGTCTAACCCTCAAATATCCAAGCACACCTTTCATACAAAACTCACTCACCGGGCTTCCCTGGTGGCGCAGTGGTTGAGAACCTGCCTGCCAATGCAGGGGACACGGGTTCGAGCCCTGGTCTGGGAAGATCCCACATGTCACGGAGCAACTAGGCCCGTGAGCCACAACTACTGAGCCTGCGCGTCTGGAGCCTGTGCTCCGCAATGGGAGAGGCCGTGATAGTGAGAGGCCCGTGCACCGCGATGAAGAGTGGCCCCCGCTTGCCGCAACTGGAGAAAGCCCTCGCACAGAAACGAAGACCCAACACAGCCATAAATAAATAAATAAATAAATAAATAAATAAAACAAAAAAACCTCACTCACCGTCTCAAGAGAGACAACCCAAAGTTCACCCGGTTACTGTGGCTAGCTCAGGGTCCAGGATTTCTGAATGATATGCTCAACACTCCATCAAAAGTACATGTGGCTGCATTTGGCCTGGCAATTTACAGACTAAATAAAAGAAGCTACCTAAACCTCCTCTCATTCTCTCAGTCCAACATACATACTCAACCAGTATACAATGATGGAAGAGGGACAGGATAAGAGCCGTAGGAACTTCCACTGAATGACAGTGGGAGATACACAGCGGATGCCTGTCTCTAGCAGCGTTAATATCCTGCTGGGGAGGCACTGGGAAGGCCCCCTAGTATGGAGACAGGAAAAGTTCCTAGACTGGACCCTGGTGTGCTCTCTGGGAAGAGCCCCTTGTCCACTGTTCTCTGTGGTCCCTGGCTCTGCCTCCTGGGAGATTATCCCGGGTTTATTATTCCCATGCCCACATTTGAAGTGAGCCCTGGGAATTATGCCCTCCTCAGCGACTCAGTACACTCATGCCATTTGCCAGTGATGCAAATTTGGAGGCCCAAAACCTCTTTTAAGGCTTGAGCAGTCAGAGACATGCGTCTCTGGCAGTATAATTACCTTGAAAACTTAGCAGATTTTTATAAAAATCTATTTGCTTCCAGACAGTGCCCTGTGACAGTAATCACACTCAAAGTTCTTACCTAGACATAATTATAATCCAAATAAAAACATGTTTGTTTCTTCACCTCCATACTTCTCTCTCGACTAGCTGTTTATTATTTTGAGGTTATCAGGTTCGGATGAGAAAGGCCACGAAATGATGCTTGGCCCCTCTCTGTACCCTTGAGAGATCTCCTAAGGGCCAAGGAAAATGGAGGCACAGGCAATGGGGGACATGAGTTTCTTCTCCTGTACTGAGAGCAGGGAGAATTCTTCTGCTTCTCATTTAATGCTTCAGAAGAGTAGGTACCCCTCCATGGGGTTGGTGACCCCATTAGACGATGACCTCTTGGAGGGCAAGGCTGAATTTTTCAATTTTGCATCTTCAGCAAAATCGTCCTGGGCACATAGAAAACGCCTAATAATGTTTGTAGAATAAACACATATGAAATTGTCTTTCATTAGAGCAATCAGTAATATGTCTTTACTTTAGTTCAGTGACTTTCAAAGTATGATCCCTGGACCAGTGGCATCACCGTGATATGGGAGCCTGTTAGAAATACAAATCCTGGGCCCTACTTCCGACCTACTGAATCTGAGGTAGGACACCAAAATCTTGCGCTTTAATAAAGCTTTCAGAGGATCCTGCTGCACACTAAAGTTTACGAACCATTACATTAGTTCATTAACATTTTTTCCTAAGAATGTCTAGGTTTAAAACCTTTTCTCTGCAAAGAAGCTAAAACTTTTTCCTTTTAACGTAAAAGCCTATTGAATTTGATAAGCAAGGAATTTCCTCCGATATTTAAAAACTATTTTTAATATGGGGGTTGCATGTAAAGATTCCATGAGTTTATGAACAATGTGTTTTGAACCCTGATTTTCTGTAACTTTTCCAGAGATATCCTGGCATTGTTTCATGTACAGGATTTCCATTAGAAGTTAGGTGAAGTTCAGAGAACAGGTCAATAGCAGGATACGGTCTCAGATTACCCGGGCAGAGATTCCACTGCCCCTTCCACAAAGAGTCCTTCCATGCCATCACACTTCATTGTACGCTGCTCTGGTGACTTCCTCATCCAGGGTCCCGAGGCTGCCTGTAATCTCACATCGCCCACTTATCACAAAGTTGAAGTCTGAGTCGTTTTCACACCATTCTTTGAAGAGACTGCTGCCATCTAGAAGGATACTGTACCTTTATATTTTCAATTTTATTTAATAGATAATATTGAAGTTATCAATTTTCCTAATAAACTAAAACAAGTTATCTAATAGTCTATTTGTCTAATAGGCTAAATTTAAAATCACCTAGTACGATTTTATCTGAGACATATAGCTTCAATTTAATTGGCACTGAATGTCATTCTGAGCTGACTTTATGACAGCTAATCAATATCTTTAATAGTATACTTCGTGATGCCATCATTTCTTTGAAGTAAATGTCCTAGAGTAATAGAGCAGTGTCTAACGTGATTAAAGCAAACATATTTCAACTACAATAATTCAAAGTGTATAAATATGCATTGCTTTGCTTTTATTACTCTTGTAATTCGTCCAGTGCTATCCATTTCAGCCAAAAACACTTAGAAGGTTTGTAACTTTTTCTTCCTAATCCCTATGTAAATTGATATTAGTGACTAATGGCTTGTTTACCTAGCAACCCTTGATAAATATTACAACCAGCATTGCCTGAAATAAATAAAAGTTGCAACTAACTACAAACAAACTTTCCTGATAGTATAGGACAGTTTCTCAGATTTTAATGTGTGTGCTAATCACATGAAGATCTTCTTAAAAATGTAGCTTCTAATTCAGTAGGTCTGGAGTGGAGACTGAATCTTCAGTAGAGATTCTGCCTTTCTAACAACCTGATGTTGATGCTGCCAATTCATAAACCACGCTTTTGGCTGGCCAGTCACTAGAAGGCGACATAATGGGAAAGAAAGAAAAGCGAAGGCAGAATAACTTATAGGGAGGTATTCTGTCCTGCTCATCTTCTTTATATGAAAATAAGCAGTTATTAAAAAACATTCATGGGCTTCCCTGCTGGCGCAGTGGTTGAGAATCTGCCTGCCAATGCATGGGACACGGGTTCGAGCCCTGGTCTGGGAAGATCCCACATGCCGCGGAGCAACTAGGCCTGTGAGCCACAACTACTGAGCCTGCGCGTCTGGAGCCTGTGCTCCGCAACAAGAGAGGCCTGCGCACCGCGATGATGAGTGGCCCCCGCTTGCCGCAACTGGAGAAAGCCCTCGCACAGAAATGAAAGACCCAACACAGCCATAAATAAATAAATAAAATAAATAAAAAATTTTTTTAAAAAGTCTATGTTATCTCTGTTTTAAAAAAAAAAAAAAAAGAATTCGTGCCCAGACAGGACACTGCCACTGAATTTACGCTTACAAATTGTTAGAATCTCTATATTTGTTGGTTTGTTCCAACAAATATTTATTTAGATTTAGTTTATGTTTATTAACTATCCAACTTTTACGAATTTTTGGAGTAGTGTCTTTTGATGGGGACATTTTCTTGCATTTTTGGCCAATGTAGAATAAAAGGGCTCCTACTTTTTCACTTCCATGCTAACAAGGAAACAAAGGTGAGTATAGGATGAGTAGAGATGGCAGATTCGTTTTCAAGCTTGTAAGAGTAAACAGCACACAGATCTTTTGCTCTAGATTATTCACCATCCCTGTAAGAACTGGGGGGGCAGTCACTTGTTCTGAAGTGCAAGCTTTTTCATTTCATAAACATGACGTGCTTTCTCCCCAGCAATCCATACGTTATCGGTGATCACAAAGCTATGCTTTCACAGAAAATTCTTTCCAGCACACGACTTGGCCAGTTTTGCTTGGGCTTCCAGGTATTTCCCATTTCCCTGCCGTTAGAGCAGAAGCCTCTCTAGTTTCTTACCTCCCCAGACTTCCCGCTTCCCCCTGCCCTCCCCTTCGGGTTCCTCTTGATGATCCTGATCGAACAAGGAACACTCAACTTGGAGCGGCGCTCCTCTTTCTTCGTCATTACTGTTATTTTTAACTTGAGAAATCTACCTGGTCGGACACCGGCCCGTTTGCCAGCCAGAGACAGCTGCTCTCGGGGGCTGCCATAGCCGTGGCGCAGGCCACGCGCCGGGAAATACGCCACGTGCGGAGTTTGGCCTGGAGTTGGGTTGGACCACAGGCCTCGCTGACGGCTCATCTTCACTGTGATTTGCTGGCATCGGGAACGGGCGCTCCACCGGCCCAGAGAGAATTCTGCTGATCTCCTGCTCTGTCTCTTCAACACACATACACACATGCACAGACACAATCACATGCGCGGGCACGTGCACGCACACACACACACACACACACACACACACACACACACTTATATTCACTCTCCTTGGAATAAAATGGAAAGTCTTGCGAGGAGATTGGCTGTGTGCCACGTTACCACAGGCTAGACTGTAGGTACTTTGGAGAAAGCTTGCAAAGGAACATATGGGCCTCATGAAAGAAACACCTGCTTGTTCAAAGTGGAAAATAAAAAAATAAAAGTTGCCCCACTGTTCATTTGGAACCCCTAGAAGGAAAGCTGACTGTGATTAAATGAAGAGGATGCTGGAGACTTTTTTCAGACAGTATCCTTTCTGCTGAGGCATCTCTATTCCCTTGATTTTTAAACAGATATCATTACGGATGTGCTCTGTATTTAGATTCCGGAAACATATTTAAGAAGTTCTCATACTAGGCAAGTTCCAAAATTAAATCGCGCCCCTCCCTCCAACAAGGATTGCTTTTTAAAATCAAGATTTAGTTTGGCACCAAACAGCCACTAAGGTCAAGATTTTCAATAGGATCCTTGTCCCAAAGTGTGGGACATTTTGAAAAAGAATTTACAACTGAAAGCAACTGATCATTGCTTTCAGAAGTACCACTCTAATATCCAGAAATAATTTGGTAGACAAAAATAACTTAGAATAACTTTTTGAAAAAATTTTACTGGTGCACTTAAAAATGATCTAAAAGTATATCACGAAGACTAAGTTCCTTTCAATTAAAATTAGAATTTAAGATCACAAGAGGGAATATTAAGTCATTTTTATCTCTATATTCCAATATAACAAATAAAGGCTATGGTCTTTCACTTATATTCAACAAGAGTAGAACATGTAGAAAAATTCCCTTCCACATGATTGGTCAAGTAAGGGTTCTTAGAGGCTAATGAAATTCATTATGTGTCTACCAAATGGGTTACTGCACACACACACAAATATACACACGGATGTATATATGTATACATATATATACACACATATACATATACAAAGTATAATCTAATTTTGGTAAACAAAATTATGTATTTACAAATACATGGTATTTCTTCACATAGTAAAATATGTGAAATCATATAAAACAAAGTATTTTTTCTGAGGAATGAGATTAAGGATGTTCTATTTTCTTCTTTTTGTTAAACTGTACTTTCTGATTTTTCTAGACTTGGCATCTGTTACTTATGTAATAAAACAACAATAAAGAGTGAGAGGAGGGAAACAGGGTACTAACCTTACTCAGCGTAATTTAGACCTGCTTTCAGGTCACCCCGAGAGGTCCTCGAGCTCATGAAGGAGAGCAGGCACTGACGTCGAGACCCTTCTCTGCCAGGATACACTCCTAGATCTTGGTAGGGACTCTCTTTATCGAGAGCAAACTACTGCTTGTGAGCTAAATTCAGCCAATAGCCTGTTTTTGTAAATAAAGTTTGACTGAAACACAGCTACACTTATCTATTTATGTACTGTCTGCGGCTGCTTTTGTGCTTCAGCCCTTCCCTGCTACAACAGCAGAGCTGAGTAGTTGCCACAGAGACTATGTGGTCTGCAAAGTCTAAAATATTTACTATCTGGCCCTTTACAGAAAGTTTTGGACTCCTGATCTAGAGCATGTCTTAGGGCAAAGAACTTCTAAAATGTTCTCATTGTATTCAATACGGAGCCCACCTAGTTCAATGTTTACAAGCCGATGTCAAAATCTGAAACACATCATTAAGCTCTTTAGCCTCATAATTTTCAATACCATTGTTCCAAATAAATTCAATTCATGTGTGTCTGATTTAATTGGATGTAATTCAACAAAATGTGCTTTTGGAAGATTTGTTTAATGTTCAAAATAAGCACTCATACCATTCCCAGATCCTGGAAGTTGTGTTTCTACTTGAGTAAGTGAACTTCAAACCCCCCAAAATGAGTTGAAATTAAACTCAGGATAGACAAGGTCAAGTATGTATGAGTATTTTTGCTGTCTTTAAACATGATGGTTTGAGTGAGGACTAGCCCTGATAAAATTGCCTTAAAAATCCTATTTTAAAATTTGAGTGTCACTAGTTTTTATTCTCAACACCAAGATATGCCCCTCCATCAAGCTTCTTCCCTGCATCTTATTTAGCTCATGCAAGGGTATCAATAAAACACTGTATGTCAAAGCATTCACTTAAAATATGCCTGTTCTCCTAAAGAAGTACTCTTCAGTTTCAGAGTAGACAACCAGAGGGAAGCAAGCACAAATTTACTGACCACAAGCCCAAACGCTAAGAATTCCAATCAAGTTTGACAAACAGGCATTGCTCACCCACCTGTGTTGAGTCTCTTAGATACTCAAGCAAAAGACCAGCTCAATATTTAAGATGCTTCTAATTTGATTCATTTTGGAATCCATAGCTCCCCATTCCTTTGTGGTACGTATGAAACCACCCTGAAGGACAAGGACCTCTTATTCCTCCCTGCTCTATTTTATTATGACTTTCTTTGCATCATAAGTATTTTCTTATCATATCAGGAGGTCTTTTCCAAGCCTGCTGAGAGAAAGGTTTAGCATCTGTACTTAGCCTTTAATCTCCTGTAGTAACTATCCGTTAACCAAACCCCCCCAAACAGCCTCTAGTTAATGCAAAAATAAGAAGATTGTGACAGAAATTATAGGAAGATTTCCATGGAAATATTAAGGTAGTATCATGAATGGAGTTCTCATGGTTTAGAAAATTACAATTTAACGTGAAATTATTAAAAATAATTTTAAAACTAATAGTAGATTTGCATTGAGCTAGGCAGTTGACATGAATTATCTCATATATTCCTCCCAAAAATTTTATGAGGAAATTTCTATTATTGTCTGCATTTTAGATTCAGTAAGATTAAATAACTTTCCGAAGATCATAAGTTAGTAAAAGGTAGAGCAAGTACTCAAAGCCAGGTCCATGTGATCACACTGCCTACGTTTTCCTATCTCCCACCTCCCTGCCTTACACATTTCTATGTGTTTCCCTTATGGCTGACTCCATATTTTCTTTCTGTTATACAAGAAATGCCTATTAGTTTTAGAAAAAATTTAAAATGAAACAATCTGAGAATGGAGGTTAAGTGGGTAGGTTTAAGATAAGTCAAGAGCACACAGACAAACGTTTATGATTTCATGATATTGGGACAGAGTGTTAGGATGAAGGGAGAGAGAATGCTTTAGAAAAACTTGACCTTAACATTTTTGAAGCTAAAAAAATGGTCAATTTTAAAGTAAAAACCATTTTTTTCTCTTAGGGTGGAGACTAGAGTTTTTCTTTCTTATGGAAAAATTACTTAAATGGACATTTAGTGAAGCATATCCAAGGGCAAGTTCCCTGACTTCCTGGGGAAGCTATAAGTTCTGTGAACTTGCCCCATAAATGATTTAGGCTGAGATAGGAAGCATTTTACTCAGTAAGGTAAACATGTGTCCGTAAGAGTTAGAAGAGTCTTTCCATTCTTAATCTGTAGATGCATCATCTATGCCTAAATGCATTCTTGGTTGCTAGGTGTATGTACAATGAAGCATTTGATGATAAGAGCTTGGGAAGGGTAACCTGATTCACACCTTAATTTCTCTTCAGGTTACACTAGAGAAAAAAGAGTGACAGGAGTTAGACTAGGTTTCGTGCTGCACAACTTGAGTGAGATTGTTTGTGTTTATTCCAGATGGAATAAATCATATTAGAGGGTAATATACTCTTTTACTATTGAGGCTATTTTGTCAAAGTCATGGGGAGATTTCACCTGTATGGATTTTCCCATTGTAAATTGTCCTGGGAAAGGCTTAATCATGAGGTGGGCCTGGTTTTGGGGGGGGAAAAGTCTTCTTTATTCCCCCCTCTGGGTCCAGGTGTTAACTTGCTCTGGAGGCAACATGTTGCAGTGTTCATGGTGGTGGGGTGAGCTGCCCTCTGTCGCTGGCAGCACTCCAGAAGCTGGTCAAGGGGTGAGGCTAGTAAGGAATTACGATGTTGGCTTAGATTCTAGGAGTAGCCACGTCTAACAGCAGTTTTAAGTGACTGTCTAAAAGATTTTGTTTTCAAGGCTTTAGTAAAGCCAATGGCCCCATGAGCAATTGCAGAAGGACCACCTCTGTATGTGATGTGGTGTTCTCCCTCCGACTGGTGTGGATGTGTGCTGGGCAGGTGTGCTGGGGGGAATGGAAACCATCCCACTGCAGCCTGGCTCAGCCAAGCAGCACTACTGCAAGGGTCAACCGCAGCTGAGGTGGCCAGGTGTAGAGAGGATGAAGAACCAAACAGACCTGATCCCACACATGTATGAGATGGCACCGTGGGAGTTCCTAGAAACAGCCTGGAGATACCTTGGGGAGCGGACAATCTCCAACAATCAGGCCATTGGACTATGTTAAAAACAAAAAAAGAAGTGACAAGTTATTTGGTAATCCTAGACTGGTGACACCTGGGATTTATGTATTACAAGATGACAATAATAGGTTCAGAAACAGCTTCTTTTTTTTTAATTGAAGTACAACTGATTTACAATATTATATTAGTTTCAGGTGTATAGCATAGCAATTCAGTATTATTATAGGTTATACTCCATTAAAAGTTATTACAAGATAATGGCTGTAATTCCCTGTGCTGTACAATCTATCCTTGTTGCTTATTTTTATTTTAATTTTTTTTAATTTTTTTTTTTTTTTTGGCTGCGTTGGGTCTTTGTTGCTGCACGCGGGCTTTCTCTAGTTGTGGCGAGAGGGGGCTACTCTTCATTGCGGTGCGCGGGCTTCTCATTGCGGTGGCTTCTCTTGTTGCGGAGCACAGACTCTAGGCGCGAGGGCTTCAGTAGTTGTGGCACACGGGCTCAGTAGTTGTGGCTCGTGGGCTCTAGAGCGCAGGCTCAGTAGTTGTGGTGCACGGGCTTAACTGCTCTGCAGCATGTGGGATCTTCCCAGACCAGGGCTCGAACCCATGTCCCCTGCATTGGCAGGTGGGTTCTTAACCACTGCACCACCAGGGAAGTCCCTGCTTATTTTTTTATACATAGTAGTTTGTTTCTCTTAATCCCCTATCCCTATCCTGCCCCTCCCCCTTCCCTCTCTTTAGCGATAGCCTTGTCTTTACCAAAGACTTCTGCTGCTGTGGTGGCAAGCCTCAGGCAGCCTGTCTCTGACTTCTGTCAGGCCCAGTAGCTGACTTGTCCACACAGGGGTCAATGTGTTCAATGCTGTGTAAGGAGGCAAATTACTTAAGAGTATAAATGAAAACATACTTCCAGATGAAGACCTACCCTATCTCCCACCTGTCAACTGCTGCCCTCTGTGGGATTAAAAAAAAAAAAAAAGGACAGGGAACTCCTTCAAAGAAAACGATGTTTTCTGTGGTATATATGTAGACATAAATGTGATCTATATTTGGAATATTATTCAGTTATAAAAAAGAAATGCAATCCTGCCTTTTGTAAAAACATGGATGGACCTTGAGGGCATTACGCTAAGTGAAATAAATCAGACAAAGGCAAATACCATATGATCTCACTTATATGTGGAACCTAAAAAACAAAAAACAAAAATCAAGCTCATAGGTACAGAGAACAGATTGGTGATTACCAGAGACAGGGGGTGAAGTGGGGTTTGTGGGCAAAATGGGCGAAGAGGGTCAAAAGGTATAAACTTCCAGTTATAAAAATAAATAAGTTATGGGGATGTAATGCACAGCATGGTGACTAGAGTTAATAATACTGTATTTCATGTTTGAAAGTTGCTAAGGGAATCAATCTTAAAAGTTTTTATCACAAGAGAAAAAATTTCCTGTAGTGATATGTGGACAGATGTTAACTAGACTTATTGTGATGATCATTTTGCAATATACACAAATATCGAAACATTACATTGTATACCTGAAACTAATATAATGTTATATGTCAACTATGCCTCAATTAAAAAAAACAAACAAACCAATGTTCAAATGCAAACCTGCCCCCTTCATTCCATGCCCCTTCCCCAGGACTCCTCCTCCACAGAGGTTCATATAAAACATTCCCTATACTACCAAGTTTGAGCATAAAGAATTTTTATTACTGTGTCAGAAACCTGGCCAGAGATTCCATGTGGTATATGTTGATATCTTTTATTAATTTATTCAGTAAATATTTACAGAATCCCTCTTTGTACTAGGTGCTACATTACGGGATTAGGAGATCACAGCGTTTGCTTTCATGTTGCTTATGAGCTATATCTGAAAGGATTTAAGAAGACATATGAGTGACTATAACACAAAACATGGCAATTTGGGATCACAATATAACAGAGACCATACAAAGATTGAAGGAAAATGGATGGTATTGATTTCCTAAAGGAAACTGCTTTCTACCGACTGTGAATTTCTTTCTAAGGGTTCTGAGCATGTAGAAGGGATTGGGGAGAGCAAATGTGTCGCATATGCTCTGTGCATGTTTTCTTTTTAACCTAGGCTAATTAAACTCAAATTGAAATTTTTCCTATAGGTCTTTGTATAAGAGAACCTGAAAATCAAAGAGGATATTCTTTTCAAATGTAGTTTTGTAAAATACAAAAAATTGGAGCAAATAATTTTTCTGATGGCCCTCTTTTTTCTGTTATGGCTTCACAAAAGGATACAGAGCTGCAACAAAAGGAACTCAAAGTATATGCCTCAGAGCAATTAAATAGCCTGTTAGATAATCTCTCTCGAATATGAGCTATTTTCAATACACTTTGGATGCTGTCCTATCTATCTATAATCTATCAATCATTTAGCTATATGCCTGATGTACCTGGAATAAGAACAGCAAAGCTGTCATTAACTGTAAAGATTTGGAGAATGGACTTTGCCCGGAATGTCTCCTACCCATCAACATGGACTTTGCCCACTGGTGTAACATATATATAGAACCTATATTTGTCTCGGAAAAAATATCTTTGGATTTTCCCTGGCAATTGCATAATTGTTATTTGAACTTCATAATTCTTTTATGAAGGCAACTGAAAAAAATATGTCAGGCTTATGATAATGACTGACTGTTTCAGCTATTAAGAACAAACAAGCAGACATACAAAACCAGAACTCCAAACCAAAATCTTCCGTTTGGCCCTGTGGAACATTGAATTCCACAGGAAGATGGATTTATCTTCTCCCTGGGTCTGTCAATATGAATAAATTTCAAAATACTCCACCCTCTCGGCCCATGTAGCTGGGGGGAAAAAAAACAAAAACAAAAAAAACCCTGATCCACTGATAAGGTTTTATAAACTTGCAGATGCCTACAAAATAATAGTTTGTGGTAGTTCATTCAGAGAAATGTCCTCAGAAAACAAGTAGCTCTATGGTTCTATCTGCTTATCAAATATTGAACCAGTATTTTAATTTTTTTCTATATTTCAGGCACTGTGATAGGTATTGGGCATGTAATGGCTGAAAAACTCACATCCTGACCCCAAGAAATTTAAAGTCACTATGAGCACCTTCCAGCTTGCTATAATCAGAAATGCCGCTTGAACTTGTCCTAAGACTAAAAAAGAAGGTGACCAAAAATAGCCAAACTTCTACTTCTTAATGATCATGAATAGATCTGTTCTGGGATATAGTAGCAAAATAAAGCTACCAACACAACCACAGGGTCTATCAATTCCAGATTATTAGCTATGTGTAGGTCCTTTCAAAAATGTATCCTTCTCATCCCCAAGAAGCCATCTCTTTCTCTGATCCCTGGCCTTTAAAGAAACGGGGGCCCTGCCTGATTGGCTCCGGGGATCTTCTCCCTCTTGAGCACGACTGCTCTTCTGACAGTTCTTTGGGCCAATGCATTGTCCTTTTTGGTTTGAGACCCTCAAACAATCTGTACTTCACTTGCCTGGCTCAATTTTTCAGGCTGATGCCCTCCAGCTCTTGCCTTTCTTAACTCAATCTGTTGTATATTCCTTAAGTGCTTGTAAAAAACCCTCCTTATCCTTACGCGCGCCACACACACACACACACACACACACACACACACACACACACTCCCTACTACTCCGGTGAGCCTTCTTTGCCCCACAATAAATTAGTGTATACAAGTATATATATTTACATGATATATGAGAAGTAAATAATGAAGCACACAGCTCACACAGAAATATCCCTACCAAGGATTGTGCATTCATTTTGCCTGGGATAAGTTTTTAAGAAAGGTTTTAGGGATGTGGGAAAGACTAGGAGGATAAATAGTTTCTGGCACAAAAGCCAAGAACGGGAAATGGAATGGAAGTGATTTAAAACACATGATTTCATTTTCCATGAGCTATGGAAAATATATTACATAATATTTTTTATGTAATATTTTTATATATTACGTAATATAATATTACATAAAATAGATGTAAAACTATTAACGTCTCTTTATTTTAGAGTCAGAAAAATGACACATTTCACCAAAGAAAAAGGCAAAAGGAAAACATTTTTAAAGGTATAAATATTACAGAAGAAATCAACTGAATAACAGCGTTGTTGTTTTTGGTTTTGTTTTTAAGAAAAAAGTAAAGCAGAAAGATAGCTGCAGGTTGTGACAGAATCAGCTGATAAGATATGCCTTGGAAGAGAGATCTGTGATTTAGGAAAAAGTTTGTATTATAAGAATTTCTTTTTATAATCTGACCTGACCACCCCCCTCAGAGCGACTCCATCTCTCCTGCAATCAGCAGTGCCTCCCATCAAAGTCAGCTTTGTATAAATATTAACTCATCTTCAAAGAAACATGCAAGCACTAAATCCAAATCTACTTTGCTTTTCTAGGCAGGCAATAGATTATAACTATCTGCTTGGTTCCCTGTTGCTGCCTCCCCCTGACCTTCAGAGCTGAGATCACTAAAACCCTAGAAGTTCAGCCTTCTGGACTTCACTTTTTCTTTTGGTTGCTCTTTTCAGTTCTAAGTAGATATAAGAAAACCAGTGTTGCCTATACTTTGTGCCTATACTGAGAAAGGCATGTAAAATTGGGCAAGCGAACTTTTCCTAATGAACTATAACATAACTGTAATAATATGCATTGGTCAGTGTCTTTATTTTATAAACCTGATTTCTACTGCAGCATCTCCAAATACCAGGTTCGGTTTTGTTTAGGGAAGTAATTATTGAGTGCCCACTATGTGCTATCCTGTTTAGGAATAGTCACGTTGAGTCCCATCAGATCCATCAAGGTTTTGAGTTAATTCTAGTGCCCTCAGGTTGGTCTCCAACAAGCCTAGGATAGTTCCTGAATCCCCAATTGCCCATAGCACCACAAACGACCCTAAGCCCAGAGTCTATTTGCCCTTATGTTTGAATGTATGCCTTAGATTGCAACTGAACTCAAGTGCCCTGCAGAAAACTTGAGTCCACTCTTGAATCCCAGGCTTCATACATCAGACTGTGACCCCCCCACTTCTTTCTTGTCCACTCCTTGCCACTGGAAACAGGGCACTGTATCTATGACCCAGACTCAGACTAAAAACTGTTGCCAGGAGACTTACAGAGCTTTTCCTCTCAACATAATTTACTAACTACTAATTAACCCCTGGCAGCAAATCCTTTAAGAGTTTATTTCTGTCAACCCAAGGAGGATGCTTCAGTTTCTCCCCTTCCCCTAGCCTGCAGTGAAGGTCCCCGGAGTGCTTTGCAGCCATGCTCACGTTATGGACTAGACACACCCATGTTATATACACAGGTTATGATCCCAGTACAATCTCCATCCTGTTGAAAACCCTCGTCAAACCTTGAATTCTTTTCCTAGTTTTTGACAGAAGAAAAACGCGCAACCTAAACGTTGAGAATCATGTTCTATTTGGTGACCTTACTGAGGACTACAGCCTGGGAAGACAGCCTCTCAGATAGCTCTAAGGAACTGTTCCAAAGTGGTTAGAGAGGATCCAGGACATATAAGTGTTTTTGCTGGGGAAAAAAATGTAGTCGAACATCAGAAGATTACTGCTGATCACAAACAAAAAAACCAGACATCTTGAGTTAATGATTTTAGTGCTTTTCTATGTATGGGAAGATGGAAGAATCGGAGCTCATTGAAATTATTCCTTTGATGTGCATCTTAACTATCTGGGGCCAGTATCCTGTTTTTCTCTCCATCTTGAATTCCCCTCAGGGCACACCATCTGATGGCTGATGGCTTGATGGCAGGCAACGTTCTTTGTTTACTGAAATGGCAGGAGACATTCTTCGGTCCACTTAGTGTAAAGCCCCAAACCAAGCCCATCCCTGTTGCTCCTTTAGCTTCTACACATTTCTCTTTGGCTTGGCTGAGAAGGATCCTGTTTTCAATACAGTACAGTATCCCATTGAAACTGAACCCTTAAATCTAAATGCTTAGGAATTGTATACTTCAAATAATCTCAGGCACTTACAGCCTCGTGGGATAGTTTCAGGTCTGTAATACATGCAGACACCAGCTTAGTTACACATCAAAAAATTCTAGCATCTCTCAATATGAGTGATAGATTTCCTACACAAAGCCAAAGATTCAGATCAGATTCTGGCACCCTAGTTTTCAGTGAGCAGTGCCTGAAATTTAATTACTTTGTCTTGACCTAAAGCAGAGGCTGATACTCAGCGCTTCCTTTTTGGAGCCAGAGTTCACGTTTAGAGATGTTCTCATTTCCCCTTTAGAGATGCTGCTTTCTTGTCGGCAATTCCAGTTCCTGAAGCAAGAGAATCTGCTGTGCTGCCAGATGGGGTTGAGCTTCTACAGAGCAGCTGGTGAAGTATGTGTTGATTGTGGGAAGGCAACGCCCAGGCTGCTTTTCAAAGCCTGATTTTGTGATTTCATCAGATTGTTGTGCGGATACTCAGTCATTAATGAGCAAAATGCTCAGGAAAAATTCTGATAATCGTCCTATTTCTCTATCTCTGGGAATAACTCCTACAGCTCCATATTAAATATAGCTTCAAAGGGAAGCGTTGGGAATAGGTTTCTAGGAAAACTCACATATCAATTGGTATAGCTTTAGGTGCCTAAGCTTTTCCAAGGGTGAATTTCTGGTTTAGTTGATTTTTCAATCTGTCTTATTTGATTTGGACGGTAGAGAAAAGGCAACCATTTACTTTACAAGAAGAACAAATATTAACAGCTGCCTTGCTGGACTTTTTCACATAAGTACAATTTTTTTTAAAAAAGGAAAGTTTCAGAGTTTGACAAAATTATCAGATTGATCATGATGTATTTCAATTATATTGAATTAAATTTCACTTTCACATAGCTAACATTTTTTACTAAAGATGTTGCTGTTTGAATTTGAATAAACCATTCATCTTAAATATAACACTAAAGCTATCTTGTAAGCTCTGTATATTATGTTAGCCTTGGGGCATTAACCCAAGAAAGGGAATTAGTTTGATTTAGATGGCTTAAGCCAAATCCAATTTTTAGATTTGCCTGTAAACACAGGATCATGACTGTTTTTTGAAGACTTGCTATGTTTCTACAGTTATGATTATACCACAATGAAATGCCATAAGATAACAAGACAGGGAAAAAAAATAAATCTCACATATTAAAAGTGGTCTTGTTATTTATTACAGGTTTGAAACCACACAATCCTCTTGCCATCTTTAAATCCTATTTCCAGTTTAATTTGTTATTATATACCTAAAAGTGGGGCATGACATTGTAGAAAGGATACAGAGCTAGTAACTCTGTTCTTGCCCTTTATTCACTAGAAGAGGTGCTCAAACTCTTTGAATGACAGGATCTCCCTCAGAGAATGGACACGATTTCTGAGGATATGTTAGTGAAATATTTTACGCTATTCCTTGCAAATTATTACTATTTATGATAATACCACCTAGAGCCTTCACTACTAATATTCAAATGTAAAACAGCGATTTACCATAATAATAAAGGTCTAAGTTACACGGATCATTGTTGTGCAGTAAAATGGGTGAAGTGTCTCAGTATCTTTGTCCTACAGACCTTGCCTTGAGTTGAACATGGAGATATTGTGTTGGGTATTTTAAAGGACAATATGGTTGACCAAGAATACAAATAATAAGTCCCCACACAAAAAAGTAATATAATAACTCATAAAGCACTATTCTAAACTTGATATAGAGATATTAGAGTACTGTTTTCCTTGAAGCTTTCTGCAGGAAAGCCCCAAGACATTTTCATGATTCTGCCTACAGATTTGAATTTTTTCTTAATAGCCGCTGACATCAAATCCCAAAAGTAGAGGAAAATCCAAAATGTGTGTGATTCTGTTGTATAAAAATTAGACCTCAACTAAAAGTAGTTTCAGGTACCTCTGCCATTGTTCTTCCTGGCAGCTATTTGCCAGGGTAGGAGACCCCCAAGGGGATGTAAGTGGACAGATTTTGTAAAATTTCTAATAATTCACCAGTGCGACTGTTCTTTTAAGGACAGCTACATGTAAAAGGAAGTTTTAGCTACACTGAAAAAGAAAGCAGTAAAGAAGGAGAAAAAAGATGAATTTCCACCAGAAGAGTCACCCAGAATTGCTCTAGTAGGTGAGGTTGTCTTTGAGGAATTCAGGAGTCCAGAGGCTGACTTAAAAGTGTTTAGATTATGGGAGACAGTGAGAAAAGGTGATTCTTTACCTTTGCCCGTCTCCTGACAACATTATCCAGAGAAATACAACTTAAAATCTACAAGATGGTCTACCATTTTGATTGTGCTCAAGGATTTTCTTGACCGATAAAAAGAGTACCTAGCCATGTGCAGGATTAGAGAAAAGAAGCTAACATTTGTTAAACAGTTTTTTTGTCTGTCATCGTTGGACACTGTATATAGGTAATTTTATTTATTTCTCACACTGAGCTTGTGCAGAAAATACTATTAACTCCATTTACAGTTGAAAAACTGTTTATTTTCTACCCTACACTAGAATTATCTTTCTAAAAAATGTTTCTTAACATATTGACTCTTCAGTACCTAGCATTTCATGTAAGACCCTTCACAATTTGTTAGCATCATTTTAGCCTTTACCTCCCTACTATGTTTTATCATCTACTTGACATTATGGCCATAACTTTGCAGAGAGGCAAACAGCAGCAGATTATTATCAGAAGGTTGCATAGTTTCTGTCATTTTGAGAGTAGACACTGCATATTATTTCTTTTGAATTCCCAGGGCTAATCTCCAGGGCTTATTATCCTCAGGCAGACTGTAGACAACCAACAAATATTTATTAACTAAACTTTATGCCATTCTCCAAACTTATGTCCCAATCTCAAGTCTTCTTTCTCTCTCTGCCACCAGAGTCCTATTCCTAAGAATGTTTCTGCCACTCCCCTACTTATAAACCTTCAGTGGAACTTCACTGCATATAGAATAACTAAGAACCTCTCCAGACTGATCTCCAAGGTGGCCAGAATTTTTCCTTCATCCTTTACTTCCATTAAAACATCCCTGTCCATCCTGATAGCACACATTATAAATTATACTTCAGTAGTTCCCCAAACATTCCAAACTATTTCATTCCTATCTTTACATAAGCTATTGTCATATCCTGGACTGCCATTTTCATCCATGTCTACCAACTACAGTCCTAATCTTCTTTTAAGGCCCAATTCAAATCCTATTTCATTTAAAAGTTGACCCAGATTTTCCTATGCAAAACTAAATTCCCCCAACCCATGCTGTCATAGCTCTACATCTGTACATTTTTACTCCAATGAGAAATTTATGCCTTAAATTAGAATTAGTTACTTATGTTTGTCTCCCCTACTAGAATGTAAATTACCTGTTTGTATAAACTGTATCTTATCTGTATATTTCTCAAAGCACCTAATTTAGTACTATCAGCATAATAGTTTCTCAACAAATATTTGTTGGTTTGAATTAAAAAGCAGCATTAAGCTTACTAATATCAAAACAGGGTTGTTGGTGGAAAGGAAAAAATAGTATATATTTCACTACTTTAATAAAATTGTGAGGTTTCCCAAAGAATGAGGTTAATACAGCACCACAATAATAACAGCAATTTTAATTTGGTGATAGTATTTAAAAATCAAGTCATGAAAATTTGAACTTGATTAAATTTGAATGATTCCTGGGCATTTTATTGCAGTTAGTATCAATAATAGCATTGGAAATGCATTGTATATTTACAATATGAGTCTTATCGCTTTTATTGATTAGGTTTCAGGACTCAATACTCTATCACAGACATTGGAAAATGATACATCCAAATATTACACAATACAATGGAATAAACAGTGGTTTAACAAATGTGTCTACATGTGCCGACACATTTGTGAATAAGAGAACTTATTCCTTCATTCACATATCCATTCATTTTCCAGAAGTAGCACAGTTGAATAAAATATTCTTATATTACTCTACTCATAGCATTCCCTCAGCTACAAACGTTTCTGAAGCTCACCTGACCTTAACTCCCACCCAATTATCTCATTAGAATGTGTGTTCCTTCTCCTGTTGTAATTGTTAATTTTATATGTCAGTTTGACTAGACTATGAGGTGCACAAATATGTGGGTAAACTTATATCTGGGTGTGCCTGAGATGGTGTTTTTGGAATAAATTAGCATTTGAAAGCATACTGTCTTCCCCAATATGGTGGGTATTATCCAATCTGTTTAAGGTCCAAAGAGAACAAAAAGGTGGAAGAAGGAAGAATTCTCTCTTTCTGTCTGACTATGGAGCTGGGACATTGGTCTTCTGCCCTCAGACTGGGACTTAAACCGTTGGCTTTCCTGCATCTTTAGCTTGCAGACAGCCATCATGGAACTTCCAGCCTCCATAATCATGTGAGCCAATTCCTTACAATAAAATCTCTTGATAGATAGATAGATAGACAGACAGAGAGACTGACTATTATTTCTGTTTCTCTCAAGAACAGTGACTAATAATATACATGTCCACACCCAGCTCTCCACCTAGGCCTTGAATTTTTTCTTTTTGGTTCTCAGCCAATTACTTCCCAATCCTCCTGCAACTTTTAATTCTTCCTCTCTTCTGACTTTTTAGCTTAGAGGGTTGTGGTAGGTATAATTCTAAGATTGTTCCCAAGATTCCCATCCTCTGATGTATATGTTTTATATAATTCCATCCCCTTTAGTATGGAAAGGACCAGTGAATATAATGGGACAGTCACTCTTGTCATTTTATTAGGGTATGTAATACTCTGTCATAGCAAATTAGAGAGAGAGTCACAGACTAAGAGGCCATGTTGTAAATGGACCATGTGTCTAGGACCTCAGGGTATCCTCTAGGTGTTGCCACTGATCCCCTGCTGACAGCCAGCATGATAACAGGGAACTCAGTCCTACAACCACAAGGAACTAACTTCTACCAACAACCTGAATGTGTTGAGAAAAGGACTCTGAACTTCAAGTGAAAACACAGTCTGTCTGACACCTTCCTTTCAGCCTGGTGAGACCCTGAGCAGAGGATGCAACTACAAACTGTGCTCAGACTTTGGACCTAAAGAAATAGTGAGATAATAAATGTATACTGTTTTAAGCTGATAAATTTATATGGTAATCTGTTACATAACATAGAAAACCAATACAAAGGTGCAGGGAATTAACACTTGTTAGGTTACCTGGCACCTAACATGAGTCAGGTACTGAGTTAGGCACTGTACACAAATGATCTCATTTAACCTTCACAAAAAACCCTCAGACGTAGGCTTTGACATCTCCATTCTATGGAGGAAACAAAGAGGTATTTCTCAATATGTAAATGAGGAAACTGAAAGAGGCTAAGTGACACACAGCCAGGAAGAGATTAAGCTGAATAAAATATATGGTGCAATGTCAAGTCAAGTGTAATTTCTACTGTACTACATTCACATGAAAATGTAACAGGTCAATAACATAAAGCACCACCAAATGAATTAGCCAATCAGCGTGAAGGAAATAAAGTGGAAAAAGAATGAAGTACCACATATGACTGAGGTGTCCAGAAAATCTGATGGAAATGATGAGATTTAAAATGACCCTTAAAGGTGGGTGGACTTTTTCAAGGGGAAAGAGAAGATGCGTAGAGTAGACCAGACAGACGAAATGGCAGGTGTGAAGCTCTGAGTGTCTAGTTCATGATGCAAACATGTTTAGAGATGAGTTGTTAGTGGCAAGCATTGGGAAATGGGCAAGGAAAGTTAGATGTAGGCAAGTTCATGGCATTATGATGAAACTAGTGTGGCCTCTGAAACCCTTTGAGGACTGTGTAAGATGAAAATGATCTTTTTATATACCATACATTAACATAACGAGGTGAGAAAAAATAATTATCTTAGTAGCAAGTAAAAATATGTTTGCTTGGCGGGAACAGAAACAAAACATGTTTTGTAAAACAACATTTAATTAAATACTTGATGGAGCATGTGTGTCCTAAGTGGCTGGTATCAGCTGTTACCAAGGACTCAGAGAAGAAGGAGAAGCAAGGACATATCACCTCACAACTGTCAGAATGGCTGTCAGCAAAAAGGAGACAAATAACAAATATTAGCAAGGATGTGGAGAAAAGGGAACCCTCGCATACCGTTGGTGGGAGTGGAAATTGGTGCAGCCACTCTGGAAAACAGTATGGAGGTTTCCCAAAAAACTAAAAATAGAATTACCATATGACCCATCAATTCCACTCCTGGGTATATATCCAAAACAAAAAACAAACAAAAAACTCCACTAATTCAAAAATACATGCACCCCAATGTTCATAGCAGCATTATTTACAATTGCCATATGGAAGCAACCTAAGAGTCCATCAATAAATGAATGGATAAAGAAGATGTGGTATACATATGTAATGGAACACTAATCAGCCATAAAAAAGAATGAAAATTTGCCATTTGCAGCAACATGGATGGACTTGGAGGGTATTATGCTAAGTGAAATAAGTCAGACAGACAGACAAATGCTGTATGATATCACTTATATGTGTAATATAAAGTATAACACAAACCAGTAAATATAACAGAAAAGAAGGAGATTCACAGACATAGAGAACAAACTAGTGGTTAACACTGGGGAGAGGGAAGGGGGAGGGAAAATATAGGAGTTAGGGATTAAGAGGTACAAACTACTGTGTATAAAATAAGCTACAAGGAAATATTGCACAACATAGGGAATACAGCCAATGCTTTATAACTATAAATGGAGTATAACCTTTAAAAATTGTGAATCACTATATTATAAACCAATAACATAAAAAATATTGTATATACATCAATTATAATTCTATAAAAAAAATTTTAAAAAGAACCCAAAATAACTTGGCAAAATATCAGAATACTAACAAAAAAGGAAGACCTTAAAAACTTAGAAAAATTAGGTCACCTGCAAAAATAGAAGAATCAGATGGGCTTTAGAATTTAATCAGCAATACTGAGTGTCAGCAGTCAGTGAAACAATATGTTCAGGGTGTTGAAAATTATTTTGAACTGCTAATTCTATACCAATCAAACCAACCAAGTGTCAGAGGGAAGACAGCAGAAGCAAAAACAGAAGCAAGAAGACAGCAGAAAGCAAGAAGAACTACAATCCTGCAGCCCGTGGAACAAAAACCACATTCACAGAAAGAGAGACAAGATGAAAAGGCAGAGGGCTATGTACCAGATGAAGGAACAAGATAAAACCCCAGAAAAACAACTAAAGGAGGGGGAGATAGGCAACCTTCCAGAAAAAGAATTCAGAATAATGATAGTGAAGATGATCCAGGACCTCAGAAAAAGAATACAGGCAAAGATCGACAAGATGCAAGAAATGTTTAACAAAGACCTAGAAGAATTAAAGAACAAACATACAGAGATGAACAATAACTGAAATGAAAATTACACTAGAAGGAATCAATAGCAGAATAACTGAGGCAGAGGAACAGATAAGTGACCTGGAAGACAGAATGGTGGAATTCACTTCTGTGGAAAAGAATAAAGAAAAAAGAATGAAAAGAAATGAAGACAGCCTAAGAGACCTCTGGGACAACATTAAATGCAACAACATTCACACTATAGGGGTCCCAGAAGGAGAACAGAGAGAGAAAGGACCCAAGAAAATATCTGAAGAGATTACAGTCAAAAACTTCCCTAACATGGGAAACGAAATAGCCACCCAAGTCCAGGAAGTGCAGAGAGTCCCGTACAGGATAGATCCAAGGAGAAACATGCCGAGACACATAGTAATCAAATTGGCAAAAATTAAAGACAAAGAAAAATTATTGAAAGCAGCAAGGGAAGAACGACAAAAAAACATATAAGGTAACTCCCATAAGGTTAACAGCTGATTTCTCAGCAGGAACTCTACAAGCCAGAAGGGAGTGGTATGATATACTTAAAGTGATGAAAGGGAAGAACCTACAACCAAGATTACTCTACCCGGCAAGGATTTCATTCAGATTCGATGGAGAAATCAAAAGCTTTACAGACAAGCAAAAGCTAAGAGAATTCAGCACCACCAAACCAGCTTTACAACAAATGCTAAAGGAATTTCTGTAAGTGGGAAACACAAGAGAAGAAAAGGACCTACAAAAACAAACCCAAAACAATTAAGAAAATGGTCATAGGAACATACATGTCGATAATTACCTTAAACGTGAATGGATTAAATGCTCCAACCAAAAGACACAGGCTTGCTAAATGCATACAAAAACAAGACCCATATATATGCTGTCTACAAGAGACCCACTTCAGACCTAGGGACGCATACAGACTGAAAGTGAGGGGATGGAAAAAGATATTCCATGCAAATGGAAATCAAAAGAAAGCTGGAGTAGCAATACTCATAACAGATAAAATAGACTTTAAAATAAAGAATGTTACCAGAGACAAGGAAGGACACTACATAATGATAAAAGGATCAATCCAAGAAGAAGATATAACAATTATAAATATATATGCACCCAACATAGGAGCACCTCAATACAAAAGACAACTGCTAACAGCTATAAAAGAGGAAATCGACAGTAACACAATAATAGTGGGGGACCTTAACACCTCACTTACACCAATGGACAGATCATCCAAACAGAAAATTAATGAGGAAACAAAAGCTTTAAATGATACAATAGACCATATAGATTTAATTGATATTTATAGGACATCCATCCAAAAACAGCAGATTACACTTTTTTCTCAAGTGCACATGAAACATTCTCCAGGATAGATCATATCTTGGGCCACAAATCAAGCCTCAGTAAATTTAAGAAAATTGAAGACATATCAAGCATCTTTTCTGACCACAACGCTATGAGATTACAAATCACTTACAGGGAATAAAACGTAAAAAACACAAACACATGGAAGCTAAACAATACGTTACTAAATAACCAAGAGATTACTGAAAAAGTCAAAGAGGAAATCAAAAAATACCTAGCGTCAAATGACAACGAAAACACAACAATCCAAAACCTATGGATTGCAGCAAAAGCAGTTTTAAGAGGGAAGTTTACAGCTATACAAGCCTACCTCAAGGAACAAGAAAAATCTCAAATAAACAACCTAACGTTACACCTAAAGGAACTAGAGAAAGAAGAACAAACAAAACCCAAAGTTAGCAGAAGGAAAGAAATCATAAAGATCAGAGCAGAAATAAATGAAATAGAAACAAAGAACACAATAGCAAAGATGAATAAAACTAAAAGCTGGTTCTTTGAGAAGATAAACAAAATTGATAAACCATTAGCCAGACTCATCAAGAAAAAGAGGGAGAGGACTCAAATCAATAAAATTAGAAATGAAAAAGAAGAAGTTACAACAGACACCACAGAAATACCAAACATCCTAAGAGACTACTACAAGCAACTCTATGCCAATAAAATGCACAACCTGGAAGAAATGGACAAATTCTTAGAAAGGTATAACCTTCCAAGACTGAACCAGGGAGAAATAGAAAATATGAACAGACCAATCACAAGTAATGAAATTGAAACTGTGATTAAAAATCTTCCAACAAACAAAAGCCCAGGACCACATGGCTTCACAGGTGAATTCTATCAAACATTTAGAAAAGAGCTAACACCCATCCTTCACAAACTCTTCCAAAAAATTGCAGAGGAAGGAAAACTCCCAAACTCATTCTATGAGGCCACCATCACCTTGATACCAAAATCAGACAAAGATATTACAAAAAAAGAAAATAACAGACCAATATCACTGATGAATATAGATGTAAAAATCCTCAACAAAATACTAGCAAACAGAACCCAACAACACATTAAAAGGATCATACACCATGATCAAGTGGGATTTATCCCAGGGATGCAAGGATTCTTCAATATACGCAAATCAATCAATGTGATACACCATATTAACATACTGAAGAAGAAAAGCCATATGATCATCACAGTAGATGCAGAAAAAGCTTTTGACAAGATTCAACACCAATTTATGATAAAAACTCTCCAGAAAGTAGGCATAGAGGTAACCTACCTCAACATAATAAAGGCCATATATGACAAACCCACAGCCAAGATCATTCTCAATGGTGAAAAACTGAAAGCATTTCCTCTAAGATCAGGAACAAGACAAGGTTGTCCACTCTCACTGCTATTATTCAACATAGTTTGGGAAGTCCTAGCCACAGCAATCAGAGAAGAAAAAGAAACAAAAGGAACAGAAATTGGAAAAGAAGAAGTAAAACTGTCACTGTTTGCAGATGACATGATACTATACATAGAGAATCCTGAAAATGCCACCAGAAAACTACTAGAGCTAATCAATGAATTTGGTAAAGATGCAGGATACAAAATTAATGCACAGAAATCTCTTGCATTCCTATACACTAATGATGAAAAATCTGAAAGAGAAATTAAGGAAACTCTCCCATTTACCATTGTAACCAAAAGAATAAAATACCTGGGAATAAACCTACCTAGGGAGACAAAAGACCTGTATGCAGACAACTGTAAGACACTGATGAAAGAAATTAAAGATGATACCAACAGATGGAGAGATATACCATGTTCTTGGATTGGAAGAATCAATATTGTGAAAATGACTATACTACCCAAAGCAATCTACAAATTCAATGCAATCCCTACCCAACTACCAATGGCATTTTTCACAGAACTAGAACAAAAAATCTTAAAATTTGTATGGAGACACAAAAGACGCTGAAAAGCCAAAGCAGTCTTGAGGGGAAAAAATGGAGCTGGAGGAATCAGATTCCCTGACTTCAGATTATACTACAAATCTACAGTAACCAAGACAGTATGGTACTGGCACAAAAACAGAAATATAGATCAATGGAACAAGATAGAAAGCCCAGAGATAAACCCACGCATGTATGGTCAACTAATCTGTGACAAAGGAGGCAAGGATATACAATAGAGAAAAGACAGTCTCTTCAATAAGTGGCACTGGGAAAACTGGACTACATGGAAAAGAATGAAATTAGAACACTCCCTAACACCATACACAAAAATAAACTCAAAATGGATTAAAGACCTAAATGTAAGACCAGACACTATACAACTCTTAGAGGAAAACATAGGAAGAACACTCTGACATAAATCACAGGAAGATAATTTTTGATCCACCTCCTAGAGTAATGGAAATACAAACAAAAATAAACAAATGGGACCTAATGAAACTTAAAAGCTTTTTCACAGCAAAGGAAACCATAAACAAGACAAAAAGACAACCCTCAGAATGGGAGAAAATATTTGCAAACAAATCAACAGACAAAGGATTAATCTCCAAAATATATAAACAGCTCAAGCAGCTCAATATTAAAAAAACAAACAACCCAATCCAAAAATGGGCAGAAGACCTAAATAGACATTTCTCAAAGGAGATATACAGATTGCCAACAAACACATGAAAGGATGCTCAACATCACTGATCATTAGGGAAATGTAAATCAAAACTACAATGAGGTATCACCTCATACCGGTCAGAATGGCCATCATCAGAAAATCTACAAACAACAAATGCTGGAGAGGATGTGGAGAAAAGAGAACCCTCTTGCACTGTTGGTGGGAATGTAAATTGATAGAGCCACTATGGAGAACAGTATGGAGGTTCCTTAAAAAACTAAAAATAGAACTACCATATGACCCAGCAATCCCACTACTGGGCATATACCCAGAGAAAACCATAATTCAAAAAGACACATGCACCCCAATGTTCATTGCAGCTCTATTTACAATAGTCAGGTCATGGAAGCAACCTAAATGCCTATCAACAGAGGAATCGATAAAGAAGTCATGGTACATATATACAATGGAATATTACTCAGCCATAAAAAGGAATGAAATTGGGTCATTTGTAGAGATGTGGATGGATCTAGATACTGTCATACAGAGTGAAGTAAGTCAGAAAGAGAAAAACAAATATCATATATTAATGCATATATGTGGAACCTAGAAAAATGGTCCAGATGAACTGGTTTGCAGGGCAGAAATAGAGACACAGATGTAGAGAACAAACATATGGACACCAAGGGGGGAAAGCGGCGGGGAGGTGGTGGTGGTGGTGGGATGAATTGGGAGATTGGGATTGACATGTATAAACTGATGTGTATAAACTGGATGACTAATAAGAACCTGCTGTATAAAAAAAGAAATAAAATAAAATTCAAAAATTAAAAAAAAAAAAAGAAGACAGCAGCCAAACTGTACCTTAAAAAAACGTCATTCAGGATTGGTTGGTCCTCTGCTCAAAACTTTAAGTTGGGCTTCTCATTCACTTAGAAAAAACTGCAGTCCCTACAATGGCCTACAAGCCCGCCATGATTCTGCCTCTGTTCCTGCCTGATGTCATCTTCCACCACCCTCCTTCTGCCTCATGCACTGCAGCCCCTGTGGCCTCCCCACAGTCCCTCCCACCCACTAGGCACACTCCTGCCCCACAGAGACACATGTGTTATTCCCTCTGCACGACTGTTCTCCCAAAAGTCTTGCTCCCTCACCTCCTTCAGGCCTTCTCTCACATGTCACTCTCTCAATCAAAACTTTCCAGATACCCTATTCTAAATGTCCAGTGACAGAGGAATGGATAAAGAAGATGTGGTACATATATACAATGGAATATTACTCAGCCATTAAAAAGAATGAAATAAGGCCATTTGCAGCAACATGGATGGACCTAGAGATTGTCAGACTGAGTGAAGTAAGTCAGACAGAGAAACAGAAATATCGTATGATATCGCTTATATGTGGAATCTAAAAAGAAACGATACAAATGAACTTATTTACAAAACAGAAACAGACTCACAGACTTAGAGAACGAACTTATGGTTACCCAGGGGAATGAATGCAGGGAAGGGATAGTTAAGGAGGTTGGGATTGACATGTACACACTGCTATATTTAAAATGGATAACCAACAAGGACCTCCTGTATAGCCCAGGGTACTCTGCTTAATGTTATGTGGCAGCCTGGATGGGAGGGAAGTTTAGGGGAGAATGGATACATGTATATGTATGACTGAGTCGCTTTGCTGTGCACCTGAAACTATCACAACATGGTTAATCGGTTATACTCCAACTAAAAAAATTTTTTTCCTAAAGAAAAAACACCGACCAAGTGTGAGGTGTGAGTGGAAAGAAAACCACAGGACAGTCTCAACTATGGCGGACGTTCTGCCTGAGGCATGCCAAGCTTTTGTAATAAATGGGTGCCGTATATCCTCAGTTTGCTGTCAGCATCAAGAGTCACACAGTTCTATGTGGCTCCTCGTTCTGTCCTCCATGGCCCCCTAGGGAGGGGTGTCAGGTCTATGCCCTTCGTAGGACCCTCAGCTTTTGCAACTCACTTCCTCCTCATGCAAGTTTGGGTATCTGAGGGTTGTTGTAGACCAGGGTCTCTCCATCTGGGAATTACTGACATTTGGGGCTGCATAATTCTTTGTTGGGGGGGGGGTGCATTCCGTGCATTCTAGGATATTTAGCAGCATTCCTGGCCTCTACCCACTAGATGCCAGCAGCATTCTCCCTGCTGTGACAATCAAAAATGTCTTCCAAATGTCCCCTGGGAGGCAAAATTGCCGCTATTTGAGAACCATTGTCTTTGAAGGTTAATAGTCTTTCCCATGAGGTTTGTGGGGTTTTTTGCAATAAAATTCCTTCAAAAATATGTAAACTGTTGACCTATTTGTTACCACTCATGTTAAGACACCAGTAACCATGCAAGCAACCCAAAAGTTTATTTCTAGACATAAATTTCAAGCTTGATTTCTTGGCTACCCTGGAGCCATTATGGTTGAGTGGGAAGGCAAAACCGGAATCCTAATGAATGACAGTGGATCAAAGACGCCTTCAATCTCATGTCCTGCAGTTTGTATTCTACAGAACAGCTGGCTTTTCCATTCCTTCATGACATTCAATTTCTGGATTCTATTTCCTTTCATTTCTGCTTTCAAACCAGCCAATTCTTATCTAAACTCATCTCATTCTTGTAATACCTCAGCCAATAGCAGCCAACATAGATGTTCACTCTGACTCTTCCCAAACACTTCCTGAGAGTTTTAGCCTCAGTTGGCATATAGTGCCCTTCCAAGTGGTCATAAATAAAAGTTTAGCATAAATGCTCCCACTGTATAACTGGTCTTCATAGGGTTCTACCTAACCACTAAGCCACGTATTTTAGGTTTTGCATTTCTGCAGTAGCCCACTTCATGGTACCAATCTCTGCATTAGCTGGGGTAGGTTAAATGCTCTGATGAACAGTTCCCAAATCCCAGTGGATCAGCACAATATACATTTGTTCCCTGCTCTTATTATAATCCACCTTGAGTCAGTGTGTGTGGGATATATATTCTACTCTTTCACTTAGGTACCCAGGATTCTTCATCTGGGTGCTATCTTCTCCCCCAGGTCTTCAGAGTCTTCTAGTCTTTTCCATTCAGTTGGTGGACAGAGAGGGTTGCACACAAAAGACGTTTGTGCACCAATCCCAGAAATGTGCACGTCACTTCTGTCCCTGTTCTATTAGTCACAACTCTATCATATTGTCCTTCTAACTACAAGGATCCTGGAAATGTAATAGCTATGTGCCAAAGAGGAGGTGAAGATGAATATTGGCAAGCAGTAGCAGGTTCTGACACTAAGTCCAAAATAAAATGGAAATTCAGGGGCCTCCAAGACAAATCTGATCTGTAACATAGAAAACGAACACAAGGGTACATTAAAAAGATTTTAATGGATCGTAACTCAACAAATTATTTCATTGGGAGGCTGAAAATCTTACTAATGTGTTAGAAAGTATGTATTTCTTTTCTCAACAAGAAAAAATAATGTAACAGTAACATAGGAACAAAATAATCTAGGGAAAATATAGCATAATAATAAAACAAGGAATTTCAGGAGGGAGAAAAACTGTACAAAATGGTCATGTTCTAAAAAACAAAGCAAATTGTAATCTCCCTGATTTTGAGGAGTTGATGGGGTGAACAAAAAAGAAAAAGTCTTGACTTTGATATATGAAACATGTCCTTTGTGTGTCCAAATTTAGAGATACAGGAATACACTTTCTTTCTCAACCAAGTCCTAAATCTCACTACTCAACAGCGAATAATACTTTTACATTAATGTATGGTAAACAAAATTATTTGCTTTAAAATGTTTAGACACTATAGAAAAAGTACAGAAGATTGAATCAGAGTTCTAAAATAGAATCTAATGGTTTTTATATTTTACAATGTAAAAGATTATTCCACATATGAAGACAGAAAAGTGCCTGAACTAAGGTCCAGAAGGGTTCAGAACGATGCCTATCCTGGTATTTGGGCATAGGAGAAGTTACTACAGTTAAAGCTGAAAAGGAAAAACAGAACCAATGGTACTCACTCTAAACACTGTCACTCCCAACTGTTCTTACACTACTATGAATGTTATTATGTCTAGTAAAGTTTCCCAACGACGTTTCCCTTCGGCGTTTTGTTTATTGATAATTATCTGCTATTACTTGAATTTAGAAAATCCAGGACTATTGTGAGAAGTAGGCAATTTGCCCACCAATTACAGCTTTGTGTGAAAATGGGGCTAGTGACCGGGAGATAGTAATAGCATTGGATTAGAACTACCTTTGTAAAAGCCTCACTCTGTAGGGCTCCTTCTATCGTTCAGATAATGTAGCCTTGTTATTCGGGGTCTCAGGCTTATCAAAAGAGACGGAATTAATCATACTGGGTTGTGTGATATGCTTTGGAGAATGGACATGACTGCATAAAATAAAAAAGGCAGAATAATTTTCTGTGGGCTTTTGAATCCTAAGGTTACCCTCCTGTTCCCCCTATCGTTCCTCTCCAGCTTAAAGCACGGCACAATCATCAGATTTTAAAGTGATGGGGGAGGGGGAGGGAGGCAGTCTGCACCTGGAAACCATTTTCTTGATTTGTGCTGGCTGGAGTCCTGGAGATATAACAGCAAGAATGCCTCTTTGGGATTTCTTTGAAATCCGGGCAGGATGATTTGTCCGAAGGGAGGGATTGGGGGATGAAGGGCGGGGAAAAATTCATTCCTGGTTGCCACATTGTTGTTCTGCAATGGATGCACTTGGCCTGACTTGGGTTTGAGTTAAAAGGAAGAAACCAGCCAGGCAGCCTCAAGTGTGCAGGAATTTGCGGTCCTGAACTTGCCAATTTTTCAAACATAACTGGGTATTGTATCCGCTCTAGGGGATTGCCAGTATCAAGGCTCGTACAGTTGTCTTGAAGATCTTTCCAATAGCTGTGCAAATTACAATGTGTTTTCATCTGCTTTAGCACATTCAGAGGATGTCAAATAATTAAGTCTTTGCTTACATTACCTGGAAATGCACAGTAATAAATTTGCTTGTGAAGTTCCCTTTGTGGTGTCATCAACACTCACACATTTGAAAAAAAAATTGTTCTTCTGTTTGTACAGACTAGTGAGCTCCAAAACATGAAACGTACTTTGCCCAAGAAGGAGGACAAAAAAATCCAACAGGACATTTCTCATACAATTGTACACAATATTCAGTATTGAGGAATTTGCACTGCTATGTTCCTATCCTCATGCAGCGCAAAGATGTACAGCTAACTTCTGAAGGCACTGACTATCATAAGAATAATAACGTTTTTGGAGTGCCTACTATGTGCTAGAAACTTTATACACATTTCTAATCCTCACAATAAAACTGCTCAGGACAGGTACTAACATCTGTAATTTAACAAGGAGAAGACACACTAGGAGAAGCCAGCTGACTTCTTTAAGGCTATGCAGCTGGTAAATGGCTACTCTCAGATTTGTACTACGGGCATGGAGACGTCAGCGCTCACACTCTTTAGAGAAGGGCTTTTTATTATACATCATTTTACAAATCTCTTCACTAGAGCAAGTTGTGGACCTAAATATCATTTTTACTGTTCTCATAAAAAGAGGCCACATGACCTGATATTTAGGTCCAGAAGACCTGGGTTTGAATTTTGACTCCATCACTATGACTTGGTAACGTTAGGCAAGGCCCTGAATGGACCATGACATCACATTTCTCCCATCTGCAAAATGGGTATAATTAAACTTGTCTGTATGACAAGGTCACTGTTCCAATTAAAATACAGTAAGAAAAATTTAATTACTTTACAAATGTGAATTAGTACTTCTATAAACTTAGAAAAATTATGCCCAAAGAAACATAAATAATAAATATAAGTCAAGTCTTTTTGATCATCGCCTCCCAGATTCTCCATGTGTAGTCCTCTAAATACTTTATCTACTTTTATTCCATTTTCTCTTAAATTTTCATAGATATCTGCTAATTAGCAAAAACCCAAACTCCTTCTTGTGCTGATACAATCACTAGCAGTTCTATTCATTAATTCCTTCTTTCTTTTTTTTTCTTTTCTCTTGCTTTCTTTCATTCACCCTCTCATTTTTTTCTTTATTTAGAATATGTATTGAGCACCCACTATGTGCTAATCCTAGTGCCACTCACTGGGAATATAGGTCCAAAAGACTCAGTTTCTGCCCTCAAGAAGTTCCCCTTCTGGTGGGGAAGAGAAGAAAACAATGGTTTATATCCAGGATCACGTAGCTGTGATGGGGTCTGAACAGTGAGCTGTCTCAGTACTAAACACTGACTGGCTGGCTCTGAAGAGCCAGTATCTCAAATGAGATTTGATGGATGAGTGGAAGTAAATCAGGCAAAGAAGGTGAAGGAGGCAGAGGGCATCGCAGAATGAAAGAGCAGTGTGTGCACAGGTGCAGCACCACTAAAAAGCAGGACGCTCTCCATTGCTTGCGGTCATTCAGGCCAGTACAAGCACAGGGCACAAAGGCAAATGACAGGAAGTCTGAAGAGGTAAGCTCACACTCCAGGGGACCCAAAGTATCACACAAGAATTCAGATGTTCGTAAAAGTCCACAGATGATACCTCTGTGCTCAAAACAGAATACGCCCTGAAGAGGATAGGTGAGTGAGGGTAAGTTAGGAGAGTACACAAATGGTTGGGTTTTCTGAGAATTCTAATCAGGGAGCCATTCTAATCTGGCGACTTAAATTGTAGCTCATCCGTTGACCATGCCATCAGCTGCAGAGCAGTGAAACGTCAGCACACTTACAAAACAAGACCTGCAGAGTTTTCCAAAAAGGAAATGAACAGTAGAAAGTATTGGACATAGTGGGTTTCATACCTGTTGATTTAAAGTGTGAGAGTTAAATTTTTCTTACTGAATGGACAATACTGTAGATTAGGCTAGGTTACAGGAAGGAGCTTTTCTAGAAGTTTATGCAATTTTTATGAGATAAGCTCTTCTGAGTTGAACGATGTTACCGTGGCTTACCTACATTACAAAATAAGTACTAAAGAAGGTGGGCAAGGGAGAGTAGTGACAAGAAACTGCCTTTCTCTAAACTCTTAGGTTCTATTGTACCTGCTTAGGTGAAACATGATTTTTCAAAGCTTGGGTACATAGAACTTCCTGCAGAAAGTACATGAAGGCTTGCTTTACCCAGAGTGAATGTTCATTGAAAAAAATCTGTCCTGTAAATGTCCTGCAATTAAAAGGACTCATTCTGGCCAGTAAAAACCCCTACGGTCCTCCTCACTCTCATCCCCCATGTGTGGGGCAGGTGCTAAGCATCCCGCAGAAGGCCAGGTGCACTGTCAGTGGCTGAGTCACAGGGTAACAGGAGCCTGAGTGCCCACACAGCCATGTGGAAGGCCACTGTCAACCTGGAATATTTTCACCGGATTCTGAGTGAGCAAGTGTGGAGCTGTAACTCTGACTTCAGAGGAGGAGACAGTGGCCTGCAGTGCAGTACTGATATCTCTGGCAGCTTGCTGAGGATTATTCTGGGAAAGAGGGAAAAAACTAGGAACCAACGGCTCCTAGAACTACCTGCTGCCACCAGGGTCTCATCGAGTGATCTTCTTCTCTTCTTATGGAGCTTGAATCCTTGTGATATAGAGCCAGGTATCACTTGGCCACCTTCAACTGCATCAAAATCCTGCTGCCATCGATTGCCAGCCACGTGGCTGACAGGGTCTTGGTGCTCCAGCTGGGTGTCAGGCCTGAGCCTCTGAGGTGGGAGAGCTGAGTTCAGGACACTGGACCGCCAGAGACCTCCTGGTCCCCCGTAATATCAGTTGGTGAGAGCTCTCCCAGAAATCTCTGTCTCAACACTAAGACACAGCTATACCCACCGGCCAGCAAGCTTCGGTGCTGGACACCCCAGCACTTGCTAGTTGTTAGTGCCAAACAACTAGCAAGACAGGAACACAATGCCACCCATTAGCAGAGAGGCTGCCTAAAATCATACTAAGGTTACAGACACCCCAAAACACACTGCCGGACACGGCCCTGCCCAGCAGAAAGACAAGATCATGTGCCACAACGCTGACTGCAGCTCTATTTTACAATAGCCAGGACATGGAAGCAACCTAAGTGTTCATCGACAGATGAATGGATAAAGAAGATGTGGCACATATGTACAATGGAATATTACTCAGCCATAAAAAGGAATGAAATTGAGTTATTTGTAGTGAGGTGGATGGACGTAGAGTCTGTCATACAGAGTGAAGTAAGTCAGAAAGAAAAAAACAAATACCGTATGCTTACACATATATATGGAATCTAAAGAAAAAAAAAAGGTTCTGATGAACCTAGGGGCAGGACAGGAATAAAGATGCAGACATAGAAAATGGACTTGAGGACATGGGGAGGGGGTAGGGTAAGCTGGGACGAAGTGAGAGAGTAGCATGGACATATATACACTACCAAATGTAAAATAGATAGTAGTGGGAAGCAGCTGCATTGCACAGGGAGATCATCTCTGTGCTTTGGACCACCTAGAGGGGTGGAATAGGGAGGGTGGGAGGGAGACACAAGAAGGAGGGGATATGGGGATATATGTGCACGTAAAGCTGATTCACTTTGTTATACAGCAGAAACTAACACAACATTGTAAAGCAATTATACTCCAATAAAGATGTTAAAAAAAAAAAAAAGACTCATTCTTTTGAAACATTCCCTGTGGAGCAAGGTTCCCAGCCTAAGCCTAAGCTTGCTCACTTAGAATTCAGATGTACCTGTAAGTCTATCGGCTTCCCTTCCACTAGACTTTTTGTGCAGGGCAGTGGGTAGTCTTTGAGAAAGAATGAATCCAAAGGAGTCATATAAGTCCTGTTGAATATCAGTCACAGTTTGCAAGGGTGAAGAGCAAAGTAGAAGGTTACTTCTCATTCAGATGGTCTTTTGATCCAGACCCTATGGATTCCTGACAGAAACTGGGTTTGAGGAGAGGATACAGTCACTAAAAGTAAAATCTGAAAGAACTATTTTCAAAAGCATCATCTTGAGGCTTTGGAAATACAAGGTGTCATTGATTTGGTACTTGATAGCAAGTAAGCTGACATTTAGAGGGTCTACCATGTGTCATGTACTGTTCCAAGTATATTTAAACTACTAAGTCTTCTCAGCAACCTTATGAGATAGGTATTGTTTTATTTACAACATTTAACGTAAATTGCAACATAGAGAAGTTAAGAAACTTTGTCCAAGGTAACACAGCCAGTAGGTAGAAAAGCTGCGATTTGAACCCACTCAGCCTCCAAAGTCCATGCTATTAAAATGGTACAACTTAAAGGTAGTAGGAAAAAGGGTCCTTTGATGTGACACCCTTCAGGGTCCCAAGGCATTGTCATCATTAACAGCATTTGCAGTTTTGCACCTCATGTGGGCTTTGACACAATGAGGGGGTTTGTACTGAAGGACCTGAAGGAGCATGACTTCGACAGCCATCAACTTGGGCCAATGGGGGCAACACTGGAGGGGGAGGGAGAGCTGGGGGAGCTGGGGGAGTCCCAGGGTTCATTATCAACAAAAATGGGAGCTGAAGAAGAAGAGAAGGAAAATCAAGCCAGTCACGTAGCAATTAGTTAGAGCCCACAAGAGACCCCCACCACCACCCGTTGAGATATGGGAGAGAGAGCAAGCAGAGTGGGCCGTCTCCTTAAGGAGGAGGGACAAGATTCAGGGGATTATTGTTCACAAAAGTGGGATGACCCAGTTTCGAGTGTGGCCTGAGGACACATTTGTAATTATTAGCTGTAATTAATGGTAGTGTTTGAAAAGTCTCACACGATCTCATGTAGCTCAACTGTACAACAATGGAAAGCAGTGCAGTGAAGTTGTGAGACCATCCAACATCGTCTTGCCAGTGAAACTAGCAAAGGATTGGATTTTAAGAAATTTAATTCAACCACTATCCAACTTGGTCAGAAGCTCTCGCGGTTCCCAGGCGTCTATATATCCCAGTTTCTTTATTGATAAATGGTAATACAGCAGTTATCCTCTAACTTATAAAGATTAATGTTAAGACGGGACTCTCAGGAATAACAGAACAATAACATTCCATATAATGACTTAGAACTATATCTGAAATTTTATTTTTAACCGTGGATGTAGTATATCTTCCCTTCAGCATTATTTTGCAATTCTACAGTGGCTAAGAAGGCCATATGCCAAACCAACATTTCCATCGTAAGTGGTGATTTAAATGTTATATACAAATGAGGAAGATGATTCCAATTCAGCTAAATGGAATGTAAACCAAGCTTTGCAAACCATCCCAGAAATAATAGTAGAACTTAAAGATAAAACTCTAAATTTCCCAAAATAAAAATAATCTAAACCCATGCTAAGCAATATCTTTCATAAAGCAAAATAGCACAGAAAACAAAAAGATGACACATGGTATCTGTGAAATCATAAATTTACAAAGCCAGTTTCCTAGGAGAGAATCAACAACTGGAAAAGGCTCTAAGAACTCTCTTCATTCAGGATTCAAAGAAAGACAGCTATCCTATAAAGTCCTACTTGTTCACATTTCTGGGTATCAGAGACTTTATGTCTTGCATCAGTCTGGTATTCTAACACCACACTCTTTTTTTTTTTTAATTGAAGTATAGTTGACTTACAATGTTATCTTAATTTTTGCCCTACAGCAAAGTGATTCAGTTACACATATGTATACATTCTTTTTCATTATGGTTTATCACAGGATATTGAATATAGTTCCCTGTGCTATACAGTAGGACATTGTTGTTTATCCATTCTATATACAATAGTTTGCATCTGCTAATCCCAAACTCTCACTCCATCTCTCCCCCACCACCCCTCCCCCTTGGCAACCACAAGTCTGTTCTCTATGTCTGTGAGTCTGGTTCTCTAACTCCACACTCTTACTGACAGTTTTCCACATGTTTAAGAACGTCCCAGTTTGATGTTGCTAACTTCCTGTATGCAGTGACTATATTGTTGTAATCATAATCAAACCTCTTTTTTCCTTAATCCCCCATCATGAAACTTATGTCTGTCTTGTGTTATGACTTGCTATGCAGAGATGGAAAGTGTATCTCCATGAGTCAACAGTAGCATCATAAATACTCTATTATGGGACACTAATGAAAGGGACAGCCAATTCCCCATCGCACAGGCTTAGCAGAGGGTGCATAGAAGAGGAATAAATCAGTGACTAACAGCTGATTTGCAGTACTTAACATATAAAATATGGTCTGTGTCAGACATATAGTTGCAGATTCTCCTAATCCAGTGGTAAACTGATACACGTAACAAAATAATAACCAGTATATTAACCTCAGACTGTGCCCACCTGCCTTTGTGTTCCCTGACCCCTCTATGTGCAAAGACAATTCCTGAAAAGACATCAAAAGACATCTGTTGGCTGAGTAATGTCCCTCACCATCTGGCCCCTGGTATACTGTCAGTGAACTTTTAACAGGTGCCTGGTGGAGATGGCTGCAAAATAGTCAAAATAATGTTGACCATGGCCATTTCTCCCAAACACCCATTTGTCCTTCTAACAATGGACTCCCCACTCAGGAAACCATGCTCAGTTAGATAATGCTGAGTCCTGTGGATCAACAGATACATGGTTTGAGCTATGGTGGTTCCCTCTGGACCCCTTATTGAATATTTATTCCATATTCAGCCCCCATGTCATACACGTCACAGCCAAAACAGTCTTTCACGGCCTGGCATTTCACGGAAAGACAGTCTCTTTGGAAACCTAAAGAAAAGGCTCAGGGGGGAATTTTAGCCCCGGGCTGCTTTAAAAAATAAATACTTCAACAAAGCCATTTGCATAATGAAACTGTATCATCCATAAGAGATTTAGGAAATCATATCAAATGAAGCTAAACTACAGTTTAAGGATATGTTTTAGAGGGTAGATAAGTAAATCTTGTAATCCACAGAGCTTTATATTCTGTTTTGTTTCTTTCTGGGAGGGATCTCTTCACTAATTTTTAGAATGGAAAATGCTCATTGGAAAACAACAGCCTCTTGCTCTTGTGTATGTACCAATTTTCATGATTTATCTGAGGCAGCTTTTAAAATTCCTGGTGCTTTTTACATTCTTTAACCTTGTAGTTCATATACTTGGTAACTAGGTCAATAGATGATTAGAGTCTCAGGGATGCCCATTAGTACAAAATGCAGGAGGCATCCAGGAATCACCCTGAACTTTTTCCCCTAAAACTGAGTTTTTCTTACTTGAAGCATAGATTCATGTTGTCACATACTCAACGATGCCCTGCCAGAAAAAGGCAGCTCTGTGCTCAGAAACTCTACTATGCACTTGCTTGCACTTATGCTAGGTTCCAGAATCTTTGACATATTGTTCCGTTTGTTCCTTTTTGGAGACGAGCAAATGGAATGTTTTCATAGAATTCAAAAAATGCAGTCAGAAATTTGCATTCTGAGTTTTCCGCAAATCATAATGTCCTCTGGGCTCTCTGGATCTTATTCTTAGTTTTTTTTAACATGGTCCCTTGATAAACAAGAAATTTCTTTTGGGGTTGGAAAACCCAGATTAAAATCAAAGAATAATAGAGCTTTAACTCTTAATGAATAACATAATGAAGGCTCTTATGTCCAATAAACATTTTAATTAATTGCTTTTATTCTTATTTCCTAAGAAGCTCTGGTATTTCCAGATTCCTAAGTGGTTTTGGACCATGTTCTCCCAACAGCATAACTGTCAACATCAGACATTTATTGAGTACTGTTGCATGCTAGGCACCCTAATTACTTGAGTTCTGAAACTAATCAAGGATCATTTTATGGAATTGAATAACCAGAGCTAATTTGTATGTACATCTCCTCTCCCTTCTCCCAAGATGAACTACCTGATTTTGGCTGCTGGAAGGGCTTAGAGAGTCTTTAATTCTGGCTTTCTGGCTACGGAGATGATGAAGGGAAACTGACTGAAACAAACAAACAAACAAAAAACATAGATGCCATATTATTAACTTCATTTTAATCTATAGCCAGCAATTTTAGTGGGCCATGCCTGGAAAGCATTTGGGGCTAGTGTCAAATATGAAGAACAGAGGAAGGAAATACAACTTTTCCTGATCTTTTCAGTAGTCTTAGGTCTGTAATTCTTTCAAAGATATTCCTAACATTACTCTGAGCCCCCTATACACATACTATAGGTGGGCTTTAGATCTGGAACTATTATCATGGTTGTACAGTCAGGACAGGCTAGGTTATGCTGTTATAAAAAAGTAAATCAAGAATCTCAGTTACTTTGTACAATAAAGGTTTTATTTCTTGCCTAGGGGAATTCTAATGCAGGTCAGGTGGCTGGCTTCCCAAGGAAGCTGTTCTCCAGACAGTGATTCAGTGGTCCAGGCTATTCTGATCTGTGAAACTGCCATATCAACATGCAGTTGAAAACACAGTTATCAATTAATAACTGCCATTTATTTATTTAAAAAAACAGAGGTTGAGGCAATTCATTTTGCAAAAAGAGGGGAAAATGTCAGAGTGATAAAGAGAAAACAGGGCTTCTACCACAGATTTTGAAAAGTTTAGTAAGTAATGATATTGAGTTGACATAGTGTTTTTATCTTTTAAATACTTTTAATAACTCATTTGATAGGGAACAGAGCAATGCAGTAGAAAGGAAGGTAGGTTTTGAATCCCAGCTCACCTCAGTAGGAAAAGAGACACGTGGAGAACTTCCCACCGGTTCTTAAATGCTCTGGGCCGGAAGTGACAATGCTCTTAACAACACTTTGCTCAGACATAGCCACATGGCCTAACTGCAAAGGTCTGTGAAACTGCAAAGGTCTGTGAAGCACATGGCTATGTGGTGAACAGTGAACATCTCTGCCCCAGTGATCAAAAGCACAGGCTACTGGTATGTAATAATGGTAGCCATTATCATTAATCTCACTTTAGAGATGATAAACCTTGAAGCACAGAAAGGTAAGTAACTTTTCCAAAGTTGCAAAGTGGTTAAATCAGGGCTTAAACCCAGGTGATCAGGCTCTACAGCCCACAGCCCTAACCATAAGAGTGTGTCATTTGCACAGGGTCACTATTAATTATCTATGGCTTTTAGCAAATCATTTGATTTTTCTTCGTTCTCCCGTTTGCAACTAGGGGTAAGGATATCTATCCACTGGACCATATTGATCACAAATAAAGATATGTCTTTTGCGGATAGAATTTTTACCATTCTTGAATTACCACTGGATGCCAGGGATGATGTGTTTTTTATCTGCTATAGTCTCCCTATACCCCAATAATGACGAGAATCATGATGATGATGATGATGATGGTGGTGGTGGTGGTGACAATGAGGACAATCGGTATCCGACAGGTACGAAGACTTAATATCATGCTCTATACTAAGCACCTAACAAACACTATTCCATTGAATCCTCATGATAATACTATGCTCAATATTATACTCCACTTGACAGAAGGAGAAAATGACGTTCAGAAGGCTTTAAATAATTTGACCCAGGCTCAGTAGGTGACAGAACTGGAATTCAAAGACCTGCCCTCATTTCTACTACACTGCTCTGTCCTCTATCAAATGAGTTGCAATAAAAGACGTATTTAAAAAATAAAACACTACATCAACTCAAATTGTCATTACTCATTAAAATGTTTTAAATCTGTGATAGAAGTCCTGTTTTTTCTTTATCACTCTAACATTTTCCCCTCTTATTGCAAAATGTATTGCCTCAAACTCTGGTCTTTTTGATAAATAAATGACAGAAGTAGAAGTTTCTTGAAGATTGTGACTAGATCGTCAGCTTAATGTATATGTCACATAGTGGTAGGAGTTTAATAAATATAATCAGAATTATATATAATATGCCATAACACACAGTTCCACGTGTCAGTCTCTGTTTCTCCCTTTTCCAAGTTTGTTTTGCTCATCATTATTTCATTCCATACAAAGTCTAATTAGTATCCACATCTCTAGTACTGGTCTGGTCTTTTCCAAACCTCATATTGCTTTCTATTAAAAACATCCTCTTTGGGGCTTCCCTGGTGGCGCAGTGGTTGAGAATCTGCCTGCCAATGCAGGGGACACGGGTTCGAGCCCTGGTCTGGGAGGATCCCACATGCCGCGGAGCAACTGGGCCCATGAGCCGCAACTACTGAGCCTGCGCGTCTGGAGCCTGTGCTCCGCAACAAGAGAGGCCGCGATAATGAGAGGCCCGCGCACCGCGATGAACAGTGGCCCCCACTTGCCGCAACTAGAGAAAGCCATCGCACAGAAACGAAGACCCAACACAGCCAAAAATAAATAAATAAATTTATAAAAAAAACAAAAACAAAAACAAAATCCTCTTTAAGCGATATCTTTTGTTTTGTCAATTTCTATTTCCCTGTATCTAGAAAAATAATAGTGTTCCTTAATAGGTGATGATCCCACTTGCCACCAAGTTATGGCTGGTTTTATCGTTCAGATTAGCAGAAGCAGGAAGAGTAACAGAAAGTGTATTTTAAGGACCATGCCTGTGCTTAACAACAATGTCTGTGAGGGCTGGCTTTTATTTTATTTTATTTTGAGACATTAAATAGACTATGGGCTAGAGGAATTCTTCCTTTACTGTGAGATCTCTGGTCTTAACTTCTGAGATGAAACTGGTTTTTTATTAAAACAAATCCCACAACCCAGGACTCACTTAATCCCTGAAGGTCAGGGACTGTGTCTCATCCTTGTCAATCCCTGCCCCATCACAGGAGCCTGTGAGCCCAAAAGATGTCTGCTAAATATTTGTTGAATCCTCCAAGTTCAAAAATAAAAGAGTTCTCAGCAGTTCTATACACTAATGCAAACATTCACTCTCTCTCTCTCCCTGAGGTAGCTTCCTCTTCAGAGTTTTCTCACGTCAGTTTTTTCTACCACTAGCATGTCAGGCCCCAGGGACATAACCCCATCCAAGTATGAACGCAAACATTTTAACTATTTTGTTCAAATTCTTTGAATTTCGAAGTTTTGGTCCCAAGTCCTCTCCACTTTGCTCCTGGATCTATGTGATAAAAAGTAAGAAACTTCCTTTTCCTCCTATTGTGGGGAATTATGTTGTATCTGCTCCCTCTTCTCCGTGGTGAGTAGATTTCTCATCCCCTTCCTCCAGCCCCAGGTTTGCCCTGCCTTTGGGAATGGAAAATACTGCTTTCCAAACACATCTCTGCATCTTCACACCTTAAGCTTAGACGTGTCTTTTTCGAGTCTTTGTTTCTGCTTTGTTTCTCACAAATACGATAAACTGTGTAGAAAATTGACCTGTGTGGGGAAAGTTCAGTGGACATTACTAGAGCAAAGAGAATGAGGAAAGGCAGGGTGAAAAATATTATTCTTGAAAATTCCAGATTCTGAAATGACCAGAAACACACCCTGGTGAAAGTAAGGGCGTGCTTTCGTTCCAACATTCATCTAATTCCACCCTGGCTGCAAACTAATCTAGGTGAGTCAGTTGCTTGCTTTTAACTCTGTCTCCCCTCAGTTTACACCTACAGAGGTTCCACGTCGTTGGAATCCTTCATAATAGGCCTCATATTCTTGGCATTTGGCATTTATTTATGGAAAAGGCCTTTGCATTACAGTGTGATAAAAACAGAGTTGCATGTTTACTAACTTCTCTAGGTTCAACTAACCACTATGAGAGTGTATTTTCCTTATGCTTATTACATGTTGAACTTTACTTGGCAACATACAAAATTAGAAGGGTCTATGATTCTGAGTTTATTACTTTTGGAAGAGAAATAATTCAATTTTTTTAATCTTTCTCTTTTTAATTAAATTACAATTTATCTAGTTTTTTTTTCCCCTTCACTCCTCCACGTCCTTTTTTTATGTTTCCTCACCGGTCACACTCCATGTCTGGTCTGTACTTGTGGGCAAGTAATAACTCTTGTTTACAATTCTTTCTGAAACTGTTCTCAGAGATGCTGAGCATGCATCCATTTTAATCATTCATTGATTCATTCATTCAACAAATATATGTTGACCATCAGCCATCTACCAGGCTCTACTGTAGACACTGGGAACCAAATAGCCCCTGCCTTTTGGAACTTAGTAAAGGGAGACAGACAATGAACACAAAAATACATATATACGTGTGAGTGTATACACACACACACACACACACACACACACATATATATATGAAAAATGTAGAGGGTAACACCAGTTTTAGAGGAAAATAATGTAGGATAAGTGAATCAGGAATGCCAAGGATGAAAAAATATATATTTTTTTATAGGATCATCAGGGAGAGTCAATTAGGAAATCAATAAACAGCTATAGTAGTAATCCTACCTAACTTTCTCTAATTCATATTGAAATTAGAAGACCTGAAGATAAGGGAGGTGAAAACCACTTTATTTTATTTTGTTTGCGAATGGAAAGCATGATGCTATTTACATTTCTAGTTATCCCTAGAAATTCATAATCAACATTTTAAAAAGATCCCATGTCTAAATGGGAGGGAAATCCAAAAGGGAGGGAATATATGTATGAGTATGGCTGATTCATTTTGCTGTGCAGTTGAAGCTAACACAACATTGTAAAGCAACTATACTCCAATAAAAATTAATTCTAAGAGTAAAAAAATGAAAAGATCCCATGATATACATCTTCTATCTGTCTGTCTGCCTGTCTATCCATCCATCCATTCATCCACCCACCCATCCATCCCTTCTTCCATCCACACATCTATCCTACCCAGTCACTGACAATATGGGCCAGGAGAGTCATGGCCAGGGCTGAACTCAGAGGTCCACAGGAGTAGAAGAAACATGTTGCCTGGATACTAGCAGAAGGCCATTAATTATTTAATTAATTATTTCTATTTTCTTGAGCCTACCACGTGCCAGGCACTACAGTATTCTAGAATCTGGAGATGTGAGATTGACAGGCTCCTGGCCCTCAAAGAGCTTATGTTCTAAACTTTCAAAAAAGGCAATACAGCTCCCTACAATGCAATCTCACCATTGGCCTGGGTAAATGCTCTAAGGCTGTGGGCACTTAGAATTAAAATCCATGTGACTGATTTTTTTAACTTTAATAATATGTTTTATTTAACCAACTATATCTAAAATATTATTATTTCAATGTATAATCAATATAAAAATTCTTTTTTCATACTAAGTCTTCAAAATCCCATATATGTTTTATACTTATAACACATTTCAAATTCAGATTAGCCCTAAGTCAAGGGTTCAACTGCCATCTGTGGCTATTGGCTGCCATACTGGACAGCACAGCTACAGAAAATGGCATATGACAATTTTTAAGGGGCTAGTCCCACTCATATATATACATGTACTAGCCTAACTCTTGTCCCAGCCCTCTCTCATCCATTGCTTAGGAATTCTCTCTTCTCACCTGGTGGTCAACTTCACCAACCATTCCCACTTTTCCATATGACACCTAACCTTTATATATAAAGTAATGTCTTCCCTGTCACAACCTTGACACTTTAACAATGAGATTCTTACCTATGTTTACTCAGACTACCTTATGTGTAGGCTATTACTGGCCTGATCTGGCCTCTAGAACTTTGCTATTGGTTGCTGAATCTCAGTATATCAGTTAACATGGTTTGGCCACAAGTGACAGAGTTCTCTAACAATGACTTAAAATATTTTGGCATTTATTTTTTTACTTGTCATGAAGTCTGGAACTAGGGAATCCCAAAGATGGCTTGGAAATCAAGGCCCGAGTATCTCTCCACCCTTCCCATGCCATCCACCTCTGCCATCTTCCTTAGGTTGGCTTTAAACTCTCATTTATTGCCTCAGAGTCTCAAATCAGTTATTTAAGCTCCAAAAAACATTCTAGTCACACAAGCTCATACATGAAAGTGAAAGAATGGAGAACAGGCCAATGGCTTGTTCCTATGAACCTCTGTCTTTTAATCATGGAGGGAAAATATTTCTGCGATGTTCCCAGAAGATTTGCCTTATATCTTATTAGCCAAAATTAAGTCATATACCCACCTCTAGCTAGAAGGATAATTGGAAACGTTCAGGGGCCAAAGGACTGGGGGAATTGACATTTTTGTTGGGCACCATTCAGCCACTTGAAGTGAAGAACAAGATCAGGGCAAGGGCCAAGCATGAGCCTGACTTAATCTGAAATCAGTAAAATGGATTATGAACTTTTCTGGGGTGGGGTGGGGTTGGAGAGATACTCTAGGCTGAGATGAAACCGTGTGTGTGTGTGTGTGTGTGTATTGGTGTGTGTGTGTATGAGTGTGCACACTTGTGGGTATTGGGGGACAGGGTAGATGCCCTTGGATGAGGAATAATGGGGAGGACCAGTGAGATCATCATGGGTGACAGGACCAATTTTGAGAACATCTGAATGCCAGGTAGAGGGATTTTTACTTTATTATGTGGATAATGCGGATCCATTGAAGGTTTGTGAGCAAAGATTTGACCATAAAAAAATTTTTTAAGTGACATTGTGCAGCCTATGTGTGGAGGTTAATCAATGTTGCCTCTGCTGGGGACTCTGCCTATGTGCAATGCTTTTCTGTTCACCCAAAATAAGAGAGCAAAATCCACATGATGTCAGCTATATAGTTCACAGAATCACCTCGGAGGAAAGTCCATAGTGTCTGGGAAGAGGATGAGGAATAGGAGTAATCTGACACTTCCAGACTGGAGAACTTTTAGTTCACTAAATTTAAAAGTTGACTAGTTATAAGAAGTACTTCCCATATAAAGATGAATAAGTAAAAGAGACTCATAGGGGTTATTTTTCAATTCCACAAATGATTATATCACAAAGGAGAATAAATGATTAATGAAAAAGTTGAAGGTCTGGAATTCAGGTAACAGAAAATATCTTAAATTAGTATTAAAGATAAAAATAGTAATAAAATTAAGATATCATTCCTTAAATTCAGCTTTTATTTTTAAGCAGAGTGGCTCTTCATTCTCAAGAATAACCACAAGAGAAATGTTATAAAGGCATAGTTAGTGCATACTTGTATGGTTTTGCCCTCTCTTTCTTCAGGTAGAAAAAAAATGAGCTTAATTAGTCTACAATCATTACCGTTTTTTCAGTCCTATTGCTCTATAACCTTATAGCAGATTCTCCCTGGATAGCTTAATATTCTCTACCATTTAAAATCAAATTTCCCACATTGCTTTTATTTAAAAAGGTCATGTAGCCATAGATATAATCACCTGATTTAAAAAACCTGCAGCTCCAGTGTTAAAAGTATACTGCTTTTATCTTCTAATGGGATGAGTTCAGACGGTCCCAAGCAATATTTTTAAACTGTCACATAATCCTTCACAGCTAATAAACCGTTCTACAAGATTATGGTTGATTATCCACAAGGTTGTGTAATTTATCCTATAGAGTGTTTTTTCTTCAGTATAATTGATGTCAACAAAATTCAGGAGTCATGATAAATTAACATCAATCTTTAAAATGGCAATTTATTATAGGATACAAACCAAAATTTAAAAAGATATATTTCCAGTTTGCCTTTAACTAAAGCAAAAAAAAAATTCTGCTATTTGTTTTAACTGCTTAGATTTTATTGCTTTTGATCAAAGGCCATCACCTGATGTTTTAAGTAAGGAGCTGAGTATAATTTGATATCTAGAAGAACCTGCAGAACAGTGATTTTTCTAAGCATGAATATATGTAACACATCAGAGATAATAACCTAATAGGAATGATCACAACATTGTACTGCGTGAGTTTAATGACATTAATTTAGCTCTGATTTTTAATCAGCAGATTAAAAAATGGTAGATGCTAAATACTGGGTTGGCCAAAAAGTTTGTTCGGGTTTTTCTGTACTGTCTTAAACGAACTTTGTGGCCAACCCAATATTAAATACATATCTGTTGTAAAGAGTGAGCAACATCTTTCCAGAATGTTATTTCCATTTACTAGGTGTTACCCCAACTGCTACTGGATCCAGAAATAGTGGGATAAAACTGGTATGCAAGATATGTGGCTTAAATATTTGTAAAATGCTTATCTGCTGGGCTAGGAGAGTCCGCTGTGAATTGCAGCTAAGGGGATGGTCTAGCAAAGCGCTGAAGAAGTGTTTGATCTTGGTAAGTTATGATTTCCAAGAAGACTGAGTCCTCTGATTACTTCAAAAGATTTCCAACAAACTAAGAATAACAAGTTTTAAAAAAGAAAATCTAACTTATGGTTGTAGGGGATTTGGGTTGACTTTCCAGTTGTAGAGATTAACATCTTTGTTACAAACAAAGCAACAAAAAAACCATTCAGTTTCAGGAGTCAAAGATGGCAGACCTGATGCAGCTGTTGTCATGCTGTCCCTCAGTGGCTCAGCCCTTCGCCGCTTCAGATATGCAGAGTAACTGAGATGCTTGGCAGAGCCAAAGCAGTCTCTTAATCTCTGTCCCTACTACCAAGACTGAGTAAATTAGCCTGAGGCTCACCTAGGATAACCGCATACCAGAGACTATCAAGAAACAGCAGAGGGCTTCCCTGGTGGCGCAGTGGTTGAGAGTCTGCCTGCCAATGCAGGGGACATGGGTTCGAGCCCTGGTCTGGGAAGACCCCACATGCCACGGAGCAGCTGGGCCCGTGAGCCGCAATTGCTGAGCCTGCACGTCTGGAGCCTGTGCTCCGCAACAAGAGAGGCCGCGATAGTGAGAGGCCCGCGCATCGCGATGAAGAGTGGCCCCCTCTTGCCACAACTAGAGAAAGCCCTCGCACAGAAATTAAGACCTAACACAGCCATAAATTAATTAATTAATTAAATTTTAAAAAAGAAACAGCAGAAGGTCCCACCTGGCTTTCCCATCCCTGCAGACACAGGAATACAATTCCAGGCTTTGGGTGCCCTTTGCCTTAGCTTCTTTTACCTTTTCCAAGTCTGTAAGGCAGAGAATTTACTCAGCTCCATCAACACCACATTTTTTCCTCCCGAACTGTAATTAGTATCAACAGTAAAAACAAACTCAGTCTTTAAAAGTCTGTGGTTGATCCATGCAGAGTTTGATGGATAGATCTCAGAGAAATCTCAATTTTTGCCTAGACCTCCTGAAATGAAGGACTCTAAGGAGAGTTTTACTTTTTCCCAATCCAGAATAGCAACACCAGAAGGTTGTTGAGAAATTATTTTATTATTTTGTAAGATTTCCTGTTCTGCACTGTTCTTGTATCAGCCTAACTCCACCTGTTTTCACAGAGAATGAAATTTTGGGGTTTCAAATTTAGACAGTGTATACTACAATTAGCAATGCAGACCTCTCTGTTTACATGCACAGAAACAGAAACTCTGAGACTGTTATAGCCATTTGACAGAGGACACAAAGTAGTAATAAATGGGACACCCAAACTTGGGCCTTCTGACCCTCAGTACAGTAAATTTTTCACAGTTGGTTTTGGTCTCTTTCTGCACCACTATCATATAAATTAACACCCAGTAACGGCATTTACATGTTTGTTTGACTTGATATGAATAACACAATTTTGGCTATTTTTATGCAGCATCAACTCTCTCAGTTGCAGTTAATCAGGATCTGAGCAGGCACTGCAATTTTGACAATGCCGGCAGGAAATATCATGAAGTTAGTAGCTGCCAGTAAAGGCAGCAAGACAGAAGGTATAGTAGACCAACATTCCAATCAGCCTTTTCCTCCCATCATCCTCATTTTCCTTCGACAGGAAAGAGAACGTTAGAAACTAACAGTATCTTCCATGTTTTAGATCACTGTGGGAGGAATAAAATCCAAAATTCATGCCTACAGGATTTGAGTTGAGTAAGGAAATAGCTGTAACAACCACATTGAAGAATCTAGAACTTCTCAGTTATCGAACAAATCCTTTTATAGTAGAATACATACCTGAAATAGAGGATGTACTATCCTCCTGCTCATATTTCTTTGAAGAACCTAGTCACACCCGATTCACACACCTGTTTCCCTTTTGATCTTAAAGGATATATGGGATGCAACTTCCCATGTATCTGATAGCTCCTTTTGTTGCAAGTGACAAAAACAAGACAAATCAAAACAAACCAACCCCTATGCTTCTTAGCCCCAAAAGGAGGGAATTTTGCTCACATCACTACCATGGAAAGGGCCTGAATTTGGCCTCAAGGACAACTCAGGGCAGGGACTCGACCACTGTCCAGATATTTCTCTTTCTCTTCATTGCTTGTCTCCATCTTTCTCTGAATATTAGTTTCATTCTCTGCTGCTACGTCTGATACGGTCTCTCTCCACATAGCAAGGATATGTACACCAGCAACTCTGGGATTATATCCTTAATAGTCTTGCAACAGGGAGAAGAGAAAAATTCTCCACCAGTTTAACTCAGGTAGCCAAAAACTCAGGAAAGATTCTGTTTGTCCTGTCTTGGATCATGTGCCTACTTTGAGCCAGTCAGAATTTCTGTAGACAGAAATTTTGCTGGTCCTAACTCTGGCCATGTCCAGGGCATAGAGTTTTTGCCAGAGTAAGGTAAAGTAGCACAGACATCACCACGTTAGGAACCCTAGGTGTAGTAACTACCCCAGTTTGCACCTAATAATAGCTAATAGTGAACACTCAGGGCATGCCTACCATATTACTACCAAGAGTCTAAGTGCTTCACACTTATTAACTATCTTATTCCTCATTGCCCTACGAGGACGGCTCAACTGATACTTCTACATTAGATGAAACTGAAGCTCACTGGGGTTAAATAATTTGTCCAGGTCACACAGGTAGGTGGCAAGGCCACTGACCCTTGGCCCAGGACATGAGCTATTAGTTTGTACAGTGTATTTTTACATCCTGGAGGCTCACTGGCAAACTTTTGGCCACATCTACAGAGATCCCTCCTTCTTTATCTCTGGCACTTAGGGATAGTTTCTTATTTAAAGACAACGCCTTCACTTTTTAATCCATCACCTTTTGCTTCCCCAGGGACTTGTCTATCAATCATTACTCCTTTACCTATATCTTTAAACACTTCCATTTTACTAGATCATCTCCCTTAGTTTTACCAACACCCAAAATCTCTTTACTGTTATCATTCAAGCTTTTTAAAGCAATATTTTTTACTCACTGCCTCCACTTCAGTACCTTTTTTCCATTCCCTGCAAACCACCACGTCTGCCATCTGCCCTATTCTCACTCTCTCTTACACACAGTATTTCAGGGGAGTAGTTTTATTAGTGATTTTACTGCCATTGAGTTTCCAAAGGCTAAATCCAATGGACACTCTTCAGTCCTTTCCTCTACCTCTGCTCCAGTTAACATTCTTACCCTCTCCCTTTGTAAAGTTCAATGCCTCTCCCACCCCTAAGACTATTTCCTCTCATTATTTTTTGAACCATTCTTCTTTGGCCACCCCTTAAATGACACACCTCTGCAGGGTTCTGTTTTTTACTCTTCCGTTTCCTTGCTCTGGGAGAACTCCTTAGGAATTCTCACACACACCTATGAATCTAACTTTTATCTTCATGCTGGTAACTCCCCCATGTATAGTTCCGGTTCTGAGTTCTTCCCCCTGAATTCTAGATCCATATATCTGATTTCTTCAAATACCTTCACTTGGACCTTGTCTTATAAGTCATAGGGATCAGTGAATAGCTTCCAGCAGTATAGGGGTATGATCAGATTTTAATTTTATAAAAAAGAAAATACTTAGGAAGCATCATGAAGCCTGAGCTAGGACTCTTCGTAAGATCACTTGAGATTGAAATAGTGCTGAGATAATGAAACATTGAATTAGGACACTTTGGACGGAGAAAAGGGATATGTGAAATATTTCAGACGTAAAATGGACTAAATCTTGTAATTCATTGAATGTAGGTACAAGAGAGGAGTGCTTAGGAGTGACTTCTGGATTTCCGACTGAGATGATTGGATGGATGGAGATGCCATCAAACGAGACTGGAATAAAAGAACGAGAACAAGTTCTGAAAGGGAAAACAATACACATAGCTGTAAGACTGTTTGAGTCCTTCTTCCTCTCTTCTCTGCCCACCTTTTTAAACATACAGATTTACTTTAGCTTATATGGGCTCCAGGTTCATCCCTACATCTGCTGGATAGGGATCACGTAACCCCCTTACAAAGCTGGAATGGAAATATTTTTAAGAAAGACAAATGAAGAAAAAAAAAATCTGCTGCTACTCCAGGAGGAATTCTCTAGGTTAAAACAAACTGCCTGGTCCCAGAGCAAATGAATTCTAGCTACTTGCTCAACTTACTTCTATGATGCAAAAGCTCTTCCCTGTCTGCCTAACTTCCTGGTCCCCTGCATCAACTATTAACCTTTGTTCCCTCTCACTCACTAAACTCTCTTTTTGTACCTGTCTGTTCTTCAAAAAGCAACTTTGTATCATCAATCCATTGGGGATAGTGTTAGTCACTTCAGTGCTTTATTTAGAGGGGCTACAGTCTATTTCTTTTCATCTATTTTCTTCAGTATTCCTCCCCATAGCTCATATTAGACCACTTCCCAGCCCCAAACTGGGACTTTACATTTTGTTTTGCACAGATACAAGGAAGTCTGGGCCAAATGTTCCTTGTCTTAGTTTAGTAATCTGTTTATAAGTCACATATGTGCATCACAACAATGTACTAGACCTGGCTAATATTAACATTGTTATCACACACTAACGCCCTTAAAAAATAGGCACAACTAGTGCTTCATATGTATGAGACCGGCATCATACACTGAAATATTAAACAAATCTCCTCTGGCTTTACAGCGCCTACAATGAGCAATTCTCTAGCTTTTTATGTTGTCACCATGGGTATAGAACAAAGGAACAGATTTGGAAACATGGAAAAATCTTAACTCTACATGAAAGCAGAGTCCACTGGAATTCCACCGAGGAGAAAGATCCCCTGATCTCCCTGTGCAGTGGCCCAGTGTTTTATACGAGGAAACTATTCCTCTATTCTCAAATTTACATATCTGAGAGCAGGGCCTAGTGGGTAAGGAACACGCACTGACCTTTATGGGTTTACTTACTATAAACACAGATTTATCCTCAGATGATGATGTTTACACTAGATTATATAATAGGAGTGGAGGCAAAAGAATCTCATGACACAGGACACTAGCAGTAGAGAAGAATACAATACCACCTATGATACTATAAAAACTTGCCGATGTATGAGAGTGGGAATTAAATTTCATACTTATCCATCTACAAATTTGATTGATAAACTCCTGCCACACCATCTACCACGTCTGAATTCTATTCTCCTGTGTCTCCCCTTCAAGGACATTTTCATTCGATATAAGCTTGATAGAAATATGTGGGAGCTAGAGGAGCATACAATTGATCTTCACAGGGTGCCGAGTCTCCCAATGGAAAGGAAACGTAATTTAATATTTTTCAAGGAATGAACTACTAAATTATTTTTATAGACCTTCGGGTGGGATCCTCAGAAAACAGAGAATTACTTTGCTGAGTCAAGTATTTTTTAAATTCCTTGTTTAAAAAGTATGTGATGAATGAATTCTATTTCTTTAATATTAATTTTAAATTAAGAGCAAATGATGCCTAGTTTCTCAATTTTGAAGCAAAAAATATTCAAATCTACAGGGCATAAATATGAGCACAAACACACTGGCCTCTAGCATTTTTCATGTTGCTGCTTTTAACACATGTGGAAAAGTGCTTCACCTGGCCCAAAATCACAGTGCATTTATTAAAAATCGCTATCGAAACCACACCCATAAAAAGTATTCATAGGAATTCAATAGCTCCTGAGCATGTCTCCAAGGCTATTTTAATGATTATAACGCTCTGAGAGATGGAGGGCTACATTTGAAATCTTAATTCCTGCTTTAAGACTTACAGATTTTATCCAAGAACTAACAGTGTTAGCGTAAACATACCCTAAAGGGTCAGACTTGCTAATGCACATTTAATTCTTTCCGTGGAGGACCATCTCCCTCGAGAAAACTATCCAATCATAAAAGTAACAAAGATGTGCAGCAAGGGTCTGACACTGAATATAGAATAAGTAGAGAAGGAGAGAGCTGGGTTTTGATCACAGTCTTTAACAAAATCCTTTTACCACTGGGATTTCTGGTTACCTAAACTCATCACTTCTAATCTGGAGAAATGCAGGAGGCCCTCAGGCCCAAGTAGGAGAAAGTTATGTGGCCAACATGGAAAATACATCTCTGAAAGGAGAAGTGTCATTTCTTAGTTAGTGCTCATGAAAATTCTGATAACTTAGAAAGAAACCATCATTATTATTCATATTCTCTGAAAGTGCTCACTATTTACTACTAGGCTTAATGTAAAAGAAAATATAAATTCTTTTAGCAGCATAATTCAACAGCTCTACACTGTATGCTTGCTATTGCAGCGAAATGGCAATCCTCAGGAGTTTTGTAATATAGTCTCTAGCAGCATTCACTCATTTATTAGGACAGTAATAAACAGTTATTCTGAATAAAATTCTCACTAGGGTATTAAAGCTTATTGGAAATTATGACAAATGAGCAAAGCGGATTTGTTGTTTGTAAGTAAAGTAGTTCAGAAGTTTTGCCTTAAGATTGGGCTCTAAGTTAACCTCATCTAACTTAACAACTCTCAATTTTAGGAATTTTTTTTTTCTATCTGTAAATATTAGTGAAGGTTAGAAACTGGTTTACTTCATGAAGCTAGTTCTCTTTTAGAAAGATATTACTGCCATAACCACAAGCTTGGATTAACATGGATGAGAAGTTCTCTGCCCAAACTTCAAATAAATGAAATCACCTAGGTGTGTCTTTTTATTCACTGCCACCCCCAATTCTCGAAAGGGGTATGACAGTCCTTCCCTGACACACACTTGACACTGGGGAGGAGGCACATAGACCATGTGCCAGTGACCCCAACTTCTACTCCAATTGGGCTTTGAGTTTACATACAATTCAGGTATCCAGGGTGCACCGGACCATCGACATAATAGCCAGCTGTATAATAGGACACTTTCAAAATAACTATACAGAACAAAGTATAAACTGCTTCATGTGAAAATAAACTTATTTTCTTAAGGTGTACTACTGATATATCAGGAGCTTGATCTTGTCGCGGTTATAGGCAAGTTCAACCACTACTTTTGTCCTTCAGCCTACTCTAAATATGCCTTTGCTACTCACTTCTTTAACATTTACCTCTCTGAAGTCATGTTGGTTTATTACTCTGCTAAGTAATTAAGTTAGTTAATTACTTTAAGCAATTACAGCAGTTGTTTAATTGTAACAGAAAATTTATATGAATGTATTCAGAATTCTAACTAGAAATAAAATTACCTTATGTGATGATTAATTTTATATGTCAACTTCACTGGACTGTGGGATGCCTAGATAGCTGGTCAAACATTATTTCTTAGTGTGTCCGGGGGGGGGGGCGGTATAGCTAAAAGAGGTTTGCAGCTGACTCAGTAGACTGAGTAAAGCAGATGGCCCTCCCCAATGTGGGTGGGCATCACTCAATCCGTGGAGAGCCTGAAAACAGCAAAAAAGGCAGAGGAAGGTTGCATTCGAGGATCTCTTGCCTCGTTGCTTGAGTTGATGTTCCTGGTTCTCAGACCTTTAGACTCAGATCAGAATCTATATACCATCAGCTCTTGAGATCTCAGGTCTTCGAACTACACATCTGTGGCTTTCTTGGGTCTCCAGTTTGCAGAAGGCAGATAGTGGGACTTCTGAGCCTCCATAATCACATGAGCCAGTACCTTATAATAAATCTATACATATATATATATTTACTATAAATACATATATATACACATACACATAACTACATATATATATATAATACACACGTATATATATGTATATATCCTATTAGTTCTGTTTCTCTGGAGAACCCCAATATACCCTACATTTGAAAACCTGTTTTTCCCCCCAAACTGTAAAGGTTATCGATGGGACCAATGAAGTGTGCATCACTGAAACACAACACATCCACAGCCCAATCACAGTCGCCTCCTCTCTGTCAAGTGCCCTCCCAGACCAAAGGACAAACTCATGGCCAATTACACTGTTCTTCTGCAGTCTGCTTATTATGTCATTGGGTTTGCAGACCTCACAGGAGAGTTAGATAAGTACATGGCTTCAGGGATTTTATTCTATTTATTCATTTAGTCAATAGTTCATAGTCAGTAGATATTCTTCTATTTTAAATTAGTATATGCTAATGTCTTCTGCATCTTGCCAGTTGATGGCTTTTGTGCAGGAAAAGACTAACTTTGAGTCCCCAGAACTAGCCAGTCATCCAACAACCATGGCGGTCTCTGGTTCTCTGAGATGCAAAGCAAATTTCAAATCATAAATTCCATTTGGCTTAAGAGAACTGAAACAGTCTAGTGTGTTTATTCCCCAGAGTTCCCTTTGTTTCTGTCAAAGGTAATGCATTTTTAATGTACGATTAAATATTATGATAGAAAATACATAAGTATATAATTCTGAACTTTTCTACAGCTGAGGGAATCCTACATTTATTTCCAATAACTATTCCACTGAATTTAATTGTAATATTAGAGAAAGATCTTATTGAAAATTATTAAATGATTTGCTCTATGTGATGAGTCAACCTAAAAGATACATCTACATTTTAACTATTAAATATAACTAGCACTAAAAGCTAAAACCAATCAAAGAGAATAACTAAACTAAGTTTCAGCTTTATACATCCAAACAAAAGAGAGAAAACAGAATTGAGGCCCCTTGATTTGCATTAGATTTGGGCGATTCCTCGTCTAACTTAATTCTCTCATCCAGAGAGTCAAGTTGACTTGCAGGAATGAGCAGAATTGAATACTTCCTAAGCACTTACTAAGAACTGGGGAGGTCTATACCCATATAGGTTCATGCAAATCAGCCCTATTTGGGTCCATGATTAGTTTTGGTCTTTTGTACCACCATGCTCAACCCCCTGTAGGAGAATGTCAAAAGGTCATTGACTATGGATTCAGTTAGGAAAGCAAGGTCCCTCCTGCAAACAGAAGGGAACTCCAGAAGAATTTTTTCTGTCTTCTCCAAATTCAGAGGCTTCTCAGCTTATGGTTCTAAAGATGGAGAAAATGTTGAGTAGAGGAAAACACAGTTACTACAAAATAATAATTTGGCAGCCTAAATGAGAATAAAAGATGCATGATTTAAAAAGTTTGGTGTTGTCATTGTTAAAACACCTCATTTGTTCAAAACAAACTTCCAGGAGCACAGCTAAATATTACAGCATAAAATGAGTACCAAGATACAGCTGGAGTAATAAGAAATGCTGACAGATCATCATGTAAAATAAGGGAGTTTTCATTTTAGAGATGAACAGAAAAGACAAGAAAATAAGTAATTATCTGTCTGCCTTTTGAGTACAAATTCCAACTGCCAAGAAGGTACCATTAATTATTGTTCAAAGTAAATACATCCTTGCCTTCTTTTCAGAGGACTCTTTGTTTAATCTCTCTGGAATTTTTGTTTCATTTTTTTAAGTCCTCTGCCTCAGTTGCTGACAGACAAGGTTTCTCTCCTCTTAGGCTAGACTTTTCTTTCTTTCTTTTTTTTTTTTTTTTTTAACATCTTTATTGGAGTATAATTGCTTTACAATGGTGTGTTAGTTTCTGCTGTATAACAAAGTGAATCAGCTATACATATACATATATCCGCTTATCTCCTCCCTCTTGCATCTCCCTCCCACCCTCCCTAACTCACCCCTCTAGGTGGTCACAAAGCACCGAGCTGATCTCCCTGTGCTATGTGGCTGCTTCCCAATAGCTATCTATTTTACATGTGGTAGTGTATATATGTCCATGCCACTCTCTCACTTTGTCCCAGCTTACCCTTCCCCCTCCCCGTGTCCTCAAGTCCATTCTCTGCATCTGGGTCTTTGTTCCTGTCCTGCCCCTAGGTTCTTCAGAACCTTTTTTTTTTCTTTTTAGATTCCATATATATGTGTTAGCATACAATATTTGTTTTTCTCTTTCTGACTTATTTTACTCTGTATGACAACCTCTAAGTCCATCCACCTCACAGCAAATAACTCAATTTCGTTTCTTTGTATGGCTGAGTAATATTCCATCGTATATATGTGCCACATCTTCTTTATCCATTCATCTGTCAACGGACACTAAGGTGGATTCCATGTCCTGGCTACTGTAAATAGAGCTGCAATGAATTTTGGTTTTCTCAGGGTATATGCCCAGTAGTGGGATTGCTGGGTCATATGATACTTCTATTTTGAGTTTTTTAGGAGCCTCCATACTGTTCTCCATAGTGGCTGTATCAATTTACATTCCCACCAACAGTGCAAGAGGGTTCCCTTTTCTCCACACCCTCTCCAGCATTTACTGTTTGTAGATATTTTGATGATGGACATTCTGACTGGTGTGAGGTGATACCTCATTGTAGTTTTGATTTGCATTTCTCTAATGATTAGTGATGTTGAGCATCCTTTCACGTGTTTGCTGGCAATCTGTATATCTGCTCTGGAGAAATGTCTATTTAGGTCTTCTGGCCATTTTTGGATTGGGTTGTTTGTTTTTTTGATATTGAGCTGCATGAGCTGCATGTAAATATTGGAGATTAATCCTTTGTCCGTTGCTTCATTTGCAAATATTTTCTCCCATTCTGAGGGTTGTCTTTTTGTCTTGTTTATGGTTTCCTTTGCTGTGCAAAAGCTTTTGAGTTTCATTAGGTCCCATTTGTTTATTTTTGTTTTTATTTCCCTGTCTCTAGGAGGTGGGTCAAAAGGATCTTGCTGTGACTTATGTCATAGAGTGTTCTGCCTATGCTGTCCTTTAAGCGTTTTATAGTGTCTGGCCTTACATTTAGGTCTTTAATCCATTTTGAGTTAATTTTTGTGTATGGTGTTAGGAAGTGTTCTAATTTCATTCTTTTACATGCAGCTGTCCAGTTTTCCCAGCACCACTTATTGAAGAGGCTGTCTTTTCTCCATTGTATATTCTTGCCTCCTTTATCAAAGATAAGGTGACCATATGTGTGTGGGGTAAGTCTAAGAGCAGAAATTATGAAAACCAGAAGACATAAATCTGCTAAAGAACTACTAGCATCCACCTCAAAAGCTAGTAGTTACATTGACCGTTTAATGCATCCATCCGAAGACAATGACTTAACACATACTCACAGGGGTACTTGCATATCATTTGGTGAAGCATAACTTTTCAATTAGATCAAATGACTACTCTTCTAAATTAATTTATTTGCAGTTCCAAGTTTTCTTATGCATATATAAATAAAGCAATAGATGTTAATATATTGGTTCCAAGCCAGTATTTTTTGTATCATCAAAGGCCTCAGATAGATAATCAGATTAATTTTTAAATGCTTTGTTCTCATCCAATTTATCAAATCAAAGTAAGACTCTTTTTTAAGCTCATTCTTTCACTTGAACGTACAACAGGGTCTGAAACCTGTTGTAAATTCAGTTTTAAAGTTCAACATTAAAGATAAAATTAATGCATGTTTTGGTGATATTTCAAATACAAATTTTGATTGAGGTCAACATCAAAATAAAAACCTTTTTATTAAATGAAGAAACATATGGAGCAAAAATTCGGAATTGGCCATGGTACACACATAATTCAATATTGCATCCAATATTTTTTAATATTCTGCCAATTGAAATAGAAGTTGTATGTATACAAATTCATAAATATTTTTATATATATGAAGAATAATTGAACTATACATTTTTTGTTAAGCTGATCTTAAATATAAAATAAATACTTCATCACAGCACTATATGCTTTTTCTTTTTTCTGATCAATGTCAATAGTCAATAGAATTCTAGTATATTTGAGAATCTGGAGAACTACTTTTTAAATTAATTGTCTTAAAATGGTATTGATTGAACATTTGCAAATGAGTCCTCTAAATTTCAGCAGCGTTTTGTTCAAAATCATTTAAAAATCTTGAATCAAATTATTCAGTGAATGAAGTGTCAGAGCACTTCAGCTTTTGAAGCTTTAATTGAATTGCTATTACTGAAAACTAGGCTTGAAAACAGGAAGGCATTAAAATGTGTTGCTTAATAGCAAGGGAGTAATTGAACAAATTAAATAATAAGAGCACAGCTGGCATACAATATGAAATTTTGAAATTCTATAATTGTGCTTCAGAATGATGCTTTCCAAACTATCCGTGATGAAGAACAATGTTTTAAAAAAATGTTCAGTCCTTCACAAAACAAAACTTCTGTAAAGCACAATAAAAATAAGTTCATGGAAAAATGAAATGGACAAAAAAGACATACAAAATTCAAGCCCACATTTTTTTATCATTAGCGTATATGGACATAAAATTACATTTTAATAAATATAATTAGAGCAACCATAACAGAGAAAAAATAAAGAATTACAAAAACTATACAAGTTGCTCACTGTACATAAAGGCAACTAATACATAGAAAGGCTATTAGATGCCTAACTTTTTGTTACTCTGAAATTGTAACCCAGAAAAAATTACAGTTGAAATATGGTTCTCTATGTTAAACACCTATACACACATTTTCAATGAGTAGCATGTACAGTAATATTTTTTTGAAATCATATATAATTAGATTTTGTAATATGTATAATTTTTCATATGTAATTAGATCTTTGTAATTTTATATATAGTTGTTTATAGAGTATCAGATACAATTTGGAGGGGGTTGTTTTTTCTTAATTTATTTCATTTTTTTCTTCTTTTGATTTTCTTTTTCCTGGGTATTTTTTTTAAATTGAAGTATAGTTGATATATGATATTATATATACATTTCAGGGGTGCAACACAGTGGTTCACAATTTTAAAGGTTATATTCCATTTATAACCTTTGAAATATTGGCTACATTCCCTGTGTTGTACAATATATTCTTGTAGCTTATTTATTTTGTGCATAATAGTTCGTAACTCTTAATCCCCTACCATGCCTTGCCCCTCAGCCTTTCCTGCTCCCTACTGGTAACATTAGTTTGTTCGCTATATCTGTGAGTCCCTTTTTTTTGTTACATTCACTAGTTTGTTTTATTTTTTAGATTCTATATATAAGTGATATCATACAGTATTTGTCTTTGTCTGATTTATTTCACTTAGCGTAATACCCTCCAAGTCCATCCATGTTGTTGCAAATGGCAAAATTTCATTCTTTTTATGGCTGAGTAGTATTCCGTTGCATATATGTACCACATCTTCTTTATTCATTCATCTGTTGATGGATACTTAGGTTGCTTCCATATCTTGGCAATTGTAAATAATGCTGCTGTGAACATCAGGGTGCATGTAACTTTTTGAATTAATGTTTTTGGTGCTTTGGACATATACCCAGGAGTGGGATTGATGGCCCACATGGTAGTTCTAGTTTTAGTTTTTGAGAAATCTCCATACTGTTTTCCACAGTGGCTACACCAATTTACATTCCCGCCAGCACGTACATCAATATTTAAAGTTTTTAATGTGGCAGTTGAACTTTTTCTTGGTTGTTAATTTATCTAATCTAGGTTGAATTGACAACAATGCTAACTTGCAAGAGATAATATGCATCTAAACTATTTCCTTTTTTATTAGTATAAAAACACAGGAGAGAAACCAGAGTCACAAAATACATGCATGGGAATGGAAAACGATTTTTTTAATAACTTCAACAAATTCAAGTTATTATTTTTTTAACTTTTATCTAAAATCAAGCAAATGATACTGTAGTTTCAAAATTCATAACCCTTCATGGGTAACCAGTTCTGACAATTAGTCCTATGAGGTTATAGTTAAATTTGTTATATAATTTTATGAAAGCAATGAATTTCCTATGCAGGATCGTCTTGTGATGGAAAATAAAATTCAAAACTGTTCATCAAATTCATGAGGTATTTGGTGATAAATGTTTTCAGCTGTACAGTATCAAGATCATCACCTACTTCCTTGATAATTATTGGTTAATCATGGAAAGTGTTATGATAATCTATAGAAACTCTGTCTTCCAAGCTTCTCACTTTAAATTGTGCCCTTTGGTCTTTTCTGCCACTGAAAAATGTGTTGCATTCCTTCACTGTATGGATGCAATAAGAGCATCAAAAATTCCAAAAATATCAGATAAATAAGCAAGTCAAGAGTCCAATTACATCTTTAAAAACCTGGGACCAAACTGTTTTCTTATCTTGCAGAAACACATTCTCAACAGAATTTTACCCTTGATAACAATCATACCTCCACATGCAATAGCAGTTATATATGATCAGTTTCTATATTATCACATAATAAAGAATATTATGAAATTTAACATCTTTGTAAAAGCGGTATGAAAACTATTGGTCTTCTTTTCCCTGAAATCACTTCCAACACCGTGTTCACCATTTTCTTTACTGTAACTATCACATTCAAAGAAGACATATCTTTTCAAGTATAAGAGCAAAGTTTATCTGCCATCAATAAATTAGGGTCAAAAATAAATAATACGCATCAGGAGCCAAAACAATCCACTGAGCTATATAAGTATACTTGTTCTTGAAATTCATTCAAGAACTGAGTACAAGAAGAAACCTAAATGAACCAAACTCTGGAAAACAACAAGCTCGCAAAAGAGAAAAACAATCCCCAGTGGCTATCACCTCTGAAACAGAGGGGGAGCAATCTGCTACTGATAAAGGTAATGAGTAACCAGGCTAATGTTTAACAAACCTTTTAGGGCTGTGTGTGAGCTGGCCTGATGGATTAGTAACCCAAGGAACCCAAGTCACAAAGGGAAAGTATATCACCCTCCAACTCTTTCCCTCACATCTTTACAGGGGCTGATACCCTAAAACTGGGGCAGGGAAGGAGAGTTCAAAGAAATTACTGTTGGCACTCCAGGTTTTTGGTTAAGGAAAACTGGGGGAGGGGCAGGAAAGCTGAGAGAAATCTCTCGGGGGTAATTCCTGGTTTCACAGAGTGTAGGCCAGCTATAACCACCTGCCAAAGGCCAAGGGTGGTGCAGCAGGAATGAAAAAGATAACCCAAGGCACAGGAAGCAGAGAAAAGAACTGGAGATCAAAGAGAATTCCCCAAACCACCCAAAAGTGCTGGCAACCAGAATGTAAAGCGGGGAGAGATCTCCCACAGTAGTACAGAAGGCACATGAAATGCAGCAGATGTCCTGAAACTTGCCAGTGCTAAGATCCCAGGCCCTGCTGAAGGGAAAGGCTAGGTCTATTTTAGATCCTACAATGCATCATTATCATTGTTTTATTGACTCAAAAGTCATTTAGATTTACCCATATAATTGATCTTTCTGTTGCCTTACATTTCTTCCTGAAGCTTTGAGTTTCCTTTTAGAATCACTTTCCTCTACTTAAAGAACTTCTGTAGTACTTTCTTTAAAATAGGTCAGCTATTAGCTGAATGTCTTTATTGTGTCTCTATTTTTGCTGGGTAAAGAGATTTATTATGTGGATGGAACTGCCAGTTTAAATGCTCTTTATGAGGCGTATTCGAGATGATTTCCCTCTTCATAACCAGGTCACAGCTTATTTGCACAATGTCTTACCAGAAAGCATGTGTCTAAGCAGACATAACTAGAAGATCTCTGTGAAGTAACAGACCCCTCATGGTCCAAAAATTTATCAATATTGCCTGCATTTTAGGGACTGAATTCATCAAAATTCAGACTGACCTAACCAATTCTTTACCCAAGTTTGTACAATACCCTTTGAAACCAGAACCAAAGGAAGGATTATGGCCCATAGTATAAACACCAATAGAAATAGATGTAATATGCTATGAACTATCCTTTGAAGTACTCCTAACCTGCAATGGATAGCTCAAGATCTTAAGGCTGTTAATAGAATGATCATACCTCACTTTCCAGAATTGCCTGATCCTCTGGATAAAATTCTAATAGTCATTACCCTACACGAGTTAGAGAGTCATTTTCCTTCCACTGGCCCCTTCTAAAATATTCCCACATTATGAACCCTAAATTCCAGTAATAGGAAAAAAAAATAGGATTATGACCCTGGAAGAACAAAGTGCTTCTGCAAAAATCATTACAGTAATGTCTACTGAGACCAGGAATGCAACAGAGGTAAGAAAAAATATTGGAACAATTTTTTCGGCATCGTTCATTTTTTCTCCCTAGAGAGTCTTCAACTGCTTTACAGAAGTTATTCAACTCCAGGGAATCTGCCCCTCCCAAAACAGAGCTGATGTACCTGTCATATGAAAGGATTCCTACACTACCACATAGTCTGTGCCCTCGAGGACACTATTTTGTTTTATTATATGAAAGCAGTCCTTTGCTTGTTTATCACAAACAAACCATCCTTTGTAAAACACGATTCCTGGCAGCAGGCAACCAGGAACATAGAAAATGAAGCCACATAGGCTACTTTGGAGAATTACCCAGAAGAACCACTAATTTACTGTTGGAAGTACAACATCCAAGCAAGAGTTCCTATAGTGAGGTTTACACAACTGGAAAAGGCAGTAAGAAATTTACACAATTGAATAGGGTGGTAAGAAATTAAATCTTAGCTGATATTTTAAATGATACTTCCCTAGCTTTTGAAGCTAATTAGACAAATCTAAACTCTTCAGTCCAAGTGGTAATGATGAAAGTAATAACTTTAGATTTTCTATTAGGTTGTCAATGCGATATCTGTGCCATTACTAGCACTTCAGTTGCACTTGGATAAACACTACTGGCCAAATAAGGACAAACAATTCATCTCTAAGAAGATGTCCACATAAATCTTCAAAGTAGACCCAAACAGACTCTGCATGTGTTTCCTTGCTTTGGATTCTAATCATCATTCTGCTTTCAGTCTGCTTTTGTCAGTAGAGTAATTGCCAAGTGTAGAGTCTCCAGAATATTAAATACTTCTGAACAGCCATTGTCATATCGCATGATTTAACAACTCCTCATTTGATGAGAGGAGTAAAAAGGATAGATCCTGGTCCAACTCCAAATAGTTTGTCGTTTCTGAGATAATGCACATGTGGAGATTATGATAGTAACGTACATCTGGAAAGAGTCTTCTCTTTGGTCTGGTTAGAGACTGGTCAGAAGGAGGAAGGGGTTCAGGAGAGACTAATTGTTCAGGAGAGAACAGTCACCCCATCATATATGCAAGACAAAGAACAATGACATTTATTAGTTATACAATTATAACCACACAATGTCATATGACTCGCATTAATTTCTGAGCTCAGAATATCATCTAGTTTTGCACTGACCCTCACCTTAAGAAATCAATCAATCTTAAGGCTCACTCTGCTTCTAATACAGCATACTCTAAGAACTTCTGAGGTCAATTCATAAGCAATAAAAACCTGCTTTCTTTGTTAACTAATACGCCTTTTCTGAGTTTTCCTTGTGTTGTTCCCCCTTGCTGTAGTATGTCGATACAACTCCAGTTACTTATATCATAGCAGGTTTCTTTATTAGAGTAAAAGGCTGTTCACCCATAGAACAGAGTATAGGAACATAAAGTGGATATAAAATATATCCATTAGGTTATGGATTAATACAAATATTCACGGCTTAAAAAAGGAAGCAAATGATTAAGCAGACCTTGAGAAGCTATAGCAGCAAATTGATCTGCTCATCATGATGCATCAAAATACTATATTGTTTGATAACTCTAATATTATTCCTCTAAAGAACTCAAGAGGCATGGAAATATCTTGAAAAATGGCATTTTAAACTATACTAGTATTTAAACTAGTATTAGTAATAGTATTAGTATTAGCAGTAGTAGAACTGAGTCACTGTTAATATGAAATTTTTTTTTTAATCCCAGAGTAAAGTAATGAGTTTTGGTACAAACAAGCACTAGAGAAACAACCTTGGATTGAAGACAGCTCTGGAAATCCATAATAATGCCACACAAGGCAAGTCATTTAACTTTTAGACCTCAATTTCCTCATATATAAAATGGAGGGACTTCCCTGGCAATCCAGTGGTTGACACTCTGCGCTTGCAGTGCAGGGGGTGCAGGTTCAATCTCTGGTCAGGGAACTAAGATTCCACATGCTGCGCGGCACAGCCAAAATTTTTAAAAAGTGAAATAACAACATCTGCCATGTTTAACTGCAAGTGTTACACAAAGAGAAAAATTGAATAATGAATGTGAAAGGAATTGTAAAATGGCAAAGTATGACACAAAGTGGCAATTGAGACTGTGCATATGCTTTAGGTTCTATATAGTTTTCATAGATTTACACTATCATCACACAAACCCACTCTGCTGTCCCCATACCCATCCATCCTAATTTTCCATGCCAAAAATATCAAAATATTACAGCTTCTAGAAAACTGAATCTACATATTGTGAATCAAAGATTCCATTCAATTTAGTTATTTACTTGAATTTGAACCAGTGGTAGGAAATAGGGTTGAGGGCTCAGGGGTGCAGCATAGCAAATCAACTTCAATAAATGCCAACACTGAGAAATCAACTTCTTCCAATGCTTTGGGTATCTGTATGATCCAAAAACAATTCATTTAAAACATAATTTTGCATGTGATTAATCTATCAACCAGTCTGATTGCCTGTGGTACATTTTTATAATTATAAATTGAATGGAGAAAAAAGATTATTCAAATAATCTTATTGGCTAAGGCACAGGGCATTAATTCAGTTTATAATAGCAATAATGACCTCAGCCCAGGACATTTCCAGGCAATTAATGACTGGTTGGAGTTAATGACCCGAGTTCCAGCCAAGGACCATCAACTCCTTCGAGCTGGTCATCAATCCTCAGAAAATGCCCAGTGCTCAGAGCACAGTCAGACCCATTCAGAATTTGACATCATTCCCACTTTTTATTTTCAAGGAAATTCGTTGCTCTACTCTTTTCTTAAAAGCCCATTTTACTTGTAAACTAGGTAAAAATCACTGATATTGTTTTTGAATAGTAAATTAATTCATGAAACATGGTAACTAAATGTTACGTAGGCATAGTACACTAAATAGTATTGTAATATTGAAAACACAGTACAGACCTGAAATATAAGACATCCATGCTCCAACTCTACAAATGCCTAAACATCAGTCCTACTAAGGAGAGCCTGGGGACTAGGCCCCCTTTCCATGTTTTTATTTTCTCTCTTTCAGAGAGAGAATCGGAGTTAAACTATAATCGACACATTTCTACTTTCTACCCAGCAAGCTGCCTGGCTTGTCTTTATATGCTTTTGCAGAATGAGTAGGAGACGCAGCCGAGAGAAACATGACTTTTCATATACAAGCCCAAGAGATACCACATGACAATATCATCAGTCATTTCAAGCTCTTCTAGAATACTTCACGTATTTTTTTCCCATCTCACAGGAGGCATACGACACAGATGACCTGGATCACCGGCGTGGCACGCACAGGCTTTCTGTGAGCCATTCAAGCAGAGAGAAGGATTCGGCCAGCCAGCGTCCCCCCCTCTCTACGGGAGGCCTCCAGGATGCTGCTTATGACCAAGTCACAGCCTAGAGGAAAAGCACTGCAATGTTTCACTGACTTTGCCTCCCACTAGCTACCCCCCAGTGCTCTTTTTGCTACTGATTCCTTTGTTGTTTCAATCCATCATGGGAAAGGCAGAAGTCAGGAAATAACAGCGTGTAAAGTGGCCTGTACGGTCAACATCACTGGCCCTGAAGGCATGAACTCAGACCACCTGTGACTATTGATGAAGGAGAAGATGCTTCATTCAGATATCACGCACATCCACAGTCCTGCCTTGGTTGAACTTTTTGCCTTCTACTCATTACCAGCCTGAAGAGGGAAACCTTTTAAAACTGTGTATATTCGATTCAAGTGGACAATTCATGAGCATTGTCACTTACGTTAATAGCTAATGTCCACACTAGGCCTCATGCAGGCTGTGCTAAGTCACTGTCTGTACAGGAAAGAGAAAGCCCCTCAGTAACTGAACTAAGGGCTCCCAGAGGGGATTTCTCAGTGGGGATGGGAGACGTGTTGCCAAAGAATAAAGTCTAGTCATCGAAGCTGATGGATGATAAGAATAGTCAAAATAGTGTTAATAATAACACATTCTTACAAAGAAAAACATCACATGGCCATGTTTTTTTACTTACTGGGGTGATGGGTATCTACCATTAAAACCATTATTTCTCCCGTCAAAAAAGTAGACATAAAATAACTTGAAACTATCACAAAGAACACTGATGTATTGATGGTTTGATGTTTGATGAAGCCATGAGAAAAAGAAGTTCAGAACACAGATGCTGCCCATGCCTTGGTGTACTTCCAGCCAGGGGCCACTTGCAGGTACAGGAAAATTAAGATATTGAGAACTGTGAAGCAGGAGGAGAGAAATACTAAAAACATGATCTATCAAATTCTGCTAAGGTACATTTGACGTGCTGGAATAATACACATCATAATTTAATCGAGAAGCTATATTTATGCAAATCAACAATAAATTTGGAAGCAAATTAATAAGTTCTACAGAATAAAAATAAAATTTGAATTTGAGAAAGCAGTAATTTTTATATCATTTTATAAAAAGCAGCTGATGGTCCATGTCAAGAGTCCTAGTTTGATTTCTAGAAGCAGACGACTTGGAAGAATATATATATTCTACAGATAAAGCTCTAACTAGATAATTGGCTCAGGAGCATATTTTCTATGCTGGAGTTCAGAGGATTCAGGAATCTTGAGCCCCACTTAGCAGAGCTAGGAAATGAACTCATGTCTATCTTAATACAAAGCTTATGTGCTTTCTGCCTCACTGTGGGCCACATGTTAAAATCTCTTCCTATCATTCCATACAATGTGCTATTTCACTTAGGAAGATTTCACAAATCATTTAAATATGCAAACAGGAGGAAAGCTAGTTCATGGTGTCTCCACTGCTAACCATCTATCTAACCTGTTCAGTTATAAAACAAGAAGACAGGAAAAGCCCTCAAGAAGCTCTGACTTGCATCTAATCATAGATTAGGATTTGGAAAATCTTTTCATCTAAGGGACGCCACAGCTTCAATCAGAAGATGGCAAAGAAGTGACGTCAATACCCAGATTTCAAAACATGTTTTAAAACACTCCCCAGAGAACATTCAAACGTTAATAATCAAGATCATCAGTTTTGCAAGTAGCATAAAAGTTGTGTGTTATTTAAACTAGGCATGTAAGAAGAAAAGTCGTATGGTTAAACGTTATTCCCAAGTCAGTCTAGGAGCAGGAAAAAAAAGCACTAAAAGTATGTACACCTTTCTGGGTACCAAGCTGACAGTCTCTGTCCTTATAGCTCCTTGGATTAAAGGGTCTCTAAGATGTGTTTATCTTCTGAAAGCCTGTATTTAATTTCCATTACAATTATATATACAGTGAGTGTTAATGAACTGCCTTCTCTCCATCTACTGAGAATATGATATGTTATTTCTATATATGCTTATGAGCACTTGCAGGGGGTTTGTTTTACACTGAGAGAGCAGAGCTGGGAAACTGATGAATTGCAAAGTCACCTGTCAAAGGAAATGCCTTTTTATTCTCTATTAAAATAAGTGTTGCAGGAGGTTATGATGGAAAGTGCTTCACTCCGTTCCTGTTTTATGGAACTGACATAAGATGTTCTTTCTAAACTGAGTCCATTTTTAAGATGTGGTCCACTCTCTTTAGAGATGTAAACAACAACAAACCAACCTGAAATACAGATAGAAAATTCTCAGTTTAAAAATGGGCTTTGTTCTAAAAATCTATAAAAGAGTTATTCAAACTGACTGCTTGTCGCCTACAAACAACTGTACACCTAACGATCACATAGCTGAAACATCACACAAAATTGACCCAACTATTAATATTGTTGAAATGGGGCCTAAGATCTATTGAGTCCCAAGTTCAGATCCAACCACATAGAGAGGGAGGGAAAAGGATGACAAGTAAAGCTTTTCTTCCTTCTAGCTAATGGCAAGATGAGCTTCAAAAGAGTTTTGAAGCAGGCAAATTGTGTCTTGGGAATTCTCTCACTTCCCTTTTTAAACTGGTTCCCTAGTACCTGGTGCCTCCCTCCACTGATGACCCCGAGTCCAGGGCCGTGCGGTTCACCTCCTCTCCCCCAGCCTCAGTTACTTCATTTACTTCTCAGAAATCACTGACTTCATTTTCCTGAAACCACACCTCAGAATCTCTTTGTGCAGTGGCTCTTGAGTAAGAGTTAGGGGAAAAGACCATTAACTTAAAGCTCTGTATCTCATTTTCCTCTGGCAAGAAGGGTAATAATCCTTTACCTAAATCACATGATAGTAGTGAGGAATAAAATGTAAAATATAGAACATGAGTGCAGGGTGTCAACTAAATTGCAAGCCAAATTCTAAGTATTATTTTGTTGAACTAAGTTACACAAATGTGTGAAGCCCATTAACACTTTGAGAATTATATCTTCTTTAACAAGTGAATGATAAATAAATCTAATTAATCTCTAATTGGTAAACTTTCAGGTAGTATTAAAAAGCGCACGTGAAAAAGACTCAGTAATTTCAAAGAAACGTGCTCTGGGCAAAGCGATCTTGCCAGTCTCACAGAGTCTGCCAAAGTCAGGGTCCCAGAATGTCATCCTAATTTCTCACTTTTTTTCCCGCATTTCTCTTCTCTTGCTATATGGTTTTATGGCAAGGACAAAAGAGCCTTCAAGTGTTTCTGGGAGTTTCTGTCCAGTGGTTTCTGGGGAGAAAGAGTCAAGGGGTAGGGAGTGGCTTTTTGTTAGAACGTTAGGACAGGTCATCTGTAAGTGCTAAGGAGTGGTCCGTGGTAAACTCACCCAAGTGGCCACTCTGACTATAGTCTCTAGTATGATGTTTCCAAAACTTCAGTTGCAGAAAATGATTCAAGTCTGTGGTTTCTCCTATCTGGGTAAAGGTCACCCATTTTCTTGCTAATAAATGGCATATAATCTAAGTCTGCATCTTAAGAAGGATGAGTGATGTTCAACTACAGGACCTGAATTAGAACATGTTTTAGATTTATAAAAGGGAATCGGCTACATGAAGTGGTATATGATGGTGCCCTCTGCAGGAGAGTCAAAGAGACAAAGACTTCCTCTGGACTGAGAATGGACTAAATAACTTCATCATCATGGTGTCTTTGTAGCGCACTGCAGTGAGATAATGGCATGGATAATTTGATATCATGCTTTATGATTAAAATACTTCTCTTTACCACATCTTCTTCCATCAAAAAATTCTTATAACTTGGCAAGGCACCTAGGTTAGAGACTTAAGGCATAATGTTGCAGGTCTTCAACCCACAGTGCTCCTTGTGTCAACCCTAGCCACCTACTACAATGTCTGAAATTTTCTCTGGGCAGGTGAGTCTTGATGGGAACAAGACGGCATTAGGAGCATCGAAAGTCTATGATGGGCTCAGAGCGGAAATCCTGGGCAACTGGAGGGCAGCATGTTGTCTGTATCAGTTAGTTGTCACTGCATAAACGTCCATCCCAAATTTAATGCCTTAAAACCACAATCACTTGTTTGCTTATAGATCTACAATTTGGGTAGGCTGGGTAGAAATGACTTGTCCCCATGTGGTGTCAGCTCACTAAAAAGCCTTCAGTGAAAGCTAAACTGAGTGATGGAACATCCAAGATGGTGTTACATTCACATCTGGTGCTTCAGCTTTGATAGCTGGAATATATAGGGGCCTGCTGGTCATCTCTCTCTCTCTCTCTCCAGCAGGGTAGCTGGACCTCTTTATATGATTGATGGCTCAGAGCTCCAAGAGAGTCAAAGCAGAAGTTCTAGGCCTCTTATGGCTTAGGCCTCGCACTGGTACAGTGTCATGTCTACAGTGTTCCTTTAGGTCCAAACAACTCACAAAGCCAACTCAAATTCAAAAGGAGGGTAGATTCTACCTCATGGTGGGAAGAGCAGCAAACAACCCATCTTTAATCCACAATAATGTCTCTGTAGGTAAAATTTGGCAGTCACTTTAAACCAGATAGAAAGTAGTTGAGAAAGGGAGCTTGAGAATGACCTGAAGATAATTGTTATTTTTTTCTTCTGTTTTGCAGATTGCTGGCCAAATTCACTCAGCCACATGTGTCTCTGGTCCCACACTTAAATCTGGCCATTCACAACCTCGTCAACACCCATTTATCAGAACACCAAAGTACAGAACAGCAGTAGCAAACTATAACCCATGTCAACTGTGCTTGTAAATAAAGTTTTATTGGAACACATCCCTCCCCTGTCATTTACGTATTTTTATGGTTGCTTCTGTGCTACAAGAGCAGAGTTAAGTAGTTGTGACAAAAACCATATGGTTCACATAGCCAAAGATGTTTACTTTATGGCCTTATTAGTTTGCTAGGCCTACCATAACAAAGTAGCACAGACTGGGAGACTTAAGCAAAAGAAACTTATTTTCTCACAGTTCTAGAGGCTAGAAGTCTGTGATCAAGGTATCTTCAGGATTAGTTCCTTCTAAGGGCTATGAGGGAAGGATGTGTTCCAGGCCTCTCTCCTTAGCTATAGATGGTCATCTCCCTGTGTCTTCATATCATCTTCCCTCTGTGCATGTCTGTGTCCAAATTTCCTCTTTTTATAAGGACACCAGTCATAATGGATTAGGGCTCACCCTAGTGTCCTCATTTAAACTTTATTACCTCTCTAAAGACCCTATCTCCAAATAAGGTCACATTCTGAGGTACTGGAGGTTAGGACTTCCACATATGAATCTGGGGTGGGAGGGACACAATTCAGCCCATAACAACAGCCCCCAACAGAAACAGTTTGTTGACTCCCGGAAAAGAGAAAAGAAGGCAAATCCAGCTGTTAGAACCTTTGGGTTCTAGTTTCAATTGTGCACCTTACTAGCTGGGTCACTACGGACAAGTTACGAAAATTCTTCAATTTTCTTTCTACATTTCATTCAGTGCTTGGACTGCTTAACTCCCAGGGTAATTGTAAGATCAAATTGGGATACTGTGCAGAAAAGCAGCACGAAAAATAAAAGGTGTTACATGAGTTATATATATATACACTATACATACTTTGAATTATTTATTGGTGTTTAACTCTGGGGCTTTGTCTATTTGAGCTTAAGCTTGGTCTCCATTGAGTGGGAAATATATTAGCAGCTTCCTCCTGATTGGAGAAGAAAGTGAACCAGTGGTTAAATTTCTACAGTTTTTCTGAATCACGCTGCTCAATATATTCTGACCTGTAGCTTCTTGATTTCAGAAAGCTTCCTTCAGGAGCTTTTGACTCACAATTTCTTTTCCTATGTAACCCGTGGTCCTTACCTACCTACCTGGTTTGCCCATTTGCCTTGCAGCACTCTTCAGTAACTTTACCCTGGGAGCCTAAGGCTCCAGTCTGATTGAGGTCCAGGACCTTATTTTAACTTCCTCTGTGTATCCTGCCACTGAATAGCACAGCTAATCTCAGACTTCTGCCTTGTACCTGCGAGAGTTTCTAGAACAAAACTTCCGATGCTTGACCCATCCTGGATGTCTGTTGGTTCTACAGTCCTTCCATCTCTGTGTTCTACCTCCACACCTCAAATAAGAAGCTAGAAAACTCATAATTTTCCCTTTGATACTAAGTTGCATGAGTCAGATCACTCCACTTCAAGGCAGAGCTTCCTAAACCTGCTATTTGTATTCAGACCTCATAAGGCATGTTAGGTAAGGGAGCAGGTATGATTCTGTTGGATTTCATAAGATGAAGATTATTGTTCGTTTGCACATTTTTGAAACTAATTTCCTCTTAGTTTGTGTTTTTCAATTAAAAATTATTTTAAAGACGAGTTCAGGAACCAAGTCTAACTTAGACCTGGGACCTATGAGCTAACACTTTTTCTTTATTTATAGTTCACGTTGGAATTTTTATATGTCTCCCTCTAATAACATGTAATTATTTTTATATTTTAAATTGATGCCTAGGACTATGTCTTTTATCTGTTGTTTACTGTGTTTCAATCCATAAGTAAATCATGCAACAAAATTAAAAAAAAAAAAAAAACGAGTGCAGGAAAAATGTGTGCATTTTTACGAAAGGGAGGAAAAATGGTTCTAAATTAAATGTCGATCTAAAGTAGTAAACTCAACAAAAGTCTCCCAAAGAGAACAATAAAGGCATCTTTATTTAGCAAAGCTAAATATTAGTCTTCAGTGGCCATGTGTTTGGGTAGATAGTTCCACTTGACAGTGCAAAGGTAGCTCTCATATTGAATTGCCTTTAATGGAGAAAGACAAATTGCTGTTAATTTTATCTTGATAAATTATGAAATGCTATGCCAATCTTTCCCATTTGGATATGCCACCTTGTCTTTTCTATTTGCTGAACTTGAACTTTTTAAACAAAATGAGCCATACAGCTTGGTAAAATCAATTTACTGAAATGGGTCTGTGCACTCTCACTCTGAAAAAAGGATGTCAGTGATATATGCCATAACCAAAAGGCACTCTTCCATGGAATTCTACCAGTCTGCCATGTATTTGCTGGAGATTTCATGCCAAAGGACCCCGAAATCCTCAGCAGATCTAATTTTAACATTGGCCAATTACTCCTAAGCTATCTTTATTTGCCCTGACATCTTAGCATCAAAGATACTATACACACTCAACGCTATTAGTGATTCAAGCATGATTCTCTTCAACTAAACTTCACATAAATTGAAATTTTGAGCCTAAAAAAATCCAGTTTCTTTGACTTCTAGATGAGTTCTAACCAATTCATTAAGCTTTAACTTGGTGCTGCATCTGTGTTTTGTTGAATTGAAATTTATGGAAAAGATTTAGCCGAAGACAAGCATGAAATTAAAAAGTGTAAAATGAGCTGAGGTCTCTACTCTGTCACTTTAAAAAAACATTGGAGGTCTCCAATTATCCAATAGAATAGAATTAATAAAAACCATATATAATGTCATAATAGATTTTATTCCAGTAGAACAACATTATTACATCTGATTGGAAATCACATGAATACTTTCTGGCAACCAAAAGGAAAAAATTCACACTGTTGATAATTGCGTAGCTTTCCATATATCAAAATGTATGAGGGGTATATGTTACTTGTATTATTAAATTCTTATTATATTTTAATGTTGTAATCTAATTTCTCTAAGTGCCTCATTATTTTTCATTTCAGCTGCCAAATGCACATATATTTTATGTTGTTAGTGAATTAAACAGAGGCATGCTAAACAGATTGACATTCTGGATTCACTCTGTGATTTAAATGTACTGACTATAGTGTAAAATAAGACAAGGAAAAATGTGCTGTTTCCTGTAGGTCACAGCCAGTGGTTTATAATAAAGGCAATCTCTATTGTGCCCAGAAACATACTGTATGTAAACAACTGGTGTGAAAAATAATGTAATTTCAAATAAGTGTAATTGCTTATTTGCAACAGAATATCTGAGATATCAACAAAATTTGAACTTCTAAAAATGTCTGTGGGTAAATTGTGTTGTACAAGAACCAGCACAGCCTAATGAGAGTTCAGTCACTTAATAACTACTCACTGTCCCTAGCAATGACATCTCTTGGGTGATGATAGACATGATCAGCATAAAGGGATACAACAGAATGATGTATCAGCTAGCTGCTACTGGGTAACAAACCATATCAAAGTTTAGTCACTTAAAAAGTAGCTAATCATTTAGCTCATAATCCTGAGTGTTGGTAATTTAGGCTATGCTCAGTTGAGATGTTCCGGTGTGGGACCTTCATGTCTTGTGGTCAGCTGCAAATTGAGCCAGTGGCTTTGCTAATCTTAGCTGGGCTCTCTTCACCTCTAGGGCCTCAGCTGGGATAACTGTGTTTCACAGCTCTGGTGACTGGTCCATCCTCCAGGAGACTAGCCTGGGCTTGTTCCTATGGCCATGGTAGGGGGTCCCAAGAAAGTAACCAGAAACACTTAAGAGTTCATTAGGCTTGGGTATGGAGCCTCCATGCCATCACTTCCACTGAATTTTACTGGATAAGAAGGTCTTGATTTAAGGGTAGAGAAATAGACTGTAGTCCATCATGGGAAGAGCTGTAAGGTTATATGACAAAGATCACAAATAAAAGTAAAGGTGGAGATTTGCAGCTATTTTTTCAAACAATCTCCCACAATGGTGACTTATTAAAACAGGTATTTTGGATAAATTTATTAAAAGACTCTATCACTTCTATTGTTACTAGGACTTGTCGAGGAACCACAAATATTATTTCCAGAGACTGGGGAAAAGTCCAAATCCTGCCTTATAAATCATTATCCCTTTATGTCCCTCGCCATGGGTTTTCAAAGAATGATCTCACAGAAAACCAGTAGCCAAATGAAATTCAGTTATTATTTTTTATAACCGCTGCTAGGCCCTGATAATCCATGGCCAGGTGCATGGAGGAAGGACATTGGTAAGAGCTGCCCTTTAGCCTCTTGATCATCAAGTCTCATGGGGAAAAAGCTGTGGAGAAGAGATTGGCTACACGTCTTTAACATAGAAATCTCTTCTTAATTGGAAAACTGATTCAGAGCATATTCTAGAGCTCTGACCATTAAGATTAATTGCTCCTCTTTTAGGATATCAGTAGCTAGGAAGGGGGTGGTCAGAAGTGGGCTTGGCTTGCTTCCACACTTCAAATCCCAACACTATGCACAAATTGATGGCAACAATAAAAATTACAATAACAACAAGATAGTTTTAAGCTAGGTCTCTCACCAAAATCTCAGCCAGACTCATGCAGGTGCTCTGTACAAATCACCAGCTCCCTCCATCCCTTGTCTCAAAGCAGTAACTCAATGTGCTCATGGTTCTACCCTCTGGGACAAGCTGACACACAAATACACTTACTTCATAATAACTTTACAACTGACCTGGCAACTCTTGCTATAGCTTCTCCCTCTTCCATAATTCAATATGTGTAAAAAGACTATCTAATGCTCTCAAATGATATTGTTTCCTCTGTTTAATCCAGGTTTATAATTTAACTCTAGAATAGTAAAGTAAAATAACCAGAACCCCCAGACTAGAACTGCTTATCCCAGCTCTACCTCGAACTATATGATCTTAGAGGAAGACTGAGGTAACAATACCTTCCTCTCTATTTATTTCTCCTTATCAGAACTTACATATGCTTAAGTGTCTAGCACTTTATAAAAAATAAAATAAAACATAATTTAAAGCCTCCTATAATCCCCCAATTTTTATCTAGTAATCGCCCTGCCCCACCTCTTCCTCATGGTCACATTTTACTTTAATTCCCTCCTTTTCTTCTGCTTCCACTCGTCTGGAAGCCCACTCCAGCCCCAGTTTGCCTTTAGCTCCCGCAACACCACCAAATTTCTCCTACTAAGACTCTGATGACCGCCATGTTATTAAACCCAGTAGACACTTTTCCACTCTTATCTTTTTGGATGGCTTAGAAATGTGTGATACAACTAACAGTGTTATTCCTTCTCGGAATACTCTGTTTTGAGTGTCCTTTGCCTTTCCTGGCTCACCCTCCTCCACCTAACCAGAGTTCTCAATTTCTCTCCTCTTCTCTCTTCTCAATCCATACTCTTCAGTCTACCCCCATACCTTCAATTATAGCTATGCTGATAAATCTCAAATTGAGCTCCTCATTGATATTTCTAGCAGTCTACTTGACCTCTCCATGTGTATGTTTCAGAGGCAGTTCAACACAAACATCCCAAACTGATCTCATCATATGTCCCCCTAAATAACCCCTGCCACAAGCATTCTCAAACCAGAAACTGGAAGTCATCCTTGACATCTCCCTCTCCTGTTTATCAATATCCAAACAACCATCTCTATTTCCCAAAGCCATCCATTTATGTTCATCTTCCCTTCCTCATACTAACTCAAGTGAATCTTATCTCCTGGCTGACATATAGCAAGAGTTTTCTGGTTGACCGGCCCCTTCCATTCTTACTCTCTATAATCCATTCTCTACTTTCCAGTCAAAAGATGTAACCCTGATCCTGTCAATCTTCAACTTCAAATCAACTCTTCAGTGCTTTTCCATTTCCCTTGGGATGAAGTTCACATCCCTGACAGACTCTGCAAGGCCCTAGATGGTCAGCCTCCAGGTTATCACTCCAGCATCATCTCTTGCCATTCTCCCCTTGCTGCTCTTCACATTTGGCCTACCTTGAGCTTCTTAATCATTCAGTGTTCTTTCTCATCATCGTACATGCTTTTATTTCCCACCCATCTTCACGCTAGTTTTTTCTGCCCCTCCTGGTAAACGTGCACTTCCCATAACACTTCCAACTGTTTGTTCAATAGCTGTGCTCCCTGGAGACTGTGTGTTTCTCAAAAGCAGGGGCTCTGCTATAACCTTTCTGCCTAGAAAGGTAGCCTGACACATTTACTCAACAAACTCAAATGTTTGCTGAGTAAATAAAGAATTTATAGACCTCTGGGTTATCCCCCATTTCTAAAGTGGAAATGTTCGTGTTTGATCCTAATCCTGTATCAGCTACTTTTTGAAGTTGTCTAGATTATATAATAAGTACTATTAGAAAAATAATAAAGGTGAAAGTTCTCTGAAACACATAAAGCCTTTTACAAATGAAAACGGTATTATAACAACCCCTATGTATTATTCACACAAATGGTTCAAGTAGGTTTCGGGAAGGCCTGAGAATCCAAATTTGGATGAAGGGAAAAATAGCTTCAAGTTTAAATGACAAAGTTACCAACCGTAGGCATTTCAGTTGGAGGCTGACTCTTACCAATATTTCTATCATCTGGTTATCCAAGTCACTAATTTTTATGCTCTGTCATGACCCCTGTTATCTTCCTTCTACCCAACACCATCTCAATGTTTAATCACTCGCTTTCCTCTTTTTTACCTTCAGGTTTCACTTTACAAATATTTACTGTAAGACAATCACTGTACCAGGCTGTAGAGGTATAAAGATAATGATCACATAGTTCTAGCCTTTCCACTTACTATTAAAACTATGGAAACTGATATAATGTAGTGCATAAGAGGAAAGAACCTGAGGCCAGAAAACTGTGGCTTTGCATCTCATCTCTGCCATTTACCAAATCTGGGAGCTTTGGCACATTTTTGCTCATTGGTTTCATTATCTTTAACATGGGTAAAAACTACTACCCCAAACAATTATCAAAACAGCTACTAAAATTACCAATAGAATTAAATGAGGTAGCATTTAAAGCACATAGTATGTGCTTTGTATATAAGTGCTCAATAAGTAGAATTACCTGTTAGGACTCTAACAACCCAAAAAGCCAACTAAATATACTTTTAAAATAATAAAATAAGGAAAACTACTTTAAGTTGTTTTTCACTGCATATGAAGACTATTCCATCACTTTGATCATACAGTGTAACCTAACCAAGTGGGTAACTATCCCATCATATTCAGAGAGTCCATCCACACTCAAGGCAGGAGGATCATACTGGGTGTGTACACTAGGAGGAGAGAATCTCGGGGACCATCTTAGGATTCAGCCTACTACAAGGAGAAAGACAGCAACTTGAACAGCATAGTAATAATACGAAGGAGTTTCTGTGGCATAAAAAAAAAGAAACATATGCTTTCTCTACTACACAATTTACTAGATTAAGCATACCCACAACTGAGCCCAAATATAAAGCCAAAAGGAAAAAGTGAAAAATACGTCAAAATGTAAATGGATGAAATCTTAGAAAATTCAAAAGAATTGAAGGAATGATCCAAGAATCCTGAAATAAGGCTACTATAGTTCCAGAAAAAGTAAAGTGACAAAGAGGGGATAGGCAATAAACAAACAACATAAGAAAAAGATTTTGCATTAAAAATATGCCAAGTCTCAATCCTGACTGATGATAAAAGACACAGAGTCAGCACAGCATGGTAAAATCTATGAAATTAATGAATTAAGAGGAAAAACTACAATTATTAGACAGAGAAGGTATCAACTTTAAAGAAAAAGTATTATATTGACACTCATGGTATCACTTATGCCACTCTAAAAGCTAGAAAGTACGGAATCACTACTAACGAAAAAGAACTTAACAATCCTATAACCAGCCACAATATCAGCCATCTGTCAGGGTATAAATAGATATTTGAGAATATGCAAGAAGTCTGAGAGGGTGTTACTCACATAACAAATCTTAGGGAAATACTTGACTAAGTACTTAACACATAGGAAGCAGAATCAAAATCTCACAATAGGGGAAAATAAATAAGAGCTAAAACAGTGGTGAGAAATGACCTTTACAATTTATATCAATAATATAAACAGATGATGACAGACCATTTGGAAATATGTGATGCACGCTCTTGAAACAAAATAAAATATTTAGGAAAAGATTGCGATGATAAAAGGCAACATTTTAAAGACTATAGTAATAAACCTCTACGGAACACATTGCGCAGTATCAGACTAGAAAATGCAAATATTCAAGAGAGTTCAAGAACCAGATAAAAACATAGTTGGAGTCTTCAATATGCTTCATTTGGAATTAAACTACTCTAGTAAACTAAAAGTAAAAGGACCATGGAGGACTTTAATACAAATAAGAAAAAAACTTAATAGGCCTACATACTCACATCTCCACAAATAATATAAAAATTTTGCATTTACATGGAACGTTTATGAAAATCAATATGAACTTGTCCACAAAGAACATTTTAACAACTTTAAAAAGCAAAGATCACATTTTCTGATCATAATCCAATAAACATGGAAATTAATAGTAAAATTGCAGCAAGAAAAGTACTTGGAAACTAACATATATATTCCTAACTAATGCTTCAATCAAAAAAGAAAGGGGAGGGGACTTCTCTGGCTGCCCAGTGGTTAAGACTTCGCCTTCCAATGTAGGGGGTGTGGGTTGATCCCTGGTCAGGGAGCTAAGATCCCACATGCCTTGTGGCCAAAAAACCAATCATAAAATAGAAGCAATACTGTAATAAATTCAATAAAGACTTTAAAAAGGGTCCACATCAAAAAAAAAATGAAAAAATAAAAAAGAAAGGGGAAGTAAAACCTACCTGGAAAAAATTAAAAAGTGACTACTTCATATCAAAAACTATGAAAGACAACAAAAGCTGTTCTCAAAGAAAATTACATAGCCTTCATTATTAAGGGAAGAAGAAGGAGGGAGGGAGGGAGGGAGGAAATGAGGGAAGGAGGGAAGGAGGAAAGAAAGAAGGGAGGTAGGAAGGGAGGAAGGGAGGAAGGAAGGAAGGAAAGAATAACCTTATTATTCATCATATGAAATAAGAAAGAAAGCAGTTCTTAGGATTATACACTTTGGGTCTTTTTTATAAGTTTATTCATAACTTGTGGATTAGAACCTTAGTTGTATGTATAACCAACAAAATTTGCTCTGTTAAAAAAATCCCAATCTGTGACAAATCAAAACTGCAAAGATTTGGTTCTTAGTAACAACTGGCTAATTCAGGCAGAATGAATAAGAACATATGTGTATCAGATCAGAGCATGAATTTGAAAAATTATTAGGTGCTGGTAAAAACAATAACAAAACATCCAAAGAACTATACAGTACTTTTAGTAAACATTCAGGCTTTGTGTTCAGGGTTGCAAATATGATGTGAGAAGTTCCAGAGCAGAGGTGCTTTAAGGATGCTAAGTAAGTCTTACAAAAATCCCCAAGGAGCCAGACCCAAATGAGACTTCCATTTTTCAGGATACAAAATTTCTTTAATGAAGAAAACCCCATTTCTGGAGGCCCACACAGAAAAAACTCAAGAATATATTTTTTAAAAAACCACTAGTAGATGAGTAAGTAGTATCTAGCTCCCTGTGCCCTCCCCCCAAATTATCATAAAATGGCCGACATACTGATAGATAAAAAGTGGGAAATCTACAACAGCACAGAAAACCAAAGTTAGAAGCTCCACACACGCCAAAACCCTAGAGGTTCCAAAGAACACTACAACCAAACTGGGTGGCAAACCATAGACTAAGAATTAGCTATGTAATGAGTACACATAAATGGAGAAGAAAAAAGAATTGTCTTTTATAGTGAAATAGGCATAAGAACGAATTTCCCACACACATACAAACATTTATATATATAAACAAAGAAGTAAAACAGCTAATAAATATAAAAGTTCAACCTCAGCACAATTAATTACATACATTAATTTGCCTCTCAAATTACTAAAAAATAATTATTATAATATTTAGTACATAAGAAGGTACATTGAGATGGACACATTCACAAACTTCTAGTGAGACTGTTATTGAAATGACATTTCTGGAAAATAATTGTGCAAATCGTGTCCAGAAATTAAAAAGTGCTTATATCCTTTGACCATAATTACTTTTCCAGAATTCTATCTTCATAAAAACTCTTCACCACAGCCTTATAATAGGAAAAAAAGTTGAAAGAACATAACTGTGTAACAACAGATGATTAATTAAGCATATTTATGGGTCATCCATAATGTTTTACAATCATTAAAATATCATTTATTAAAAACTAATGATACAGAAACATGCGGCCGAAAACTCATACCTATCATTAAATCACAACGTAAAACATGTAAGAAAAATGCTGGAATAAAATGCAACAAAATCTTAGCAATGACTATATCAGGGAAAAATTAAAATTTTCTTTTAAAGACTGTGCTCTACTTTGGGGAAATAATGTTTGCAGGATTTGTTAACTGAATTTCCTATTTGTACCCTATCTCCATGACAGTTTTGTGATCTACATCATGAGTCATTTATCCATTTCCTAAAAAAAAGTGTTCCTTCTTTGTTTTAATTAGATTTAGGATCTTCGATCAAATTATTCCTTTCTAACACCATCTTTTATTAGTTGAGTTTCAACTGAAGTCTCAAGCTATGCCTATCACAACATTTTGCATTCTTGTATTAAAATTTTCAGTGCTTTGGTAATCACTTGTACTGTGTGCTTTTAATACACAGGTACCTGGAACCAGAAAAACTCCCTGTTATGTCCATCTAAAAATTACAAATTTTTTTCCTGCCAATGGTCCTTCTTTACCTGGCTCTCATTTTCTGTCTTCTGCTTGCAATAATGTATGGCAGTTTTATTAGGAGTTTTTCTTTCCACCCATTAAAATTTAGATTAAAGCCAAGAGATAAGGTTTTATGATTCTTCCTTCAAACATCTCTTTCATAATATATGCTAAAACCTTACCAGACATTCTTTTTTTCATTCAGTGCCATCCATATTTTGTGCTGTTTCCTTTTCATAGTTTTATTCTCTTCCAGTGTCACAATCATCAACCAGAAGAACTGAAAGTGTCACTAGTACCGGGGGACCATACCCAGCCAATCCTGGAATGTTATTCCAGAATATTAAATGTCTAGAGTTGTATCAGAGATTTTTATCCCGATGTGTGATACATTTCCATTTGCTTTAGCAGAAATGAGTAGCCCTCGGTAAATATAAGAGATCTACCAAAACCCCATGCACATTTTTTGGAAATACAAGTCCAGGAACGCCGTCACTACACATAGCTGCCACTTAACATCTTTGTGACCTCTTGGAGTGAAGTTGTCACCAACCCTCAGGACCTTGTAGAGGTGACAGGCCCTCTTCTACCTGCAGCCCCTGGGCCTTCCTGCCTGAATCCTCCTCTAACTGGGTAGCAGTGAATCCTTTTCAAAATGATCTAAGCCACCACTGATGAAAAAATCCCCTACTTCTTTAAAATGTCTAAAGGCTTTAAAATGTCCTACGCACTCTCCCCTCTGAATCTTCCACTTGTTTATCTCTTACAACAGATTTAGTACCGCACTCAGAATTCTACAAGGATTCCTTCCACCCCAAAACCCTTTAATATGAAGCTGATTCTCACTTCAACACTTTAATAAGCTGGGTATAAAAATCATTTGGAAGGAATTTTTTAAATGCATGCAGGTTCCTGGGCTCATCCCCTGGAAATTCTGTTTCAGTAAGTCGAGGTAGGGTACAGGGAATCAGCATTTTTAACAAACATTGCAGTTGATTCTAATAGGGATGCTCTCCCAAGTACACACTGAGAAAGTGTTTCCACCTTTCTAAGAACCTGGAACATCATTCCTCAAGCTCCTCCTCCTGCAACAGGTTCTACTCCTCAAAACACTCTGCTTCTAAAGGTTCCTATTGCTTATCTTGTTAAACCTATTTCGTTCTAGTTCCATCCATTTGATGGTTGCTCAGTATTAACATGTGGAAGATTTAAATACTCTTCATGGGAGACGTACATTCATTGAACAAAAGACCCTACAGCCACGGGCTCCCCTCCTTAGAGTAGCAGGCAGCGCCATAAGTAGTATTGACTCACCTTTCCTGATTATTCCTGGCCTCCTCCTGTACCCAGGCACCTGGATCACAGACGTCATTTACTGCATTCTTAATGGATAAGCAGCTTTCCAGACCTACATTTTCATGGTCAATTATGTCATATAACTAGCAGTTATTTCTGATTTCCTCAATACGTTTAAATCAAGAAAGTTCCATTTTATTTAATCTTAATGTCTGCTCAGGTAATTCGTCATATTCAGCTTCTCTTTCTCCTGCTCCTTTTTGCCCTTTCTGTGGTTTTTCCTACTTGCTCCTTTAATTACCAAACCTGCATAAACTCCTGGTGCATTTACAAACCCTTTCCAAGTCAGCCCTACTGGTAAACGAAGCTTACAATAACAGTGTTTACTGTTAACACCTGAATAAAAAATGATGTCCATTAATATTTAGGACTTTTTCAATCATGATGTGGGTTTCCATTATGCAATCAAGGCAGAGCAGTACAAAAACATTATAATATTCTTTCTTCTCTTCTGTCAAATATCTCACTTGAAGCTCCTTTAATTATCAAACCTGCATAAACCCTGGTGCATTTACAGACCCTTTCCAAGTCAGCCCTACAGACACATAAAGCTTATAACAGTGTTTACTGCTAACACCTGAAGAATAAAATGATGTCTCTTAATATTTAGGACTTTTTCAATCATGACATGAGTTTCCATTATGTAATCAAGGCAGAGTAGCACAATAAATTGTAATATTTTTTCCTCTCTTCAGTCAAGTATCTCACTTGAAACAAAAGGTCTGTACCCCAAAAAAGTAAATTCTATTTTCACTTCCAGGATGATGTTTACATATGAGAAAACTTAGTTTATAAAAAAGACTTTTTTTTCATTCTCAAGTCAGGGGACTGACAGTGTGCAAAGAAGGAAGAATTAACTGGTTAGGAAGAGAAAGATAAACAAGCTTAGCCCTTCTTAGAGACCATGAATACACAGTTATTTCTCACAAATGCACATTAAATGTAGTTGAGCAATCTTTCTGAAATATGCATACTATCAGCTCACCAATAACATCTTTTAAGCTAATGTACTCAGATGTTTATTGGGAGAAAAATGATTTCTGTGATGAATTTTAAACCAAGTAACAAAAATATATTACACTTTCAAAGTAGATGACATTGCATTTAAATGTATCCCCACTTACAAATATTATAAATACCTAGTGACTATAAATATGATGAATATAAAACAAGTGGGAAGTGTTTTCCCTTGCAATACAACTTAAATCAGAGATTATCTCAATATTTTTCAACCAACTCCTAATACATGGGAACTGTTTCTGAAAATGCCTTGAGAGCATGAGTAAACTGACGTCCCACAGAGACTAAGGAAGAAGTCCCTGCAATTTAATGGATGCAAATCCCCCTCCCCAGCACAGCGTTAAGTCACTTAATCTACTTATTCCTGTTTCCATGTCTGTACAATGAAGGTTATTAGAGTTCCTAGGGTCGTTAGGAGGATTAGATATAAAAATAAATATAGTATATTCTGTATGCGTGTATTTTTGTATGTATACGTATTTATGTATGTATATATGTATTTTGTACCTATGTATGGGCAAATTAATATAAAGAAGGTAATAAATGTAAAAGAAAAGTATATATAGTGAAAACTCACTAATACACCTTATTCTCATTATATGCAGTTTTGGGGCACTGAAATTTTCCAAAATGGTTATACATTGGGATGTCTTATTTTATTATTAAACTGGTTCCTTGTGAAAAAAGATATTTCCCAATAATACTCTGTACTCAAAGTCTCAGATAAAAAGCAAGTAAGATGATATTAGGGCAAAGTACTTTCAAAAAAGTCCTCTACAAATTTCAGGCATTATTAGTGTTGATGACAATGGTGATAAGAATGATGGTTACACATTTCTCAAATCTTAATCTCATCCAGATGGTCCCATTTTCTCCAGCCTTTGGGAGTCACTCTTCCTTTTTACACAAGTAACAGTAATTCAGTCACCATCCTTTGTTTGGGTTTCCCCCACCCCTGAGGACTCGCTGAGGAATGCATGCATGTGACACCGTTACACTCTCTGGGTCACTTCTTCTCAAGTATGTAATGCCTGCCCTGCAACACCCAAAGCACAGCTAAGACCAAGTGGAAGCCGTAGACAAATGGAAGGTCATCGTAATGCAGGAAAAGAAAATGCAACTCTTCAGTAGTCCCTTCACAGGCAGTCGCTTATTCTTTTTAGCCCCTCAAATAGTTCTCCTCAGAATTTTACCTGCTAACACATTATAGAACTCGTCTATCTCTTCCCAATTGAAGTTCTTTCAGACCATGTCCTTCCTACTGAGAACTCAGGTGCCTGTGTTCCCGGCCATAGAAAGAAGACTAGCATGCCTGCCCCCTCATTCCAAAACCTCAGCCCAAGACCTGCCCCCTGCCCCCCAAATGTAGTCAGGGTACGTTTTCCAAAGTTTGAAAAGCATCACAACCAGTTCCCCTGCACAATCTTCAATATACTGTAAGGAGATTATGTTTACATGGATCATCAGTGAACAAACACGTGGAGGGGGAAAAAAAAGAGAGAGAGAGAGACCCATCTGTCAATGACAGACATTAATTTTCAGGAAGAGTCTAGCCAAAAGCCGTATTTAGGAGGAAATATATTGGGCTCTTCTAGACCACACCCTTAATAAGTACACACCCAATTTAACATTTCAGTCTGAGGCATCTGTATTTGAATTACTCTCAAGTTCTGGGTTTCCTGAGTGCCATGAATTAGATGCTTGCTTTGTATCTAGTTGGTTAAAATTACCCACAAAACTGGTCTCTGCCATAACAAAAGAGGCTTCATCCCCAGCCTAAATTCCCTCTTCTGCTCTGAAATTTAGACACCATTTACATCTCTCAAATGGTATTTTTCCAGCTTCAATTATTTTATGATCTTGGCATCTGACTTGGTAAATATGAATATGGATTCATATTTAAGTAAATACGGAGTACAAAAAGAAACTCGAAGAACTATTATTTGGGAAGGGAAACAGTAAGCATATACAAACAATTCATGAAAGGCTATGAATTCTAATAAATATCAAATTATTGATCTGGGATTTGTAGCTGAGGAAGAGGAATTCCAAGTAACTCTCTCAAACCCCAAAATAGAACAAAGTCAAATAACCAGTTAGAAGTTGATTTTGAGATAGCTTGTTAGAACAGGCGCATATATGCTTTTCTAATCCTTGGTGAAAAAAATAACATTACTGTCTATTCTTAGACAGCTCAGCCTACTTATTAATCAAATATAAAAAAAGCATATTTAGAATTAGCTATATAGTCATTTTGAAATGTAAAATATTATCTTTCTAAGAGAAAAAAAAAATCATTCCAGAAACAACTAATTATACCCAGATACTTTAACAATATAAACACGAGGGAGCACAAAGTCTACAGTGCAAAAACATCCAGGCGCCAGTTTTACTTACAGTCTGAAGTGAGGGTCTGATGGTCCTATGAGAATCTTACCTCCATCAGTGAACTTGGTGAGCATAAGCTCTTAGATGTAGTTTGCAGAGTGATGAAGTCCCATAAAGCAGATGCTGAAGGCCCAGATTGGCCCTCACGGGACCTGTAGGGGATCAAATAAAAGTACCATCTGAAAAACTCTGTGTAAGCCGTGAAAACATATTCTTATTTGATCAGTTACTGATAATTAAACGTTAAAAGGAAAGTGATGAAGCTGCCATAAACTTACTACCTTTGTGCATTATCAAAAGGAACCGCTTTAGTCCAAAGGGGTTTAATTACCCTATGTAATTAAAACATTACAAGAAGTGTTTGAACTTCCAGAATCTCGATATTATTTGCAATTTTCTAAGCAAATATTTTCCAAAATTATAGTTTTTCAAACTTAAATCATGATTTAATTTCCCCCTTGTACTGAAAAATAACTAAAATGGACTTTCTTTTTTCTCTCTAGAACATTTCCTTTTCTCTGAAGGGATATGGACCACTTATAAATCAAATTTACAAGAAGAATGATACAAAAGATGACATGTCAAACAATTATGCAATTCAAAAAATCAACTGATGTAACTGTTTTAATCTTTTTTCAGTAAATTAACTGACTTCACTCATATGATTGCCCAATTCTGTCAAATTGCCAAACTTGTACGTATGAAACAGATCTTGTTGAGTTTGATATTAAACTATGCTCTGTTTAAACCTAGATGATCTTTTATAAATTCCTGAAATTCTGATATTTGGAGAGCCATCCTTTCTATGGAAAACTTGTATCTTAAGAATGCTCATGGACTTCACATTACTGTTGCTTAAAAAAATTAACTGAATTTTCTTTAATTATGAAAATAATTCTTAATCAAATGCTCTTTTAAAGATTTATCTTACATGTCCACTCAGGTAGGAATCAGCAAGGATGTTTTTCTTTTCCTTAATTCTCAAGCTTTTATGGTAAAACAGAAGAGGCTTCACTAAGAGGCGCCACAACTTTTACAAAGACCTACTAATACTGATCACCTATGAACACGGTTCTCTGGAAACGCAAATTTAGCCATCAATGGTGATACACAAAGATTCTGTAAACTGTGTTTCAAAGCTCAAGAAATGCTTCACTTTTCCCTCTGTCAGGTAGTGCATAGCTCATAATAGCATCCCCACCTCTTCAGAAGAATGCCTTGGCTTGTGTTGATTGATGGCATTTTTAATCACGTTAGAAGTAAAGCTTCTTTAATGGATGACAAGCAATGAATCCCTTCAATTATTTCTCTTCTTTTTTTTTGCATTTTTATTTTTTATTTTATTATTGTTTTTTTTAATCAGTCATCAATTTTATACACATCAGTGTACACATGTCAATCCCAATCTCCCAATTCAGCACACCACCATCCCCACCTCACCGCAGTTTTCCCCCCTTGGTGTCCATACGTTTGTTCTCTACATCTGTGTCTCAACTTCTGCCCGGCAAACCAGTTCATCTGTACCATATTTCTAGGTTCCACATACATGCGTCAATATATGATATTTGTTTTTCTCTTTCTGACTTACTTCACTCTGTATGACAGTCTCTAGATCCATCCACGTCTCAACAAATGACTCAATTTCGTTCCTTTTTATGGCTGAGTAATATTCCATTGTATATATGTACCACATCTTCTTTATCCATTCGTCTGTTGATTGGCATTTAGGTTGTTTCCATGACCTGGCTATTGTAAATAGTGCTACGATGAACATTGGGGTACATGTCTTTTTCAAATTATGGCTTTCTCTGGGTATATGCCCAGAAGTGGGATTGCTGGGTCATATGGTAATTCTAGTTTTAGTTTTTTAAGGAACTTTCATACTGTTCTCCATAGTGGCTGTATCAATTTACATTCCCACCAACAGTGCAAGAGGGTTCCCTTTTCTCCACACCCTCTCCAGCATTTGTTGTTTGTAGATTTTCTGATGATGCCCATTCTAACTGGTGTGAGGTGATACCTCATTGTAGTTTTGATTTGCATTTCTCTAATAATTAGTGACGTTGAGCATCTTTTCATGTGCTTCTTGGCCATCTGTATGTCTTCTTTGAGAAATGTCTATTTAGGTCTTCTGCCCATTTATGGATTGGGTTGTTTGTTTCTTTAATATTGAGTTGCATGAGCTGTTTATATATTTTGGAGATTAATCCTTTGTCTGTTGACTTGTTTGCAAATATTTTCTCCCATTCTGAGGGTTGTCTTTTTGTCTTGTTTATGGTTTCCTTTGCTGTGCAAAAGCTTTTAAGTTTCATTAGGTACCATTTGTTTTTTTGTTTTTATTTCCATGACTCTAGGAGGTGGATCAAAAAAGATCTTGCTGTGATTTATGTCAAAGAGTGTTCTTCCTGTGTTTTCCTCTAAGAGTTTTATAGTGTCCGGTCTTATATTTAGGTCTTGAATCCATTTTGAGTTTATTTTTGTGTATGGTGATAGGGATTATTCTAATTTCATTCCTTTACATGTAGCTGTCCAGTTTTCCCAGCACCAGTTATTGAAGAGACTGTCTTTTCTCCATTGTATATCTTTGGCTCCTTTGTCATAGATTAGTTGACCATAGGTGCGTGGGTTTATCTCTGGGCTTTCTATCTTGTTCCATTGATCTATGTTTCTGTTTTTGTGCCAGTACCATATTGTCTTCAGTACTGTAGCTTTGTAGTATAGTCTGAAGTCAGGGAGTCTGATTCCTCCAGCTCCGTTTTTTTCCCTCAAGACTGCTTTGGCTATTCTGGGTCTTTTGTGTCTCCATACAAATTTTAAGATGATTAGTTCTAGTTCCGTAAAAAATGCCATTGGTAATTTGAAAGGGATTGCATTGAATCTGTAGATTGCTTTGGGTAGTATAGTCATTTTCACAATATTGATTCTTCCAATTCAAGAACATGGTATATCTCTCCATCTGTTGGTATCATCTTTAATTTCTTTCATCAGTGTCTTATAGTTTTCTGCATACAGGTCTTTTGTCTCCCTAGGTAGGTTTATTCCTAGGTATTTTATTCTTTTTGTTGCAATGGTAAATGGGAGTGTTTCCATAATTTCTCTTTCAGATTTTTCATCATTAGTGTATAGGAATGCAAGAGATTTCCATGCATTAATTTTGTATCCTGCATCTTTACCAAATTCATTGATTAGCTCTAGTAGTTTCTGGTGGCATTCTTAGGATTCTCTATGTATAGTATCATGTCATCTGCAAACGGTGACAGTTTTACTTCTTCTTTTCCAGTTTGTATTCCTTTTATTTCTTTTTCTTCTCTGATTGCTGTGGCTAGGACTTCCAAAACTATGTTGAATAATAGCAGTGAGAGTGGACATCCTTGTCTCGTTCCTGATCTTAGAGGAAATGCTTTCAGTTTTACACCATTGAGAATGATGTTTGCTGTGGGTTTGTCCTATATGGCCTTTATTATGTTGAGGTACGTTCCCTCTATGCCCACTTTCTGGAGAGTTTTTATCATAAATTGGTGTTGAATTTTGTCAAAAGCTTTTTGTGCATCTATTGAGATGATCATATGGCTTTTATTCTTCAATTTCTTAATATGGTGTATCACATTGATTGATTTGTGTATATTGAAAATCCTTGCATCCCTGGGATAAATCCCACTTGATCATGGTGTATGATCCTTTTAATGTGTTGTTGGATTCTGTTTGCTAGTATTTTGTTGAGGATTTTTGCATCTATATTCATCAGTGATATTGGTCTGTAATTTTCTTTTTTTGTAGTATCTTTGTCTGGTTTTGGTATCAGGGTGATGGTGGCCTCATAGAATGAGTTTCGGAGTGTTGTTCCTCTGCAATTTTTTAGAAGAGTTTGAGAAGGATGGGTGTTAGCTCTTCTCTAGATGTTTGATAGAATTCACCTGTGAAGCCATCTGGTCCTGGACTTTTGTTTGTTGGAAGAGTATTAATCACAGTTTCAATTTCATTACTTGTGATTGGTCTGTTCATATTTTCTGTTTCTTCCGGGTTCAGTTTTGGAAGGTTATACCTATCTAAGAATTTCTCCATTTCTTCCAGGTTGTCCATTTTATTGGCATAGACTTGCTTGTAGTAGTCTCTTAGGATGCTTTGTATTTCTGCGGTGTCTGTTGTAAGTTCTCCTTTTTCATTTCTAATTTTATTGATTTGAGTCCTCTCCCTCTTTATCTTGATGAGTCTGGCTAACTGCTTATCAATTTTGTTTATCTTCTCAAAGAACAAGCTTTTAGTTTTATTGATCTTTGCTATTGTTTTCTTTGTTTCTGTTTCATTCATTTCCACTCTGAGCTTTATGATTTCTTTCCTTCTGCTAACTTTGGATTTTGTTTGTTCTTCTTTCTCTAGTTCCTTTAGGTGTAAGCTTAGATTGTTTACTTGAGATTTTTATTGTTTCTTTAGGTAGGCTTGTATAGCTATAAACTTCCCTCTTAGAACTGCTTTTGCTACATCCCATAGGTTTTGGATCATCGTGTTTTCATTGTCATTTGTCTCTAGGTATCTTTTGATTTCCTCTTTGATTTCTTCAGTGATCTCTTGGTTATTTAGTAACGTATTGTTTAGCTTCCATGTGTTTGTGCTTTTCACGTTTTTTTCCCGGTAATTCATTTCTAATCTCATAGCATTGTGGTCAGAAAAGAAGCTTGATATGATTTCAATTTTCTTAAATTTACTGAGGCTTGATTTGTGACCCAAGATGTGATCTATCCTGGAGAATGTTCCATGCGCACTTGAGAACAAAGTGTAATCTGCTGTTTTTGGATGGAATGTCCTATAAATATCAATTAAATCTATCTGGTCTATTGTGTCATTTAAAGCTTCTGTTTCCTTATTTATTTTCATTTTGGATGATCTGTCCATTGGTGTAAGTGAGGTGTTAAAGTCCCCCACTATTATTGTGTTACTGTCGATTTCCTCTTTTATAGCTGTTAGCAGTTGCCTTATGTATTGAGGTGCTCCTATGTTGGGTGCATAGATATTTATAATTGTTATATCTTCTTCTTGGATTGATCCCTTGATCATTATGTAGTGTCCTTCCTTGTCTCTTGTAACATTCTTTATTTTGAAGTCTACTTTATCTGATATGAGTATAGCTACTCCAGCTTTCTTTTGATTTCCATTTGCATGGAATATCTTTTTCCATCCCCTCACTTTCAGTCTGTATGTGTCCCTAGGTCTGAAGTGGGTATCTCGTAGACAGCATATATATGGGTCTTGTTTTTGTATCCATTCAGCAAGCCTGTGTCTTTTGGTTGGAGCATTTAATCCATTCACGTTTAAGGTAATTATCGATATGTATGTACCTATGACCATTTTCTTAATTATTCTGGATTTGTTTTTGTAGGTCCTTTTCTTCTCTTATGTTTCCCACTTACAGAAGTTCCTTTAGCATTTATTGTAGAGCTGGTTTGGTGGTGCTGAATTGTCTTAGCTTTTGCTTGTCTTTAAAGATTTTGATTTCTCCATCAAATCTAAATGAGATCCTTGCCGGGGAGAGTAATCTTGGTTGTAGGTTCTTCCCTTTCATCACTTTAAGTATATCATGCCACTCCCTTCTGGCTTGTAGAGTTTCTGCTGAGAAATCAGCTGTTAACCTTATGGGAGTTCCCTTGTATGTTATTTGTCGTTTTACCCTTGCTGCTTTCAATAATTTTTCTTGGTCTTTAATTTTTGCCAATTGGATTACTATGTGTCTCAGCGTGTTTCTCCTTGGGTTTATCCTGTATGGGACTCTCTGAGCTTCCTGGACTTGGGTGGCTATTTCCTTTCCCATGTTAGGGAAGTTTTTAACTATAATCTCTTCAAATATTTTCTCTGGTCCTTTCTCTCTCTGTTCTCCTTCTGGGACCCCTATAATGCAAATGTTGTTGTGTTTAATGTTGTCCCAGAGGTCTCTTAGGCTGTCTTTATTTCTTTTCATTCTTTTTTCTTTAGTCTGTTCCGCAGCAGTGAATTCCACCATTCTGTCTTCCAGGTCACTTATCCGTTCTTCTGCCTCAGTTATTCTGCTATTGATTCCTTCTAGTGTAGTTTTCATTTCAGTTATTGTATTGTTCATCTCTGTATGTTTGTTCTTTAATTCTTCTAGGTCTTTGTTAAACATTTCTTGCATCTTGTCGATCTTTGCCTCTATTCTTTTTCCGAGGTCCTGGATCATCTTCACTATCATTATTCTGAATTATTTTTCTGGAAGGTTGCCTATCTCCCCTTCATTTAGTTGTTTTTCTGGGGTTTTATCTTGTTCCTTCATCTGGTACATAGCCCTCTGCCTTTTCATCTTGTCTATCTTTCTGTGAATGTGGTTTTTCTTCCACAGGCTGCAGGATTGTAGTTTTTCTTGCTGTTTACTTCTTTTGTTGTCCCATTCCTTTTTGTGGATTTTCAAAGAAACATCTGCTAGTGTTGGAAGGTCTCCTGCAGAGGCAGGGGGTAGCTCTGTTTCACCGTGGGGACAAGGACACTGGCAGCAGAAGTTCTGGGTAGTACTCGTTAGCCCAATTATTTCTTTATTAATATCATTCTTTCCTGTGTAGTTGTCATTACTAATTCCCTCACCAATGTTTCCTGTTACATTCCAAGACGAGTTAGCTTCTGCCATTTGATGAAATATATACTGGTTTCAATTTACTACATTTTTTCTCTTTCAACTAAAAAGTAGTCACTGTTAGTTTTTTTTTGAGGTTGCTTGTATGGGATCTTCTAATATATTCAGGTTTCTAGTCATTGGTGGTGCCTCACAGTAAGAATGTATATGGTGCAAATATGGTACCTCCATTCATGTACATAGTCAATAATGCTTCAGAAGCTCTCTCCCCTTCAAGCAGCACTCCGAGTAGTCAGTCCAAGACTGATACATAGAAAGTACTTGGGCAAGCATTAAAAGAAAAAATGAAAGAAATGAGAAAAAATGAGTATTTAGCACCTATACAGCTCTATAATATCTTGCCTAATCCTCACATAACCCTATGAAATAAGTATTATCTACTATTATAATTTTTTCCTAAAAAGGATGTTTAATGAATTTCTCAAGATCCCACCTTGACTCCAAAGTCCTACTCTATACATCTTAGTTGCAAACATTGTCCATGGAAATAACAATCAGGAGGTGGGGTCTGTATGTCTTCTAAAATATTATGATAACGTTTCATTAGATACTTCATTATGAGGGAGGATACTTTCAAGGCTGCTGATATTTTAGCAACAGTGTAGAGAGGGAAGGAACAGAGTTGCCTGTTGTATTTTATAGGGTCCTTGTCACCACATGGTCTTTATGAGAGCCTATATTCTTGCAAATGCTTCTGAAAAGGAAAAATGATGACTTCAACAATTATCATTTAATAGCATTGTAATAGATGAGTATCAGCAGAAATACATGACAGAAGTAAAACAGTTGTATCTACAGGACTCTAGGAATGACTGGATATGGAGACTGAGTGAGAGACAGGAGTCAGGGATGACTCCTATGTTTCTAGCTTCCATGAATGAGGAAATTTTCATGCCATTCATTTAAGGAGAGAATACAGTTAAGAAGCAGATCTGAGGTGAAAATTACTAGGTCATTTTAAATCACATAGAGCTCAAAACTCCTGTAAGATGTGTAAGTGAGATTTTCAGAAAGCAGCTGGATTTATGGGTCTTGATTTCAAGGAGGATTTTAGGGCTACAAATAAAACATGTAAGTGTTAACTGAAACCATGAACATGGTTTAAGTAACCTTGTAAGTGTGAAAAGTAAAAAGAACCAGGGCTGATGAAGTAGCCTCAGAAAATGTGACTATTTAAGGAATGGGCAGAAAAACATAAGCCTGCAAAGGAAACTAAGAAGGAAAACCTAGGAAATAGGATGGAATCCAGGAGAAAATAAAGTCACAGAAGCTAAGGAGGTATTTCTTGCTTAAAAGAGAGAATGACCAACAGTAACAAGTAAGATGAAGTAAAAAGGGTTCATTTTATAGGCCATTACTCATCCTGGGAAAAAAACAAGGAATGAATATGTACTGAAGTGATGGCAATAAATGTTCATCCCTCTATAAAGCAGTTCCATTTTCACCAGAAGTTTGGGACTTAGGTATAACTAAAAAGGGATGTGATGTCAAAAAGAGGTATTTTAAACATGAGAAAAACTTTGTGTTACTTCTTTTTTCAGTAGGCTTCACCTGTGAAAAAGCACAGAGGTAAAACTGTTAAATCAATCCAAAGTTAAGATTTTTATAAGGGGTTGCAACTGAAGGGCAAGGAGGAGGAGAGGCAGAGTAATAGTGACAGAGTGATTCAAATGACAGACTTTGGAATCTCGGGTCGGAAGGGATGAAAGTGAACCTAGAAAGAAGGGGACAGATTAGACGGAAATACAGTGGTCCAGGGTCTAAATGTTTCGTAAGGTCAAAGAGTAGGTATATTAGTTTTACAGAGTTGGAAGGAGAGATAGGTTGTCATAGTTAGAGTGATGAATTGAAGTTTAATATTTCACATGTAGTATAGTGCTAGGTTTTGATATATTTCAAGATGTGGCTATATGTGTCAGATAGTGAATTAACGTAATGGTATAAAGACCATTAGAATTGAAATCAAAGCATTAACCTTAATTAAGTCATCCACAAAGTCACTAAAGTAGTCTTGGAAATTATTAAGATTAAAGTAAAAAGTTGGCTGGAAGAAATGGACAAATTCTTAGAAAGGTATAACCTTCCAAGACTGAACCAGGATGAAACAGAAAATATGAACAGAGGAATCACGAATAATGAAATTGAAACTGTGATTAAAAATCATCCAAAAAACAAAAGTCCAGGACCAGATGGCTTCACAGGTGAATTCTATCAAACATCTAGAGAAGAGCTAACACCCATCCTTCTCAAACTCTTCCAAAAAATTGCAGAGGAACAACACTCCCAAACTCATTCTATGAGGCCACCATCACCCTGATACCAAAACCAGACAAAGATACTACAAAAAAAGAAAATTACAGACCAATATCACTGATGAATATAGATGCAAAAATCCTCAACAAAATACTAGCAAACAGAATCCAACAACACATTAAAAGGATCATACACCATGATCAAGTGGGGTTTATCCCAGAGATGCAAGGATGCTTCAATATATATGCACATCAACCAATGTGAAACACCATATTAAGAAATTGAAGAAGAAAAACCATATGATCATCTCAATAGATGCAGAAAAAGCTTTTGACAAAATTCAACACCAATTTATGATAAAAACTCTCCAGAAAGTGGGCATAGAGGGAACCTACCTCAACATAATAAAGGCCATATATGACAAACCCACAGCAAACATCATTCTCAATGGTGAAAAACTGAAAGCATTTCCTCTAAGATCAGGAAAGAGACAAGGTTGTCCACTCTCACTGCTATTATTCAACATAGTTTTGGAAGTCCTAGCCACAGCAATCAGAGAAGAAAAAGAAATAAAAGGAATACAAACTGGAAAAGAAGAAGTAAAACTGTCACTGTTTGCAGATGACATGATACTATACATAGAGAATCCTAAAAATGCCACCAGAAAACTACTAGAGCTAATCAATGAATTTGGTAAAGACGCAGGATACAAAATTAATGCACAGAAATCTCTTGCATTCCTATACACTGATGATGAAAAATCTGAAAGAGAAATTAAGGAAACTCTCCCATTTACCACTGCAACAAAAAGAATAAAATACCTAGGAGTAAACCTACGTAGGGAGACAAAAGACCTGTATGCAGAAAACTATAAGACACTGATGAAAGAAATTAAAGATGATACCAACAGATGGAGAGATATACCATGTTCTTGAATTGGAAGAATCAATATTGTGAAAATGACTATACTACCCAAAGCAATCTACAAATTCAATGCAATCCCTATCAAACTACCAATGGCATTTTTTACAGAACTAGAACAAAAAATCTTAAAATTTGTATGGAGACACAAAAGACGCCGAAAAGCCACAGCAGTCTTGAGGGAAAAAAACGGAGCTGGAGGAATCAGACTCCCTGACTTCAGACTATACTACAAAGCTACAGTAATCAAGACAGTATGCTACTGGCACAAAAACAGAAATATAGATCAATGGAACAAGATAGAAAGCCCAGAGATAAACCCACGCATGTATGGTCAACTAATCTGTGACAAAGGAGGCAAGGATATACAATAGAGAAAAGACAGTCTCTTCAATAAGTGGCGCTGGGAAAACTGGACAGCTACATGGAAAAGAATGAAATTAGAACACTCCCTAACACCATACACAAAAATAAACTCAAAATGGATTAGAGACCTAAATGTAAGACCAGACACTATAAAGCTCTTAGAGGAAAACACAGGAAGAACACTCTTTGACATAAATCACAGCAAGATCTTTTTTGATCCACCTCCTAGAGTCATGGAAATAAAAACAAAAATAAACAGATGATACCTAATGAAACTTAAAAGCTTTTGCACAGCAAAGGAAACCATAAACAAGACAAAAAGACAACCCTCAGAATGGGAGAAAATATTTGCAAACAAGTCAACAGACAAAGGATTAATCTCCAAAATATATAAACAGCTCATGCAACTCAATATTAAAGAAACAAACAACCCAATCCATAAATGGGCAGAAGACCTAAATAGACATTTCTCAAAGAAGACATACAGATGGCCAAGAAGCACATGAAAAGATGCTCAACGTCACTAATTATTAGAGAAATGCAAATCAAAACTACAATGAGGTATCACCTCACACCAGTTAGAATGGGCATCATCAGAAAATCTACAAACAACAAATGCTGGAGAGGGTGTGGAGAAAAGGGAACCCTCTTGCACTGTTGGTGGGAATGTAAATTGATACAGCCACTATGGAGAACAGTATGAAAGTTCCTTAAAAAACTAAAACTAGAATTACCATATGACCCAGCAATCCCACTTCTGGGCATATACCCAGAGAAAGCCATAATTTGAAAAAGACATGTACCCCAATGTTCATCGTAGCACTATTTACAATAGCCAGGTCATGGAAACAACCTAAATGCCAATCAACAGACGAATGGATAAAGAAGATGTGGTACATATATACAATGGAATATTACTCAGCCATAAAAAGGAATGAAACTGGGTAATTTGTAGAGACGTGGATGGACCTAGAGATTGTCTTAAGGAGTGAAGTCAGAGCAAAACAAATATCGTATATTAATGCATATATATGGAATCTAGAGAAATGGTACAGATGAACCTGTTTGCAAGGCAGAAATAGAGACAAAGATGTAGAGAACAAATGTATGGACACCAAGGGGGGAAAGCAGGGCACGGATGGTGGTGGTGGTGGGATGAATTGGGAGATTGGGATTGACATGTATACACTAATATGTATAAAATAAATAACTAATAAGTACCTGCTGTGTAAAAATAAATAAATTAAATTTGAAAAATAATAAAGTAAATAGGTTGGACACTAAAAAGGCATTGCTAAATCAGTTTTATGGCAATCAACTAATAATGTCTTATTTCTCTTGGAATTTATCTAAAAGAAAACTCAGTTGAAAATATGCAATATACAAGAGATTGAAATAGTCAAACAGTTGCTGACTTTTTTGAAAATTAGCCACTACAACTCAAACCATAAATAATATTGTGGGAAATAAGAGAAAAGTCTTTGGATATTAACTTAATTGACAAATATTTTTCTAGCAAAAATTTGCTAAAGAGTTTTATTTCCTTTTTATACCAGCTTAAGAAACTGTCCTTCTTAAACTTTTTTGGTTAAAAAATTTCAAAAATAGATTTTGATGTCATCTTCATATGACATATGCAATATCATTGTGTAATGGTATATATTTTACTAAAGCACACAAATATATTACTGTTTCTTTTTCTTCCCCAGCTTTATTGAGATATAGTTGACATAATAACATTGTGTAAGTTTGAAGTGCATAGCATGATGGTTTGATGTATGTATGTATTGCAAAATGATTACTACAATAGGTTGGTTGACACATTTATTACCTCACACAGTTATAATTGTGTGTGTATGTGTGTGTGTGTGTGTGTGTGTGTTTGTGTAAGCGCTTTTGAGAGCAACTCTCTTAGCAGTTTTCAAGTACACAATGCAGTGTTGTTAACCATAGTCATTATGCTGTACATTACATCACCAGAACTTATACATCTTGTGACTGGAAGTTTGTATCATTTGACCACCTGCACCCATTTCCCTCACACCATGGCAATTATCAGTTTACTCTTTTTCTATGAGTTTGGCTTTTATAGAGGATGTGGAAAAAGGAAACCCTTATACACTATTCATGGGATTGTAAATTGGTATAGCTACTATGGAAAACAGTATGGAGGATCTTCAAAATGTTAAAAATAGAACTACCATATGATCCAGCAATTCCAACTCTGGGCATATATCCTAAGGAAATGAAATCACTATTTTAAGATTATCTACATCCTATGCTCATTGCAGCATTATTTACTATGGACTAGACATGGAAACAATCTAAGCGAGAGATGAATGGATAAAAATAAAAATAATATATATGTATATATATATATAAGCACACACGAAATGGAATATTAATCTTTTAAAATCATCTCTCATAACCTGACATTCAGGTGTCCTAGTTTTGTTCTCTACTTTTGATCAATTGGAAAATACGTTTAGTAGACCATTGGCCCTAATTGATTTATGACTAAATAAGTTCTAGCTATCAAATTGGAAGTAATGAATTATTGTTAGGCTGGTTATTTTAGTTCTTAAGTGGATAGTTCTCAAAACAAAATCTTTGACTTTAATTATATATTATATATATATGTGTGTGTGTGTGTGTGTGTGTGTGTGTGTATACACGCACACACATACATAGAAGAGAGGTAATATTTCTTAACTTCTTATATTCCAGGAGTAGATTTAAATACATTGTAGTAGCTAATTTATTGTCACCACAACACAAGATAGGTAACAGATTTTGCACTTATTTTTATTTTACGATAGTCCATTTATGTAGTATGTATCCAGGTATGTAACGGTTAATACATTGTAATGGTAGAAAATGTAAAAAATATAAGAGGATATACAGAAAAAGTTCTCCCTCTGACTCCTGTCTCCCATTTCCCCAGTTCTTACTTCCCTTTACACTTTGGTAACAACCACTCAGCCTAGGACTTCTGGAATATCTTTGAGAATATTTTCTAGTATTCTTTGCAAATATGTCTGTTTATATGCTCTATATATGAGATTTATGAAATATATCTATGTGGTGCTTTCACTGTGGTTTCTTTATTATTATTATTAACCCAAGAATGAAGATTACTTTTGCTTTTTAAATCTCCAGGTGGAAGGGGCTTTTTTCCCAATATTACTATCAATTTCTAATTTCATTAAATAGTGATCAGAAAAATTAATTAATTAGAAATAAATATCCTAATCTAGACATAAAAGTACATTTGAGAACATGACCATTAGTAGGCAGATGGCAGCCACAAGAAGGGTGTATATTAACTGCATGAGCTTCTAAAGTTCTTAGTTCTATAAAGGCAGGTGTGTTTGCTAGTCTCCAAAGATTATTTCCCAAAGAATAACTTTTCCATATACATCCTTGAGCAGTTTCCTCCCCTTGTATCTGGCAAAAGAATGAGGCAGAGCTGACACTGAATGGCTTCATCACTTCTCATGAACATAAGTCATAAGAATCTTACCACTCACCACTGAGTTTCTTAGAATGCTTGCTCTGGAAGATGCCAGCCACGTTATAAGATAACCAACTACCTGGTGATCACATTCTGTGAGGAAACTAGCCTTACAGAGACAGAGAGAAATGCTCAGCCCAGCCATCTCAGCTAAGGTTCCAGACATGTGTGTGAAGAAGCCATCTCTGCCAGTCATCCAGGCGAGTCAAGCCTTCAGATGACCTCAGAGCTGGTCTACATCTAACTGGAACTTCATGAGAGAGCCATCCAGGTGAGCCCAAGCAACTGACAAAAATTTAAGGAATATTACATTTTGACTTCAAGTCATTTATGTTCAAGGTAGTTTTTTAGACAACAATGGGAACAGCAGGAAATTAAGCAATGATGTGGACAGAAGGGTGACACCTTTTCCTATTACATAAAGCAAAAAAGGAAAGTAAGGCTGGAATTTGATGGCTTCTTTGTTTAAGATGAGGTGAACTGATGAGAGTAAGGGGTATGCAGATGAGAGGAAGGGTTTGAGAAGAGTGATATGGTTTGGAATTGGTACCGTGGGGAATGGGAATGAGAGTTGAAAATGGAAATGGAAAAAGATCTCTGGATTATGTTATGGGTTAAGCTGAAATCCATCAGTTTGCATTGGTACCATTTACCCAGTTAGGTGAGTTGCTCTAATAGTTCTTAAACTCATTCATGGGAAGGAAACCAAGGATCTATGAATATAAAATAACAAAAGTGTAAGTTATATGGACAGTAAAATTACTCAAAATGAAGGCAGCATTTAGGCTGGAAAGGAAGGAAGTGAGTCAGGCGTTAAACACTTCAGTGAAAGCCAGAGAGGTCAATACATGACAACTGCAGAGAGGACAACTGCAGTTGAAGAGAGGCTAGAAGTAGTAACATGGTATGATACTAAAAAGTTTCACCCAGATATGGAAACATATCATAACTTTAACAATATCTAATTTTTTTGCCCACGCCGCATGGCTTGTGAGATTTTAGTTCCCGAACCCTGGACTGAACCCACGTTCTCGGCAGTGAGAGTGTGGAGTCCTAACCACTGGACCACCAGGCAATTTCCAACAACATCTATTTTTAAAGGAAAGGGTTTATCCTGCTGAAGGGAAACATTGTTTAATGCTTTGATATATAATATCAAATTAATTTCCTCAACAGTTTATATTACCAATAGCTATTATGGGAGTTTCCTACTTAAACTTGAAAGCTTTTGCACAGCAGAGAAAACCATCAACAAAACAAGACAACCTATGGAATGGGAGAAAATATTTGCAAATGATGTGACTGACAAGGGGCTAATATCCAAAATATATAAATAGCTCATACAACTCAATATCAAAAAAGCAAACAACCCAATAAAAACATGGGCAGAACACTTGAATAGACATTTTTTGAAGAAGATATGCAGATGCCTAAAAGGCACATGAAAAATGCTCAACCTTGCTAATTATTAGAGAAATGCAAATCAAAACAACGAGATATCACCTCACACCTGTCAGAATGGCTATTATCAAAAAGAACACAAATAACATATGTTGGCAAGGATGTGGAGAAAAGGGAACCCTTGTACACTGTTGGTGGGAATGTAAATTGGTGTAGCCACTATGGAAAACATTATGAGAGTTCTTCAAAAAACTAGAAAAGGAACTACCATACTATAAAGCAATTCCACTCCTGGGTATATATCCCAAAAAATAAAAACACTAATTTAAAAAGATATATGCACCCCAATGCAGCACTGTTTACAACAGCCAAGGTATGGAAGCACCCAAGTATCTATCAACAGATGAGTGCATAAAGGAGATGTGGTACACACACACACACACACACACACACACACACACACAATGGAATATTACACAGCTATAAAAAAAGAAATTTTGCCATTTGCAACAACATGGATCGACCTGGGGGTATTACGTTTAGTGAAATAAATCAGAGAAAGACTAATACTGTATAATATCACTTATATGTAGAATCTAAAAAATAATACAAATGAATGTATATAGCAAAACAGAAACAGATATAGTAGACAAACCCGTGGCTACCAATGGCAAGAGGGAAGGAGAGAGGGGAAAGTTGAGGGTATGAGAATAAAAGGTACAAACTACTATGTATAAAAAATAATCAGCAAGGATATATTGTAGAGCACAGGGAATTACAGCCATTATCTTAGTAACTTTTAAAGGAGTATAATCTGTAAAAATACCGAATCACTATGCTGTATGCTGGAAGCTAACGTAAAATTGTGAATCAAATATACTTCAATAAAAATGAGAGTTTCGTATTTAATATTACACATGGTCAAGTCAGTGCCATATAATGCACCTATCTGAACCTAAGCACAGTAAGGCAAGACCTTTCATGACATCTTTTAAACAAAATAGAGAAACATTGCTGAAGGCTAGATTAATGAGTATGGTTTTTAAGGTTCAATCAGGAAGCAAAAAGTACAAGTTATAGCCATTTAGATTTGGGTTTAATATAAGGAAGAATTTTCCACTGGTAAGATCTCTCCTTTCAGTGGCCTCAAGAGATGATGATTTGTCTATCGTTTGGACATGTTCTAACTAGGGAGCAAGTTGGGAAGGGGATTCTACTACCAGGAGAGTCCCTTAAAAATCGATGAACTTGCAACCATAAAATTTGTCTATGAAGTTGATAATAACAAGTTCCAGGCATTCCATTTATAAACCACATCTACCAAAAAAAAAAAAAAAAAAAAAAAGTCATGTGATTTTTCTATTAGGGCCTCTTGAGAAAGCAATAAGCAATAAATTTAAACAGTATTGTCCACAGGCACAGTATTGTCCTGGGTATACCCACAATATCTAATCTACTCAAGAAGCTCCTTCCAGCTCAAGCATGGGGGTAGGGAAATCTGAATTGCCATTTCCATGATTTCTACCTTTCTTAGTGTTGTCTCTTGACCGGAGAGATGTTTCAGTCACTCCCAATTTGATTGGCACTAGTGATCTGGTGCTCCCAGAGGTACCTCCTGCATAGACCAACCAGCAATTTAATTGGTGCAGTTGTCTGAATAACAAACCCTCCCCAGTGAATGAATCTTCTTGGCATGTGCCATGAAACCAAGTCATTTTCATGGCGACAGGTGCCAAGCTGGGTGACAGTCTCATGTCTCACTTAGACCAAGACTAGGCTGTTCCCACAAAACCACGTTCCCCAACGTCTGTGCAAACCTAGGGGAATACATTCACTTCCTCTCTCCTAGATGACAAAAATCCCTGTGAGTTTAGGTTTATTCTCTTTCCTTTGCCCTCCTCCATTTGCCTGCTCACCATATCATATTGGCTCTATCATATTATAGAGCCAATTTCTCCCAAAGAGGATTAGTGAACGACTTTCCCACCCTTTCTTGTATTCCTTCCCCCCCCTTTTTTTTTTTTTGGCCTAGTTTCTCTGATAGCTTTGTCAGCTGATTGGCTCCTTATTTTGAGTTTTAATGGTAATTGTGTGGTTTGCCATTTTACAGCAGAAACATTCACAGTACAAGACATCATACGTCTATCTCTGGAATTACACTGGTAGATCTGTATAATTTTCTACACATTTTTTAAAATTATTTATTTATTTATTTATGGCTGTGTTGGGTCTTCGTCTCTGTGCGAGGGCTTTCTCTAGTTGTGGCAAGCGGGGGCCACTCTTCATCGCGGTGCGCGGGCCTTTCTCTATCGCGGCCCCTCCCGTCGCGGAGCACAGGCTCCAGACGCGCAGGCTCAGTAACTGTGGCTCACGGGCCTAGTTGCTCCGCGGCATGTGGGATCCTCCCAGACCAGGGCTCGAACCCGGGTCCCCTGCACTGGCAGACAGATTCTCAACCACTGCGCCACCAGGGAAGCCCCTCTACACATTTTTTTCCTAAAATTTCCCATAGCCTATGTTTTCATAATTTCTTTTTGATTATTGTATTTCTAGCTTTCTAGCTGAGCTCTGCCAACCTAAGGAAGTCCCATGTGAATGGATATATCCTTAGAGTGAATTTAAGAGGAAAAAGTACTTACAATTGCAAATGCAAACCAAAACAACTCTTGAGTTCTGTAGGAATTTATGGTTAAGAAAAATGGTTTATTTGCACACTATTTAGGCACATTTTATCTTGGAATAGGACACTCACCATAATTTGTGGGCAGTGTTCATTAAAAATACAGATGAATTTTAGGAAATAACTGATGAAGAGAATACTATCAAGAATTTATTACTATAGTTACATCATTTATAAATTAATTTTGTGCCAGCACAGATAGCATCAGTTCTTTCCCTTTTCTTATTTAAATTGCCTATACAGTATTCCTCTTCTGTTCTATCTTTAGAAAGATAAGAAATGGCCTGAAAATGCTTATATCCCTAACCTAAATATACAGAATCATAAAGTATACAGCTAGGGTGGAGTTGAGAGTTACATTAAACTACTTGGTATTTTAGTCGATGAATTTGAGACCCATAGAAGTTATATGAGTTGGCTACAGATCCAGAGATATTTTTTTTTCTTGCCCATGTAAGGAGGAGAACCAGATCTATTGCCCCTATTGTACTTTTTCTAATAATCTGGGAAGTCTATAACAGACAAAATGGTTTCATCAACTTCAGCTATAACTGATTATAACTGGGAACTCAATTTTCTCAAAGCAAATTTCAAAGAAACATTAAGTCCATTACATTAGTCCAAAACTACCTTGAACATTTCCAGTTTAATAAAATTCTACTTTTGTTTTAAAAATGGCCTTTTCCAAAATTCAAACATTTTAACCAAATATTCAGAACACATTACTCATTAAAAAATTAAAGACAAACTATTACTCCTTAATCACTTCTTTTGTCTTTCAAAGGAGACAATTCTAACTGGAAAAACTTGAAAGTAAAGCTACAAGAAGATTAATTTCCTTTCTCATCACAAATGCCATAGTCCTTCAGTCATTTATAACTTTTTCCTGGCAGAGCTGCCCAATAGCATTTGTATAATCTTTTCCCAACTCCTGGCCAGGTTTCCCTGGTGCTGCTTTCCAGGAATGTCTGGAATTAGAATCATATTTTTTTTTGTCATTCTTTTCTTTTTTCCTTTAGTAATTATGTCTTTATTTTCTGTCTCACACTTAACTATTGGATATGCTGGCTAATATCTTAGTGATAATTTTAAAAGAAAACAAATTTTAGTCCGCATCTTAAATGATGGTATTGGCCCATCATCAAGTCCCATGAGTAAAAGCTGAATGGAAGTAATAAATTTCAAAAATTTTTATAAAGACCTATAAACTATGATGTCTCTTTTTTAACAGTTTAATTGAGGTATAATCAACATGTAGTAAACTATCACAAGCGTAAAATTTGAAAAGATTGGACAAATGTGTACGCCCATGAAAACTATTACCACAAAAATAACGAAGATACCCTTCACCCCTGATTATAATTCTTCCATCCATCCCCCCGCTCCCCGAACGCCTTGCTCACTCCCAGGCAACCACTGATCTGCTTTCTGTCATGATAGTTTGCATTTTCTAGAATCTTATATAAATCATAGTTTGTACTCCATCTTCTCTAGCTTTTTTCATACAACATAGTTATTTTGAGACTCATCCATGTTGCAGCATGTTTAAATAGCTCATCTGTTTATTGCCGAGTAGTATTCAATTGAATGGCTATATCAGAGTTTGCTTATCCATTCATTTGTTAATGGACATTTGGGTGGTTTCCAGTTTGGGGCTATTAGAAATAAAGTTGCTATGAGCATGTGTATGTAAGTCTTTGTATGGACATATGCTTCTATTTTTCATGGGTAAATACTTAGGAGTGGAAAAGCTGAATCATATGGTAAATGTATGCCGAAGTTTTTTAAAAAATCCACAGATGCTTTTCACCAAGTTGTGCTATTCCACATTCCCACCTGCAGTGTATGAGAGTTCCACTTCATCTACATCCTTAGCACACATGGTAGGGTCCGTATTTTTCATTTTAGCCATTCTTACCCATATCTAGTGGTACCTCATTATGGTTTTAATTTTCCTCTCTCTAATGACTAATGCTGTTGGGCACCTTTTATTACTCTGCTTGGAGTAACAATGGGACCAATCGCTTTGATATTTACACACTTATTCTGGGGTCTCAGAGCCTGAGGTCTCCACACAAAAATGGTTGGACTAAGTAAGATCCATAGAACTCCTCTAACAGGGAACCCTAGAAGTGCATAAATCTCCCCTCAGTCAGAATGATAAATAAATAAATAAAACATGTAGCTGGTGGAAATTATACTCTAAATCAAGAAAAAGGAACTATCTTAAAAATTCAAAGGAAAATCATTCTGTAGATATTATTTACTAAAAGAATCAAAGGAATTTTTTTCAGAAAACTACTTGATCCTTAATAATATGTAAAAAGGAATGATCTGAAGAGAACAGGAGCAGAAAACCAGGAGAAGAGACTGGGCTGAGATTAAAGAGCAACTGTATAAAATGACAGCGAGTGTAGCATCTCTAAACGCTTGAAGGGAAATGTGTCTAGTGCCAGATTTTTATTCCAGCCAAATTGGCTTTCACCTATGAAAGTAACAGGAAGACATCTGCGGATATGTGAGAGCTCCAAAAAATCAGTAAATCACAAACTCTTTCTGGAAAAAAAATTAAGACGTACCTCACTAAACTGAGGAGTGAGCTTATTTATTCATCTATCTATTTGTTAAATAAATATTTATTAAATCATTATTGCAAGGTAATGTGTTTGGGGTCCTGGAAAACCACAGAAAAGGTATCACTTTTCATCAAATGGATGTTGGTCTTTAAAATGTATTGTTAATTATGGATTACTGAAATATTAAATAATGCTTCCCATTTAAAGGATAGGAATTCAGTTACTCTTAAGGTGTTTTATAGTTAACTATTTTATCTGACAAGGTCACTACAGACCCGTTCTGACTAATCCAATACCATGGTTAATAGAAACTTCGTGATTATTCACTACTTATACTAAATGGGAGTAACCAGTTAATAAATAAATGAGTAATTAATAAGTAAAGAAATAAAATTGTTTGATTGTAAAGTCATTGGTCACCATCATTTTAAGATTCATAGAAAGCTTCAAGATCACAGAGTACCTCAGGGTTCTAACTATAAAAGGATGTGTTCTCATTGTCCAAGAGACGTCAACAATGCCCATTTCTGGAATTGTAAATAACAGATAGTCTACTTCACATAGACGTTTAGATTCAAGTGACAGCTTATCTGTCACCTCCTGCTCTCCAAATGATTAGGTAAGGAGTGGGAGGAGAGGATATTTGATCTCCATGATGCCTCTGCCCGACTGATTCTGGGTTAGACACATTCTTGATAAGGTCTCTTGAAAGAGTATCAACAACCTGGAAAATGTTAGAACTTCGATCCTTCTCGGAGAGCAGCACCTGAAAAGCTTCTCTGGTAGTAAGCTAGTGAACTAGTTGGCTCTGGTATAAGTATGAAGAAGGAGAAGAGCCCCTTTCAGGAAGACCCTGGAAATTGAACGTGCAGTCTCCCCTCTTTACAAATCTAATTTCTCTCGCGTTATTTCGAGCATTCGCTTCACATAATGGAAGGTTTCTGTTAGAAGCATAAGGGCGGTGGGGAGATGCTTCAGAAAAACAACATAAATTTCTCCACTATTATTTCCACATTCCTTGTTGACTCAGATGCCTCTTCTGCAATAAATAATTTACTGTAATAAAAAATTTACTACACTAAAACTATCATTAAGGTCACTGAAAGAATAAATCTTCGTGTTTTACAGAGTATGCCTAGCTAACCAACTTTACTGCTTGGATTTTTATTTGCTGAGTGATGAGATGTGCAGGGCAGTTAGAGGAAGTAGAGATAACTGAATAAAAATTAAAACATTCTTATAGCAAGCCACCAGGATTGAACTTGACCTTTGGGAAACAAATCGAAGAGTCTCATAAAAGTTGTGCTTCAAGCAATCAGAGTTATTTTCATGGACAAAATCTCCAGTGAGATCTTTGACAGTATGTGTACTCATGACTCTCAAAGGAAAGAACAGGACATGTTGCCTGATAGCAATTCTTCAAAAACAATATGGACACTTTCAAGTCATTCTACATCTTCAAATACTAACAAAATCTCCAAGAAAACTCTCTTTAGTCTTGTGTTTTATGTACACATATGTAATGTATTACATATATAATGTATCAGGTCTACTGGAACAGATTTGGCTAACTGCTTAATAACTATAATTTAGGTAACAATGTAAATAGACCATTTTCTAATTCCATTATCTACCTGTCGAAATGAAATTTTAGATATGCTCAAATTGCCTCGTAAAACTTCCTTTTCGAGGGATGAGGTATTGCTCAAATGTTAAAATGGTATTGTGTAGTTTTAAAATATATTGAGAATAATTTCAAGGAAAAAAAGGATGCCCTGTGATTATAGAGAAAAAATTATAATTCCTAAACCTATGTTATTCATATTTAGAATATCTCAAAAGGGAGAATACTATTTGAACTTGAATAATAAAATATCTTCTGGATCGTAATTTCCAATTATTATTCCCAAGACACTGACCTCACTCAAGCTTCATTTATCATTCTTGATTTTATGGCTATACTTTCCAAATATTTATAGATTCATTTAATCAACAAATATTTATTGTGCTCCTAATATATATTTAAAGAGCTGTGCTAGTCATAAGCACAGTCGTACCTGTGCTAGGTATAAGATGGCTATGACATCCTTTATTCCTTCCATCGAGGGTCAGGTAAACATGACACCTGTACCTGTGACTCTAAAGCAGAGTGGAAAGTAAAGATCACTGAAGTTGAGGTTATAAACCAAGGGAAGCCAGAGTATTGGCAGGGCTACTCATGATAACACTGAAGTCACTGGAAATGTCGCCGGGAATTAGAGTGAAAAGAATACGAAGTCAGGTACTAAAATCTTAGGGAAGCCAAGAACTGAAAAGGGCCTCACCTTCATGTGTTTAGCATTTCCCTTTTTTCACTGAAACTGTGCCCTCATGCTCAATATACAAAATTATGTATATTACTTCTTTGATATAAGGTTTTTGAGATTTCTTTATGGTGACCCAATGCAGGTGAGTAGGAAGAATGAGCCAAGGTCTTGTTCAGACATACATTAGGGCTACCCTGGACTGGAGAAGCCACCTTAGATAGTATGATGTGATGCTAAAGTACAGTGTAAGGGCCAGTGCCCAAGAGAGGTTGTGATCAAAGCACTCTGGGAACCAAAGAGCAGTGAGTGAGGCATGATGGTGGGAGATTATGGTGAGCATGCCCAGAATTCTGAGGACCAGCAGGCAGGCATCATTCACTCCTGAGTGTCCTGGCCTCAGATGCCAATCAGGCTGAGAATAAGGGTAAAGGCTCCCTGGGCAAGGAGACTGGCAAGAAGAAGGGAGGGGAAACACATTCCTGGACCTTGAACAGAAGCAGGGAAGTGCTCTAATGGGCTGAATGATGAGATGGGATTTAGGATCAAAGATCAAGGCACACCTCCACATCAAGTCAATACATGAGTAAGTGAAAAAGCTGCCAGGTGTGCAAAAGAAGTTTGCAGAGGAAGGCAGGGTAAATCCAGATTGTGGAGCCTGCAGTTTATATAACAGTTAGGCCCTTTGAAAGAATGCTAAATTATAAATACAGAAGGTTAGGACTCCTCTCGGAAACCTGAAAGGTGTCCATGCAAATGGGGTTCTGTAGCTTCAAAGCAGTACAGGGACAGGGGCTTGAAAGGGATAATGTGAGAACTTTGTTGTTGCTCCCGAAGCACCTATAAGTCCCTAAAGCAAAAATACTTAAGTATTTACTTCCCTGTCTGAGTGGCCTGAGAATCACTGTGGCCCTTACCTTTATTTGCTATGATCATGGAACTCAGCCATGGCAACGTGGAAAAGATGGAATTGGGAGAAGTGAAATAAGAAATATATATAGGAAACTCTTATTTGCTACAGTGAGATAAAAATACTGATTTCCCTTGCCAAATTTCAAAAGATGATTTTGGATGTCAGAAAAATATAGTTGTATGAGCACGTATGCAAATTTGAACATGACTTTAATGTATATAAAACAGAGTATATAGAAACATGAGGGATAAAAATACCACATACCAGAATAGAGTAGTAATGTGCATAGGTTGATAATATTTTTAAATTTTTAAATTATAAAACATGTGACTGCCACATTACAGGAAGGGAAAAAAAGGAGTAATCATTATCAGTTCAGATACATTCATTTTAGTTTCTTTTCATTCTTCTCAGATTTTAAAAATATATACCTTTGCTAATATAATTCCCTATGTCCTTTGAAATAGAGGAGTTCCTCAGTGTTAAGACGTATCTCTATTACTTATTCACTCACTTCTAAACTGCATCCTCCTTTCTTTGAACCTGGTCAAGCTGCATTTCATGCTTTAACCATCATTTTCATCCCTGTTGCTAACTGCTTAACAATAGCTAATGTAGCCCTCAATTTCATTAATGGAAGCGTAATGCCCAGAACACAGGTGTTAATAACCCCACTCTTTCCTGGGCTGGGCAGACAACATGTAGATCACTATGTTCATTCCCAGAAACACATTTTATAAGGGTCATTGACAAATGGAATTACATTCATTCAAAGGAGGATTATCAGGATGGTGAATGCCAAATGAGGGACATTAAAGAAATTGAGGGTGTTTAACCTTGAGAAGAAAAGCCCTGGAATGAAATGGGAAGACACGATAGATCCCATCAATTATCTGAAGTTTTGTCATGTGGAAGAGGCATTAGGCTTGTTCTGTGTAGCTCGACCATTAGGTGGAAGTTACCGGGAATCAAGTTGCTGCTCAATTTCAGTGAACTTCCGAACAAGGAAGCCTCCCTGAAATTTTAATAAGCTCTCTGTTCCCCGTCCCTGAGAGTGTTCAAGCAGAGACTGGAACACCACCTGGCAGATGTGCTTAATTGGAAGGTAAGTCGAACTGGCTGGGGTTACAAACTCAGATGTCTTCAAAGGCTCAAGCAGGTATGGGATAGGAAGCAGATGAGAGTGTTAATATGCCCCCAGTGACATGCCTCAGCTGATGGCTTTCACATTATTTTTGAAGCATTCAGAATATATACATAGACACACATAGTTAGCCGACCATATTCAGCCTGTAGGTACTAATTCATGACCTTTAAACCATGTCATTTTTGAGATCTCTTCCAAGGTTAAGATCCGTACATTCTAGGACTATGTTCAGTACTGTGCCTTAGGGATTTTATAATATTTTTATGTTAATGATCACAAATAACTTTCTGTTTAACTTGAACCAAAACTCTATCACTTCTAAGATTTCACTGATATTCTACATTATTAAAGGAAAACATGGATTTTTATAAGTTGGAATGTGTTTCCATTTTTTTCTCATCACCACCTCAAAACCCAAGGTGAATCAAGAATTAACAGAAGCAGTCCTCATTAATGGCACTGTATATTATTACAGATGCAAGTAAACAGGATCCTTTGAAACCGAGGATTTGAATCAGCTTTTCCCATTGAATAATCTGTATGTGTGCATTCTTTTTCTTCAGTATTTTACAGCAAATGCCCTACCAATAAATAACACAGAAAAGGGTGTTAAAATTAATACATACCTACTATTTTAATAACTTCCTTTTGTCCAGAGAGAAGAATAAAATCCTTAACTTTGTTCCAAATAGCAAGATATAAAGAAAAGTCTATTTTGACATAAATTTTATAAAACACAGTTAAAATAAGTTTTCTATGTGTAAATAGTCAGATCATGACAACAAACTGCATGTTTTAGAGCCACAGAATGATTTTCAAGGGGAAAAGCAACCTTAAATATGCAATATATTGTATCTTGTTTAATACACCACTATTTTGAGTCTCCTGATACTTGAGGAGCCTGGTTGATACATTTACATGTGAGATTTGATAAAAGTGATATTTTAGTGGACAATTAACTAATACCTATAATTGATCCCTGAAGAGGACGAAAATATTTGGGAATGAGAATAAAGCTTATGAATTTAGTTTTGGACCTGTTGGGTTTGAAGCTTCTATGAAATTCCCATGTGTCTAGTCAACAGAGGGATATCGATGGTTCTAGAACTCAAGGGAGAGATTTGCACTAAAACTAAATTTTGAAGTCTAGGTGCTACTTAAAGCCAAGGGATCAGAGGAGCCCACGTGATAAGAGCAGGTCAAGTGAGAAGAGAGTGAAGAAAACCCTGGGGTTCTGCACTCGTTATGATGTGAGGGGGGTTAAAAGGGTCTGAAGAGAAATCAGAAAGTGGAGGGGTCAGAGGACTAAAAACAGCTCCAGGGAAAATTGTTTCATGGAGTCCAAGTTAGCCCAAGTTTCAAGAAAAAAGAGGCGACTAACAAAGCCAAACGTCACAGAGGAAAAGTGTCCAATGGCATGAAGGGCCCTTGGTGACCATGGCCAGAGAAGTTTTCATGAAGTGAAGAGCCTGAATCCTAATGAGAGTGGGTCGAGAAGGGGCGCATGAGGCTGCAGACGTTCGTTGTGAGTTCTTCCTTACTTTGTGCTGTTATCTTATGCGTATATTAGCTTTTTTTTTTCTAAAAAGATCAACATCTCTTTGAACACTTTTAGATAATGCCTTATCTTTTTACTTCTCTGCTCAGGTAGGTTTCGCAAAGTTATACACGAGCTCATCCCTGCTTCCTCAGCTCCTGCTTACCTTTCTATTTGTTGATATCCATCCTAAGGAATATGAACACTAGGACAGATGTACAACAATGTTCAAAACAACATTATTGAAATAAAGAAATTTGGAGAAAACCCAAGATATCCCAAATAGAGGGAGAATTAAATAAATTATGGTATACTATGGAGTATGCAACTAATAAAATGCGGTAGAACCGTTTGTAGTAATACAGAAGAAATTTAACACATCGATAAAAATTTTAAATACAAATTTCAGAATAGTGTCATAAAATATAATATTTTAATTGCATATATATTTATCTACCTATATATCCATCCATCTATATATTTATGCTTTAATGAGTAACAGGTGCAAAAGGATACAACCCAATTGCTAGCAATTTCTTATTAGTTGAATGTTTATAACACACAGGTACTGTTTCCACATTTTCTATAATTTTTATTTTTTTTACAACAAAGAATTTTTGAATAGTTTATATAGGTTTAATTATGATGATTATTTACCCATTAATATACTCTACCAAATTAAGACCGCTTTCTTCCATTCCTAGCTTATGGAGAGATTTATCAAATGGATATTGTATTTTTATTCACATATCCTTTTCACCACTAATTCTACGCCTCAATATCATTCCTAAAGAAATATGTGCATTAGGATAGATGTTCCAAAAATGTTTACTACTATATTACTTGTAATAGTCAAAAGTAAGAGAATACTCACATAGTCAAAAATAGAAAGAGGGTTGAATAAATTATGGTACGTGGACATGAAGTATGCAGCCATTAGAAAGGAGCCTTGCCAACAAGTACATGAAAAGACTTTCAACATCACTCATCACCAGGGAAATGCAAATCACAATGAGATATCACCTCATACCTGTTAGAATGGCTATTTTCAAAAAGACAAGAAATAACAAGTGTTGGCGAGCATGTGGAGAAAAGGGAACCCTTGTGCACTGTTGGTGGGGATGGAAATTGGTGCAGCCACTATGGAAAAGAGTATGGAGATTCCTCAAAAAATTAAAAATAGAACTACCCTACAATCCAGCAATTCCACTTCTGGGTATTTATCCAAAGAAAACAAAAACTCTAACTTGAAAAGATATATTCACCATGTTCACTGCAGCATTATTTACAACAGCCAAGATATGGAAACAAGCTAAGTGTCCACTGATGGATGAATGGATAAAGAAAATGTAGTGTGTGTATATACTACATATACTATATATTATTCAGTCATAAAAAAAGAAGGAAATTTTGCCATTTGCAACAACATGGATGGACCATGAGGACATTATGCTAAGTGAAATAAATCAGACAGAGAAAGACAAATACTGTATGATCTCACTTACATATGGAATTAAAAAAACAAAGAAATAAAAAATCAAGCTCATAGATACGGAGAACAGATTGGTGGTGGTCAGAGGCAGAGGGTGGAGGGTGGGCAAAATGAGTTAAAAGGACCAAAAGCTACAAACTTCCAGTTATAAAATAAATAAGTCAAATGGGATGTAACGTACAACATGGCCACTATAGTTAGTAATAATGTACTGCATATTTGAAAGTTGCTAAGAGAATAAATCTTAAAAGTTCTCATCGGAAGAAAAAAAAATGTAACTGTAAATGGTGATGGATGTTAACTAGACTTATTGTGGTGATCTTTTTGCAACATATACAAATATCAAATCATTATGTTGTACACCTGAAACTAATGTTACATGGCAATTATTCCTTAATTTTTTAAAAAAAAAAAAAGAGATTTGTTTGCATTTATGGATATGGTTTTGTTCTTGTAATAGACTGCTACATCCAATTGCTAATATTTTATTTTGCATCTTTGTATCTTATTCATAAGTGAAATTAGTCTATACAGTTTTTTGTTGCTATTATTGTTATCATTCATTTCTAGGTTTTGCTTTTAGAGTTAATCTAATCTCATCAAAAAGGTAGGCACTCGGGACTTCCCTGGTGATCCAGTGGTTAAGACTCCATGCTCTCAATGCAGGCAGCCCGGGTTCAATCCCTTATTAGGGACCAAAACGAAAAGATCCCACATGCTGCAACGAAGATCCCACGTGCAGCAACTAAGAGCTGGCACAGCCAAATAAATAAATTTTTTTTTTTAAGTAGGCACTCTTTCCTCATTTTCCCATGATTCTGTATTTCATTATGCTACATAAAAATTACCTTTTCCTGGACTTCCCTGGTGGTGCAGTGGTTAAGAATCCACCTGCCAATGCAGAGGACATGGGTTCGAGCACTGGTCCAGGAAGATTCCACATGCTGTGGAACAACTAAGCCCATGTGCCACAGCTACTGAGCCCACATGCCACAACTACTGAAGCCCGCTCGCCTACAGCCCATGCTCTGAAACAGGAAAAGCCACCACAGTGAGAAGCCCGTGCACTGCAACGAAGAGTAGCCCCCACTCAACGCAACTAGAGAAAAGCCACGTGCAGCAATGAAGACCCAATGCAGCCAAAAATAAATAAATAAATAAATAAATTTATTAAAAGAAAAAAAGAATTACCTTTTCCTTTAAAATCATGAAAGAGCTGACCTAAAGACGATACGGTCCTGAATGTTTTGATCGCTTTTAATTGCCCAACCAACTTGTTCTGCTGTAATAAGGAAAGAAGAGAACACAATGGAGAAAATTTAATAAGTTTTGCTTTTGGAAGAAACCTCATTTAAGTAAAAGCCTCGAGGTGAAAGGAACATTCTGAGATCAAGCTAAGAATGTGGGCGACCCTGCTTTCAGAGAACAGAGTCGACTAGATGGACAGAGGGACAACGGGAGGTAAAGCCTCAGAAAGATAGGGAAAGAAGTGTCCTGGTGACCAGAGGAAACTTCAATTTGAGCAATGCCTGGGGACTCTGGGTAAAAGGCAGCCTGGGTGGAATTAGTTAGCCTCAGGGCTCCCAAATTTAAGACAAATCACTTTGCTTTGGTATCAGAATTACCTGAGGTAGTGTCTATGAGAATCCTGTCTTATTCAAAAGGTCAGAAAGTAGATTTCGAACAAAATCTTGTGGCTTGGAAGAATCAGTGACTGAGCCTCAAGTCCTATCCACCTTTTGGGGCCTATCATATGGCCCACTCCTTCCAGAAGCCATCTCTACCAATTGTGTTGCTCTGGCCTTCCTCTTAAAACTAGCATCCTAGTTTAGTAACAGATAGTTGTTCAACGATAATGTTCTTTTTAAAAATATTTTACTTTGAAATAATTTTAGAATTTTGGAAAATTTGTAAAGATAGTTCAGAAAAAGCATACAGACTTTCTCCCAGTTTCCCTAATATTAATTAGGGTTACATTTGTCAAAGTTAAAAATTTAACATTGGTACAAAACTAATAATTAAACTACAAACTATATTCAGATTTCACCAGTTTTTCCATTAGTGTTCTTTCCCTGTTCCAGGATCCAGTAGAGGTGACCATGCTGCATTAGTCATGTCTCCTTTGTCTCCTCCAAACTGTGACAATTTCTCAGTCTTTCTTGCTTTTTATGATGTTGAGAGTCTTAAAGAGTATTGGCCAGGTATTTTATAAGATGTCCTTCAATTTGGATTTGTCCATTGCTTTCTCAGGATTAGAGTGAAAGAGCGAGAAAAATAGCACAGAGGTAAAGTGGCCTTTTGCTATGAACTAAATGTTTTTGTCCCCTGAAAACTCATATGTAGAAGTCCAACCCCCAATATGATGATATTTCGAGGTGGGGCCTTTGGAAGGTAATTAGGTCATGGGGGTGGAGCCCTCATAATGGGATTAGCGCCCTTATAAAAAGAGGCAGGAGATACAGAAAATTTTCAGGGCAGTGAAACTATTATTTATGATACCATGGTAGACACATGTCTTTATACATTTGTCCAAACCCACAGAATGTACAACACCAAGAGTGAACCCAAATGTAAACTATGGACTTTGGGTGACAATGATGTGTTAATATAGGTTCAATTGTTAACAAATGTACAACTCTTGTGGGGGATGTTGATAATGATGGTGGTTATCTTTGTGGGAGGGTAGGGGATATAAGGGAAATATCTGTACCTTCCTTTCAATTTTGCTGTGAATCTAAAACTGCTCTAAAAAAATAAAGTTTTAAAGAAGAGACATGAGAGAGATAATCTCTCTCTCGGCCATGTGAGGACACCTCAAGAAGACCACCATCTGCAAACCAAAAAGAGGACCCTCACCAAACACCAAACCTGTTGTCACCTTGACCTTGAACTGCCCAGCCTCCAGAACTGTGAAAAATAAAAGTTTGTTTTTTAAGCCACTGAGTCTATGATAATTTGTTAGAGCAGCCCAAGCTAAGACACCTTCTCATCATAAGATACCAGGAGTCCACATCAACATGACTTATTACTGGTGATGTAAACCTCGATCCCTTGGTTAAGATGGGGTCTTCCAGCTTTCCCTACTGTAAAGTCACCATTTTTCCCTGTCCATACTCTATTCTTTGGAAGCTAGTCACTAAGTCCAGCCCACATTCAAAGGGAGAGGAATTGGCTCCACCTCCTGGAAAGGTATTGTTTACATACATTATTTGGAATTCTTCTATAAGGAGGATTTGTCCCTCTCTCCTATTTATTCAATAATTTATTGATATGAGTATAGTGTCTCAGATACTTATTTTAGGATCAGAATAATACTGTCATTATTTATTTTGTTGCTCGAAGTTATTTTAACAAGTCACCTGGATGCGTTTATTATCCACACACCTCACCCACCTCCAGATAGTCCCAGATCTTCCACCATCAGATTGTAAACTAGTGAATCTAAGAAATGCTGTCTAGAAAACCTTTGTTTTCCTCCATAGTATCCAGCATATCATTGAATGTAGCAAATGTTTATCAAATACCTGTTGATAGATGATAAGTAGAGAGAGAGACATAGAGACAGATGTATCTCTCTACCACAAGGTAAATCCATATAAAAATCATTTTAGTCAGATAATTTCCTGCCTTAATCTTATAGATCTCAGGGGAAAAAGTGTTGATAGAGAAATCAAGGGCAGTATAAGCACACTTAAGGAAAAAGAAAGACATTTTCAAGACAATCCTCAGAGGTAAAGAGCTGTTTATATCAGAGCTTATTTCCCACTTAACATAGGCCTTGACTTCTCTCTTCCTACTATGTCACATCTGTGTTAAGCATTCTGGCCTTTCCTACAAAACTGCCTATTTACAAAGAGCCACAGATTTTAGAAAACCAAAACCCTAAAGACTGATTTTAAACCAACTTACAGTTAAAAGAAAAAAATAAAACAAAACACACACAACTAACGTTTACCCAACATAAAAAGGAAACACTACAAATTTTAATTACCCTAATTTTAAAAAAACCAACTGTTATTATTGCAATAATCAATTCCAAAGCTGCATATACTAATGAGATAAACACACTACTCTGATACTCAAAAGCTCTTGACCCTAATGTACTAGAGATGTGTGATTCTCTAATTAGGATTCACACCATCGTGTGCTATTACATTTATCAGCCGAGGAATGCGTTTGTAAATTCCTTCCCGTGAGCAAAATGCCAAGTGCCCAAAGGCCAAGTCTAAACAGTCAAGATGAAGCAGAATATCAAGTAATTATATAACAAATTCAGACAGTGTAGACAATAATTACTGAGGCCAAAGCATTCATCCCAGGCTCTGGGACAACTAAGCAATCTAAGTACTGGGCCAGCTCCATATAGAAATAACACTGAGTTAAATGTATGTATTAAGATAAAGTTTAACAAGCTTGATTGCTATTTATTCCAATTAACAAAAACTATATAGCAACAACCGTTTTATATATATATTAGGCTTGAATTCAGGAAATAAATTAACGGCAAGAAGGACATTCCAGAGCCTTAAATAGGTTTGCAGTAGAGTTGGAAGACTGTTCGGGGTGGGGTAGGATGAGGTGGGGGAAGCTCATCAGTAAAGAAAGTCTACTTTTCTTCGTATTTTACACTGAAGTCATCAGATTTGACAAGCTGCTAGCCCAAGAAGCACTTAATTTTCTAGTATTAATTCAAATAGGCTGTCTGCTCTTTTCACACCAGGTCAAAGCTACAGTGTGCACGTTGTACATGGACAGCTTCTATAAATACTATTTTCCTTTTGCTTACTTCCGGAACACACCACCTGATCCCCAATTAACACAATGATTTATGTAAAATGAAAGCTCCTATTTCTTTGTTTCACTGTCATCCATCTGCAGTGTTTCCAGGGCCACATTTAAGGCAACATCTGACAAGTATTTCTACTGGAAGTGAAGTACACACACACACACACACACACACACAGAGGAAACCACCACTGTTCTCTTTTCCACAAGTTTGCAGGTATTCCACAGGGAGAGAAAACGACTCCAACTTCTTACATTTCCAGCACTGACACCTCTTGCTCCTCTCTCTGCAGTTATTTCAAAGCAGAGTTTCACCCAGCAACGGGGACCTCAGAGCAGAGACCTCAGTCGTGGTGGGAAGCACTGCCTCTTTGCCCCAGAAAAGCCTCAGGGATGAAAGGGGTCCTGATAACTGTTGTCTGAAATTCTAGTTTGTTGCAGTGAGCCGTGGAAATGAAATGATTTGTTTGGGGAAGCTGGCAGTGGTGGCAACAACATCGGGAGTGCATGGTGGCGTGCCAGTTGGTACCCAGCTCCTCTGCACCCCTGGAAGAGCGGGCCAGGGGGGCGTCATCTCTCGGTTGGGATCACGCCCCTCTGCCCCACTGCCATCACTTCTGAAGACTTCGGTTTCAAAGGGTTCCTTAGGAAAAGAGAAAATCTGATTATGGCTACTGAATGTGGCATGTTTTCCTCTGAAAATGACTTGATCAAAATATATTAGGTAACATGTATTTCATTATTAATCAAGGTGGGTTAGGCCAGGCTGGTTAAAATGTGTTTTGCCTATGCTTTTCCAGTGTTAAATCAAATTCAGCAGGAGCAACTGGGGGATCAGACACTGTATTCCTTTTCATATTTCCAATTATTCTTTACCAAAGACCAATCTTTTTTCTACCCTGGTACTTCAATGCTATTTGTTTATTATTACTATACATGTATTACAGGTAAAGAGTTTATCTTGCAATATTTGAGATCATAATTTAAATGGAAATAAAATTTTCCCTTGGCATAAAGGTATGGATTGTGGGCTACAATTATAAGTACAAACCTAGAAATGTCCAATGCCTTATAGTTCTGAATCTGAAAATTCTGAAGGTATATGAATGACTATCTTGAAACAGACTAGATCTTTGTATTTGTCTAAGAAAGGGTAGAAAGAAATTTGATATTTCCATTTCATTACAAGAGAAGGAACTTTTTTAAAAATGTAAGAAATGGCCAATAATATTACACTGGAATTTTACAACTAGAAAAGCATACTGAAAGGTTCAGTGATAGGAGATCAGAAAGGAAAGACGTAGGATCAATTTAATATTAAGAGATGGTTTAATTATAGGAAACATAAGAAAACATTAAAATATACTTATTTAATATCTTTGGACATGAAAAAAGTGCAATTATAATTAAATCCAGGTGGTAACTTTTACCAAGAGGTATTCCCTCTGTTGGGGAACTTCATGCCATGTCACCCAGGAAGGAAAAATAAATGAGTAAAAGTGGACCTGTGACAAGCCATGGAAAGCAAGTCCATAAAGGGCTTGGGCAACTGGCGTGAGAGGGTAACAGCCTAGCATTGTTACCAATTAATTTGTAATTAACTTTTACTCCTTACTAATTTTTCAAAAGAAGATTAGTATTTGGATCTATATGAGAGATCTCTTATTTTCCAAACACTGAAAATTAATGTTTTCCCTCAAATTTTCTGGCCAAACGAAACAAGGCTGGATTAGATTAGACCTTTAGAAAGCCAGTTTCTCTCTCATGTTTAGGACTCTAGAGGAGCAAAGGATAGACAGGCAATCCATCAAACTGGAAATGTGTCTCACTGAGCACTGTCATGGCCAGTAAACTGAGGGTACAATGCAACTTTCAAGATTTTTGCTGTGGACTGATGTTTCTGTCCCCACAAAGTACATATGTTAAAGCCCTAATCCCCAGTGTAATGGTATTTGAAGTTGGGGTCTTTGGGAGGTAATGAGGTTTAGATAAAGTCATGAGGATGGAGCCCCTATGATGGAATTAGTGTCCTTATAAGAAGAGGAAGAGACCAGTGCCCTTTCTCTGCCATGTGAAGATATATCAAGAACCTGACCTTGTCAGCACCTTGATCTCAGACTTCCAGTCTCCAGAACTGTGAGAAATAGACGTTTGCTCTTTAAGCCATCCAGTCTATGGTATTTTTGTTATAGCAGCCCAAACTGACTAAGACAGATGTTTAACTTAAAATTACTGAATAACTCTTGATGAAGCTTAATATCTTTTTTGCAATAACTTTCAATTTCATATTAATATATATAGATGATGATGCAATGTTCTGTTTTTATGAGCCTTTTTGTTTCTTAGGAAGGAAGAGATAAGTCATTTATGGTGTCTGGCCAGGACTGCCCAAATTTTATGATAGGCAGGGCCTAACAGGAACTTGGATCAGAAGGTCAGGACACAAATGTCATAGACTCCAGGCTGAACCAAAGTTCTTCCTTGCTCTATGCTTCCAAAGAAATTCCTTGCTGGAGAGGAAGAGGTAAGACTAGCTTCCAGGAGACAGAGCCAAGAGTAGGAAATCAGGTAGGTTTATCAGTGTTTCAAGCAAGCAAATGGTAAACCACACAGATATAGAGATCAATCATGGAAAAATGAAGATGGTGCTCTAGAGGAAGTTTACTACCATTTGTACACTACAGTGTTCCTTATGTAGGTAACCCTGGTCAACCTCATAGAGGAAATAGTGATATCTCAAAAGTACACAAAGGGATCAGACAAGGTTAGACTTGGGAAAGACCCAGAAACTCCATGGAAGGATAATTGTGCACCAGCATATTATTAAAAACAAGTATGAAACATGGAGGAATTTGAATGCTGCTTTATGTTTGATGCAGTATAAAAGATTTTCATTTTAAAAATATTTGGGCACTGTTGAGTTAGATCTAAGTTATAGCTCTATGGTGCTGAAAGGTGTTGCTTATACTTGTCATTCCAAGCCTTAACAATTAAATAACACTTTAAAGATATAAAAACATTTTTGGCAAAAGGGTGAAGGTGGAACCAGGAGTAAAAGATTTTATCCTTGAATGACAATTAGGTGAACCAATAGAAACAACCTTAAAAAGAACAAGACAAAGACTCCCCCAAGTCCCATACCATTCAGCATATTTTCTTGAAGAGGCCATTAACGCAGGTCTAAATCAAAGTGAGTAGTATGTGTGATATTCCCCCAGTGTCATAATCTTGGCACGTTTTTATAAATCAGTGAGGCAACACACTCATATAAACAGTGTAAAGTCACAGTATAAAACTGTGTACTGATGTGATATGGCCACCACCTCTGTAGAATCTAAGTTGATTTTCAAGGATCTCTAGAGGGTCATGAAATCCACTTTTTGCTTCATGTAAGCACTTATTAGACCTCTTTCAATATCTATCCCACCCCTTTTTTTGGTTCTGTGCTTCACATTGAACACACACCCCGTCTTGGCAGGATGTTCTTTGGCTTAACTCCGATCTTTTCCATGATATAAAACTCCAGGGAAGCTTTCATATCACTGACTTCCACTCAAATATAAGAGCACTTTAAAGTCTACTAAAAATTGTAGAATGCATGCCCCTGTGATATGCTTTATCCATCACCTTTCATTTCAAAATGGCTGAATGAATTAGAAATAGAATTGTGGTTCTACCTTTTAGCACTACTCTACACATTGGCAAATCTATAGTCTCCTTTAAAGGTAATTATAGCTTTTTCTAACCTGAAACTTTTAGCATAATTATCCTCCCTGCTTATCAACTTAACTACCCTCATATATACTTGCTTTATATTATTTATATAGACTTTTAGTTGTTTCAGGCTTACTACATTTTAAGAAGTCGTTTGCTTTGTGCATCCATTCAAATGTACCATTGAGTTATTTGTGTGTCAAGTATAATACCCACTTATCCTAGCCACATAGTATCTCTTTGGAAATAGATGAGGGTTACGGGTTACTGTTGGTAAGTAAATGACTTGAGAATGTTTTTAAATACACGTTTTGAGGACTATTGTGGCTTGAATAGTGTCCCCCTCCCCCCAAACCAGTTCCCATGTTAAAGTCCTAACCCCCAGTCACTTCAAATAAAGTGATCTTATTTGAATATAGGATCTTTACAGAGGTGGTAAAATTAAAATGAGATCCTTAGGATGGCTCTAACCTGACTGGTGTCCTCATAAAAAGGGGAAATTCGGACACAGAGGTACATATAGAGTGAAGACAATGTGAAAAGACATGCAGAGAAGAAGGACATCTATAAGCTAAGGAGGAAGGCCGGGAACAAATCTTTTCCCCCCACCCTCAGAAGGAACCAACCCTGCTGACACCTTGATTTTGGACTTCTAGACCCTAGAAGCGTGAGACAACAAAATGCTGTTGTTTAAGCCACCCAGTCTGTGGCACTGTGTTACAGCAGCCTTCGCAAACTAATACAAGAACATACAGCTGTGGTGTATTTAAATGAGTACCCAATAAAATAGGAGCTCTCAAGGTGATTTTTCTTTCTAGACATCCAGTAATACCTGGAAACACTTTTGTTTGCCACAACTTGGGGGGAGGGTGCTCCTTGAATCTAGTGGGCAGAGGACGAAGATGCTGCCACAATGCACAGTACAGCCCTCCACAAGCAAGAATTATCTGGCCGAGGATGTCATTGTGCTGAGGTTGAGAAACCCTGGCATCAAGTGTCAGAAGGCCAGGTCTGCCTTTGTCACCTACTATGACTTGGTTAAGTCAGACATTTAAATAATTGTGAAACTTCCAAATTTTACAAATGAGGAAACTGAAGCACACAAAGGTTCAGCAACTTGCTCAAGTCACTGAGCTAGAGATGCTGTCATTCTGATAGCAGAGTGCGTAACCTCAGCTACAGGAGCCAAAGCCAGGCACCAAGCTATGTTCAGGGGATAACATGGTAAGGTTGACACTGTACTTGGTTCCAGTGGGTATTAGATGTTTCTGGAATAAACCTGGAACTGTGGTGAGTGCCCCAGAAATGTTTGTTCAACTACAGTAAATCAGCATGAAACAATAGGCCACCAAGTTAAGCAGGAATCAAACGTTGACGAAGTAAATGCCATGCACTGGTGTATTAGATATACAATTCCAGTGTCAGAAAAAGGCAGAGTGGGAATGGCCAATGAAGGCAACAGTGGCCACACTTCCAGAGTATATTCAAAAGTTGTATGGTCCGGGTGTAAAATGTTAAAGGGGCATTACATTGTATAGAAAAGTGCCTCTACCTTGTTCCTGGAAATTACTGAACCTTAGGCAAGAAGAATGCTCAGATAGTATAATGTTAGTCTCTAGGGAGACAAATGAGCTAGATCTGTTTTTTAAATTTTTTCTCTTGTATATTTCAAGGTTTATAACTCCCAGAGAGACTCAGTGCATCCCTGCTTGAACGCAGTCTCATTATGTTTGGAACAAAAAAACGGAGCAATGTGTCCTGCAGGTGTGATTTTTTTTCAAGCAGATCCATTAGTCCACCAGGAGTTGCCCATTAAATGTGTGTCTTTTTACAACCAGCTGGATCACTTCCTATTACTCATAACAGGGTTATTTACAAATGAGACGCTGAAGGTATGAGGTAGTCTACCACAGTCAAGGCACCTTCTGTTCTATTAAGAATATATAAAAGTAAGCAACAGAAAGGAAACACATTTCCTGCCAGTTAATGAGATGCTAGTTAAGAGCCCGAGGCAAAGCCCAGGCCCCTTAAACTAGCTGGTCATTAACTGCTAGGAAATGCCTACAGAGAGGTCACTGCTGGTGACTGAGAGAGAGCAGCCCAATCTAGGAGAAACATTCACCGCTGCATGATGGGGAAGCTGAAGAACTCAAGAGGACAAACATGGACTAACCCAAGGAGCTTTTCCTCTTAGTTTTCATCCAAAATCAGTTCCATCATACTACAGCTTTTTTATGGAGGGAAAATAATGGCATCTTACTTTTTCCTTCTTCTTGCTTCATTTGTTTTTCAAAGCTTTTACTTTCTCCTCTTCAATGTAATGGCAAACTCCACATGTAAGATCTGATTACAGATCTGGACCCAAACATTAAGAGTTTTAATAAAAGAACTTACAATGAATGTCTGCTCTGTTCTCTGCTTCATTTTGGTTATAAATTACATGCAGGGCTGTTTTGTTTTGACCAAGAATCAAAATGAAACCAAACTATCACACAATACCTAGGATGGGCTAATCTTAAAGCAGTGGTAAATTTACTCCCCGGAAGTATTCACAACATGCCATTTCTACTTGATTAAAGATTTTTTAAAAATCATTTTTGGTTTGAAACAGCCTTACGCCTGGAGCTGCTTATGTGATATACTGCTCTTGGCTTTGGTTTCCAAAATGTCAGCAGATGGAGAAACTGAAAAGAAATAGAATGATCTGTAAGGGTCCAGAAAAAGAAACCAGAAGTTTTCTCCTACTGCTGCAGGTCCCAAGTTCATTCACCCCCAGCCCTGACTCACTTGTCTTATATCTGTGATACTTGGCTTCTCCTTACCCACCAATACACCAGGCTTCAAAGTTCTCCAGAAACCCCAGAAATTATCAACTGACATCAAAAGTAGGAGGGAGCAATGCAGAGAGTTCCCTAAGATTAAACTGAAAAGAAGTAGGTGGGTTTTACATCATTTACCCTATTGAACCACATTTCCAAATGTAACACGTCTCTTGACCCAGATATCCCTGCTTTTGCTATCAACAAGAGGCATATTTTTATAATCTTTCCAGACCTCGTGCTCAGTCTTTCCAAGATCGTCACAAGCAATTAAGCATTGCGCCAAACTTGCATGAAAACTAGAGTTAGCAGTGACCACCCCTTAAGAATACAGTGTGGTAACCATTTGCTTCTACTTATTCTTCCACCTGGCACAAGTCAGCCAACTGCCAAGGAACCTAGTAAGTGAAATGTTCTCCATCTTTGTCACGTATGTATTTTCAAGCATGCGGATCCCACCAACATGGGTAATGTTTGACTTATTTTTGTGAGATAATTGCTCATGTAAACTATTTAACAGAGAGGAAGAAGCATGTGACTTTGTCAGAACAGTCCTTCTTAATTCAATATGGAATACATCTTATTGCTATGAAAAGCTTACTGCTGTTATAGAGAGAGATACAGGGGAAATGCGTTAGAGATGCCGCTCTCAGTGGAGGCTCTTCCAGGTGGAGGGATTTCATTAGGGACCCTCACTCTGGTCCTGAACTTTTCGTGGGGTAGAAGGTAGGGATGGCAGTCCTCAGTCTGCTTTAATAAAGTGGCAACTACCATATATAAATGTATCAATATAACGTTGTACAACTTAAATTTAAAAATTATATCAAATTTACCAAATTAAAAAAAAATGTTTTAAAGAAAAGGGTAAAGCTAAAGAGAAAAAAATAAAAAGAGATGAAAGGGGAAGCAGAAGAGCTATGTTTTACTTAAAATTTTCCTATGGGAGGATTTAAAAGATACTTCTCCCTCCTCCATCATCTCATCAAATTCCACATTGTAATCATGTTCAAACGTCTTCATTTTTCTAGTTTTCTGGCAATGCAAAGGCAGTTACTGCTATAAATGGTCATTGACTGTTTTAATATATTTTATGTGAGTAAGGCTTTCGACCTTGGATACAAATACTTCAAGTAACAGTTTTATGACACTTTGCCATCAGTGCCTCATTGTTAGCTAACCATTCAACAACAGACGGTTTTAAGTGACCAGTTTATGATTGAAGGAAAGGTCACCCAAATTGGGAAGAATTGGGTTTCCCCAAGTTGCTATAGGTTTCTTGGCATTCTGATTAATACTATAAAGTAATGCAAACCTAGTCTAGTTCAAATTCTCCAACAAGTTAAACGAGGAATGTTATTCTTCTTGTTTCTGTTCTAAATTATCATATTGGAAAAGAATATAGTTGTTTCATGCCATTCCATCAAGAAGTACATATTCAAAACATAAAGCATACCATTAGCAATTAATTAGCACTCTGTATTTACATGATATTTTAAAGTCATTACTTAAATTTTTAGTGCCTGTTTATGTTTGCAATTGGAAAATATTAGACCTTCCGTTTTGCAGGTAGAAAAAACATACTTTTATATGGTAAGTGATTATAAAAAAAATCAAGTTCTTTAGTCCTAGAAAGAAGATTCTCCTTCAACTGCCGTTTCCTAATTCTACCCTCATTTAACTCAGTTTCCATAGAAAGACTGTTCTTCATCCGACCATTTGTCTCTACTCCTTTTACAAAATGAGTTGGGTTTGGAAATAGAGATATATTTTATATGTATAATGGAGGTAACTTTTTCAATCTAAAAATCAAATCTCTGGGACAGCCTGACACGAATCTATCGATCAATATAACTGAGCCCCCACTATTACAATTAGTTCATTTCTTGTCATTACACATGTCAGTAAATACTTTCCCTTCTGATTGCTACTTGTTCTTGTTATTTACGAAGGCATGTAGAGCTTTGTCTCATGTCATTCTAAGACTTTTTATGCAATGACTTTAGAAAATAACTCTAAAACCTTTCTCAGTTTGCTGAGAAGGGAACCATAGCCTCAGTCCCCTAAAACGTCGATCCAATTTCTCTCAAGGTATCCATATTAAAAATATTTTACTGAGTTATAAGACCTTTCATAATCATGAATAGATATCCCCATATCATAAGAATGTACAAAGGTCAAAAGAATTTTTCTCTTGTGTTTTGATGAAAAAGAATCCATAGTTAATTTGTCATGGCATGCCCTCTGCATGCCTTTCTGTAAATGATGGCCTGGCCACAAAATGAAGCTAGATTCTTGTGAAATCTAGTGACTTGATTTGCACTCATACAAAATAGCAAGACTGAAGTTGCTTAAAAATTTAATATGTTTCTAAATGTAAAGATATTACAAATATACCTATGCGAATAGCTGTTGACACATATGTATGTGCATAGCTTCATATCTAAGAGTTTATTCACAAAAATCACCATAGAGTTTCTCTCCATGTGGTCAGATTTATGGGCCTTTTAAGTTTCCTTCTTTACACTTTTCTTTAGACTTCAATTTTTCTATAATGATAGGTATTAACTATATAATCAGGAAGAATATCTTAAAAAATAGAGAAGTAGACATATGATCAATCATAAAATTCTAAGGTTAGAAGGGCTGTATCTTTAAATTCTTTGGAAGGAAATGCTAAGTTAAAAACTTACTAGAGGGGCTTCCCTGGTGGCGCAGTGGTTGAGAATCTGCCTGCCAATGCAGGGGACGCGGGTTCGAGCCCTGGTCTGGGAGGATCCCACATGCCGCGGAGCAACTCGGCCCGTGAGCCACAATTACTGAGCCTGAGCGTCTGGAGCCTGTGCTCGGCAATGAGAGGCCGCGATAGTGAGAGGCCCGCGCACCATGATGAAGAGTGGCCCCCGCTTGCCACAACTAGAGAAAGCCCTCGCACAGAAACGAAGACCCAACACAGCCATACATACATACATACATACATACATACATAAAAAAAAAAGAATGTAAGCAGACAAGAATAGCATTAAAAATAATAATAATTAAAAAAAAAAAAAAAAACAACCTTACTAGAAGAGTAGTATTACACCTTCAAAATTCTGAAAACAATTTACTGACCAGGTAAATGAGTAACTCCCATTTCCTACTGAAAGTGAATAAGGTACTAAAGATATATAATCATTAAGGACAGAACAAAGAAAAGGAAGAGATTTTTTAGACCTAGAGGGTGGTAATATTTTCAGCATCTCTTCTCTTTGATTGTATTGCATCTAATCGCAGGGCTCAGTTTGCTTGGGCTCAGTTAAGTGGATTCATAATTACATCATTTAGTATTAAGGAAACCAAAGGAAGATAACTCACACAGTATGGACAGATGTCTTTATTTTTTTAAATTTATTTATTTAATTTATTTATTTATTTATTTTTGGCTGTGCTGGGTCTTCGGTTCGTGCGAGGGCGTTCTCTAGTTGCGGCAAGTGGGGGCCACTCTTCATCGCGGTGCGGGGACCGCTCTTCATCGCGGTGCGCGGGCCTTTCACTATCGCGGCCCCTCCCGTTGCGGGGCACAGGCTCCAGACGCGCAGGCTCAGCAGCTGTGGCTCACGGGCCCAGCCGCTCCGTGGCATGTGGGATCTTCCCAGACCAGGGCTCGAACCCGTGTCTCCTGCATTAGCAGGCAGATTCTCAACCACTGCGCCACCAGGGAAGCCCTGGACAGATGTCTTTAAAAGATTCTTGCAAAGAAACTACAGATTGCAGCTAATATTACTCCTCCAAGCTCAAGCAAATATTTAAACGGTAGAGAAGACATCTCACACTCCTTATACAAGATCTTCATTATACCTTAGAAGCAATTACCATCTGATAATTCAAAAATGATCAAGAAGAGTACTTGGAATATGTATGTGTATGTATATGTATGTGTGTGTATATATATATATATATTTGATAATAAATTAATCTCAATCTAAGTGCATTCTGTGCCTTAAGATATTAGTGATCATATGAAGCTGTCACATTAGCAACATACAGCAAATGAAAAACCGAGACATAAACATCCTTTAAAATCATCATGTTCTAAGTCATGTCATATGCAGTGCAGCATTTTATCAAATTTCTCTATTAAACCTTATGGCAAGTGTTTGGCAGTCTCTTAAGGTTTTCACTGTGAAGACCAAGTGTCATGAGGAAACTCTCCTTACGGTAGTAAAAATGGACTGCAATGATGCACTGAAAACAACAGAAACAATCGAAAGCCTTTTTCTTTTCCAGCAAATATTGCTGAGAGAGAGAAAATATTGCCGAAGACTGGAGGAAACAAGTCACAAATCACACACTGTGGGAGACTTGTTCTTCTGGATGAAACTATGGATTATGATACATCTCAGCTTATGGTATTTGCTATGTGTTGTTTCAGTAATGAAATGTACAATGAACTCCTTTTTTGTGAGCCACTAAAGGTAGATGCCTGTGACTGGACAGAGAAGGGAATCTGCATTAAGAACTCAGAGACAGCCTCGTTGTGAAATTCATTCATTGCATCATTTACAGGCAAGCTATTACAGCAAAGGATTGAAGAAAGTAAAATTAATAAACTGCTACAGGATGTCAATTAGGGCTCCTATTGCATAACTCCAATCGCCTGTATAAAATATGAATAGTAAACCTTGAAACTGGGCGATAGTGGGGCCCTTGCTTTAGGTTGTGGCCCCAGCTTTGTATCACCAAAGGAGAGTTTTTAAAATATGGAGGAATACTTATAATATTTAATGGCATGGGGAGTGATTACATATAAATCTTTTGGAGCATCCAGAGATTCACTGGCTATCTCACAGCAAAGCACTTAAAAGAGCTGTCATTTAAAGGATGAGTTGGGTATTTTTCTTTTATGAAAGACAAGTGGGTCAACTTTGCCGACCTTTAAATCTGATGAAAAATAGTCATAAGCAATGTTACCCTAAAAATGCAACTCTGAAAAAAATTAGCATACCTAATCTGTACTTTTAAAATGAGGATGATATTTTTAACATCATAAAATATGTTTTTTAAGAAAATTCATGCTATGAAAAGAGAATTTTAAATTGATGTTTAAAAATATTTCCAACTTTAGGGGATCTTTGTCATTGAAAATGATATAAATAAGTCAATTAAAAACTTTCATATCTGTACAACTGAAAAAACTTGAAAATGGGCCTTTCTAATCTGTTTTAAGAACATTCAAATAAAGATTTTCAATAGACCATGAATTTACTAGTTAATACTATTAAAATGTAGCATCTATTGTGTTTAACATTAGGCAAAATTTATAATCACCCTATTTTCAACAAATGCTTTGGAAAATTGGGGGTGAGATTGAAAAATGTTTTATTATTTGGTAAACAGACCCATTTAGATATATGTATATTTGTGAAATAATTTTTTCAGCTGTAATTGCCTGAAAATCTAGTATCAAAATAAGCATGACCTAGAACCAGACCTTAAGTTACTATATCATAAAGTGCAAAACAGAGATTTTTTTAAAGGCATGTTCAGTTATACTGTTTCAGTTTGGGCTAATTTTTGTGACTAGCACAGTAGTATTTAATAGTATTAAAGGAAAAAAAACTTTTAATTAATATTTATTTCAGCTTTTTTCAATCTTTTGAAATTTCTATTTCATGTATGTTTTATACTTTTAATAATATTAGTTCAATAGTATAAGTAACTAATGTATAAATATATATGTATATATTTATTGAGAGTTTGGTATAAAAACTTACCTGATAAGATACGTAATTTTAAAAATGTAATCCACTGGCCTACAGGATAGAGGTATGTAAAACAAGTTTTAAGCACTTCAAATGCAGTAAGAGAACATTTAAAGGAAAGTTCTATTTCATATCATAATTAAGCACATCTAAATCAATGTATTTGTTATGTGAATTAGATCACAAGGTAAGGAGATATTTTCCCAGGCAAAATATTGTTCCCTATTTGTGTTGCGCCTGTTTGATGCAAATTGTTTTTGCTGCCGTCAAGGTTCCTAGGACCTAACTGTTCTCGCAGTACAGCCAGAGCATCAGGAACGCAGGGCAGATTTCAGAAAGAGATCATTTCCCAAAATGAGACAGTGATCTCCAGAGAGAACAAGACCTTTATTTTCTCAAGCCTGTGACAGTTCATGCTTCTGTTTAAATACCAACACCCTATAAAAATCACAGTCATTTATCTCACAATTCAAGAACTCTCCACAGTTGCCACATAGCAGTTCTATTACAGAAAAAAAATGGGAAGTAAATTTCTTTAGTATCCCCAAATCAGATAATGGAATTCACATCTATCTCCTTGTCTTACTTATTTATCTGGGACTTCCTGGTAAATATTCTGTACTTCATGTGAACATCATATCAGGTACACAAAGCGATCATTTAACTTGGGAATGGGGAGGTTATTTGTTTTCCATTTGTTTTCCCAACAGCTATAAATATATTTTAAAGTCATAGTTAACTGTCAGTAAGATCTATCACATCAGTTTCAAAGGATTAAAATCTCATTCTGTATATATATATATATATATATATATATATATATTTATATGTGTGTGTGTGTGTGTGTGTGTATATATATATATATATACACATACTTAAATGGACAATATAATAATGTTTATTCCCTTTGCCAGGATAGACTTTTTGGAAAATTAGTAGGAAAAAGACCCTTTTCTGATAGTAAATAGCATACACACTCATTGTAAAACAAATTTAAATATGGAAGAGTAAAAGAATAAAATGTGAAACAATGTGAATTATCAGATGAAATGGGTGGAAGAGTACAATAGCCACTTGGGAAAACAGTTTGGCATTTTCTAGTAAAACTGGAAATACGTATCCCTGGGACCTAACAACTCCAGTTCCAGGTATGTGTCCCAGAGTAACCCTTACACACTGAGCACCAGGAGATAAATAAAAGAATCTTCTTAGCAGTATTATTCATAATAGCTCTAAATTGGCAACAAACAAGATGCCCACTGAAAGTAGAAAACCTTTTTGAAAGCTCACACATGAAATAATCTACAGCAAAGAAAACAACTGAACTACAGTTACATGCTACCTGGAATAGTGAATAGAAATGTAAATAAATGAACTACAGCTACACACTATGTGGAATACTGTATAGAAATATAAGTAAATGAACTACTGCTACATGCTACAGGAAATCATTGCATAGAAATGGAAATAAATGAAAGCTGCATGCTACGTGGAATACTATACAGCAAAACTTCCAGCTGAATACTATATTTATGTGGAATGTTGTATATGTTCACATGGATCAATCTCACAAACAATGTTGAGGAAAAGGTGCGAGTCACAGAAAAATAAATATTCTAATTTATGAAGTTCAAAACAAAAGAACAAAACTAAACTATAATTGAAAGATATATACATAGGGTCTAAACCTATGAAACAAGGGAATGGTTACTTTGAATCAGTATAATAGTTATCTCTTGTCTTAGTCAGTTCGGGATGCTATAGCAAAAATACCACAGACTGGTGGCTTAAACAACAAACATTTTTTTCTCACAGTTCTGGAAGCTAAAAAGTCTAAGATCAAGGTGCTAAAAGATCTCATTTCTGGTGAGAGCCTGCTTCCTGGCTTGTAGACAACTACCTTCTCCCTGTATCTTTACATGGCCAAGAGAGAAACCATTTATGTGTCCCTTCTTATAAGGGCACTAATCTCATTCTTAAGGGTTCCACCCCTCGTGATCTAATTACTTCTCAAAGTCTCCACCTCCTAATACCATCACACTGGGGATTAGGCTTTAACATATGACTTTTGAAGAGACACAGACATTCAGTCCATAGCATCTCTAGACAGAAGGGCACATAAGGGTGGTTTTTAACTCAAAAACAAGGTATTGATAGAGTTATGCTTGATATACGATATCTAGCTAACTAATCATAGCATTTACCTCTATATTTATTATTACAACATCTACTCAAAACAGACATAAATGAGAAAGGATACAACATTTTCTATGTCTTGATAACATCATTTGAAAGACACTTAGAAGACTAAGGTTGTACCAATTAAGGGCTGTAATCACCTGTAAGTGACAGAAAATATGACTAATAATGGCTCATCCTAACAAGAAATCTTGGGTTAGCAGTCAGGGCTGGTACGGTGGCTCCACGATGTCATCAAGGAGCAGCCTCCTTGTTTTTTCCTGTCCCCCTGTCTTCTGTATCACTTTTGTCTTCATGATAGCAAAATGGCTGTTAAATCGCCAGGCATCATGTCCACAGTCTAGGCAACAGAAAGATGAAAAAGGAACACGGCAGCTGAATCTGCTTCAACTGATGCCTGGCATTACAGCAACTGCCTTGCTATCAGGAAGACACACGTCAAGCAATGAACACAGTAGAGGAAGAAAGGATGAGATGAAATATCTGCACCCTCCTCTTTTGGAGGACTTGTTTAGAAAGGGGTATGAAGGGAACCTTTCTATGGAAATAAAGTATCTTGGTTTTTTGTGACTGTTAGGACAAATATGGAAATAATTATTTGGATGTAAGGAAATTACGACCAATAATAATTGTTTTCTGCTCTCACTTTAATTTCCAGTTTTGTTTCTTCATGTAGCCAGTGAACTTTTACCCCCTTAAAACCACTGAGAGGGCTGCAAGTCACAGAAAGAGTAGGTAAAGTCGGAGTTTCTTTTAGAATGATCTCTCTGTCTCTCTCACTAGCTCTCCCCTTTTTAAAGAATTTCTATGCCTTCTGGTTCCAGAAACAAGCAGAAGAGGAGGAATTCAGAAAATTCAGTTTGGGTAAATATAACTGGCAAAGAGGAAATGTGGAAATCCAGAGTCTCTGACTGTAATACCACCAGAACCTAATTCTTTTTCTCAACAAACCAGTCGTTCAATCCAGTTTATACAACATGATTAATATCCTATGAACACAGATATTTCATTTATAATGGTCTTCTAGACCAGGGGTCCCCAACCCCCAGGGATTGGGAACCGTTAGGAACTGTGCCTCACAGCAGGAGGTGAGCGGCAGGCAGTGAGTGAAGTTTCATTTGCGCTCCCCATTGCTCCCCATCACTCGCATTACCGCCTGAACCATCCCCCACCCCACCTCCCATCCGTGGAAAAGCTGTCTTCCACGAAACCAGTCCCAGGTACCAAAAAGGTTGGGGACCACTGTTCTAGACCTCTCCTGAACCTTACTTTATAAAATAGTGATCTTCAGATGCACCAATTCCTTCTTGAAGGAACATGTATTTTAATTTCCACACCTATCATATCTTCTCTTCCAGGATACAAAATACTTACACTGAAAATGTACAGAACCCTTGAAATATCTGCAGTGCATACTTTAGAGTTATCTGGGTTCTTCCTCATTTCAAAAATATTTTTTATATATTTATTTATTTATTTGATTGTGTTAGGTCTTAGTTACAGCAGGTGGGCTCCTTAGTTGCAGCTCGCCAGCTTCTTAGTTGCAGCATGCATGTGGGATCTAGTTCCCGGACCAGGGATTGAACCCTGGCCCCCTGCACTGGGAGCGCAGAGTCTTAACCGCTGCGCCACCAGGGAAGTCCCCATAAGGATTTAAAGGCATTATGACATCGTAAGGCAAACAAGGGCTGTGGAGACCAACCCGGTTTTAAGTTCTAAAGCCAATATTTATCAATTATATAAATTTCTGAAGCTATTCCTCATCTGCTAAATCAGGACAATAAAACCTATTTCATAGGGTGATTATGAGGATTACATGAAAAGAACATGTCTCAAGCTTCTCAAAATTCCTCAGAGTACTTTGCTCTGAGCCAGAAAAAATCATGGTGCAGCCTCCTGGAACATAAATTTTACTCTAAGATTGAGGAGTAAGGGGAGTTAAAATAATGTGATTCTTAAATAATGCAAAACAGTGTTTAGATATTAAAACAAACACATATCATAGAGTTCAAAATTCACATGAATATCTAAGTTAAACAGAAAACTTCAAAGAAATTTGATTTTCAGCCAGCTGCCACAAATTTCATGCTGCTCTTCCATTAGATATACTCTGGTGATGATTTTTAGAAGCAATGTATGCACGCCTTGTGCATTGTCAAGCACTTAATAGATGTTCCACAGCAGTAAAGATAAAATTTCCTCATCTGGGTAAAATTCCTTTTTTAGTGGAAACTCCTCATCAAGTTAGCATTGCACATGACACCAACTGTAGTAAATCCACAGGGATGAGCAAATAAATGTTAATACAACAGCGAATAAAGCAAACACATATGTGACAGAATCAATAACCCCTTGAACCTTGTAGACTAGGAAAGAAAGGTCATTTGGGGGAATTAAGAATTTTTTGGAGAATTGATAGCCTGAGGCAAAGCCAGGGGCTATTTGTCCCATGCAGTCATTAGCTTTTTGAAATAGCTGCCCATAACCTCCTTACCAAAATGATGTACATATATATTGGTGATAGCAGCACATAGAGATCCTTGCTAATAAATTTTTAACAGGGCAGTTTGGTGCTTAAGGAGTAGGAGAATTACACACCCTTCTCTTTTCCTCCTTTTCATCATCTTCACCTTTAGAGCAAATAACCCTAGATGAGTCTTGCAGTTTTGGAAGTAGCTGTAGAAATCATAATGCTTTCAAATTGAGGATTGGAATTCTTTAGAAGGTAATAAAAAATGTAGTTGGGTCAACTCATAATGTTTTCTTAAATAGAATAAAGCATTTTAATGAAATAGAATAAAATAGAAAGGAAAATACCACAGAGCTTTGTATTTTGTAAGAGTAAATATTGTTTCTAGAAACTTTTGTTCTAATTATCTGTGAACTGTTTCCCTATGTGTGTACCAGGCTGGTTCCTAAGTAAAATGAATTTTGTATTGTGGGTTGCAGACAGAAAAGCTTGAGGGACTCCCCTGGTGGTGCAGTGGTTAAGAATCCCCCTGACACGGGTTCAATCCCTGGTCCGGGAAGATCCCACATGCCGCGGAGCAACTAAGCCCGTGCGCCACAGGTACTGAGCCTGCGCTCTAGAGCCAGCGAGCCACAACTATTGAAGCCCACGCATCCTAGAGCCCACGCGCCGCAACTACTGAAGCCCGCGTGCCTAGAGCCTGTGCTCCACAACAAGAGAAGCCCGCACATCGCAATGAAGAGTATCCCCCACTCACCGCAAAAAAGGCCCATCACGGCTTAAAAAAAAAAAAAAAAAGCTTGAAAGCCCTTGATGGAACGTTCCCTTTGATTTTACAGACAATGAAACTAAAACACAAAGAGTTTATAGGCTTTGTACAAGCAGATCATGAATTTTTGTTAATGTTAGGCTTCAAAGTAGCACTCAGGTCTCCTGATTCATTCCAAGTTGATTTCTCTGTTTCTGCCAAATTTTTCTGCTTTGTCAAGTGATCAAAAGCCTTGAAAATCTATTTTTTTCTGTAAGAAATATCCTAATGATATCTTAAAGAAGCACATTTAAGTCAAAGTACCTACATTTATAAAAATTTAAGTTTTTTGTATTTAAGTCAAAGTACCTACATTTGTAAAAATATAAGTCAAATTAAGTCAAAGTACCTACACTTGTAAAAATATAAGGGAGTATGTTTATTCCCAACATCTTTGTCCCTTTCCCTAAAGAAACTGTGGTAGGCAGTCTCTGAAATGGCGCCCAGTGATCCCTACCTCCTGGTATTCATGCTCTTGTGTAACCCCCTCCACTTGAAGGTGGGCTGAACCAAGTGACTCCCTTCTAATAAATAGAATGGGACAAAAGTGATGAGATATTACTTCCAAAATTAGATTCAAAGAGACTGTATTCATCTTGCTTGCTCTTTCTTTCACTCACTCTGATGAAGCCAGATGCCATCTTGGAAGCTGCCCTGTGGAGAAGCCCATGTGGGAAGGAACAGAGGGAACCTCTAGCAACAACCAATCCAACAACTGGTGAGGACCCGAATCCTGCTAACAACCACCTGAGTGAGCTTGGAAGCATCCTGCATCATGAAGCCTGAGTGGAAATGGCAACTCCGGCCTATACCTGGATTACACTCTTGAGAGATGCCCTGAGCTTGAGGATTAAGCTGCCTATGAATTCTGGACCAACAGAAGCCGTAGATAACAAATGTTTGTAGTTTTAAACTGCTAAGTTACGGGGTAACTTGTTATGCAGCAATAGATAACTAATACACCATTTCCCCCCATGGGTATATAAAAAATATAGGAAAAGACCATGATGATTTTTTCCCCACCAATAAAAGGAATGGTTACACTTGTTCTTAACACAAATAACCTCAAGGGGCTGGCAAGACGGAAAATGGAAAAAAGTGAGATGAAGGTATAGGAGACTGAAATGTGAATATAGGGCTGACAAGAATAAATTATACAAGGCAATGAGATGTTATTTTCAATTTTAAAAAAAAATATATACGTAAGCGTTGACAACGATATGGAGATATTGGAAAACCTCATACACTGCTGATGAGAATGTAAAATGGTACAGCCACTGTGGAAAAGAGTTTAGAGGTTCCTCAAAGAGTTAAACATAGAATTTTCATTTGATCCCAGCAGTTCCACTCCTGGGTGTACACCCAAGAGAATTAAGAACACATGTCCACACAAATATTTACACAGGAATGTTCATAGCAGCATTAGTCATAACAGTCAAAAAGTAGAAACAACCCAAGTGCCTATCAATGGATGAAGGGATAAATAAAATGTGGCCTATCCATAGGATTATTATGCAGCCATAAAAAAGAATGAAGTATTGATTTACGCTGCAACATGGGTGAACCTTGAAAACACTACACTAAGTGAAAGACGCCTACCCAAAAGTCTCCACGTCATATGATTCAATGTATATGAAATATCCCAAATAGACAAATCCTTAGAGACAAAGTAGACTACTGGTTGTTAAGGCTGGAGGAGATGGGGACTATGGCATAACCACTTAGCAGGTATGGGGTTTCTTTGGGAGATGATGAAAATACTCTGGAATTAGTGGTGACGGTTACACAACACTGTGAATATACTGAAAATGCCAAATTGCACACTTTAAAACAGTTAAAATTGTGAATTTGATTGTTACCGAATCAGGTCCATCTGGCTGCTTTCCGCTCAAAACTCAATACTTGAGAGAGAGACAAATGTTGGTAGAAAGGAAAGTTGCTTTCAATCAGAATGCTGGCAATCTGGGGAGATGGTACCCTCAGTGTCCTCCCAAAAACCATCTCTGAAGATTCTGCTCAGCCATGAAAGTTGTTAAAGGGAAAAAGACTTAATCTCAGTTAATTGTTGAGATAGGGGGTCAGAGCAGTCATCATGCCCCACTGTGTACAGGCTTGTGTGCAGGCTTGTGGACTTCTGATGATTTTTCTTTAGATGCTACCTCGTTCACACAGTTTGTTCGAGAGATTGCTGAAAGGGAAGCTAAGGAAGAGATCTGGTCATCTGTTCATTACCTATTCTTCATTTCTACTTCTTTGATCTACGGAAAAGATCAACAAGTTAGGCAAGGTATTGTGTGATCAAAAGATTTGAAACGTGTGCTAGGGCTGGCGATGAGTAGAGCATGGGGGGGGGGCTTGCTTTAAGGTTAGTGATAAGACAGAGAGGCCGCATGCAGAGAGCTCTTTTCTGCCAAAAGCTGCTTAAATGATGTTATGTAAGTTTTATCTCAATTTTTTTAAAAAAGGCAGTCGGAGATGAGGGAATGACATAAGAGATAAGGGAATGAAACAAAACGGAAAGAAAGGACTCTATTATTTGTCCTCCAAAGGAGCTGCCCTGTTGGCTTGGAGCAGTCACTAATCTAGTAAGTGAGGAACAGCAGTGCCGTACGAACCGATTTTATGGGGATTAACCCATCTGATTTATCACACTACCACAAGAGTAACTGCTTCAAAATAGTAATATATTTTTTAATACCACCTCATTAAAGAGCTAGCCCACTTCTTCTCAAAATCATCAGAACATTTTTTCAACTTTAGAGTACATTAAGGCCAGAGACTTATTTTCTTATATTTCTTTCCATGTAGAATTTTATAGGGGTCAAACATTTTCTTCTTTTCAAATGATTCCCTAGTGGGATTCTGTATATAACCTACTAGATAAGAAATTCTTTTAAGTGCTCAAGGAAAAATTAAAAGTCTGTCATGATATCAGAAAAGGAGAAAAGAACATTCCTTGAGTGGGATCATTTAATCAGAACCCTAGATATAAGAAAATGTGTGTGTGATGTGGATCATTTTGATATTTTTCAGGAAGGAGTTCTCTGATGCTAAAAAGGAATGTATTAAGTCCACAAATGTTAATATTAAAGTCTATAGGGGCTTCCCTGGTGGCGCAGTGGTTGAGAATCTGCCTGCTAATGCAGCAGACACGGGTTCGAGCCCTGGGCTGGGAAGATCCCGCATGCCGCGGAGCAACTAGGCCCGTGAGCCACACCTACTGAGCCTGCACGTCTGGAGCCTGTGCTCTGCAACAAGAGAGGCCGCGATAATGAGAGGCCCGCGCACCGCGATGAAGAGTGGCCCCCGCTCGCCGCAACTAGAGGAAGCCCTCGTACAGAAACGAAGACCCAACACAGCCAAAAATAAATACATAAATAAATAAATAAATTTATAAAGTCTACAGATTATAAACTCTCCCATGTGTTGTTCTGGATTCCTTCTCTCTCAAACCCCATATCTGAACCATCTCTGAAACTGTTTCTCTTGTTATAATGGCAATTTTTCTCTCTAATTTCTCAATCTAAACACTCACCATTTCCTACCTAGATTTTTAAAAAATAATTCTTCGCCTGGCTCTGGACCTCAGGTCTGGCCACTAGGGTCATCTTGCTCTAATCCTTACTCTCAGGAGCAATTTCTCTAAAACATAAGTATGATAGGTCATTTCAAATATCCTTTTTCACTACAAGCAGTGATCTCTTGCTGGGTCAATAAAACAATTTAGTGAATCTCAAACTAGATTTTTCAATGAAGTATAGAAAAGACTAGAAGATAGAAAAGGAAAGGAAAGGGAATAAAGGAAGAGGAAAAAATGAAAGACAATACTAGCAGGGAAGACTTGTTTCAGGAAACTTTTAATTACAATTAAATAGCTGTTTAATTACACTTTGTTTAGAATTTCTTACTGTCAGGGTCAAAAGCTTGATATCTACTGAACAAGGTAAAAGCAAGCTGTAGCCTGATGTACAAAACCTGTTTCTCCTGGCTTTTTGCCTGCCTTTCCAGCCCTTTCTTTTGCCTCTCCAGTCAGTTCTTTTTTCACCCCTGTGCTTTTGATACTCCAAGAAAATCTCCCCCACCTTACCTGGCAAATGTCTGCTTATCCTTCAAGAGGCAATTCAAATGTTTTCTCCACAGAGAGCTGCTCAACTCCCAGGCAGGAAGCAACACTACCTGTTCCAGGCTGCCGTCAACCCTATTCAAAGATCTTTTATCACACTGTAATCATTTGTTAATATGCTTGCTTTTCTAAGGCTTCAAAAGGTAGAAGTCTGAGCAAGCACACTATCTGACTTATACTAAGTATTCAATAAATGAATATAAAATGTCTGAATAAATAGAGATTAAATACTCTTCATGTGTTCACATACCATATACTGCCTCTTGATTAAATTATTCCTGCAGAACTTTTGCCACTTATGGTATAAGAATTAACAATTGCTTGGAAGCATTATTACCCATCACTAATTATACGAGTTGAGGCTGCTTTCCACCCGTATGGCTTACTCCAGAGTTTAGCATCAGTGTGGAAACATTCAGCACTGGTTCTGCATCCAAGCTCCCACGTTCAAAGCCCAGTTCCACAACTTCCTAGCTGTGACTTTGGGGCAAATTACACAGCCAGCTCTTTGCTTCAGTCACCTCATCTGATGATAATAATAGTAAGGTTTAAATTATTTAATACCTCCAAAGACCATAGAACTGTCTCCAGCACATAGTAAGAGGTCAATAAATATTAGCTATAGTTATTGCCCAAGTAAGAAGCAGAAGATCAATGCCTATAATTCAGAGCTTCTGTGCTAATGACTTCCAATTTGAAAAGCACTATTTAATTTATCTGAAAGCCCTATTTGTTCTCTCTGTCCTCAGCTCCTGGATATGTATAGTAGACTTTTCTACAATACTCATGTGGGCCTCTTGTTTTATCTCTTGGATTCAGCTACTCTGGTTGTTAACGACTTGCTTCTTTGAGTTGCCCCCCGGGTTGTGTATCATAAAGTCTACATTTAAAGTCAAACCAAGTTAAACATAGTTCTCAAAAATCAAGAAAAAAAATCTAGCCTTTTCATGTGATGAGGAACAGACCCAAAGTAGTTTTTGTTGTTTTTTTTTTTTTTTTTTGTAAAAATGTCACCTTTTTGTTTTAGGACTGATAGCATGTTGATTGCCAGACTGTCATATTTAGTAATTTGCAGGTGTTAATCATGTTCTCTTCTGTAAGCTGGGTGTTGATATACGTGTGTTATGTGTGAGAATTCATTACTCTGAGCCCTTATAATTTTTATCCTTCAATAAAAATTTATTTTAGAAAAAAGCAAACTTATTTAGCCAAAGTGATGAATGCCCTAGTAATGTTCATCTTCTATGTTAGAGACCTACCTGTGCCGCAGTATTTCCAGTGAGAGAGTGCTTATCTCCCTCCTCTCCCCTAGAACTCTCTCCCTTGATTAGCCAACCACACAATACTATCCACTCAATTCCCCAAACCAAAACCACAGAGTAAAAATTGATTCCCCACCTCCTTTATCACCATGAATACACAATCAATCATCAAGTCTCATTAATTCCGCTTCTAAGATCTCTCTCAATGCCCATAAAATGCCTTGTCAGTCCCAAGGTCAGTACCCTAACCCTGGTTCTCAGCATTTTTCACTTGGACTATTGCAGATGCCTATTGACTTAATCCCTGGCTCATGGTTGTCTCCCAGCATCCTCCACAATGCCACCAGTGTCCTTTCTACGAATCATAGCTGGTTATGCAGTTTATACGCTTAAATGCAACTGATGTTTTTCCATTACCTACAAAATGAAGTGTAAAGTTTTGATAGGGTATAGTATTCAAGTCTTCCCGAAAATCACTCCACCCTCCATTTCCAAGGTCACCTGCGGCCATCCCCCACTCATCCACCGTAGGTTCCTGTTACCTGCACATTCTTCACCATTTCCAAATACTCCAATGGAAGTTCACACTTCTGTTCAATCATTTCTTCACTTCTTTACTTAGCAAAATCCTGTTCATCTTCAAGGTCAGTTCAAATGTCATCCCTTCTGAGGCTTTCCCGTCCCTGCCTTCCCTGCATTTCCACAGAGAGCATAATAACCTTTTGAGTGTTTTCACTTCTCTAACACTGCCTTCACACTTTTAGTGTAGCATTACCATGCAGTATTGTAGTTAGTTGTTTACATATTCATTTACGCAAAGAAGTGTTTTGAGCATCCGCTATGTGCCAGGGTCTCTGCTGATTCCCTGGAACTCAATTATCAGCAGGTAGTGTCCTATTTTGCCTTCTAGACTAAGCTGCTTTAAGTTAGAGAACATATCTTATTTATCTTTGCATCCTCAGGTTCGATTAGAGCCTAACATATAATTAGTAAATTTTCAATTGAATGTATGCTCTCCCAAGAATAGAGACTTGTACCATTGGTACCTAGAATAGAATCTGGCACATGGTAGTTTTATAATTAATGCAAGCATTAATAAAGATTTAACTCAACCAATTTATCAATTCTGTTTTCCATCCCAGTGTCAGTGCCCTAATCAAGATCCTACGTTATTTTCTAAATAATATCAAACTCTAATTTGCTAAACAAATTTAGTTTTTGATAATTCTGCTACTGAATTTAATCAGTGTTCTAAGAAAATTAAAGACAAAATATTTCTGAGTGACAAATCTTCTAGTGTTAAAAAGTGCATTGCTGAATTTCTGATATTTAGGATAGTAAATAATCCTGATGATCAGACTTTTCAGTGAGAGCCCCTGACTTTTTTTCCCCGACAAGCATCACTGATCCCCTGTGTCTGTAGACTCAGACCTATCCAGTTTTCAAACTGCTCCATATTAGACTAAAGCAATCCATCAGCAACCTCTCCTAAACACCTGTGTTCTAATATAACTTAGATGACCTCTGGTTTCCTGTTTGACCACTGCGTCATTGTTTACACTTTCCTAGGCTATCCTACTACCCTGGTAATCCAGTTATCACTTGTGACTGAAACCTTGACTTGAAACAATTGACCATCAGACCTAAAACCCAGTTCCTTTCTTACAAACAGAAATTTACAGTTTAGGGACCAACTCTGTAGCTGAATCTGTAGTTTATCTCAGCATCCTACCCTGCTTAGTTCTCGCTTCTACCTTATCTCTACTAGTTTACATTTCAAAGGCCTGATCAGGCTTTATGATTAAAATAAGACAAGTAACACACTAAATTAGTCTAGTATGGCCTAACCACAACCACTGTTACCTACTTCCTTCCAAATGAAACTGTGATATTGTTCAGATACTCATGTGCTTTATGGAATGCTCCTCAAACCACAGACTAAGTGTACATTAATTACTCCAAGACAATTATAGCAATTCCATTCCCACTGAGAGCAAGCTTGCATGTGACACATCCCTAGCCAATGAGACACGAGACAATCTATTGGAAGGCTTCAAGGAAAGTATCCCTTCAAGGACACAAAACAGGGACCTGTGCCCCCCTAACTTTGGGAGTTGCCATAGATGATATAATGCCTGAGGTCGCAACAGTCATCTTCCCACTACGGAAAAAAAAAAAAAAAAAGAAGAAGAAGAAGAAAAGAAAAGAAGAGAACAGAAAGGAAAATTTCCAAGATTCTGAGCTGGAGTCTCACTGAATTAGCCAAATCTGTAACCCTCCACCTCACCTTCTTATATTTTCCTCATTGTTGAAGTCAATTTTAGTTGGGTATTCTATATTTTCAGGCAAAGGCATCCTATCCTTTGGATTCAAGTTCCAATAAAGGCCTGAGAATGAACCAGGATGGATCTGAAGTTTCCTTCAAAAGTTACAAACACATAGAAGGTAAATATGTGAACTCATAAAATGAGAGAATGGGGGACGGGGGGCAGTGTGGTGGTGGTGAGTGGGTAAGTAGGAAAATGCAAACTATCAGAAGGACTTCCGCTCTGGACAAGATGATGGAGGCCCATTTCTCCCTATTTCTCCCCACTCAGTGCAACGATAAACCTTAGAAATAATGCAAAAGGCAACCAAAAGAAGTGTCCGAAGTCTGGTAAGACTTCAAACTGGTTTAGGACTTCAAGACTAGCAGAACAAAACAGTGGTCAACTATGTTATTTCCCCCTCTGAACAGAAGAAGACCACCCAGATCCAGCATTTCCGACCCTCATCCTAGCAGTGAAGGCAGCTCAAGTAGGCCCAGTCCTCTCCCAGCCTCATCAGGAGCCCCATGGGGGAAAAAAAAAAATAGATGAGCCCTCACCACCCACAAGGATCCATCGGGGGCCCATCTAATAATTAGTGGCTAGGGCAAAAACTTGGATGAGAAAACTATAATGAGTGAGGAAAAAAAGCCAATTTCCAAAAGTATTGAATAACATACTATATGGTTCATTTATGTAACATTTTTGAAACAACGCAATTTTAGAAATGCTTGAACAGATTAGTAGTTGCCAAGAGTTTGAGGGGGAGGGAGTATTGGCCGAGGTGGCTGTAGGGATCCTTGTGATGATGGGACTGTTTAAGATCTTGACTCTGATGCTGGATACACAAACCTACACACATGATAAAATTGTATAGAACTATATACACACATACACAAGAGTACAAGCTAAACTGAGGAAATATGAATAAGATCAGTGGATTGTATCAATTCCAGTATCCTGGTTGTGACCCTATATTATAGCTTTGTAAAATGTCACCACTGGGGAGTACCTTGTGAAGGATACAGGAGGTCTCTCTGTCTTATTCTTTAGAACTTCCCATAATTCTACAATAATCTCAAAACTTTCAATTTAAAAAACCACATGAGGAACAAACAAAACACAGTTGGAACCCTGTTCTTCAGTTTGCGACCCTACTTAAGAGAATCTCTGGATGATCAGACTAGTTCCAGAAATACCTAAGAAATACAAGACCTCTCTAGGTTCAGGTCTTGGGAACCTCGATAAGCCTCTCAACCCATCTCTTCACAAAAAATATCTAAAAAGGTCTAGTAAACTCTGAGGAACCTGTTGTGTCAAACTTTTCTTTTTTTTTTTTTTTTTTTGTCCACCTGTATTTGCTCTTCTGCTTTCAACATACAGACCAATCCTGGTTCCTGAGGATGGCAAAGCTATACTGACTATGTATCATCTTCTACCAAATTCTAGGTATTTCAGGAAGCATAATTTACTCCTGGGAGGGAAAAAAGCCAGGGGAAGAAAGGGATAATGAAGGAAGTTTCCAGTGAACATTACAGTCGTGAATAAGACCGTGAAGTGCCATGCTAATTATGTGAAAGATTTGTCAAGAAGTCCTTATGAAGTTGACACTGTGGATCAAGCCATATGCATCTTGCTTAATACCTACTGCTGTTGTAAAGCATTCATCATCTTTCATTTGCTGGGACATTAGTCATACCCATGTAAATCAAAGTTGATACTGAAAGCCATCAATGACCGGGTTGCAGAGTGATGCATAAGTTATTTGCTTTTCTAAATATTTTCCATTCTGGGACTCTTCCCTGTTCCTTTGACATGCATTCCTTGTGCCTCATCACTTGGAGGATAATGCAGTACAGTACATACCAAAGAGCTCAGTGTTAGCGACCTCTTGTATGAATTCATTTCTCCCTCCTTCCTGGAAGGCTTCAAGGAAAGATCGCCCTCCCACTTCAGGAGAGGAATAAAACAGATAGGGTTTGGGTCTTCCCCACAGTTCGTATATTGAATTGCAGCTTGAAGAAAGCTATTCCCTGTATTCCAGGTCAGTGACAATAACTTTACAAATAATGGTTTTCTTTATGAAAAGTTATATAGTAAGGCCTAATTTGTAATTTTGTAGCTAAAATATTTGATTTTCTTTTTGGCTCATGATTTGATCCATTTATTTTCTGTAAGAATCTGTTTGCTTATACAAATTGTAATAAAAAGAAATAAGGCAACAACCTGGATAAACCTAGAACAATAAACTTTTGTCACCAATGTCTGCATACTCAGCTTAATATTTTAGTTTTTTGCTACCACACAGTGCATGGACCCACTGATGATTTAAAAGATCAGGGAAGAATCACATTGGAAGCAAAGACAACACTTTTCACTCAGAGTCATGTTTTTGACTGGAAGGAAAATACAAAAGATGGAAGTGTTTAATTCTGCTTAAGGTTATAATTCAGTAAGTCATACTGCCTCCTGAGGCCCCTAAACATAAGACCCTGTGGTTATTCAATTTATGGCTTTTTGTCAATCTTTCTCCCAATTTATTTCTAAGCCATTTATTGACATCAGATCTAAAAATTGGATTTATGAAAAAACCCAAAGGGCATGTTGATACCTGTTGCAGGCTGTCAGTGAAAGCCACCTTTATGAATATATGATTCTCATGGCAGAAATTCATTTAGAAAGGATAATACGGAACCAAAAAACATCCAAAAATGATGTAATTTATTTATGAATTCAGCTAAAAGGCCCATAAAACCAAACTACTCTACCTAGTAATTTTCTGTCATTGTATTGTTTATTATAACTTTCTGGTTCACTAGTGCTATAACATGCCACAATTACTTAAGCTATATCTTTAATTAAGCATGAATAAAATATGAGTTGGATAATTTATTCCAGCAATTTTATTATATAATTAGTGACCAAGTTAACATGAAATTGCACTTTGAGACTTTATATAAAATTTAGTATGTGCATATGAGTAGCTTAATTTATTGACAGGAACCATCTTCAAAACAAAAATAAGAAGGATTTTTCTGGGAGTTTTCTTATTTCTAGAAATAATTCCCAAGGAGAAGGAAACTTTTCAAATCCTTAGCTTAGAAATTTTAGAAGTGAAAATAAGTATGTCTATGCGTGGTTTTCATTCTCCACCACTGTCCAGGGTCTCCTGATCGTCCCTCTCTCTCTATAAACCTTCATTTGTAGCACAATAGATCACGGTACACCTTTGTTACAGAGAAGGAACTGAATTCAAAGCCACAGACAATTTAAGCTACATGTCTAGTCATCCCACCTTTTGGAGCTAAGGCTGGCTCCCTAGTTCCCAATAGGCCCAGTTTCCCCTTTCCTGCTTACCTCACCCTCTGTGCAATAGAAAACATTAATACTTTAATGATATGATAAGAAAATATTCACTAAGTTTATTGCTAAGGAAACAGATTTTTAAATAATTAATTTAGCATCATGATCATTTCTGTTGGTTCCTTCCCATTATTTTCCTTTTGGAGGCTTTTATAGCCAGTCTTACAGTTCACTTTTTTCCAAATAAACTTTGTATTATTTTCTCATGCTTGTTTTTTAATCTTGAGGTTTATTTTAGCTGACATCTCATTTAATTTATAAATAAAATTGAGAATTGCCTCTTTATAATTTTACAGTATTCTGTCTTCTCTAAGAACAAGATATGTCTTTCCGATTTTTTAATAAATGGATGGATATTTAAGGTTTTCTTTATTTAGAACTTAAACATTTCTTATCAGTTTATTCTTAGGTGTTTTTATTGCACTTTTGTTCATATGTATTATATATGTTGTTTGGATGTAAAATATATGTGTGTGTTTGTAGTTAGAACTATTATCGCCTTATTGCATTCTCTTGTTTTTAATAGATTTTCACTCGATACCTTTCAATTCTTCAGACACAATACTTGCATATAATGATGCTTTTAACTTTCTAACATTTTTACTTATTTCTCTCTTGTCCAGTTGCATCAGCCCATAACTCCAGAGAAATATAAATTTATAGAAGTAATGAAAGAATATTTTACTCGCTATAATTTTACAGGATGTCACATAACTGTTTTAATCATTAAGCATAATAGATTTGGGACTTCCCTGGTGGTGCAGTGGTTAAGAATCCGCCTGCCAAGCATGCGACACGGGTTCGATCCCTCGTCCGTGAAGATCCCACATGCCGCGAAGCAACTAGGCCCATGCACCACAACTACTGAACCTGTGCTCTAGAGCCCATGAGCCATTACTACTGAGCTCGTGAGCCACAACTACTGAAGCCTGCACACCTAGAGCCCGTGCTCTGCAGCAAGAGAAGCCACCATGATGAAAAGCACGCACACCACAAAGTAGAGTAGTCCCCCGCTTACCGCAGCTAGAGAAAGCCCGTGCGCAGCGATGAAGACCCAACACAGCCAAAAATAAAAATTAAATTAAATAAATACATTTTAAAAGAAGCATAATAGCTTTTGTTTGATCTATATATACCTAGAAATATAGAAAGGTATATCCACACACATTTGTGACTGTGTATATATATATATATATATATATATATATATACACACACGAGTTACACATACATATGTTGTATATAACTGCCACTTAAATCTATTTATAATTTATAGACACCTCAGGGAGGAATATCTATTCCTACAGGTTTTAGGTAAGATAGAAATTGTTTCATCAAATGCTTCTGGGAGAATCTACTGAGGCAATTATATGATTTTCACCTGATTAATATGGTTAATTATATTAGCATAACTTCTAATATTAAATCATTGTACTCTTGGTACAAACCTCATTTTTTGGTGCTTCATTATTTTTTTAAAGTATGATGAATTTTATATTTCAAGTTATTCTATAATATGGCTACTTTGGAAAACATAATGAAGGTTCTTCAAAAAATTAAAAATAGAACTTCCGTATGATTCAGCAATTTTACTTTTGGGTATAGATCCAAAGGAAATGAAATCAGTATCTTGAGATTATCTGTACATTATCTATTGATTGCAACATTATTTATAACAGTCAAGACACAGAAATAACCTGTGTCCATCAGTGGATGAAAGGATAAAGAAAATGTGAGAAGATATTTTATATATACACATATTATTCAGCAATAGTAAATAAGGAAATCCTGCCATTGGCCACAACACGGATGGACCTTGAAGACATGATGTTAAGTGAGATAAGTCAGATAAAAGACAAATAATGTATGTTCTCACTTATATGTGGAATCTTTAAAAAAAAACACACACACACACAAATTTATACACACAGAGCACAGATCAGTGATTGCCAGAAGTGGGCGTGGTGTGGGGAGTGGACGGAACGGCTGAAGGTGATCAAAAGGTACAAACTTCCAATTAGAAAACAAATAAGCCCTGGGGATGTAATTTACAAAATGCTGACATTTTGTAAATTATTATAGTTAATAATAGTGTATTATATTTGAAACTTGCTAAGCAAATATATCTTAAAAGTTCTCATCACAAGAAAAAAAATGTAACTACGTATAGTGATAGATATTAACTAAACTTATTGTGGTAGTCATTTTGCAATGTATACACATATCAAATCATTATGTTGTACAACTAAAATTAATACAATGTTCTATGTCAATTATATCTCAAATTTTTAAAGATTATCCTGCAGTTTTAAAGACTTTTCACAATGGTGGTGGTAGATGCGGTTGCTTTTATAACTGTATGTTTATGTACATGTATGTGTTTGTAAGTGAAAGTGTATTATTTTAAGGTTTAGATTTCAAAGTGATACTGGTCCTGTAAAAACATATGAAAAAACTTAAGTCCTTTTGTTCCTTCTCTATGCTATTAAAAAGGTAGACATGTAGTGGAATAACCTGTTCCCTGAGAGTTAAGAACATTTACCAGTAAAATCATTTGGAACCTGATTTTATCAATTTTTTCCATTATTATTCATCTACTAGGGTTTTCCATCTCTTCCTGATCTCATTTAGATATTTTCATAGTTAATTCTTCATCCTGTACATTCTTTCAACTGTATTTGTATAGAATCTTTTGAAGTATAATTTTATGAGTCTTCTGTTTCTTTTACATTCCTGACTATTTTCAAGTATTCCATTTTAACTTTTGCTCACATTTTTTCTTGATTAGGCCACTTAATGATTTACCTACTTTATTATATGTGAGTAATGTATGTTTCCAAAGAGCCAGTGGTTAGATTGGAAAACAAAAAGCACTCGGTAGAAAAATGTTTGCCACAAAGCAGATAGAAATTGGGACCAGATATCTGTATAAATTAAAAAAAATAAAAACTTAAGAGAAGGAGTTGCCTCTATAAAATAAACCCAGAAATATAATAGTAACAAGCACTGGTCAGCAAGGTGCTGACCATGTGTAAGGCACTATTCTAATTGCTGTAAATAACTTGACTCATTTAATCCTCACTATATCTCTATCAAGTAGAATGATTATTATCCCAATTCTAAGGTAAAGAATTGAAGGCACTGAAAATTTACAAGTTCACATAGATGGTAACAGGCAGTATCAAAGCAGGGATATAAAGCTCAGGAAAGCTGTGACAGAAGGAGATAACACACTAACTTTCAGAGAAAAAAAATAAAACATTCTCAATTTTGATTACAGAAAATTGGTACAGAAAACAGATAACAGACCAAAAAGTAAAGTAGACCCTGTGAACATCATGAAGTACCAGGCAGGGAAAAGGAAGTAAAATAAAAGGGAAATTTTAAAAGAGTTAAAAATTATATAGAGAATATTATAGATGTAAAAGTCATATAAGGACAGCTAATATATGTACAATGAGTACCCCAAAATAAAGAATTAAAATATATCATAAAAATATTTACAGATATAATTCAGGAAACCTGTTCAGAAAAAAGAAAGCTTGAATCTATAGACATGAAAGGTCATATTTTCTTAAAAAGATTGATGTAGGAGGCTCAGTACCATAACATACCATAGTAAAGTTATTGGAATTATCAGATAAAGAAAGTAGGCACTTATATAAAAAGATCAAGCAACCTTTAGAGTAAACGTAAAGAAATCAAGCTAACCTGAGACTTCATAACAATATTCTGTGCCAGAAAACAATGGGAAAATGCCCAAAGAGTCCTCAAGAGGAAAAAAAAATGACCCAATAAATATCTTAACTTTCTCTCATTTGGGAATAAATGTACTTGAAAGTATAGTTCCCATGAGCTCTTCTTAAAAAAATAAAAGAAAAATTTCATTTAGCCAGGGGGTATAAAACCTATTGTGAATAAACTGGCCATGGGTGTTGATTCCTTTTAACTGCTGGACTAAAATTAAATGTCAGGATTATGGTTACAAGACAGATTGTAACTATGATAAATGCAGCAAAATTTGGAAAAAGAAATGTGAGAGAAAAGTTAAGAATACAGACTTTTAAATTTTTATAGCTGGGTTCAAATATACGTCATTAAGAGCTTATAAGCCAAATAAAGGTATAAGTGTATTTAAAGGTATAAAATTAAGAACAAAAAAATATAATTAACTAAAATCAAGTGATGGGGGATATGGAGAGGAGGAAGTAGCAATATAATAATCTGGTCATTTCTCAAAATAGAAAGTCAGTAGTTAACTTCTGCAGAGATTAGAAATTAAGTATATTATATATTATGGATTGAATGTCCCACCTCCATCCCCAATTCATATGTTGAAACCCTACCCCTCCAATGTGATGGTAGTAGGAGGTAAGGCCTTTGGGAGTTGATTAGGTCATTAGGTCAGAGCCCTCATGAATGAGATTAGTGCCCTTCAAGAAGAGACAGGAGAGTTTACTTTTTTTTTTTTTGAATATTTGAATTTCATTTTATTTATTTTTTTATACAGCAGGTTCTTATTAGTTATCTATTTTATACATATTAGTGTATATATGTCAATCCCAGTCTCCCAATTCATCACACAGGAGAGCTTACTTCACTCTCTGCTCTCTACCATATGAGGACACAATGAGAAGTTGGCTATCTACAACCCAGAAGAGGACCCTTACTAGAACTCGACCATGCCGACATCTGATCTCAGACTTAACAGACTCCAGAACTGTGAGAAGTAGATTTCTGTTGTTGATAACACCCATTTTATGGTATTTTCTATAGCAGCCTGAGCTGACTAAGATATTATACAAACTTTATTTTCTTGGTCAAACCTCTGTGGCATTTAGACAATAGCTATCAAAGTAAAAATGTGTACCTTTTTGACCCTAAGCTTTCACTTTGGGGAATTTATTACAGATATACCTAAATATGCTATAAAAATATTTATGGGGATATTTTTTATAATATTGTTTGTAATAAAAAGATTTGAAACACTCTAAATGTCCATCTATGTAAGATTCATTAAATTTTGTTAACTTCAGATAATGAATTCTATAATTGTTAAAGAAATATTGAGTCAATTCTGAGACAAATGTCCAAGATGTATAAGTGAAAAATGTAAGCTTAGAACAATGCATACAATATGCCATCATGTGTGTAAAAATATTTAAAAAGGAAAACGTGTATATTTCCATTTGCACATAATATCTCTGAAAGAATATATACACACAAAGATAACTGATAATTTAGCTTCCTCTATGGAAGGAAACTGGGTGGGAGATACAAGTGGGAGACAGTCGATTTTCTTACTGTAATTACATTTTCACTTTTTGAATTTTATACCAAATATATGTATTATCTATTAAAACTGAGTTGTATTTTATAGCTAACTTGCTGAAGAGATGGATTTTTACAAATGAATGGGAGATGGAGAAGTGGACTGAATTTAGTTTACAAGAGTATGTACTATTCTGTTGAGGAAAGTGGCTGTGAAGAGCTATGAGAGATCAGGAGACTCGTAGAACCAGACTTGGTATAAAGGAGGAATTTGCTTTTGATTTTGTTTTTTGAATGACAGAAGATATGGGAACATTCTTAAGGACTACAGGGGTAGAGGAGGCTGAGAAAAAGAGGGAGGGAGAAAATAAGTATATTCCTGAAATATGATTGTATCAGTTAGAAACTACATTTAGCTGCATGTATCAGACATGAGACAACAGGGTTTCAACCAGATGGAGGCTTATTTTTCACTCACGTAACACAAAGTATAGAGATAGGCAGTCTCGTTCCTCCACATTGTCATCTACGCTCCAGGCCTTTTATCTTTTCATTGTATCACTCTTAGCATATTCTCAAGGTCACAACATGATTGCAGAATGACCAGTAAGGGGTAAGAACAAATGGGGAAAAGAAGAACATTCCTGAAAAGCCAAGTAGCCTGAATTAAAGAGTTTCCCCAAAAACCCTCCCCGGTGACTTCCTCTAACATCTCACTGCCTCTCCTCCCACAGGGACCGGGCAATGTCAGTCTGTAGTTGGGCACGTTGCTGCCTAATAGGGCAGAGGTCTTTTCCTAAGGAAGTCAGAGTAGGAAACTATCAAAGGTAGGAAAAATAGGTACTTTCCTCTACTACAATTTCAGGGATTAGATAACATCCCAATCTAGCCCCAAAACACTGGCCTCTCCGTTTGCCTTAGGGACTTGAAGCCCTCACCATTAGAATTTTTACTGAGAGTTAAGTTTTTGTTCTTAGAAAATTGGGAGTAAGATGAACATTACTAAATTGGAGGAGAGAGTTAACATTTATGTAAACATTAAACCCAAACGCTGTAACACAAAGACAACATGATTTGTAGCTTCCTGCAAGTAGAGCTAGACTTGGGTGCAGTACTTTTGAGTTCCTCTTGTGAAATCTCTGACCCGGAGCAAGCTACTCTCATTTCCTGGGTTTCAATTTCCTTGTCCCCAAAACGGAACACTTAGTCTCGATTAACTCTAAGGATCCCTCTATCTCTAAAGTTTTATGTAATCACTTTATTGGATTGGCTAATTTCCTTCTAGAAGTAATGGAAATTAGTGACCCAGTGGATCCCACGGTAAATTGAAGCTTCATACAGACTGGGAGGATGAGATGGGCGCTCACATACAGGGGCTGCCAAGAGAGAAGCAAGCATGAAAAAGAAGCACCAGAATGAGGGCCTGGTCAATTAGAAAACAGCAGGGACCCCGCTGAGTTAAATGACTGCAGAAAACCCAGAGTGGTACTATAAAGACATGGGGACCGCCAGAGAAAGAACTGGATTCAGTGTGACTTGGTAATACACACACACACACATATATACATACATGCATATAAGTATCAGATAACAATAGAATCAGAATGACATCCATGTTTGTCAAGCAGCCACCAAGTGTTTGCTTAAAAATAAAAACACTTTCAGGTGCTAATTGTCTCCATAAGAACAGCATCGCAATGTCCAAGATTTCGCTTTGGTTCCAGCAAAGCTGAATTTATGAGGCATCCAGGTATTTAAATGAAATCATGGCTCTAATTGATTAAATGCAGAAGAGTAAAATGATGCTATGTAAATACACTTGCAGTATAATGACGTGAATTAACATGAATAAGGAAGCCTCCATGTCACATGTCCCCAAGCTCTGAAGCAGGCTCTGAGGAAAGTGAACCTCTCTGCACAGACACCCACCCACCACCAACCCCACCAGGTCAAGCACAAACCGGCTAGATGTCTCCATTGTTATTCAAAACTGGTTATCAGGAACAGTTGAACCTCTAAATGAAGCTCACAGCAAGTACAAACTATAAAAAAGCATTCATTTGTCACTAACAGAATATGAACAGGTTTAGTGCATCTACTTTTCCACACTTCAAGTTTTCAAATGAGACTGTGAGGCGATTATCAAGGGATTTTGCAGGAAGATAACTTTCCCTCTAAATCTTTTCATCCAGGCGTGATACACAAATGTGCAATATATCTTTTCTATAATTAAGTAAACTGTTCCCCTGCTTCATAGATCCTCGGCAACAAATGACACCTACATGATTTTTCTGGAGGGGGAAAAAATGAGGATTTATCTGTTACTAAGTAAACGCCTAGGAAATGGATATTTTAATTGATTGTTCTGGTAGTAGAATAATTGAGAAAATTCTTTATCACGTTTTTTCTTTACAAACCCCTTTAATCATTGTTTTGAATTCTAGCTATACTGTTTTGAATTCTAGGTATGCATTTTGTTACTCTGTCATCTTGCCACAAGAAAAAATGTCTGTCTGGGGACAGACTAAACTGTTTAATCAAAAGGGAATATGAGGTACCTGAAGGAAAAAAATATTAAATATATATATATGTATATGTACATATATATATATGTATATATATATGCACACATACATACTTCTTTAGTAACGCTACCAGGAGAAGATACTGGGGCTGATAATGTTTTCAAATGCAATATAGGATATCTAAAATAAGATCGAAGACCGTGCCAGATTGTTATATATAACAGTCTTTCAGTTCCATTTGCAATCAGCTTCTGAGAACTTATCATCTGCTAGAGATGACTCTGAAATTGGGACACAAAAATCATTTTCTGCCTTCAATGAGATCCTAATCTAATAGTACAGATGTGTAAACTAAGAAGAATTTTAATAGACTATGAGATTGCAAAAAATAGTCTACATATATGTAAATGATTCATTCTGATCGGTAGATGGTAAGTGAATCAGAATTATTTGTAAAGGATCTAATGGAGTTCAATATCAGAGGAGGGGGAAAAAGGAAAGGAATTCCCGGCAGTGAGAACATCATACACAAAATCATGAAGGTGTGATCATCATCATGCTTTCAAGGACCAATAACTGAGTACTGCCAAAAGGTAAAATGTTGGGTGTAGTGATAGGAGATCAGGACTGGTCAAATTAAGACAAAACTTAAACTTTAAAGTAGTTAGGATTTTGGAGTTTACCTTGAGAGAAATGAGGTCCTTTTAATGAGTTTTCAGCAGAGGAACAGTAAGATCAAGCTTGCTGCTGAGGAGAGGCAAAGTAGTTGCAACTATGTAAGGGCCTGATTCGAGGCCAGAAGGCTAATGAGCAGTAATATTACAGCTTCTGAACTAGGGTCTCCAAAATTTCTCGAATTTTACCTCTGTGTTAATTTCATTTTTTAAAATACATTTGGTTCAAAGAGCAAAAATGCTAGACTGAAAGGGTATATAGCAAGATTTCCTAGACACTCTTGTCCATAAGCCACCCAGGCTCCTTCCCTGCAGATAACCAATATGACTCGTTTTTGCCTGTTCTTCCAGAGATATTTATGCACAAACACTTAATTCCTCAGCCCCATTTTATTTTACACAAATAGGTGCATATTCAACATACTGTTCTGCATTTTCCTTTCTTCACTTAACAACCTCTCGGAGATATTTCTATATTCATGCACAAAAAACACCCTCAATTTTTAACTACTGCATATACTTTCCAGTGTGTATATAACCCGTAATTTAACCAGTCTCCTGTTGAAGGATTGTTTCAGTGCTGCAATAAATATACTTGCATAGGTTTTATTTTGCACATGAACAATTATGTCTAAAGGATTCCACTGCCATCATCCGTTGCTGTGTAATAAACTACCTGAAAACTTAGTAGCCTTAACCAACAATTATTGCTATATCTCACAATTTTGTGTGTCAGGAATTGGAAATCACTCAGCTGGCAGATTCTTCTGTTCCATGAGGCATCAAAAGAGGTCCTTTTTCTTCTTCAGCCTGTTGGATAGGTTGGTTGGATGGTCCAACATGCCTCAATCACACATCTAGCACCTTGGCAGTGATAGTTGGAACGCTGCACTCAACAGGAATAACTGCCTAGAGTTTCAGATGACTCCTCCAACATGGTTTGAACTCAGGATTATTGAACTTCTTACACGGAGTCTTGGAACTTCCAAAAAGATAGTTAACTCACCTTCGTCCTAGCCCTGCCAGGTACCATTGTCTTGAAGTTGAGGTTATCGTCATCCATATCAGGTCCAAGTACAGGTCATACTTCTCAGTGCAGTAACTTCAGTATGGTTCTCCTTGATCTGATAACTTGTGAAACTAAAAAAAAAAAAAAAAAAAAGTTATCTGCCATTCTTACACTACCCCCTCCCAAACACACACATACACCCAATGGCAATACAGAGACCAAATAATTGCACTGGACACTCTCATTCAAAACTGGTAGAAAAGGCAATAACAAAAAATATAATCTAATTAAAATATTGGCAAAGGACCTAAATAGATAATTTTCCAAAGAAGATATACAGACAGCCAACAGCTACATGAAAAGGTGCTCAACATCACTAATCATCAGGGAAATGCAAATCAAAACCACAATGAGCTATCACTTCACACTCCTTAGAATGGCTGTCATCAGAAAGACAAGAGATAAACAAGTGTTGACAAGGATATGAAGAAAAGGAAACCCTTGTACTCTGTTGGGGAGAATGTAAATTGATGCAGCCACTGTGGAAAACAGTATGGAGGCTCCTCAAAATATTAAAAATATTTAGAACCACCATATGACCCAGCAATCCCACTTCTGGCTATATATCCAAAGGAAATGAAAGCAGGGTATCAAAGAGATATTTGCACTCCCATGTCAACTGCAGCATTATTTACAATAGTCAAGACATGGAAACACCTAAGGGTCCATCAGAAGATGAATAGATAAAAGAATGTGGTGTGTGTGTGTGTGTGTGTATGTATATATACAAATATATATAGGAATACCATTCAGCCATAAAAAAAATCCTGCCACTTGTGACAACATAAATGAAACTTGATAGCATTATACTAAGTGAAAATAAGTCAGACAGAGAAAGACAAATACTGTATGGTCTCACTTATGCACGGACTCTAAGAAAATGAAACTCATATAAACAGCAGATTGGTGATTGCCAGGGCCTAGGGGTTGGGTGAAATGGGTGATGGTGGTCAACAGGTATAAACTTCCAATTTTAAGATGAATAAGTTCTGGAGAGGTAATGTACAGCATGGTGAATATAGTTAACAATACTGTATTGTATACTCGTAAGTGGCAAAAAGATCTTAAATATTCTCACTACAAAAAGAAAGGTAACTATGTGAGCTAATTAAAGGATTTATTAATTAGCCTTATTGTGGTGATCATTTCACAATTTTTACATATATCAAATAATCACATTATAGACCTTAAATTTTTACAATGTTATATGTCAAATATATCTCAATAAAGCTGGGGAAAAAAGTGGGGGAAAAGGAAAGCATATGTTGCCATTGTCTTGATTAGGGGCCAGTCCTATTTTGCAGAAATGTTCTCTGTGACACTTGGCTTCACCCTCTAGGTCCTGGGAACTCCCCTCTTAGTCATCTTTTATTTTCCATAATAAATAACCCATTTTGCTTCTTGACCTTTTCATCTTTCTTTCTGCTCTTAGTTGAGGACTCATAGTTTTTGTTTTGTTTGAAATATTTCTGTCCCTTTTATTCCAAGTTGATGGTACTAATACAATTATCTTATAAACTTTGCGGGATTCCTATGAATCTTAGTAAATTTCTCTATATTAGATTAAAACCATATCACAAATTTTTCAAGATAGGTTCTCTTGGGCTTGGGATAAGGGTCAGGATGCTATGGGAAAATGGCTTTAAATTTCCTAGAAGGTGTTTTGTCTAGTTGAAAGCTTCTATGAGACATGCCCTTAAATATTTATAGCATCTTAATAAAGAGTCTTATATGCATATCCTTGAGATGATCTTTACCTTATAGTAATTTCTTAATTTGAGAGCCTTTTAGAGAAACTGGAAATGAGAAATACTTATTTTCAAATGACTACTACTCTGTATTTTCTCTAAATTTTTCTTGAAAACTGATTTTCTCCTTTTGTAGCTCATTTCCCCTCTACCCGTGCTTTATTATATAGGGCTAAAAAATGGAATGGCACTTTCAACACTATTTCTGGACAATGCCTCAGCCAAATTCACCAGTTAATTAGTTACATATACATGTTATCATAGGTGACACTGTTGCCAAACTTCAGGCCACTACATAGCAAAGTTGCCTTTCTTCCCAGCCTCCAATAACCATTTCCTCCAGTCTTCTTCCAGCTTTCACAGACAGGCTCCACAAGGCCTTCCAGCTTCTATCTCCCCCTTGGTGGCAAAGTCAATGCAACATGTTTCAAATTTTTGTTATGGCAGCTCTTCACTCCCATATAGCAAATTCTGTATTGGTTATCTATTACTGTTAACAAAATACCCTAAATCTTAGTGGCATAAAGCAAAAACAATTTGATATCTCTCAATTTCAGAGGGTCAAGAATTTGGGCAGTGCTCAGCTGGGTAATTCTTCTCCACCTAGCATCAACAAAAATCTTTTGGTGGCACTCAACTGGCAGATGGGCTGACCTGTACAGTCCAAGATGGTTATACACATGTCTAATTGATCTCTATGTTCGAAGTAATTTCTATGAAAATCCTAACAGAGTTCGTGAGACATTTAACAAACTGATTCTATAATCAATATAGAATAACAAAGATGCAAGAATAGCCTAAACAAAGAAAACAATATAGAGAGGAAAATGCCCCCACTAAATCTCAAGACTTACTATTAAAATATGATAACTGAGATGGTATATTATTGGCATACAATTTGACCAACAGAGCAGAATAAAGAGCCCAGAAGCAATCCTGTGCACTTATGGAGATGTATATATGTTAGAAGGAGCATTGTAGAAAAAAAATCATTCAATAAATGGCTCTATGAAAATTGGTTAATATAAGAAAAACTTTTCCTGGGATTTCTACCTTATATCATACAGACAAAAATCAACTCCAGATATACAGGGGTAAAAATAAAACTTGTAGAAGAGCACAGAGGAAAATTTTATATTACTGCAAAAGTACTAATGATAAAAGGGAGGTAGCTGCTTAATGTGGTTGGATTTACTTTTTGTTCAAACACACACACATACACACACACACACACACACACACACACACACACACCAGAGAGAGAAATGACAACCACAAAGTTGGAGAAGTATTTGAAACACATATGACTTGTAAAGATTAATTACCCATAAGGGATAAGTAGATAAGTAGATGGATTGTAGAGAGGGTGGCAGAGAAATATTTTACCTATTATTCAACAAGAAAATGTAATAGAAAATGACAAAAGATATTGAACAGTAAAGTCCAGGAGAAAAAACATGGATGATTAATATAAAATAAGAAGCTCAATCTTATTAATAATCAAGGAAATTTCTATTAAACTCTATTCTATTACACGATGAGTTACAATTTTCTATTCAATAGATTTGCAAAAATTTATAATTGCAATACTAGGTGTTTAGGCTTGCAGAAACAGGGACTCCAGTGCAAATATAAATGGATACAACAACTTTGGAAATCAATTTGATATTTTCTTACATCTGAACATTCACAAAACTCACAATCTTGCACCCTCAATACCAGGGTTACTTAACAGTGTTACTAAAGGTATGTTCCATAGGCAGGTACTGGTACTTAAACTATCTGTTAATAGACGGCACTAAGATAAGGATCTTGCACCAGAAGATTAACAAACACAATGCTTCCTTCTCTGAGGAAGTCTGAAAATAACAACTTGGCTGAATTAAAGAGTGGATCTTAATAACATAGTTGTTCTATATTTGAATACAAGCTACATATCTCATTGTAGACTGGTGTTTTGAACAAGCACTAACCTAAAATATTGGTGGTTGATACTCACTAGTGGGATGTGACTTAAATTTGGTGGGTCACAAGTAGCTTTTTAAAAATGAAATAAGGGCTTCCCTGGTGGCGCAGTGGTTGAGAATCTGCCTGCCAATGCAGGGGACACGGGTTCGAGCCCTGGTCTGGGAAGATCCCAAATGCCGCGGAGCAACTGGGCCCGTGAGCCACAATTACTGAGCCTGCACGTCTGGAGCCTGTGCTCCGCAACAAGAGAGGCCGCGACAGTGAGAGGCCCGCGCACCACGATGAAGAGTGGCCCCCGCTTGCCACAACTAGAGAAAGCCCTCGTACAGAAACGAAGACCCAACACAGCCATAAATAAATAAATTTTTAAAAAATGAAATAAAATAGAATAAAATGAAATAGAATACATATAGTAAACTGAATTGAATAAAAGATAACAAAGCACAACACAATTGTGTTTCAGATGTAATAGTACAGGCCTCCTCACACACACATACATGTACACAACACACACACACACATACGTATACTGGGTCGTTATATAAAACTTTTCTTCTACAGGTCACTGCCAAAATTTTATGAAAATAATATTCCTAAAGAAACCCCATGTATATGCTCTGGACAATATCTAAATACCTTAAAATAATATAAAGTATTCTCCAACCACAACAGAATGAAATTAGAAATCAATAACAAAAGAAAACTTTGGAAAGTCACAAATGTGTGGAACTTTAAAGCTACATACCTCTAAGTGACTAACAGGTCAAAGAAAATACCATGGAGAAATTAGAAAATACTTTGAGATGAATGAAGACTAAGACACAATGTACGAAAACCTATGGGACACAGTTAAAGCAGTGTTCAGAGGGAAATTTATAGTTGTAAATGTCCACATTAAAAAGACAAATATTCAATAAATAAGCAAATCATCTCACTTTAAGAAACTAGAAAAAGAAGAACAATCTAAATCTAAAGTAAACAGAAGGAAGGAAAAAATAAATATTAGAGAGAAAATAAATGACACAGGACTTCCCTGGTGGAGTGATCCAAAATGATATTTAACAATTCCATTTATAACAGCATCAAAAAGAACAAAATACTTAGGAGTATATTTAACAAAATTATAAGACATACACATTGAACTACAAAATATTGTTTAAAAAATCAAGACCAAAATAAATGAAAAGACATCCTATGTTCATGGATTAGAAGATTAATACTGTAAAGGTGGCAGCATTCCACAAAGTTGATCTACATACTCCATGCAATCTCTATCAAAATTCCAACTGCCTTTTTACAGAAATGGATAAGCTGATTCTAAAATTCATATGGAATTGCAAGGGAACCAGAATAGCCAAAACAATCTTGAAAAAGAAGAACAAAGTTGAAGGACTTATACTTCTCAATATGAAAACCTACTACAAAGTTATAGTAATTGAGATAGTGTAGGACTTGCCTAAGGATAAACTTATAGATCAAAGGATTAGAATAAAGAATCTAGTAGAAAACCCATCTGTATATTGTCATTTCATTTTTGACAAGGGTACTAAGACTATCTGTATTAGTTTCCTGTTGCTGCTGTAACAAATAAACTGGAAGCTTAAAACAAGAGAAACTTATTCTTTCACACTACTAAAGGCCAAAAGGGTACTAAGACTATCTGTATTAGTTTCCTGTTGCTGCTGTAACAAATAAACTGGAAGCTTAAAACAAGAGAAACTTATTCTTTCACACTACTAAAGGCCAAAAGTCTGAAATCAAGGTATTGGCAGGGCCTCACTCCCTCTGGAAGCTCTAAGGGAGAATCCAATCTGAGAGCTTCCTTCCTTTCTTATAATGATCGTTGCTAGCTTCCTTGGCTTGTGGTCATGTCACTCCAATCTCTGGCATCATCTTTCCATTGCCTTCTTCTCTGTGCATCTGTATCTTCTCTTCTGTTTCTTATAAAGATGCTTGTCACTGAATATATGACCCACATGGATAATCCAAGATAATTTTATCTCAGGGCCCTTAATTAAATTGCATATGCAAAGACTCCTTTTTCCAAATAAGGTGACATTCATAGGAACTAGAGATTAGAACATGGACATATCTTTTGGGGGGTTACCATTCAACCCACTACATCATTCAGCGGGGGAAGGAGAAGTCTTTTCAGCAAATGGTGCTGGGAAAACTGCATATCCACACATTAAGAATGAATCTGGTGGACTTCCCTGGTGGCACAGGGGTTAAGAATCCACCTGCCAATGCAGGGGACACGGGTTCGATCCCTGGTCTGGGAAGATACCACATGCCTCAGAGCAACTAAGCCCAAGCGCCACAACTACTGAGCCCGTGCACCTAGAGCCCATGCTCCACCACTGCAATGAGAAGTCCGTGCACCGTAACGAAGAGTAGCCCCCGCTCACCACAACTAGAGAAAGCCCACGTGCAGCAACAAGGACCCAACACAGCCAAAAATGAATGAATTTGGACCCCTACCTCATACCATACGTATATAACAGCTAAGTAAAATGGATCGAAGTCATAAATTTAAGAGCTAAACCTATAAAATTCATAGAAGAAAACAGGCATAAATCTTTGTAATGTTGTACTAGGCAACAATTTATTAGATGACTTCAAAAGTACAAGGAACCAAGTCACAAGCAACCAAAGGAAAAAATAGACAAGTTGGAATACTTCAAAGCTAAGGACATTTATGTGTCAAAGGGTACTATCAAGAAAGTGAAAAGATAACCTACAGAATGGGGTTTTATTTGCAAATTATATATCTGATAAGGCTCTAGTAACCACCACATATAATGAGCACTTACAATGCAGTATTTTAATAAAAGTAACCCATCTTAAAATGGTCAAAAGATTTGAATAGACATTTCTTCAGAAAAAATACACATATGACCAATAAGCACATGGACAGCTGGTAACCATCATTAGTCATTAGGGAAGTGCAAATCAAAACCACAGTAAGACACTACTTCACATGCTCTAAGTTGGCTATACTTTTTTTTTTTAATGGGGGAAAAGAAGGTGTTGACAGGGATATTGAAAAATCGGAAACTTCATACATTACTAGCAGGACAGAAAATCATGCAATCACCTTGTAAAATGGTTTGCAGTACCTCAAAAAGTTAAAAAGAGAGTTGCCATATGACCTAGCAATTCTGCTCCTAGGTATACTCCCAAGAGGATTAAAAATATATGTCTACACACAAAAAAACTTGTTCATGACATAGAGAATGGACTTGAGGACATGGGGAGGGGGAAGGGTAAGCTGGGACGAAGTGAGAGAATGGCATGGACTTATATATACTAACAAATGTAAAATAGATAGCTAGTGGGAAGCAGCCGCATAGCACAGGGAGATCAGCTCGGTGCTCTGTCACCACCTAGAGGGGTGGGATAGGGAGGGTGGGAGGGAGACGCAAAAGGGAGGGGATATGGGGATATACGTATATGTATAGCTGATTCACTTTGTTATAAAGCAGAAACTAACACACCATTGTAAAGCAATTATACTCCAATAAAGATGTTAACCAAAAAAAAAACTTGTTCATGAATATTTACAGAAACTTTATTCATAATAGCTAAAGAGTGAATACTGCTCAAGTGTCTATTATCGGATGAATGCATAAAGAAAGGTGGTGTTATCCATACGACGGAATATTGTTCATCCATAAGAAAAAATAAAATATTGATCCATGCTACAACGTGGGTGAACCTTGAAAATATTATTGTCAGTAAAACAAGCCAGACACAATATGAAATGTTCAAATAGGAAAATCCAAAGACAAAGTGGTTTCCAGGACTGGGTGAAGGAGGAAATTGGGAGTGGTTGTTAACAGGTAAGATTTTTGTTTGTTTGTTTGTTTTTGTGGTGATGAAAATGTCCTGGAATTAGGTAGTGGGAATGGTTCACAGTCTTGGGGATTTACTAACAAATGAATTGTGTACTTTAAACAGGGGAATTTTATGGTATATGAATTATATATCAAAAGAAATTAAAATAAATATAAAAAATAAATGAACTACAGCTACCCACAACATGGATGGAACCTTATAAAAATAATGTTGAGTTAAAAATATTAATGTCACAGAATGTTCCTCTTTTTGTAAAACCTGAAGGTGAGAAAATCTGAAAAGCAAATAAATAATAAAAATAAGATTCAGGAACCCCTTCAGTTGTGGGCGTAGTCCAAGGGTATATGCAAAGCTAAAGGCAAGGTTTTTGTTATTAAGTGTAGTTGGTGTACGAATGTTAATTTTATAGGTATGCTTCTTGCTAAACATATGTACCATGGTATGCTTCAAATATCATATAATAAAAACATTTAAGTGATTTGCTTTTCAATTTTATGTGGCTGGGGAAATGCTAGTGTCACTAATAACAACAGTGGCATTAAAAGCAGATGACCTGTCATTTCATGACATGGGTCAGCCTTGCTTCCTTTAGTCAATCTGCCCCACCATTCATCCTCTAATGATCACTTCTCATTGCTTCTGAGTCACCAATCTGTTGATGCCCAGCCAGCTGAGGCAGAAGATGGGCTTTTTATAGAGCTGGAGCATCAAAAGTGAGTCATCTACTCACTTCTGGCACAGTTCATTTCAAAAATTATCTTCCACCTCCTCTCAGCTAAAATTAATCTGCCTATTATTTTATCTAAGCCTACATCATTGTTATTATGCTGTGTTTAATATTTAAATTATTAATTTCCCCTAAATCACAATGTCCTGTGATTCACTACATGTTGAATGAAAGCATTTCAGTGCTTTATGAGAAAGTTGTATGCTGGACTAGAGCAACAATATCCTTGCTCAGATTCTAAGTCAAATTGTACTTTCTCAGTTCTGGGTATGATAGCCATCTTGAAAAATATTTATTGCAAGAAGAAATAATTTTTTAAATTATTATTTTGGGGGTTTTTTGGAGGTTTTTGTTTTTAAGTCTAAAAGCTTCTTTTTATATGACTTTATCTTAAGGGAGATCTCACAGGAAAAAAAAAGAAGCTGCAGTAAGCCTTCTAGGTTACAGGAGGAACTAAGGAAGAGACAAGTAGGTTAAAGAAATGAGATCAGAAATGAATGTCCCGGATGATATATATGTCTAACTCACCTCAAGAATATATCCACGTAGACTTGAAGTTAGGGACCAGCTGTTGTAAATTTGTGTGGTTATCTCCTGACCTAAGCTTTTAGCTTCTTTTTGTTCCTTGATTGTAGTTAAGCTTCATCTTGCCTCAGGGCCTTTGTATTTGCTGTTCCCATGTTTTGGAATTATTATTTCCAGAAAAATTGTCCATAAATGATTCCTTTCTATTCTTTGGCACTCGTCTCTTAAAGATATTTTTTCCTTGATTGTCCTACTAGCCTAAGTTAGTACCAGTTTATCAGATTACCTTACTTCTTTCACAGAATAATAATAAAAACAAATATTATCAAAAAAAAAAAAAAAAAAGAAATGAATGTCCCAATTCCCAGCCTTGGGATCAAACATCAGGTGTAAAAACTTACATAAAGGAGATGAAATGTATGCTGTGTGAGCTTGCAAACTCTCTCTCCAGCAAAAGAATCATTAAACTGGTAAAAATTGTCAAACAACAACAAATTAAAGTCTCCAGAAATTGACCTGAGGACAGGCGGCAAACTGAGAAGCATTTCTTCAAAAAATTTTATAGAGTATCAGTAAGAACAGTGGCAATCTGTGACATCTGAGCCAGAAACTGCTCCCATCACCTGTCCCCTACTTCCTATTACATTTTTCAGAGGTTTTTTCTGGTTGGACATGGCCAAGAAGAGATTGGCTACCTTCTCCTCAACCCCCCAGCCACTTCTCAGTTATAAGGCAATGGTTTCCCTTGGGGTGGTGGGTCGCCCATAGCCAACCCCAAGATGTTTCAGAAGATCTATTCCAGGAGGGTGCGGCCAAGCAGATAGGGTCTCCCAAGTCGATTCAGCTCCCACTCATAGTGTAAAGGCTCTATCCTAGTCAGACACATCAAGCCATGAGCTGCTAGCCAAAGAGACTACGGCTTCCACTGTCACATCCTCTCCCCCCAGCATCTGCTCATAGGGCAGAAGTTCCATGCCAATTAGGTTAATGGGACTACCATTCTCCAAGCTCCCTCTTAGGACAAAGGAGTCACTCTAGGAGAAGTAGACCTAGACCCTAACCCCTCTCCCCATTCAGCTCCATCACATCTAACAGAGCTTCTGGTTAGTGAGGAGGCAAGTTGAGGACTGTCAGCTCCATAGCACTGTCTGAGGGGGGCACCTTAATTTGGAACAAGGAGCATACCAACTCCTGCCTAAAGGCACCCTCCCTCCAATAAAGACCATGAAGAAGCAATTGGATGCAAGAAGCAGCAAACAGAACAGCAGACTCAGCAGAAATTTAACAAGGAATGACATGAGGAAAAAAGACAGCAAAAAACAAACAAACAAATAAACAACAACAAAAAGGCTCTGATAACATTACATTCATCCCTAGTGGAAGGCTGTGCACATATTCTAGGGTCAATCCACTCTGCAGCAATTGGAGAGCTGTTAATCCCCGGCTAAAAGCAGTGTAGATTTGAAATCTTCCTGAAATGGATGGAAGTCTTACTGGCTCAGGAGGTTTAATCAAAATGCCAAATCAGTCAATGGCTGAAGACTAAGCTATGCTGACCCAGGAGCAACTACTAGGATTCCAAGCTTAAAACTTCAAAAGAACAGAAAAAAATTCTAAGCACTGACATCAGAAATTGTACACTTAGGAGAAATAGACTTTGTAGAATTAATCCAAGCAATCCACTAAATAAACAGAAATAGGCAACAATAACAAGTCACAGGGTAAAAAGTAGAAACCGGCTCTACAATATATTATATAAAATATCTAATTTTTATGAAAAAGTGAGACATGCAAAGAAACATGTGAGTGTGGCCCATAAACAAGAAAAGACAATCAGGCAATGGATATACTTTTGAGGGGGTCCCATATGTTGGACTTAGCAGACAAAGATTTCAAAGAAGCTATTAGAAATATGTGCAAAGAACTAAAGACAATCATGCCTAAAAAAATGAAAGGAAACCAGAATTCATCAAATATAGAATAGTAATAAGTATATAGAAATCACCAAAAAAAGAACCAAATGGACATTCAAAAGTTGAACTATACAAACACTGAACTGAAAAATTAACTATGGTGGACTCAGCAGGTTTGATCTGGCAGAAGAATGAATCAGAAAACTTGAAGAAAAATCAGTAGAGATGGTCCAATGTGAAAAACAGAAAGAAAAATAAAAGGAATGAAGAAAAAAAGATGAACACAGACACTGAAAAGTTTGAGGCACCATTAAGAGCAGCAGCATTTGTATAAAGGGGAGTAACAGAAGCAGAGAAGAGCAAGGCAGAAAAAATATTCAAAGAAATAATTGCTGAAAATTCTCCAAATACAATGATAAACATTAATCTACATATCCAAGAGCAAGTAGCTACAAGTAGGATATACACAAAGAGATCCACATCTACACAAATAGTCAAAATGTTGTGAGCCAAAGACAACAAGAAGACCTTGAAACCAGGAGAAAATTGACACCACATATAATGGAACTAGTTTAATTCTTACTAATATAAGTTCAAACATCAAAGTTGCAGATGTAATTTTAGAAAACAAATTCTCAATGAGTGGTCAAAGTAAGGGGTTGTTAGGACACTTTATAGCTATAGTGTGCTCTTGGGAAACATTGAATCAATAATTGATTTTTTTTTCTCAAAGTAAGCATCTAGGCCTGAAGATTTTACAGAAAAGTTCAACCAAACTCAAGAAACGTGCTGATTCAACTCTGTACACAACTCTCCCAGGGACATGAACAAGAGAGCATTCTCCTATTTATTCTATGTAACTAGCATAACCTTAATACCTTTTTTACTTGGAAATGTCCCTTATTTCTTGTGAGTTTGAAAAGACACTAGAGATCATATATGCTTAAAGTTTTCCAGGGTGAGGAAGCCCTCAGCATTGATCATCACTGTTTTACCAAGAGAAACTGGGGGCATAGATCACACAGACCTTTGTCACATAGCTAATAATGGCAAAGTTAGGATTTGAGGCCTTAGTGGTCTGGTTCCAGAATTCACACTCACACTTACTGCTGAATACTTAACATCCAGCTTGGCATAGAGTACATTCTCAGTAAGTGATAGGTTAAACTGCTAATGTGACATTCTTATTTGGGTAAGCTAGTCTATCCTAATCAATAGTGAGATATCTTCTGCCTACAGATGCATAAAAATAAAGAGAGCTCATGTGTTTCTCTAGTATTTCATACTAAATTTACATTACATATAAAATTACTGACTCTGCACATTTATATATTTTTAAAAGACTTTGTTTTGTTAATAAGAATTTGCTACTATAGAATAAAAATGCCTTAAGAATTATAACTGAATATTTTTACCAGTCCTATACAATGTAAAAGCATTTACAACATTTGCTTTCCTTATGTCATTTGTATCGAGAAAAGATTCTGAAAAGAAAATGAAGTACTTTAATGTTGTCTTCAAGACTATTTTTAAGCTAAAACTAATTGCTTATAATTATAATTGCCGAAATTCACTATAAATATAGCCTTAAAACTAAAACATTCTAAAAAGAATATCTTTGGTTACCTACTGACCAAAGGGTACTCAAATTAAATGTTTTCCAAAGAAGGATTTGGCTACCCCTTGATACTATTTCAAGTTCTCTTTGAAGCCACTAACTCTTAGGGCATTTGAAAAACCCTTCATTTTCTTCTTCTATGCTACCCCCTCTACAAACTTGCTGTGACCACCTAGAGTAGAAACTTTTAGGTCTTCTTTACTATAGACATGACCCTAGTGACAAATCTGGCATTTCATCCACTATCTGCAAAGTAACCTTAGAGCCTGGAATCTTAGTCATTTTTGCTGTGATGGCAGAGTGAATTCCTAGAAGTTCATGGCCCCAGAGTGTTTTCTTCAGGTTTCTTGTTTTAGGACAACTAGGACAACTTAAACATTATATTCTACCAGATAAAAGACACAAATAGGTAGCTTATAGAAGAAATAAAATGACTAAGAAACACCCCAAATTTTAATTCTAACAGTAATCAAATTGAAAGAATGATACACCATTTTGTGAGTATTTAATTGCAAATATTTTAAATGATAGCAATGTTTGTAAGGAGGTAGAATAATGTAGAAGTTAGAGCAGAGACCCTGTGTTTGAATTCTCAACCCATCATGTATCAACTGTTACTTAAAATCTTGGTTTTAAGTCTTTAAATCTTGTGCCTTGGTTTCCACATCCAAGGGTCTAGTAGTGTCTACCTCACTATTGTGAGGATGGAACAAATCACTATTTGTGAACATTCTTATAACATTGCCTAGGACATATACATAGTTCCTCAATTGTTAGTTATTGGTATAAGTATGAATTCCTATAAAGTGGCACATGCTTTCCAAGAAGCAATTTCCTCCATGTGTATCAAGAGCATAAAAAGTGCTTAAATTTTTCACGTAGTAATTCTCCTTCTAGGGAAACTATCCCAACAAATAGTCACTAATTCAAACATCTATGTATAACAATATTTTTATTAAAGCAAGAGTTTTGATAAATTGGAAACAACTTAAATCTCTAACATTTGGAACAAAATCAATAAAATTATGACATTTATAATAAACTTTTAAAACACAATTAAAATAATTAGGATGGGACATTTACTACAGGCCAACATAGAAAAATTAGGACCTAATTTATTTTCCTGCCTTAAATAATTAGAAAACTAGATAAAACACATGAAAAAATACTTTTCAGATATCAGACAAGAAGCAGATGAGGACTGTGATTTCTGAGAAGATGGAAACAAATGAGTTTAAACAAATGAGTTGCCCCGGTTTATTCAGAAGCAATTTCCAGGCCATCCTGCAGTGAGGAGGAATCCGAAAGAACCTCACTGTTTTGCTGAGTTAGGGCAAGTATCAGAAAAGAAAAAGCTGCAAATATGAAGGACTGTAGAGATCTGCGGGGGTGGGGTGTTGTCCCCATCTTTGGCTTGGTACTAATCTGCATAAATGTGAGAGGAAACGTCTTCAGGCTGGAAAATGTATCACTGGAAAAGATGGCAGAATAATTTCTGAAGCTCATACAGGAGTGATAATTTGGGGGAACCCCACACACAAGAGTGGAAAAGCATCAAAAAACAAGAGGCATATGGTTGAGTTGTCAAAATGTACTGCCTTAGTAATGGCAGGAAACTATCACTAGATTCAAGACATCTTTTTACCTTCTCTAACAAAGCTTACAGGCTTCAAAATGATTTAATTAATTCCAAGTAACTTAACTGCGTACCATAAGAAAATACCACTATGTGTAAAGCAATACAAAAAATTTAGCATCCAAAAACATAAAAATCTAAGTGTCTGGTATCTAATAAAAGATTACTAGGCATTCAAAGAAGTACGAAAATATGACCTCTAACCTGGGTAGACACCAATCAATAGAAACATATATAGTCAGAAATGAAAGAGATAAATGGACAAGGATTAAAACACCCATTTGTAATATGCTTCACATGTGCAAGACATAGTATAAGTCATGAACATAATGAAAAATGTAAAATGTGAAAAAGACCCAAATATAGCTTCTAGAGATGAGAAATACAGTATCTGAAATTTAAAAAGAAAAATACACAAAATGGGATTAACAGCAGATGAGATAAGGCAGAAGAAATGATTAGTGACTTGAAGATATGGTAATGGCAAATATTCAAAATAGAACACACAGCATGAAATGAACAGAGCATCAGTGAGCTCTTGGGACAGCATGAAGTGTCTACCACATATGAAATTGGAGTCCCAGAAATCGAGAAGAGAAAAGGCCAGGGGAGGGGGGAATGCCAGAAAAAGTATTTGAAGAAATAATGGCTAAAATATTTCTAAATTTGATAAAAACATAAATCCATAAATGCAAGAAGTTCAATGAACATTAGAAAGAAAAATCTTAAAATTACACCAACTTATATCACAATCAAATTGCTGAAAACCAGTGATAAAAGAAAATCTTAAAAGAAGCCAAAGGAACAAAGGTAAAACAGCAGATTACACATCAGAAACTATGCAAGCTAGAAAAGAACAGAAACGTGTCTTTAAAATACATAAAGCAAATGAAAAAGATGACAGGTATTGGCAAGGATGTAGACAAACTGGAAACCTTGCACACTGTTGGTGGGAAACAGCGTAAGGATTCCTCATGTTGAAGCTAAAACTATTATATAATCTAGCAATCCTACTTCTGGTTCTATATCTAAAAGATTTGAAATCAGGATCTCAAAGAGATATTAGTACTACCTTGTTCATTGCAGCACTCTTCACGATAGCCAAGATGTGGAAAAAACCTAAGTGCCCATCTACAGATGAGTGGATAAAGAAAATGTGGTATTTGCATACAATGGAGTACTATTCGGCCTTTAAAAAGAAGGAAGTTCTGTAATATGCAACACCATGTATGAACCTTAAGGAGATATACTAAGTGAAATAAGCCAGACACAGAAACACAAATACTGCATGATTCCACTTATGAGGTGTCTAAAATAGTCAAATTCATGAAATCAAAGAGTGGAATAGTGGTTACCAGGGTCTGGGGTGAGGGAGAAATGGGGAGTTACTAATCAACAGCCATCAAGTTTCAGTTAAGCAAGATGAATCAGCTCTAGAGATCTGCTGTACCACATTGTACGTATAGGGAGTGATAATAAGATTGTATATTTTTAAGATTTGCCAAGAGGATAGATCTCATGTTAAATGTTTTTTCCATAATAAAAAGAAAAATTAAAAAGTATCATACAGAATCCTTTACCCAGAAAAAAAATCCTTCGAAGTTGAAGGTGAAATTAAAACTTTTAGAGAAAAATAAAAGATGCAAAAGTGTATGACTATGAGTCCTGCACCACATGAAATATTTAAGGAAGTTCCTTCAGCAAAAGACAAGTGATATGGATGGAAGTTCCATCAACAGAAAGACATTAACAGTGCCAGAAATGGTATACATACTGGTATATATTTTTAAAATTTTCCCTTATTTTATATTCCCTTTAAAAGCTAATAGTTTAAGGCAAAAATAACAATACATTGCCAAGCTTAGAAGTAAAATGTGGACAACAAAACAAAGGATTTCAGGGAAGAAGTGAAAGAACACTGTTGTAAGGTACAGACATCATACACAAAGTGGTATAATATTTAAAGGAGACTGTGATAAGATAAAAATGTACCTTGTAGATGATGCAGAAGTGGTTCTCAAAGTGTGGTCTTGAAATCCTTGGCATCCTCAAGACCATTTCAGAGGTCCCACGAGGCCAAAGCTGTTTTCATAATACTATGTTATTACTTGCCTTTTCCATTCTCGTTCTCTCATGAATATACAGTGAAGTTTTTCTGAGGTTAATTTATGTGTCATGAGATTGTATAATGAAATATACCAACATTTGGATGATCTGCATAACTCAGGGAACTAATGAATTTGAACAAAGACTAATGAATATTTTTTTTAAATCATGTGTAGGTAAAACATCCATTTTAAGTGCAATATATATCAATATGTTTTAGCAAACAGTATCTTGAAATGTTTTTGAATTTCACTAAACTTTTCAAAAACTGCCATTTTTTGATCTTACGTATAAGGAGCTTAGAAGTCACCATTCCATCCTAACAAGTAAAAAGCCAAACAGACTGAAAAAAATCAACGACTCTCCCTGGATCTATATAAGAAAAGAGGATACAGAGAAAACCTATGCCTCCAAGATTCAAAAGATCAACAGGCAAATACAGAGAGTAACAACTTACTGGAGCAGAGAGACTGACAAACAGAAACCACCACAGGAACGAGTGCCGGGGTAGGAACACCTGAACTGCAATTGACAAAGGGCTGGAGGAGCAGAGTGGACAATTTGAGAGTTAAAAACTTCACAGGGGACCTGTCGTGGTTGGGGGGTGGGCACGGTATTGTGAGTTCCTCCAGGAGCTTGACCAGATTCCCACAGTAAGTATCAGTGAAAAATCCCCTTGAGCTTCCAGCAGGGGGAGCAGAAGAGAACCCACTTGGAAATAAAACAGAGCACTCTTCTTCCTAATATCGCCTGCCCTCAGGGGAGACTAGTTTACCAGAGCTTCACCTGGTGTATTATCAGAGCCCATCTGACCTGGGGAAGAGAACTACCCAACTCCAGCTAGCTCACCCTAGCCATCCTGTCCCATCTAAGAAATGAGAAGAAAACTGTGAAACACTGTGCAGCTCGTAGACCATAGGCATAGGCTCACTAAAAGACTGAGACCTAACCATAGGATTCTAGAACACTTCCCCTCCCCCTATACCTTACCAGCACATTACTAAAGCCCCCTTTGCAACAGTTCCTTTTACCCAGTACATCATATCTGACTACCAAGAAGAAATTACAAGGCATATCACACTAAACACCAAAACAATAATACTCACATTCTTTTCAAGTACGTACGGAACATTCACCAAAATGTATATTATGGGTCATGATACATTACTCAATAAATTTGAAGGTTTGAATTCACTTTTTAAAAATGAGAAATGGTCTCTGACCAGAATACTTAAATAGAAAGCAATAAAGGATGACAGAAAATCTCCAAGAGTTGGAAATTAAATGATACACTTTTGAATAATATGAGATAAAGGGAAAAAAACCCAGAAAAATTAGAAAATATTTTTAACTGAAAGATAATGAAAGCACAGCATATAAAATTTGTGGGATGAAGCTAAGGTAGTAAGAGGCAGGAAATCTACAGCATGAAAGGCTTATATTAGAAATAAAGAGTGGCCTCAGAGTGATGATCTAAGCTTCAACTATGGGAAACTTAAAAAGAGCAAATTAAACCCAAAATAAACAGATTGAGGGAAGAAATACAAATAAGAATGGAAATAAATGAAGAGAAAAACAGAAGAACAATTGAGAAAAATCAAAATAACCAAAAGTTGGTTCCAAAAGGTTAATGCAATTGGTAAACCTCTAGCCTCACTGATGAGGAAAAATATCAGAATGAAAGAGGGGACACCACTACCAATACCACAGACATTAAGAGGATAAGAGAAAGTATTTTGAATAATTTTATGTTAACACATTTAAGTACATAGATGAAATGGAGAAATTCCTTAAAAGACAACCACCAAAGCTTACTCAAGAAGAAATAGGTAATATGAATAGCCTTATATGTATTTTGAAAATTAAATTAGTAATTAAACACTTTCCAACCAAAAAAATCAAAAACAAAAAAAAAAAACACATCCATCAGGCCCAGATGACATCACTGGTTAATTCTTACAAATATTTAAGGAAGAAAGGAAACCAATTCTACACAAAGTTTTCCAGAAAATAAGTTAAAGGGAGCCCTTTAACTTATTTTACAATGAGAATTACCCTGTAATCAAACCACATAAAGATTTTAGGCTGCAATTTTCTTGTCATATCGCTAAAGGACTAAGTAAAAAAATTCCTTAAGAAAAACATATAAAAAGAGGATTGTACATCATAACAAGTGGGATTTATCCAAAAGATTCAAAGTTGGTTTAACATTTTAAAATCCAACAACAGGAACTCATAAACAAATTAAAAGAGAAAAACCATATCGTCATATCAGGAGATACAGAAATAACATTTGACAATATTCAGTACCCACTGATGACAAACTCTTAACATCCTAGAAATAAAAGGGAACTTCTCCACTCTGATAAAGGGCAACTACAAAAACCTATAACATACTCAATGGTATAAGAATTGCTCCTTCTAAAATCAGGGGCAAGGCAAGTATATCCAAATGCATCACTTATACTCAGTATTACACTGTGATCTTGCAAGGGCAATAAAGCCAAGAAAAAAATAAAAGGCAGAAGGAAGGAAGATGTAAAACTGGCTTTATTCAAAGACATAGTTTTCACACATGCCGAAGGTATCTACAAAAAGATATTAGCTCTAATAAGTAAATTTATCAAGTTTGCAAGATACAAGGTTAATACACAAGTCAGTTGTATATCTATGTAACAACAAATAATTGGAAATTAAAAATGTTAAATTATCATTTATAATAATATCAGTACTATAATATTTAGGGTTAAAGATAAAATATTTAGAACACCTGTAGAGAGAATATTATAAGATACTGTTGAGAAAGTTAGAGAAGATGTAAATAAATTTAGAGATACACCATGATTAAGGATGGGAATGCTCTATAGTGTTATGATGTCATTTCTTTCCAAATTGATATACAGATTCAACAAAATACCACCTAAAATCCCAGCAAGATTTTTTGTTGAAATTGTTAGGCTGATTCTAAAACTTATTTGGAATGTAAGAACTTAGAATAGCCAAAACAATTTTTAAAAGAGAAGAATAAAGCTGGAGAACCCAGACCATCAAATTTCAATACAAAGTTACAGTAACCATTGCAATGTGATACTGAAACCCACACATTGTCAACTGATTTTCAACAAAATTCATGATGCAACCCAACGAAGAAAGGATAGTGTTTTCAACAAGTGATACTAGAATATATATGTATAAAACAGACCTCAATACTTACCTCACACTATAATTAAAATGGATCTTAGTCATAAATACAGGAACCAAAAGTATAAACCTTCCAGAAGAAAACCAGAAAAAAGACTTGCAACCTTGGATAGGGAAAGATTTCTTAGACAGGACACAAAGAACAAACCATGAAAAACCAAACCAAAACAAAACAAAACAAAACAAGTCAAATGAGATATCATCAAAATTTAAAACTTGTTCTTCAAAAGGCATGATTAAGAAAATGAGGAATCAAGCCACAGACTTGGAGAAAATATTCACAGACTTTATATATAATAAAGGATTTTTATCTAGAATATGTGAGGAAACTCTTACAATTCAATTTTTGAAAATCCAGTAAACAACAAATTTGAATAGCCACTTCAGATAATATATATTAATGGCAAGTAAGCACATTGTTATGTGTTGAATTTTGTCCCCTCATTCTATGTTGAGGACCTAATTCCTAGTACCTCAGAATGTGACTGTATTTAGAGACAGGGTCTTTAAAGAGATGAGGTCATTAGGGTGGGCCCTAGTTAAATTTGACTGGTATCCTTGTAAGGAGAGGCGATTAAGACACAGCATACATAGAAGGAAGACCATGTGAAGACACAGAAAAGAGAAGACGGCCATCTTCAAGCCAAGGAGAGAGGCCTCAGAAGAAACTAACCCTACAGACATCTTGGTCTTGGACTTCTAGTCTCCAGAATTGTGAGAAAATAAATTTATGTTGTTTAAGCCACCCAGTCTGTGTTACTTTGTTATGGCAGCCTAGCAAATTAAACACACACATGAATATATTCAATATACTGGTTACATGAAGAATGCAAATTAAAACAAACTCGAATGGCCAAAGTTAAAATAGATTTCTAACATCAAATGTTGACACGGATGTGGGGCAACTGGAATTTCATACATTGCTGCTGGGAAAGGAAAGGGCACAGCCCCTTTGGAAAACAGTTTAGCAATTTGTTTAAAAGTTAAATATACACTCACCATAAAACCCAGCAATTCTACTCTCAGATATTTACATAAGAGAAATGGAAACATATGTTCACTGAGTCAAATTCAACTATTCATAGCAGATTAATTGATAATAACCCCCAAATGAAAACAACCAAAATGTTTAACTGGTGAACAGATAAACAAATTGTAGTTTATCTATGTAATAGTTACTAATCAGCAATTAAAAAGAAAGATATTACTGATACATGCAACATTATGGATGAATCCCAAACCTTTATGCTAATTGAAAGAAGCCAGACCCAAGACTACATACTGTATGTTTCTATTTATATGAAATTCTAGAAAAAGCAAAACTATACTGACAAAAAGCAGATCAGTGGTTGCCAGCCCACCACCTCACCATCTGTGCTGTATATGTTTTCTCTATCTCAAGACTTCTGCTAACTCTTGGCTTCTATATCTTCTTGGTATCTTCTGAGGCTATCTCTGTGTGTTCCTCAGATCTCAAGATCAATTTCTTGAAAACAGGAATCAGAGAGTTCCAGCTAATTACTGTTTATGGTGACTCTAAACTATAACCTAAAAGTTACTGCTACTCCTTTCTTTGAGAGGTAGAGACTAATTCCTTCCTCTCCTCTTGAATGTGGGCTGTAATTAGCAACTTGCTTCTGACCAAGTAGAATGTGGCAGATATGATGATGTGTGCTTCTGAGACTTGGTCTTAAAAGGCGTATGCTTTCTTCTTGTTGTCTTTCTCTTGGATCCCTTGAGGGAAGGAAGCCAGTCATCATATCATGATACTACTCAAGCATCCCTGTGGTGATGCCCACGTGGAAAGGAACTAAAACTTCCGGACAATAGCCAGCGAGGAGCAGGGTCTGCCTGTGATCAACCATGTGAGTGATCATCTCTGAAATGGATGCTTCAGACCTAGTCAAGCCTCAGATTACACAGCTCCAGCTACCATCTTGACCGCAATCCCAAACCAATTAAGCTACCTCTGAATCCCAACCTCCAAGAAGTATAAGGTAATAAATATGTATCACCTTCAGTATGTATTGGGGTACTTTGTTATACAGCAACACTACCCCTATATGGGGTGTTTTGTCCTAAGCTTCCTAGGACTATCTTAGGGTACCCAGGCATAAAAATAACCCAAGGGTATTCTCTCAGCAAGCACTCTGGGCTTGCAAATTTACCTCAGAGTGGAGATACAGACAAGAAAGAACCCTTTACTGGGTAATTCAGTAAAAAAAAAATAAAGAATTCTGAATTTAAAAAAGGCCTGCCTTCCTTAGGATAATAATCTACTTACTATTACCTTAAAAAAATCAGAAACAATTTTCCTCCACACAAACATGACTTCAAATGAAGAGAAATTAGTTTAATGAGAATTTCAGAGAAGACTAGGGTTCCTGAGAGTTGGTTTCTAAGATATGTTGCTTTGGGTTTCTAGGTTTGCCACTGTTAGCAGGCCAACAGTTAAAAGGCTAAGTCGGTTAGCCTTCTTGGTCTCTCCTGAACAGTAATTTTTAATCTAATTTTGGTCAAAGACAGCCTTGTGAATCTAGTGTCTTTATCCTGATAAATACAGACTGCCACAGTGAGTTTACAAATTCTCAGCTTCTTTTGGAAAATATTTCTGACCTGGCAACTGTGCCTGGTAAAAGTTGAGTAATTCTAGTAGTTAGGGTCCAAGTAACTCATGGTTTATTGGTGGTATATAAATCTGAAGATTTTTAATTATATGGTTTACTATGTATTTACTACTTCACTGCATATATTAGCTACTTCTTTATAAATGAAGTTCTGTTTTCAGAAAGTGGTCCTGTTCCCATGGAAGCTGAGACCCCAAATTCTAATATGTGTGTCAAGAGTTACCCATTCCAATTACAGCTGATTTATACAGCCTGTTCCAACACACCCACTTATTTGATATAATTTATAAATTCTTAATGTTAATAAATAATAATTTACATTGGTACTCACCTAGGGAGACTAGATTTAAAGGAAATCCTCATGAGCAGTTCACTACCTTTTTCTGTACATTCAGCTTTCCCTTTAACGAACCTCTTTTTATTGGATATCAGCAGAGTAACTCAGAATGAAACAGCCCATTGATCATGGATCAGCCGCAACATTTGATTGTATTAAACGTGACATTATCCTTCCCAATACTCCTAGCTAAGTATAACTACAAATAGCCACAAAGACACTTTTCTATAGGTTAACCTCTTTACAGATAAAAGATTCCTCAGGATAGAGTACATATGAAATGAATCTATTAGATGCTTCAGTTGGATCAATACCTCTTTTTATGAAGGTATTAAAACATCTCATTGGATTACTGTTTGGAATAACAAGGCAGCAGGCATCACCTCAGTGGGGTCACTCCTAAGGATCCATAACTTGCTTTCTAAAGAAAGCAAAACCAATGCTTCCCTACTTACTAGATGTTTCTTCTAGCTGAAGAGATGAATTCCAATGGAGCTATTCTGGTTGCAGCCACCCTTATTATTTGGTTGCAATGTATACTCCATAATAACTTCACCTCCAAAATACGTAATGATAAGGAGAATGTTGTGATAGTGATAAATAGCTGCCGACTGCAGCAAGTAGATAAAAATAAACCCTTTTATATAATTCTTACTGTTTAAAGATATATATTTTTAAAGTTCCCATTCCAAAGAAAGATACCTTATTTCTTTTTAACTGGAACACAAAAGAAGAGAAAAACTGTTACATAGACAATTGACAGAGGCTACTAAAGGGGGGCCATCAAATGACAGAGCAACACCTCCAAACCTCACTGCAACCACAATTCCACGTTCAGGTGGGGAAAAAAAAGGAAAAGACAAGATGAATCTAGCTACCATAATTCAGGTTAAAAAATAACAGCCTAAAATACTTTAAAAGATTCTTTAGCAATTTATGATAATGTATAACCATATTCTTTCCTCCTAAAAGACGTTTGCCTACAATTGTATTTATTCCTTGTTAAGGTGAAATATCACTAGACTTGAAACAGATGTGAAATTATGTTTATTAGATACTTTTCTTTGACGTTGGTATTTTAACACTGTGATTAAACCAGATGGAAAACAACTTTTTTTTTCCCCCCTTTCTTAAAACAAGAGAGAAGAGAGGAAAATAAAACACACACGCACAACCTGGTACTTTCAGATTGTAGTTGCCATAACAACTTGAGTCAGCTTCCATCACTAAATCATCTTTTGATCACCCTTATGGATTTTTCTGGTGTAACAAGTAAGGGATTCATTTATTTCACTTAATTATTTTCTATTGAGGAAATTCTTTTCCTCTTTGAAAACAGCTCAATGTCTATTTTAAAAGCAAAAGAGTACTATAAACTCCCCCTCAAAACTATAAAGCACAAGGGCTCCCAAAGAAAGCTTGGAAGAATTATATTGCACTGTCACAGATTTCTAATGATATTTTTAAAGGGCATTTTGTTTCCATGAAAATTAAATACTTTGGGTAGCTTTACAATGTGAGAATTATCCCCATATTTTTCTGTTTCAATAGGCCAATTCAAAAATTGTTTATAACACCACCAAAACATATTGCAGTAAAATGCCTTCCTTCTGGTCTCTTTCATCTATTGTTTAATCTCTGGGTCTGAACACATCTGGAAAACAGTGAAATCAGTGGAAAGTGTGAGAAGCTGGTAACGAAGCAAGCTGCTCCCTAGCAACGGCATCTCAGGAAAAATAGGCTCGTTTGTCAAGTGCCCCCAAAGCAGGAAATCAGGGGGCCTTGGGGAATGATAATGGCATATACAAGGTGCAAAAGATAAGTTAACATTTACCTTCCCAAAGTGGCATGTTCAATGTCCTCTGTAAACAGGGCACCCCAACTGAAAAGAATGGAAAGAGCCATGATGGCGAAGTGTACACAACCCTTCACACTTCTGTGATGCAGAGGGCCAATTTGTGTGTGTCCAATTTATCACAGATAGTGAGTTTCGTAAAATATCATTAAGAATGTATTCAGGGAAGTGAAATTAAAATGACATCGCAAAATGCAAAACCATTTTAATAATAGTCACCCAACGTAAGATCTTTCCGTTGAGTTGCTTAATGGTTTCTGGGCACCCTCAGTTTCCGTCCAGACCTCCTTAAGAGCCAGAAACAGTTCAGAGGCAGCACCTGTGAGAGCAGACCACTGCACTTGAAATAGCTCTTGTTGAGAGCTGAGCTTCTCAAACTTGTTGTGCATCAGGATCACCTGGAGAGCTTGTTAAGTGCAAATCCCTGAGCCCCACCCTCAGAGAGTTAGATTCAGTACATCTGGGCTAGGGGTGGATAATTAATTTTCAGCACAAAAGTTAAACATGATGGCTTAGCACCCAAAGTTCTTCAGGATCTGCCTCATTTCCCATTTCTGCCCATTTTTTTCTTATTCTGCACTCCTTACCAGTATGAAATTTATGCTTCAGACACAAGGAATTATGGGTAGACGGAAGCTGACCATGAATCTGACAGAGAATCTGTCAGTTCTCCTGTTCTTCTGCCTTTCCATGTTATTCCCTCTGTCTGGAAAGGCTCCTCCTCCCTTCACTGCAATTCCTCCTCCTCTTATTCTTTCTTTCAACAAATATTCTGAGCTACCTGATGAAATTTTTATAGGAAGTTTAAATGAGATCATGCATTTAGAAGGCTTAGTAAAGAACCAGCTCATGGCAAGCACTCAATAAGCGTGCTAGTGTTGACAATGATGATGGCAAAGAGAAGAAGCTTATGTGATGATTAGAGTCTCTAGCACTTTGTTTTGTAACTACTGACTTTTAAGTTCCTTCAATTAGACTGTGAAGTTCATTGTAGGAATTATGTTTTTCACATCAACATTTCCATTTCCTAGTGGGGCCTCAAATACAGGAAGGTCTTCATAAATGTTTGCTGAAAGAATGGTAAAAACCTGAAGGGGTCATGACACGCATCTATATTTAATCTTCTTTTACCACTATGCCATGTTGCATCTTTTAAAATTTCCCTTTTTCCAACCTCCCTATCACAGTTGAAACACACATACATGCGCGCACACACACACACACACACACAAATTCTCTTCCTGTCATTTTAAATAATCCTTGAGCAAGGCAATTAAGTTATTTGTTAATTCACTTGAATTATTTAAGGCTTTTTAGAAATGGCTAGGCATTCATCATTCCTGTAAATGGCAGGGGGCTGTGGCAGCAGTGCAGGTGTATCCCTTGGCTCCCCCCGTCAAGGATGAACTTGCCCTTCAGCTTCAAGAAGTGTAGTTTCAGGATCTGTCTCTGCTTTCAACTCAAGGCCATGATCCCCTCAGACAGCCCCTTTTTGATGACTGAGTAGAAAAGGGAGCTAGGTTTGGCTATCTCTGCCTAGTTCCGGATTCCTCTAATGAAGGGTCTTTACACTAAAGCTTCCTTTGAACTGGCGGAACTTTCTGATCTGCATCATGGTATGAGGCTCTACCTCCCAAGCCTACCTTCCAACTTTTCTTTCACAGGTATCTGATCAGCAATGCCGTCTGAAGACTTTCTCTGCCCAATCCTGCATCCCTAGCCTCTCATCTTTTACAGGTGTTTCTTATTCCCTGTGTACATCCAACTTCATCTCAGGGTTTCCCTCCTAAGGGCATAGAAGCATAAAAATACAAAGGTATGTTTTTGGCTTTCTCAATGGGATATGAAGCATGGAATCAAACTGGGGTCTAGCTAAGAAAAAACTTGAACAAGATGTAAGTGAGACCTGCAGACTGTGTCCCCCATTTATCTGAGATGAGGCATAAAGATGGGTAATTGTGTCCTCTACCCACTGAGACACACTTCAGTCTTTCCCCTTCAGTGGGGTTCTACCACTACTGCTATTTGAACCTCACTTTTTCCATCTTCACTTCTCTCCATTGTGTGCGTTCATGATGCTTTCAGACTCCAGGACCAATATCCACAAGTCATTCTTCATGTTGTTTGTATTCAGAGAGACATCTGTGGGTGAGTAAAGGCAATTTTAGGTGCCTTCTCAACTATTTAACAATGAGAACAGGAAGATATAGCCAAATTTTCTCTTTTTCTACACAGACAAAAGCTGCAGCTATGTCAACATAGGAAAAGGTAAATTTCTTCAAACACCTAGTAATAAATTGTGAGGGCAGTTTGTACTAAATCAGCGGTTCTTAGTCGTTTGGAGTCTCAAATACCTTCAAATATGACACAAAATCTATAGACTCAATCCCTACATAAAAGCACTATTATTAGAATGAAGAGATTAAGGTGTTGGTTCTACTATCATCCTTTCATTTTAATCAATGTTTTACTGATAATCATGAGTACATACTAGCATAATATTTTGCTATATAAATTAATGTTTTTCACTCCCAGTCATTAGTTTTACTTAGTTGTTATTCTACAAATAAAATGACTTTGAAATTATGCCCCAGGGAAGGGAAGCTTCAGTAAAATAAATAAACATATTAATACATTATATATATATGTGTATGTATGTATATATATATATATGTATGTATGTGTGTATATATATATATATATATATATATACACACATACATACACACACACACACACACATGTATTTTTAGTGTTTAGTTTTTCAAAGCTGGCTTCTTGGCTTGAGCAATGCATTTGGAAGAATTCCTGCCTATCCAAATTTGTTTCATCCTACAGCAGGTGAAAATTCCTAGTGCACAGATGGGGGAAAAACAAAATTAGAGAAGTCAGTTTATGTGACTAACAGTGACACTTCCCATTCAAAGGGGAGAGAAGGAGAGAGCAACAAAAAAATTTTAAAAAATAACATGCACTTGAATACAAGGTAAAGAAGCAAATAAAAGTTTATGTAAAAATGTCAAACATTCCGAGGCACTGAAATCTCTTTCAAATCTAAGAATGTGATTCTATTTTGAATAGAAATGATTCCCAGGGTATGACTTAACTAATGCTGTAATAACAAGTACCCCTCCCCCCAAACGAAATAGCTTAAAACAGAAACCATTTAGATAGCTCATGATTCTGAGGGTCAGAAACTTAGTCTGGGATCAACTGGATGTTTCGTCAGGTTTCAGCTCAGCTATCATGCATCTTTAATCAGCGGCAGTGGGGAAAGTCAGGGTCAGAGGCTTTACTGATATTGTCTGGGCTCCTTCCCACGTGTGGGACGTCTGCTAGGACATCAGAATTGACACATCTCTGAAGCATGTAGCTGGCCACCTTCCAGCAAGCTAGCATTGTAAACAGAGGCAGGGGGCTCCAGAGAGAGAACAAAAACATGGTACGCAAGGCCTCTTGGAGACGTGAGTTGGAACTGAAATCGTGTTATTTCCACTGCATTTATTTGCCAAAGCAAGTCACAAAGCCAGTGAAGGATCAAGGAGTTGGTAAAAAGATTCTACCTTTTGATGGGAGAGGCTGCAAAGTCACGTTATAAAGGTTATGGACCAGAGAACAGTGAAGGATCATGGCCATTTTTGGAATTTACAGCATTTAATAAGATATTTGGATTAAAATCATCTTGACGATCTCTGAATAAAAACTCAACAGTATATGCCTCTATTTTACAGTGTCCTGTACCATCATATCCACTTCTTACAGATAAATAGAAAAATTGGCCTTTTGGGACCCAGTGAGCACTGTGGTCTTTGGAAGCATTAACTAGTACACCATGGCATTCAAGTGCCCTTTAGAGTCTGTGTCCTATGAGGTTGAATGTCCACATGGCAGTTTAAGTAACAGTTCGTCAAGTACTGGCTGCAATTCCTCCCCTCCCTGATATCTACAAGACATCTAGATACAAACCAAAATTCTATCCCTTCTCTTAACATTTGCAGGACCTTGGTTGGCCTCATACTCCTCCGGTTGGACCATCCCCACATTCGTGGACCTCCTCACTGTGATCCAATACAATAACTAATGTTTCTCTCTGTGCACAGGTTCAAAGCTTAGTGCCACAATTTTAATATTTCAGGGGATTCGCAGGCCCCTTTGAGAAGCTGATAAAGGCTGGAGACCCTCTAAAAATGTACATCACACATTCTCACAAAATTTTCTACATAATTTCAGAAGGACCACAGACCTCCTAAAGCCCACCCATGGACCTTGTAAGAGCCTGTGGACCCCATTTAGAGGAACGTCCTCTAGATTACGGCAATAAATGCTCTTACACTATGGTATTCAGCTAATAGAATCAGAGGTGGCAGGAGAGCATACGGGGGCAGTCAAAGGTACCCTGCAGGCACAGTCACCAAGTTCTGCCTTCCTGAAGGATGAATGTTCAGACATTATTTAGTCTGGGAGAGACAAGTCGCTGGTTTTTCTTCTCAAGTGTGAAAAAACAGAAGTAAATTGGTTCAGTGTGGATCTTGTGCTCTTGTGGATGAAGAGCAATAAGAGAATCACCGCTTGTGATCACGGCAGCAGAAGAGTCCCTTAGTCCCGACCCTTCTCTCCATTGAGAAGGTAGAACTTGAAACCCTTTGAGCGGGGACCATTTTGAACCATGACACCTCCTCTATTAAGAGGCTTCCCTGTTATACTGACAGATGAAATACAATCACGTCAAAGATTTGCTTCAAAATAATCCAGGGTGGGGGGCATACAGAGGCAACAAAATGTCATGAGTGTAAAATTACTGAAGGTGAGTGAAGAGTATGTGAGAATTTTTACACTATTCTTTCTAAATACTTTTGTATGTATTTGAATTTTTTATAATAAAAATTTTTTTAAAAGAGAGCAAGAAATGTCAGTGTTTATTTCAAAGGGAAAGGCAAATCCAGGTAAAACAGAGGAGCATAAATGTATAGCCTCCTTGCGAAGCACTTGGAATGAACAGATTTTCTACATCATATTTGACTCTTTTTCTACATGACCACAATATCTCTTTGGTTTCTCTATCTCATTTTAAAAGACTCTCTCCCTAATTTTTTATTCATTCAAGGAGGTTAGGAAACATGATTTCAGAAGGTGAAACAAACGTTAACTCTTGGCTAAACCATAGCGTGTTTCACCGTCAATCCGTGGGCTCTCCCACGCTCTGCTTTAGGGCTACTGACAAGTGAGACAGGACTCCCAAGATACGCGACTAGGAAGCACCTTGCTTCTTTGCTCTCAGCCTCTCACACTGCCCCGTCATCTTCCTTGTCTTCCAGGCCCAGGCGATCAGGCAGTAAACACAAACACCGGTTGATTACACGTCACTAACTAGGAGCCTCAATTTCTTCACCTTTAAAATAAGGGAAGTTCTAGACCAATCATAGGATTGGTTTAAACCACAAATTAAACAATTAAATAAGACAGTAAACATGGCAGCTCTTTGTACTGTCAATTCTAAAGGCACTGGTTTTACATTGTGTTTAAGGGTGCTGTCCTCCTCCCAACACCCTCTGTCCCAGCCAGGGCTCCTGCAGAGCAGCTCCACTGCAATCTGTTCCTGTCTCTGAGGTTCTGTGGAGAATTTCCATGGAAAAGAGGGTGTCATTGCCAATGAAAATGTTGAAAACTACTGCCTTCAATTTGTAGGTTAAAGAAAAGGTTAAAAGTTACTATTGTGAACAAAAAACAAACACCCCAATCCAAAAATGGGCAGAAGACCTAAATAGACATTTTTCCAAAGAAGATATACCGATTGCCAACAAACACATGAAAGAATGCTCAACATCATTAATCATTAGAGAAATGCAAATCAAAACTACAATGAGATATCATCTCACACCAGTCAGAATGGGCATCATCAAAAAATCTACACACAAGAGATGCTGGAGAGGGTGTAGAGAAAAGGGAACACTTGCACTGTTGGTGGGAATGTAAATTGATACAGCCACTATGGAGAACAGTATGGAGGTTCCTTAAAAAACTAAAAATAGAACTACCATACGACCCAGCAATCCCACTACTGGGCATATACCCTGAGAAAACCATAATTCAAAAAGAGTCATGTACCAAAATGTTCACTGCAGCTCTATTTACAATAGCCAGGACATGGAAGCAACCTAAGTGTCCATCAACAGATGAACGGATAAAGAAGATGTGGCACATGTATACAATGGAATATTACTCAGCCATCAAAAGAAACGAAACTGAGTTATTTGTAGTGAGGTGGATGGAGTCAGAGTCTGTCATACAGAGTGAAGTAAGTCAGAAAGAGAAAAACAAATACAGTATGCTAACACATATATATGGAATCTAAGGGGAAAAAAAAAAAAGGACATGAAGAACCTAGTGGCGAGACGGGAATAAAGACACAGACCTACTAGAGAATGGACTTGAGGATATGGGGAGGGGGAAGGGTAAGATGTGACAGGGTGAGAGAGTGGCATGGACATATATACACTACCAAATGTAAAATAGATAGCTAGTGGGAAGCAGCCGCATAGCACAGGGAGATCAGCTCGGTGCTCTGTGACCACCTAGAGGGGTGGGATAGGGAGGGTGGGAGGGAGGGAGACCCAAGAGGGAAGAGATATGGGAACATATGTATATGTATAACTGATTCACTTTGTTATAAAGCAGAAACTAACACACCATTGTAAAGAAATTATACTCCAATAAAGATGTTAAAAAAAAAAGTTACTATTGTGAAATGAATATCAGTTATGAGATAAAACATCCTAGAATCATGAATCTTGTCAAAGAAAACTATGATCTTATTTGCAATATATAACTATATATGTATATATGTACATACATGTGTATATAATGTATACATATATGTGTGATATATACATACACATATATATACATAGACACACACACACATATATTTGCTAGATAGATTGATTGATTTCACAAAGAATTTTCAGGAATGCCTCTATGATATAAAGTAGGATGGGCTAGAGCTTCCCGGGGGAGGGAAAGCTATGAAAACAGCAGTAACATTCTGGAACCAGAATAAGAATCTGATGACCTAGGTTTGAATCCTAACACTGATGTTTAGCACCAGTACAACTTTGAACAGTTTTATGTGTTTGTGCCCAATTTCCTCAACTGTGAGCCATTTAAAATAATAACCTAACTTCTTGTGAGGATTAAATGAAAATTTTAAATGCCTGATATTCACATAAGACTTTAAAAAATCCTAGGATGGGATAATTTTGCTTCTCCTTTTTTTTTTAATAATAAAAACTATGCAGCCATTCATGTCTTCTGGTTTATTTCAACTTCCAGAAAATTCAGACCCCATTTGAAGCTCAACTGTAACAAGTAGGCTGACCCTTATCATCTTGGAATTTGGATTTTTCCTTTCCCTGCTACTGAACATTTACTTTTATTTACATTTTCCCTGATCTCAAGTTTCAATTTTATTACTTTTTTAACACGTGCATTCTCATCTCAGCTGTTCCCCATCCTTTGTGGAGCAAAGTAGAAGTAGAGAGAAGGAAGCAGGGGAGGGAGGGAGAGGAAGGAGGAGGCTGGGGAGAATCTAACATTTTTTTCCACAAATGCTCAATAAGCATTTGTAAAAATAAAAATAGCATGATTAATCTGGTTGTCCATAGCTTCTGGAACTGTTTCACTGAGGTGTTTAATTAATAGACTTTCTATCGGTAGAGCACCTTTTCTTCCCCAAGGTGCTGTGCCCATGATGTGAGAGTCTCACTGGTAACACGGTCCCATTATGGAGGGTCTTTTCTGGCCCTTTCCAGAATGTACCAGTGAGGGCTGAGAAGAACAGTCTTCCTCCTTCTCTCTCTTTCTCTTTTTATCACAGTTTGGATTATTAAATATAATACACTGGAGACTTGGTATAACAACCAATCTTTGCCACCAGCCACATAATTTATTTATGTACCCAGAACTATTCCTGTAAAACATCTATATACTATAGATGGATAAATGGTAAGTGACAGCTGAGAGAAAAACAGTCTAGACCTCAGAGGAATCTAATAATTCAAACTTACTACAGACAGCCTGAAGATAGTTAACATATATAGTATTGATTATATCAAGATTTAGTACTCTGGGAAAAAAAACCTTATGAAAAAAACAACATTTTGCTATTACAGGGGTCTGAGAGAGGGGCAATTAAAATACAAGAAACACCAGTCTTTTGCATATGAAATTTTACAAATATTTCCAGGAATAAGACAATTGTCTCCTAAGAATAGATGTTTGGTTACAAATCTACCTTCTGAAAAATCAGAGAACACTTTTTCTTCATTTTAAAAAAGGCTATGTCCCCCCTGATAGCAATATGATCCAGGCTTATCCCCTTAGTTTTTATGTTATAGCCCTATATGTGTTCCCACTGAAGGAGGTGTCAGCTATCATGCCAAGTGACAACTCTGACCAAAAGAGGGCTTTGGCATTTCTGAAGACGGACTCTTCCTACACAGGAAGTCTGGATATTACTTTGGAGCGCAGTGAATATAAATAGACACCACACATTCTGTCCATTCCTCTCAGTATATTTCTTCCCTCTTTTCTCTACATAGGCAATCTCACTTTTCCCCAAAGTCTCAAATATTGCTTTTATGCTATGGCTTCCAAATTTACAGCTTTATCCCTGATTTTTTTTTCTTGAACCCCAAACTCAGGAGTTCACGCTCTCCAGAGAATACTCCACTTGGGTGTCCCGACAGCATGCCAAATTTAATTTGTTAGAAAAAAACCTCCTCCTTCTCCCTGTGCCCCTTCCCCAGCTGCCTCATGAGGTAATTCCTGTTCAGACATGACTCTTCCATCCCCACCTGTTTGCTATCAGAAAATCGGCATGACGCCCTGCAGGCCTGAATGCAGGGAAGAAGCTGATGGGATGGGTAGGATAGACTCAAGCTTTGGGTCCACACCCCACATCTCCCAGATGGTTGTTCTTATTCCCTCCTCTGTGCTCTCAGAGACTCCTGACAAGGCCTCTGTCAGAGAACATGACTCACTACTGTGTGATGATTTGATTTATGTCTTTCCCTTTTGGGGTTTTGAGCTCCAAGCATAGGGAAAATGTCCTTCTGTCTTAATGTAACCAGCTCCCTAGGGTATGTTCCTGAATGAATTTCTCTTAATTCATTTGGAAAACCTTTATTGAACACCTACTATGTGCTAAGTGAAGGAGATATAATTGTGAAGGTGACAGACTTTGTCCCCACCCTTAAGCAGCTAGGAACATAGACCAGAAGGGCAAAATGCTATCACAGTGTAAGTTCAGATGCTGTAGAAGTACATGAAGGTGAGGGAAGTAGGGAGAAGTTGGTAAAAGGGTATAAACTTTCAGTTACAAGATGAATAAGGTCTGAGAATCTAATGTATAATACAGTAACTATAGTTAATAACACTGCATTGTATGATTGAAATTTGTTGAGAGAGTAGAACTTAAATGTTCCCACAAAAAACAAAAAAGGTAAATATGTAGGGTGATAGACGTGTTAATTAACTCAGTGGGGGAATCCTTTCACACTATATACATATGTCAAATCATCACATTATACACTTTAAATGTCTTACAACTTGATTAGTCAAGTATACCTCAATAAAGCTAGGGGGGGAAAAAAATACATGAGAAGGTCCTTAATCTCCAAGAAGAAAGAATAGAAAACATGCCTGGGACTAGGGTGAGGCAAGCTAGGTGCTCAAAGCACAAAATTTCAGGAAACACTGACTCTTGGAGTTGAGCAAGTATAGGGTCAGGAGTTAGTGCCTCCTTACATGCTGTTTCCTGGTGCTTCACTCTAGTCCTGGCCCTGATGGAAAACTTACCATCTGCTTATAAATACTGAATCATTTGCAAAAGTATTTCAGGTTGGTAGAGCCTTAGAGACCATGATCTTCTCTAATAGGAAGTTAAATATTTTATAGGACCTGGGCAGACTCCCTTCTATTAAAGCGAGTGCTCGAGATATTAAGCATAATCACATTAGCTAGATTTGTTGTGGTGGTAATCAAAATCACCACAAATATAGAAATAATAAAAATTGGAGTAAATAGATGTGCCTATACAGTATTAGTAGTGACACACGTTAAGTAGAAACAGTTACAGTATTTAGGGTAATAGCCTCTAGCACTTCACACTTTACTCGCTATGTGGCTATGAGCAATCCCATATCCTCTCTATACCTAACTGCCTCACCTGCAAAATGGAGACGACAACACCCTATCTCCTAGACAGATGTTCTTGGGAACATTAAATGAGTTCATATACATAAAGAGCTTAGAACAGTGCCAGGCACACTCTGAATGTTCAATAAATGCTAACTGTTATTATCTTTTAATTCTTCTAACTATCCTTAGCAGATACACTCAAAGTGTGTACTCCTATGGAAAATGATAGGTTGAACACCAAGACTCAATTTGAGATCAGAGATCTTAAGAATTAGTTGAGGTATTTATATAACTACTTTCAGGACATCCTGCACAGACACTTAAAACACTTCCAAGGACCACAACTGCCCTCAAGGAAAAAAAAATCCAGCAGCATCATCATGAATCATAAGAGTTTGAAAGAGGCTCAGATTGCATCTCTGGCTTCATTTCTTGCCAGTCAGGTGACTTGTCTTAAGTGGGCCAAGGAACCCTAATTCATTTTATCCTATTGTTTCATTAGTTTAAGTTAATATAATATAATACAATATATAGTATAATATGATATATATAATAGAATATAAATATTGTCTTTATTAATGAATATAAGGAAACAAAAATAATGACATATATTCTTGGTTTTTGTATCAGTTAGCTATTGCTGCCTGACTAACCACCTAAAACTCAGAATCTTAAAACAATAAACATTTATTACCACACCAGAGTCAACTTGTCAGCTGGGCTCACTTATGCATTTGTGGTCAACTGTGGGTCAGTTTTTGGTGTTCAGCTGGCTATAGGCTTGTCTCAAATAGGCCTTAGCTGAAACAACTAAGTTCTTCCACATGGTATCTCATCCTCCAGCAGACTACTCTGACAGCTGAGGCAGGGTTCTAACAGAGGGAGCAAGTGCTCAAGGCTTTTGGCTTGGATTGGTCCACAGTCACTTGCACCAAATTCTATTGGCCAGATCACATCACAAGGCCAATCCGTATTGAAGAGGTGGAAGAACTGACACCATCTCTTAATGGGAGGAGCCGCAAAACCACAATGCAGAAGGTATGGACACAGTGTGAGAAATTGGGGCAACAAATTAGCCTATTAAAATCCCCAAGTATAAACCATCAAAACATGAATAAAGCATTTCCCATTATAGCATACAAAGCTAAGGTCCTGGGTGAAGTGGCAGACATATTTCTAACCTAAATTCAATATTTTAAAAGACCTCTTTACATGAAGCAATGGAAAATCACCATGTTTTAAAGACAATGATTGTTTTTCTGAATTCCTCTAAGGTTGTACATTTGGCTAGTCTTTAAAAATCTGCTTCCTTCCTTCCTTCCTAGCCCCTTTTGCTAGGCTTAATTTCCTTTTTATCTTTTGTCCAGTTTCAGTCTTAATGAAGCAGCTTAGTATTCAAGCAGCAGCCCACTCTCAGGGAGAGCTATTGTTTAATATTAATGTTCACCTAAAAAATGAAGCAATGCTCCACTGCCTTTACATTCATTCAATGAGACATTCTCGTTCTGAGAGAGGTAGGTAAGAGTAATGCTGCTGCCCTCATTTTGTCCTCAGGGTTCGGAAGACCGAAGCAGGGAGCTGCCAGATGGAGGTGGGGAATTTGATCCTGCTGCCCAAGTCAGTGTCAGCTGCAAAACTCTAATCGTCCAAGTGGGCAGGAAGTCACCTAGGCAATTCAGCTGGTGGGCGCCCATGTGAAAGGGAGAGATAATCATTAATGTCACTCCCGAGATAGGAAGGTCTTAACAGACAGAAATAGATTCCACCAGCACATTGCATGGAGTCTATTGAAGTGCAGACCGTGATTTGAAAAATGTTATGGAAGCAGTAGAGCAGACAAATCAAATTCAGCAGCATGTGATTAGCTGATAAAATAACTATTTTGTTGTGCTTTGGACTCTATGAAGTGACATGGCTTTAAATTTTGGATGACAAGTCATTTCTGCATATTAAAATGAAAAGCTTTTCCCAAGTACCATATCCTCTGTGAAATTCTTTACCTAAATGTTACCGGTAAAGACCGAAAAAGAATAAAGTCTGCCTACCAGCTTACCTACCTGACACAACGCTCTGGAAAATGAAACAATGTTCTTTCCCTAAAAAGTCTCTTTCGAAGAACAACTTCAGCTTCAAAGAAAGTAAAAAATGTGTGGATCATATGAAATAAAGTCTACTAGGACTAAAGTTTTTCTTGGTGCCCAGCCATATTTTTTAATAGCGATCCTCTTATTTCTTTTTTCCATTGACTGAAGATAGAAAGAATTGTGGCTAACCAGGATGGTTTTTGTTATCTAAAAAATCCTCAAAGTTCTAAGTCTTGCCACATTAATGCATATGGAAAATTTACGTACGTGAAAAACAGAAGTCATAGTTTACCTTGTACCCAGATCTGTTCAGGCAGAGGAAGAATGTGTATTTTTTTCATATCTTAATAAGCCGTCAACACTCAAATCTTGATAAAACTTCAACTGCTTCTCTTACTTCCAATTCTTAGTACACGTGCATGATATAAAATGCCAAGAACTCAGTAAATGGAGATATTGTCCAAATAAATGGATGAAGGATTATGTTTCTCAGTGGGTTTTTTTAGCCTAAACATATGACACACACTGGATTGTTCAGAAGAAGGCAGAATGTGATTTACAGGTCAGCCTGAGTACTGACTTCTGGACCACTTGTTCCTGTTAAATGAGTCAGATGAGATGACAAAAATATCTTGTAAGTATGGATGGGTGGTCAGCTTGTAATCACACAAAAACAACTCTACATATTGTACAAATATCAGAAAATACTTTCTAATTTACAAAGCACTTTCTTCTTTGTTTAAATATCAAATCCCTACAACATGAGGTAGATGATGAGTGAATGGCAGGTACTTGAGATTCAAAAGACCAAGAGGGTCACTCCGGACCCCTAAGTGGCCAAGCCAGGACTCCAAAACTTGGGTGCTTTGGCTCTACATTTAGTTTTCCTTTGTTATCATTCTAAGAAAAAAATTCTGCCCACTCCCCAACCCTCTGAAAAGTGATCAAAAGTCTTAAATTGTGTTAAAATTAAATGGAATGTCTCAAATGAAATTGTCCAGGATAAAAAGCAAAGCTTCACTGTCACAGAAATCGTTGTCTAATTAATTTTAATTGTCATTAACAATCTTTGAAGCAGGTGGGGTGACTAGTGTCTCCCAATGACAGGTGAGGAAACAGCATTATAATGGTTGCCGACCTGACGCCCCTCCATTCTTCTTGCCAATTCAGGATGAGGGTGGCACCTTATCCTCCTTTTACCAGAGAGCAAATCTAGTGAGTACTGGGAGGAACTGCTCTGGAAATCAGATAGCAGGACCTTGTTGCACAGGTTGTAACTCTGAAAGTGATACACACTGCATAATAAAGGCAGTTTTCACCTTGCCACTCCTAAAGGTCCTTCCCCTAATGGAGAAATTCCTTTAACCGTAGCAAAAGCCTTCCATTCCATAATTAGAGATGAAAATATGGAGCTGATACCTCTCTGGAGTTAATCTACCCATTGAGTTTGAGTTCTGACCATTTCTAGAGTCCTTTGGCAGGTCTCCAACACCCCACAGATTTGAATGAAGATTAAATGAAATAGTACATCAAATGCCTGATTTAATATACCATGATTAGGCGCTCCCTGAGTATTTACTCCTTTCCTTTTCCATTCCACTCAAATCTCGAGAAAATGTTCTCTAGCATGTGGCCTACTCACTGTTACCTAAACTCTGTAACTAACACACCTCACAACTTTGTTCATGCTGGTCCATCCACTTCAAATGCCCTCTCCCTGCCCCAGCTTGGAAAATCCAAGTCCTACCTCTAATGATGTCACTGAAGTTCTGTGTTTAGCTTTTCCCATCACTAGGCCCCACTCTCTGACCCCCCAGCCTTCCTCCATCAATGACATCATGACAGCAACACACTATGATACGATCTGCTGATAACATATACTCCTATAAAGAAATTATAAGCTCAATAAATATTTGATGGATTAGATTTAGGGGAAGGTATCAAGCTGACTCTGTCCTCTGAAGAGAAAACAAAAACAAAACAGGAAATGGTAGAAAAAAACCAGGAAACATATTTGACCTACTTACACTATTGCCTTGAGCCATGTAGAGGCATATTTGGGCCTATTTTCATAAATTTCTCTAAAGTCCTTGTTCTCATGAGAGTAAAACAGTGGTTGCAGCACAATAAGAAATATGGCCCCTAATGAGTATTTGCTCATAAGTGGTTGACTAGGATGCTTTACATTCTGTGGGTTGCTCAAGAAATAAATTTGCATTTTATTTTGAGAAAAAATATTTAGGAAGATCGTTTGTTTTGCTTTGTTTCATTTGGTGATATTTCATCTGTTTGATTTGTTTTAAACAAAGAATGACAAACCCGAATACTTCTTAGATCAACTATTTTGGATATTATTGTCTCGCTGTTCTTTATGTTTTGGGATAACTACTGGCTATCACAGACACAGAATTGAGGCCAAAAATGGCCTGATAAACAGCCCAACAGGGTCTGAGGCTTAGGGCTCTGTTTAAGTACATGGGCTTTGGAGCCATGGGTGACCTTGGATGAGTCAAAAGTCTGGGCTTCAGTTTCTTTCCCTAGCAAGTGATGATAGTACTATCTGCTACAATTACTTGCAGTAAGATTGGTAAAATGAAAAGTAGTGAAATTAAAACACATTGGAAACTTTAAAATCCTTAAATGAGGTCTCAGATGTGCTTTAAAATATTTCAGCTCAAAACAAGAGATAGATGAAGTATGAAAAATCTTGATTATCCAGGTAATAGGTATACAGGTATTCATTATATCGTTTTCTGTACTTTTGTGTATGTTAGAAATTTTGCATAATAAAAAATGTGAACTACATATACTACTACATAGGGAATAAATGCTACAGTTAGCAGTGGAATCCATACCTACAGTCCCATGATTTGGCCTTATATTTGTTATCGTTTTTTAGGATGACATCTTCTTTTAGTCTGTTTCTAAAATAACCCAAATTTGTAAATTACTTTTACCATTACCTGTGCCACCACTATCATGACAAGAATGGCACTTTCTTAATGTTATTTCTGTGGACATTTTTATAGATTTCAGATGATTAGAAATTTCAACACAATATTCTGAAAACGTCTTTAAGTGATCTCTACAGGAATAGGGACAGAGGTTGGGGCATTCCAGTAGTGAAGGTCCAGGCCACTTCTCAGCCTTAGCTTCTTCTCTGTGTCGCGTTCCTTTTGCTGATTTTCACATCACTCCTTCTATCAGCAAGCATGTCTCTGAGTAAAACGTAAATAACTTCTTTCATCACTGCTCCCCAAAACTAACACATTCAGACCTTACATTTTAATAATTTTACTGCTGATCATTATAGGAAATACATAAGATGAAAAGCATAACCAGGAGAAATTATAAATCTTAGGAAATCTTACTAATTCATTGTCCATGGATTGGTTTCTGAGATGAGTAAGATCCACACTGGATTTCTGCCCTCAGCTTCCATGCTTGAAATGTGTTCTTTCTTCTCTCTCCCAAGTTCCAAGCCAGGGTTTCTGCAGATCCCATGTTCCTGGGAGATCTGAAAGAACCTTGGTTTCAAGGTTTCTTGGCATCTCTTAAGACCTCCAAAGCTAGTGAGCAACTTCCCTGGATCTTTGCCCTTCCAAGCAACATCTTTGAGGAATTTTTCAAAGCAGATATTATAGTTATCAGGATCCTTCCAGTATAGCTGGATATTTAACACATCATCTACCCCAACCCCTTGATTCTGTCCAATTTCATTTGTTCAATTAATTTAAATTTAAGGTGTCTAAACTTAAATTTTAAATATTCAAGAGTCTGAAAGTTATATTATTTTTAGTTTTAAACCAGTAGGTGTAGCCCAAAATTGAGAATTCGGGGTCTCATTAAATATGAATATAAAACAAGCTGGTACATGAGGGACATTGAGCAATGCCTGAAGCAGATCTGATAGGGGGTAGAGGAGGGATTATGCTATAGGGTTTCCAGAGCTGGCTAACAAATCATCTCAATGACTGAACAGTATGCCTGGTCCCCAGTCATTATAAAGTACTAGCTGCACTTCAGAAAACAGAAAACATAGGACTAGTTTAGTGACAGATCCTCAAAGGATAACATTGGTAAGGACAAGGATGTGGTCCAATTCAGGTTTTACATGATTCCCCCTAGAGATTTCATGAACCCACTAACCCATTAAGCCTTGGAAGTCAACAGGTCACTTGGAACTAGTTTGGTTAGATAGTAACAGACTGTAAAAGTAAGCATTCTACTCCTAGCACTTTCCCATTTCTTCTAAATGAATTCCTGAGAGAAGGAAAACAGGTCTATAAATGGAATGGAAGTGGGGGATTATTTTAAATCATTTTATAGCCTGAGAGGATACCAACTCTAATAATCCCTTGGAATATTCACTTGAGGTAAACATTTATTGGAAAGCAAAGGGCAGAATTCTGTGTCTTCTCACCTGGTTAAACCTACCTTTCTAGAATGCATACAGTAATTAACCTAGCTCTTCTAATAAGAAGAAGAATATAAATTTTGCTTAATTATCCTTCTTCTGTTTTGCATCAATGAAAGTGAGGGTCTTTTGCCTACAATTTCAAGACACTGATGATTGGGTACCTCTGTAAATAACATTAGTGGCTACCAGAGACATGCTGAATGTTGAATTTTAAGGTACCATCCATTAATAATGAACTTCCACTTGATAATCTGATAATTCTCAAATCCAGAAATGGTAGTTTTCCCTATTGTTCTTCAAGTCTGTATTCAAGTATTCGGCTGAGATCAAGATATCCCGTTACTCAAGAAAGCTGACTTGCAATGACACCTGACGGCTCCTAGACTAGTCACTGTCACATCAAACAGGTCACAATTTCTCTCTCCTTATAACTAGAAATAAATGTCATTAACATTTTGACAGAACAAATACAATGCAGAAGTGTAGGTATATGTTTGGCCTAGAAATCATCCATCAAACTTAAAAAAAAAACTACTGAGAAAAATATTTGGAAGTTACTTAACTAGGTCCTATTGAATACACTTAAATTGTTTCTCTTAAAAATATGTATTTATGACATTTTTGGAAATCTGCATATTTCCAATGTATTTATTTTCCTATAAAATCTGTTACATTTCACCTCCACAGAAAAAATACATTCTGACCCTCTGTCTAAGGAAACAAGAGAGGAAGGTAATTGTTTCAGGCTGTTTTTACTCCCTTGAGTTACAAGAAGGGATCAGGAAGACACAACAACATATAAGGCATGCCTCACGGAGGATCTGCAATAATACTGAACTGTTAGCTGAAGATTTTTATAAAGTCCATGGCCAGTATCAGATACTTGAGACGAAATTAAACAGAGAATATTTTATAGTCCTTAATCCTATAAAATACATTAAGCACCTAATATGTGCTAGGCACTCTGCTAGGCTCTGTCACTTAAATGGCTCATTTAACCCTCAAAACACACTGTGAATGGTATTAACTCCATCTTACAAGAGGAGCAAAGCAATTCTTCAAGGTGAAATAAGAAACTTGACCCAAATCACACAGTAGTGGCCCAAGCCTTTGACTCAGGCCTCCTGTTATGAAAGCCAGTGTTTTCTTTCTCTCAGAATTGATTGACCATGAACAATCCAACAGCTCTAGAGTTGACACAAACCAACTGCATACCTACAGAGTGGAAGAAGATATTTGCAATAAATATATCTAGTAAAGGACTCATATCACAAATATATAAAGAACTCGTACAAATCAATATGACAAAGAATAAACAATCCAGTCGAAGAATGGATGAAAGACTTGAATAGGCACTTCACAGAAAGGGAATGTCCAAATGGCTAATAAGCATACATAGAAGTGTTCATTCATTAATCTTCATGGAAATGCAAATTAGAACTACAATGAAATATCATCCTACATGTACCAGAATAGCGGATATATAAATGACTACCTGTGGGTGAGGGTACACAGCAGCGTACAACACTGCTTGCAGGAATTCAAATTGTGCAACCCCTATGGAAAACTGGCAATATCTACTAAAAATGAACATGTGTATGTCCTATGACCCAGCAATTCTAGCCCTAGGTGTAGAGCCAAGAGAAATGTATACATATGTGTACCAAATGTTATGTTCAAGTACATTCACAGCAGCACTACTTGAATTAGCCAAAAACTGAAAAATTTCTAAAGGCTCAGAAAGCTTGGTTCCTAGTAATAAACAGTGTGAGTTACTAATAACTATCTATGCATATATTAACTAGAACATACCTTCAGTTAATATATTCTGAATAATTGATCTGCCCCCAATTTATTCTCAAATGATATAAAATTTGTTTGTCTAAAATGGAGGTTTATTGTGTCTAAACTTTAATATTCATATGTGTGTATATATATTTATATGTATGTATAATACATACATATAAATATAGGCATATATGTAACCAAACATATGTATATATGTACACACACCTCAAAGGATGATAAAAAATATATTTTCAATATTGTGCAACACAATTTTGTGCAAAAAATTAATTCAAAAAGTGACTTTTATATAATAAAGATTTTTCATCAGTGTTTTTATTTACTTATTCATTTTTAACATCTTTATTGGAGTATAATTGCTTTACAATGGTGTTAGTTTCTGCTTTATAACAAAGTGAATCAGCTATACATATACATATATCCCCATATCTCTTCCCTCTTGTGTCTCCCTCCCTCCCACCCTCCCTGTCCCACCCCTGTAGGTGGTCACAAAGCACCGAGCTGATCTCCCTCATCACAGTGTTTTTAAATAAAGGGAGCTACTGATGACATTTTAAAATAAAGGAGCAGTTGTTTCAGATTGGCATTTTTATAGTTTATATGTAGGCTGGAAAAAAATCTTTTTAGAAATTCCTTTTCTTGATGATTCCACTAAATGGTGGAAGAAAATGTTTTCTGTAATTTCTTGTTTTAAAAATGAAAGAACATTTTGATTATTTTTCCTTTGTAATCTCTTGATAAGGTTTGGATAGAACAGGTATTCACTATTAACATGATAATGTGACTCAAACCAAAATGCTTGCCACTTCTTGTTAAGAGCCGTTTTCATAATTACATATGTGAACTAGTCTACCTATATCCTCATTACCTCCAATATAGTTAATTTTAGCTTGATTGGGGGCATCAGGAAAGGTGGTTCACAGTTCTGAATACTAAACGAGTAACAGAACACATTACCTTCCATATATCCCAATGAGCATCAGACATAAATATTTTAACGCTACTTTCAAGCAGCCAAAAGTCTAAGATTTGTGAATAAATTATAATTCTTAGTTAATCTCTCTAGTCTGAGGCCGTGATGTAGTGAAGCAGAAGGAATACTGACCTAAGAGTCAGAAACCTAGTTTCTAATCCTAGCCTCAGTTTCTTTACCTAAGGATTAAAGTCTCTGGAAGATACCAGGTCTCCTAGGCAGTATAATTCTGTTTTGCCAATTCAGCATCAGTCAGAGAAGGTCAAGTCTTGGATTCCCTTTCAACTGGGTAGGTCTAGAAGCTCTAAGACTTCTATTTACCTAACTCAGTGAATTAACCTTTCGTGCTGCCAAACACACGTGATGCTGTGACCTATAACTGCTGACCCATTGCCACTTGTCATTTACTACACACCTGGTGACGTCTATTCACCAGGTGAGTTTACCTTTAGTTGTGCTTGTTCCCAAGCCTATTTATGCAAGTTTTATATATAATTGTAATTATGCAATTGTATCAGATAGTACATAAACAGATAACATGAGTGTGTAAAGAAAATAATTGTTTCTATGACTAAGTTAAACCATCTGGAGAGAACTGGTAAAAATGAGTCTCAAGAAAAATTATTTTTGAATTAGGTGTGTCAACACAACTGTAAAATAGTTTTTAAAATGTAAAAATATTCTGCACTCAGCCTTGCATCATATTTAGGTTCTTACTGTGTTTAAAAAGACTGAAAAGTGAACTTACAGGTGACGTATCAGGATACGGCTAATGCACAAACATGGTAGAGTGCTAAGCAGAACTGTAATAAAAGAAAAAGCATTTTCCAACATCAAAAGACCAGGGCAACAATGGCATTATTTGTATTAAGTTAAAATAAAAGTTGAAGGTGTGTGTTGTACGTCAGGTGCTCTGGAAATAGACTGAGACAGATTTTCATGCAGGGAGTTTATTAGGGATTACTCGAGGGAACTACAGTAAAGCAGTAAGAGAAGAACAAGACTGTAAAGAAGCTGAAATGCAATGCAGTTGCAACAGAAGTCTCAGAGTTGTCCCAAAAAGGGGGGGGGGTGAAAGGAGGGGGCCGTGTACACCACCCCCCTCCCTTGCACATTCACCAGCTATTGGAAGAGGACTGTCCCCTGGGGAAGACGTGTAACCCGGGCAAGGCGGCTTCATCTCCCTTGGGTTGAGGGTAAATGTCACGGAGGGACTCAGCTGGGAGCCATCATCAGCCTACAATTCCTGAAAGTAGGAAAATGAGCACTTTTATCCCAAAGCAGGGGCTCATCAATATACAATGGAAAGGATATTTGAGAAGAGCTTAGGTACCAGAAATGGACTCAATGAGATGTACTATGAAAAACTTAAATTGTGTCTATATAAACATTTCTGAGCATTCTTAATTGGGGAGCAACTCTAGTTAACTTCTTTTAATTCCTTCTACTAACATCATTCTGTGTAAATCAGTGGTTTTTAACCTGGGGCAATTTTGCCCCCACGCAAGAAACATATGGCAATGTCTGGGGACGCTTTTCGTTGTCACGGCTGGAGGAGAAGCGCTACTGGCATATAGTTGGTAGAGGCCAGGATACAGCTAAACATCCTACAATGCAAATGACAGCACCCACAACAAAGAACTGGACCAAAATATCAATAGTGGCAACCTCTGGTCTAGTCAATGCTTTCGTTAATAGCTGCAGAGAGCAAATATTTAAGTCTTAGATGTCTTTGGAATTTCAACCTGTTGGCTAAAAGCCATGTTTTTTGTAATCATACTCTGATCACTGGACACAACTGTGTTTGAAAAGATTCAGTGCCACAGGTTAAGAATATAGCAGAGACTACTCTTCGTTCAGCAAAAACTTTCCATCTTTTTTCTTGGTCGTGTAGCTGGACCACAGTTCCCAGTCTCTGCAGTCTGGGGTAGCCAAGGGACCGTTCTAATCAACAGAAGAGAAGTAAAAGTGATGTGCTGCTTCCACACATAGACCACAGAAACCTCTCATGAGTGATCCTCTATTCTCATTGTCCATCATTCTGCTGAAGACAGTGACCCCCAAGACACATGAGCTGAAGCTCCTAAACGGTATAATGGGCACCCCAGGGAACTGCAACAAATTCACAGGGTTTTCCAGGGATATTATACATTTTCGAGGAAAACAGAGCAACACCTATCAAATACTGCACAAACGACAAGCCTGAGGTCATCTACAGTTTCAACGTGAGATCACCTACATTTCTTCCCATAATTTCTTATCTTTGTGGTTACTGTAATAAAAAGCAAGTGCTGCATAAAAATCAACATGGACAAGGAAATAAGGATGGGTGTTATACAATCCAATCTCAAGGTTTAAGAACTGCAGTACCCAATGGACAGCCATATTTCAATTGGTACATAATTGTAGCATTTAAGAATAAATTTGTTTTTCAAACTATGTGTATGTTTTTGTTTTTGTTTTTATATTCAATATCTTTTATTTTTTCTTAACATCTTTATTGGAGTATAATTGCTCTACAATGGTGTATTAGTTTCTGCTTTATGACAAAGTGAATCAGCCATACATATACATATATCCCCATATCTCCTCCCTCTTGCGTCTCCCTCCCACCCTCCCTATCCCACCCCTCTAGGAGGTCACAAAGCACCTGGCTGATCTCCCTGTGCTATGCGGCTGCTTCCCACTAGCTATCTATTTTACATTTGGTAGTGTATATATGTCCATGCCACTCTCTCACTTCGTCCCAGCTTACCCTTCCCCCTCCCCATGTCCTCAAGTCCATTCTCTACGTCTGTCTTTATTCCTGTCCTGCCCCTAGGTTCTTCAGAACCATTATTTTTTTCCATATATATGTGTTAGCACACAGTATTTGCTTTTCTCTTTCTGACTTACTCCACTCTGTATGACAGACTCTAGATCCATCCACCTCACTACAAACAACTCAACTTCATTTCTTTTTATGGCTGAGTAGTAATTCCATTGTATATATGTGCCACATCTTCTTTATCCATTCATCTGTCAATGGACACTTAGGTTGCTTCCATGTCCTGGCTATTGTAAATAGAGCTGCAATGAGTATTGTGGTACATGACTCTTGTTGAATTATGGTTATCTCAGGGTATATGCCCAGTAGTGGGATTGCTGGGTCGTATGGTAGTTTTATTTTCGGTTTTTTAAGGAACCTCCATACTGTTCTCCATAGTGGCTGTATCAATTTATATTCCCACCAACAGTGCAAGAGGGTTCCCTTTTCTCCACACCCTCTCCAGCATCTCTTGTTTGTAGATTTTTCGATGATGGCCATTCTGACTGGTGTGAGGTGATACCTCATTGTAGTTTTGATTTGCATTTCTCTAATGATTAGTGATGTTGAGCATCCTTTCATGTGTTTGTTGGTGATCTGTATATCTTCTTTGGAGAAATGTCTGTTTAGGTCTTCTGCCCATTTTTGGATTGGGTTGTTTGTTTTTTACATATTGAGCTGCATGAGCTGCTTGTAAATTTGGGAGATTAATCCTTTGTCAGTTGCTTCATTTGCAAATATTTTCTCCCATTCGGAGGGTCATCTTTTCATCTTGTTTATGGCCTCGTTTGCTGTGGAAAAGCTTTTAAGTTACCTTACATCCCCTTTGTTTATATTTGTTTTTCTTTCCATTTCTCTAGGAGGTGGGTCAAAAAGGATCTTGCTGTGATTTATCTCACAGAGTGTTCTGCCTATGTTTTCCTCTAAGAGTTTTATAGTGTCTGGTCTTACATTTAGGTCTTTAATCCAGTTTGAGTTTATTTTTGTATATGGTGTTAGGGAGTGTTCTAATTTCATTCTTTTAAATGTAGCTGTCCAGTTTTCCCAGCATCACTTATTGAAGCAGCTGTCTTTTTTCCATTGTATATTCTTGCCTCCTGTACCAAAAATAACGTGACCATATGTGCGTGGGTTTATCTCTGGGCTTTCTCTCCTGTCCCATTGATCTATATTTCTGTTTTTGTGCCAGTACCATATTGTCTTGATTACTGTACCTCTGAAGTATAGTCTGAAGTCCAGGAGTCTGATTCCTCCAGCTCAGTTTTTCTTTCTCAAGATTGCTTTACCTATTTGGGGTCTTTTGTGTTTCCATACAAATTGTGTGATTTTTTGTTCTAGTTCTGTGAAAAATGCCATTGGTAGTTTGATAGGGATTGCATTGAATCTGTAGATTTCTTTGGGTAGTAGAGTCATTTTCACAATGTTGATTCTTCCAATCCAAGAACATGGTATATCTCTCCATCTGTTTGTATCATCATCTTTAATTGCCTTCATCACTATCTTATACTTTTCTGCATACAGGTCTTTTGTCCCCTTAGGTAGGTTTATTCCTAGGTATTTTATTCTTTTTGTTGCAATTGTAAAGGGTTGTGTTTCCTTAATTTCTCTTTCAGATTTATCATCATTCGTGTATAGGAATGCAAGAGATTTCTGTGCATTAATTTTGTATCCTGCAACTTCACCAAATTCATTGATTAGCTCTAGTAGTTTTCTGGTAGCATCTTTAGGATTCTCTATGTATAGTATCATGTCATCTGCAGACAGTGACAGCTTTACTTCTTCTTTTCTGATTTGGATTCCTTTTATTTCTTTTTCTTCTCTGATTGCTGTGGCTAAAACTTCCAAAACTATGTTGAAAAATAGTGGTGAGAGTGGGCAACCTTGTCTTGTTCCTGATCTTAGAGGAAATGGTTTCAGTTTTTCACCATTGAGAATGATGTTGGCTTTGGGTTTTTCATATATGGCCTTTATTATGTTGAGGTAAGTTCCCTCTATGCCTACTCTACGGAGGGTTTTTATCATAAATGGGTGTTGAATTTTGTCGAAATCCTTTTCTGCATCTATTGAGATGATCATATGGTTTGGTTTCAGTTTTTCACCATTGAGAATGATGTTGGCTTTGGGTTTTTCATATATGGCCTTTATTATGTTGAGGTAAGTTCCCTCTATGCCTACTTTCTGCAGGGCTTTTATCATAAATGGGTGTTGAATTTTGTCGAAAGCTTTTTCTGCATCTATTGAGATGATTATATGGTTTTTATCCTTCAATTTGTTGATATGGTGTATCACATTGATTGATTTGTGTATATTGAAGAATCCTTGCATTCCAGGGATAAACCCCACTTGATCTTGGTGTATGATCCTTTTAATGTGCTGTTGGATTCTGTTTGCTAGTATTTTGTTGAGGATTTTTGCATCTATGTTCATCAGTGATATTGGCCTGTAGTTTTCCTTCTTTGGGACATCTTTATCTGGTTTTGGTATCAGGGTGATGGTGGCCTCATAGAATGAATTTGGGAGTGTTCCTCCCCCTACTATATTTTGGAAGAGTTTGAGAAGGATGGGTGTTAGCTCTTCTCTAAATGTTTGATAGAATTCACCTCTGGCACCATCTGGTCCTGGACTTTTGTTTGTTGGAAAATTTTTAATCACAGTCTCAATTTCAGTACTTGTGATTGGTCTGTTTATATTTTCTATTTCTTCCTGGTTCAGTCTTGGAAGGTTGTGCTTTTCTAAGAATTTGTCCATTTCTTCCAGGTTGTCCATTTTATTGGCATAGAGTTGCTTGTAGTAATCTCTCATGATCCTTTGTATTTCTGCAGTGTCCGTTGTTACTTCTCCTTTTTCATTTCTAATTCTGTTGATTTGAGTCTTCTCCCTTTTTTCTTGATGAGTCTGGCTAATGGTTTAACAATTTTGTTTATCTTCTCAAAGAACCAGCTTTTAGTTTTATTCATCTTTGCTATTGTTTCCTTCATTTCTTTTTCATTTATTTCTGATCTGATCTTTATGATTTCTTTCCTTCTGCTAACTTTGGGCGGATTTTGTTCTTCTTTCTCTAATTGCTTTAGGTGTAAGGCTAGGTTGTTTATTTGAGATGTTTCTTGTTTTCTGAGGTAGGATTGTATTGTTATAAACTTCCCTCTTAGAATTGCTTTTGCTGCATCCCATAGGTTTTGGGTCGTCGTGTTTTCATTGTCATTTGTTTCTAGGTATTTTTTGATTTCCTCTTTGATTTCTTCAGTGATCTCTTGGTTATTTAGTAGTGTATTGTTTAGCCTCCATGTGTTTGTACTTTTTACATGTTTTTTCCTGTAATTGATATCTAGTCTCATAGCATTATAGTCAGAAAAGATACTTGATACTATGTGAATTTTCTTAAATTTACCAAGGCTTGATTTGTGACCCAAGATATGATCTACCCATGAAAATGTTCCATGAGCACTTGAGAAGAATGTGTATTCTGTTGTTTTTGGATGGAATGTCCTATAAATATCAATTAAGTCCATCTTGTTTAATGTATCATTTAAAATTTGTGTTTCCTTATTTATTTTCATTTTGGATGATCTGTCCATTGGTGAAAGTGGGGTGTTAAAGTACCCTATGAATGTGTTACTGTCGATTTCCCCTTTTATGGCTGTTAGCATTTGCCTTATGTATTGAGGTGCTCCTATGTTGGGTGCATAAATATTTACAATTGTTATATCTTCTTCTTGGATTGATCCCTTTATCATTATGTAGTGTCCTTGTCTCTTGTAATAGTCTTTATTTTATAGTCTATTTTGTCTGTTATGAGAATTGCTACTCCAGCTTTCTTTTGATTTCCATTTGCATGGAATATCTTTTTCCATCCCCTCACTTTCAGTCTGTATGTGTCCCTAGGTCTGAAGTGGGTCTCCTGTAGACAGCATATATATGGGTCTTGTTTTTGTATCCATTCAGCCAGTCTATGTCTTTTGGTTGGAGCATTTAATCCATTTACATTTAAGGTAGTTATCGATATGTATGTTTCTATCATCATTTTCTTAATTGTTTTGGGTTTGTTGTTGTAGGTCTTTTCCTTCTCTTGTGTTTCCTGCCTAGAGAAGTTCCTTTAGCATTTGTTGTAGAGCTGGTTTTGGTGGTGCTGAATTCTCTTAGCTTTTGCTTGTCTGTAAAGGTTTTAATTTCTCTGTCGAATCTGAATGAGATCCTTGCTGGGTAAAGTAATCTTGTTGTAGGTTTTTCCCTTTCGTCACTTTAAATATGTCCTGCCACTCCCTTCTGGCTTGCAGGTTTCTGCTGAAAGATCAGCTGTTAACCTTATGGGGATTCCCCTGTGTGTTATTTGTTGCTTTTCCCTTGCTGCTTTTAATATTTTTTCTTTGAATTTAATTTTTGATAGTTTGCTTAATATGTGTCTTGGCTTGTTTCTCCTTGGATTTATCCTGTATGGGACTCTCTGCGCTTCCTGGACTTGATTGACTATTTCCTTTCCCATGTTAGGGAAGTTTTCAACTATAATCTCTTCAAATATTTTCTCAGTCCCTTTCTTTCTCTCTTCTTCTTTTGGGACCCCTATAATTTGAATGTTGGTGCGTTTAATGTTGTCCCAGAGGTCTCTGAGACTGTCCTCAATTCTTTTCATTCTTTTTTCTTTATTCTGCTCTGCGGTAGTTATTTCCACTACTTTATCTTCCACGTCACTTATCCGTTCTTCTGCCTCAGTTATTCCACTACTGATTCCTTCTAGAGAAGTTTTAATTTCATTTATTGTGTTGTTCATCATTGTTTGTTTGCTCTTTAGTTCTTCTAGGTCCTTGTTAAACGTTTCTTGTATTTTCTCCATTCTATTTCCAAGATTTTGAATCATATTTACTATCATTATTCTGAATTCTTTTTCAGCTAGACTGACTATTTCCTCTTCATTTGTTTGGTCTGGAGTGTTTTTGCCTTGCTCCTTTATCTGCTGTTTCTCTGTCTTCTCACTTTGCTTAACTTACTGTGTTTGTGGTCTCCTTTTCACAGGCTGCAAGTTCATAATTCCCGTTATTTTTGGTGTCTGCCCCCAGTGCCTAAGGTTGGTTCAGTGGGTTGTGTAGGTTTCCTGGTGGAGGGAACTGGTGCCTGTGTTCTGGTGGATGAGGCTGGATCTTGTCTTTCTGGTGGGCAGGACTGCGTCCGGTGGTGTGTTTGGGGGTGTCTGTGACCTTATTATGTTTTTAGGCAGCCCCTCTGCTAATGGGTGGGGTTGTGCTCCTGTCTTGCTCGTTGTTTGGCATAGGGTGTGTAGCACTTTAGCTTGCTGGTCGTTGAGTGGACCTGGGTCTTAGCGTTGAGATGAAGGTCTCTGGGAGATCTTTCATTGTTTGATATTATGTGGAGCCGGGAGATCTCTCGTGGACCAAAGTGCTGAACTCAGCTCTCCCACCTCAGAGGCACAGGCCTAACACCCAGCCAGAGCACCAAGACCCTGTCAGCCACACGGTTTATGGGAAGTCTGCGGTCTTCTGCCAGTGTTCAGTAGGTGCTCTGTAGGAAGTGTTCCACATGTAGATGTATTTCTGATGTATTTGTGGGGAGGAAGATGATCTCCACATCTTACTCCTCCGCCATCTTGAATGTCTATGTGTATGTTTTCTTTTTCCAAACAGCTAGTAGATTGTTAGTACATAAATACTTATTAAGCTTTGGGGGCTAACTGCTTAATGAACAGCACTGTTGGATATTTCTTTTGGCTGAGGAGCCCTCTGAAAAAATTACTGGGACAATGAGGGTGCTGTGAACTGAAAAAGCTTTGGAACCTCTGCTGTGCAGGATGGCAGAGGCAGAAGACAGGAGGAAACTGTCTAAAACCCATATTGGCCTGTGTCAAAGTTTATCTGTTACAGAATTAACTAATACAATGAATGAAATGAATTAACACTACTAGCTGAAGTTCTATTCAAATGCAATCCTTGGGTTGAAGCTGCAATTAAAGATGGTGTGCTGAGGATCTGCTCTGGATTGGGAAGCAGACTCTCCAGGGATGCGACCTCAAGTCCCAAGCCTGTCTCTCACTAGCAGTATAATCCACACATGTCACCATGTACTATTGGACATTGTTTAAACATCTGTAAAATTGCAACATTAGTCTATCTCTAGTGTCTCTTCCAACCCTAACATCCTATGTATCTAAACTCTACCTGCTCCCTGCCTCCCAAGTCTGTCATATGATCTCTTCCCAAGCTGGCTCCCATTTCTTCCTTCTCGCTGCTTCACAAGAATCAGATTGCTTTTCTTTTCCTCAAAGCTGGTACACCTACCATGTTTCTTCAGTTCCTGTTCATCCACACTATGTTTGGATTGGAAAGCAATCCCTAGTGCAACCCTTCCATGTGATTCAGGAAAAGAAATATGCATTTGAAAGATTTATTACTAATAACACTTGAATTTGGATCAGGAATAACAAAAGCAATAAACATATCACAATGTTCTCAGAGGGTGTATGAGAAATTTTAAAACAATATGTTATTTGTTAGTCTGCCATAAATCTCGTTCCCTAGTGGTCATTCCTCACTGTAGACCTAGGGAAGGGAAAGCGAGGAGGGTAGATGCCACATCTGGGAAAGAAAAGATATGATGTGGGAAAGCCCTTGGAAGAAAAGAATCAGAGGAGGGAAGCCCATCCCTTCTGGCCCCCACTGAAGTGTAGTGGGGGAGAAAAGAGTTAGAAGGAGGAGGTGCAGATGATGAGATTTGTGTGTCTTGACCTTCCCTCTCTGGGCCAAAGGCTGGGAACAGGGAAGAGTACTGGATAGGCTAAGGGGCAAAAGAGAAGTAGGAGAGGCTTTGGCTGGACCTCGCATGTGGGCTTCTGAAAGGAGAGCACACTGTAGATTGAAATCATTCCCAGGATGGCTGTAGAGGAGGAATATTGGTGGAGTGGCAAGTGTGGGCAGGGCGGGATCCCAGAGCCTCCTCTGGTGCTCACTGGAAGGGATCCAAAACTTCTTACGTGCTCTCTCAAGCAGTGCAGAAAGGAGTTCACAAGACTAGTTTTCCAGATGATATTGTGGCAAGAAGATCCTGAACCCTCAGTCTGCTGGGAGGAGTCAAAGTCAGACCTCAAAGCTGAGGTGGGGCTTAGCCAGTAGGACTGATGCCCTTGCTTTGATACCTAAGGAACAAAGGAGTTTCCTAGTCACAGACTTCAGCATCAAACCAAGGCCATCTCTGCAGTGGCCAGAAAAGTCAGAGGGTGGTACAAGTTGCATGTACCTCCCCTTCCCAGTCAGATACCCACTTGGAAAGGTGCAGAGGAAGAAAGAGAAAATGCTAAAGACTGGAATGTTTTTTGTTTTTGATGAGACAGTGAGATTTTTTTAAATTAACAAATCAGATTAGGTTTACTGGATTTGATTAAATATTATTTTCTCCATTACTCCATCACTACCTCCATGAGGAAGATTAGATTAATTATGAAAAGTAAAGGTGTTTTCTTTGCATATGTGAATGTAGCACACAAAATTTTGATTCTTCTACTGTGCCAGGTACCATGTTAGGTACTTTGATTAGGGTCCTTAGTTTCATCAATGGAAGCCCAATGGGCTTTTAATCTCCTGTTCCTTGTACTCAAGCCTCCTCTTTCCCTGTCCTGCAGTTCTGCCCTGTATCACACAGGAACTGTCTTGATGGAGTTTCTTTTCTCTAGCAGGATGTTTCCCCAGCTTCCCTGATGATAAGGAAATCATCCATGGTACTTGTCAAAACTAAGGCCTCCTCAGCCTGTCACTGAGAGATTCCACTTTAGTGAACCTAGGATGGGGCTAGATATTTTTAACAAACACCCCAAGTGACTCTTATCACCAGGGCAATTTGAGAAAACCTTGTTCTATTGTCTAATCCATAGGCTGCAATCTGCCCTTACAATCAGCTACAGTTCAGTAAAATGGTGTCACCATTTACCCTGATGCACAAGCCGAAGTTTTAGTTCTTAATTCTGCATTTGCTCTCAACCCTTATATACAATTTATTACCCATGATGAATTTGATGTTATCAAGCAAATCTCAAATAAACCCACTTCCCTCCATTTTCTCTGCTATTACCATCTTCTAGTCAAAACTTCTACAACTCTTGACAATGTTTCTGCTTCCACTCTTCCTTGTTTTCACTATATTCTATACTCAGTGTCCAGAATCATCTTCTTAAAACATAAATCAGATTTGATCAAGATCATCAGATCAAATCACACTTTTGATCAAATCAGATCACACTTCTGATTAAATCTTTAAGGGATTATACTTGGGATGAAAGTTGAACTTCTTTCTCATGGCTCGCAGATCCTGCATGTTCTGGTCTTGACGACCTCAGCAGCTTCACTCAAACCCTTTCTCTTACCCACTCATGATCCCATCCACGCTGGTTTTCTTGGAGGTTTGCAAACACAACCGGCTCTTGTCAGCCTCATGGCTTTTGTATACACTCATTTTCTACATGGGACACTCTTTATCCACTCTTTGGATGACTAAGTCCTTCTCATCCTTCAGTTCTCAACTTAAATATCACTTCCCTGGGGAAGACTTCCTTGACCACCCTATAAAAAGTAGACTTGTCGGGCTTCCCTGGTGGCGCAGTGGTTGAGAATCTGCCTGCCAATACAGGGGACACGGGTTCGACCCCTGGTCTGGGAGGATCCCACATGCCGCGGAGCAACTAGGCCCGTGAGCCACAACTACTGAGCCTGCGCATCTGGAGCCTGTGCTCTGCAACAAGAGAGGCCGCGACAGTGAAAGGCCCATGCACCGCGATGAAGAGTGGCCCCCGCTTGCCACAACTAGAGAAAGCCCTCGCACAGAAACGAAGACCCAACACAGCCAAAAATAAATAAATAAATAAATAAATTTATAAAAAAAAAAAAGTAGACTTGTCCCTTCTTAATCTCAGGCCATTGTTTTTGTCCTTCATATCACATATCACATGTTATAAATATTTCATGTTAGTTGGTTTAGTCTTACATGCTTTCATTTTTAGCTTTCCAACTAAAACGAGAGCTCCATGAATGTAAGATGTGTATCTTCTGTGTATAACATAGCAAACAGCACTCAATAAATATCTGTTGAATGAATTAATAAATAAATGAAGGGTAAAATTTTTAGATCTTTGAGATGCTCTTAGTTTGTACAAAACAAAATCCCTCCTCAAAGAGATTTTACCCTCTGGAAAACTCAACTTTTGGAATTTCCTCACAGACATGACAAGAAAAAAGCGTAACTACAGTAAAACTCCAAAATAATTTTCTAAAATCAGAATAAGGTGGAAGTGGGCAGAAGAGAAAAGGAATCTAGAATAGCAATCCTCTGGTTCCTTACAACAACTTGCAAGATAACCCATATTCTGCTCCTAAATTCTAATTACCACCATGTGTGAATCATGTCTACAGGCCTATTTGATAACAGCTGAGTTAAAACACACAGACAACAAATTAGCAAGTAGACAGCTGAGGAAGTACCAGAAAACTGGTAGACTTTTTCCAACATTGCTATCTTTTTTCTCTGTTCTTGGGAGAAACACATAAAAGGAAAACTTTTATATTTGTATTAGTTAGAGTTCTCTGGAGAAACAGAACCAATAGGATATACAGAGAGATATGTTTAAGAGGATATCTATTACAGGAATTGGCTCACGTGATTATGGAGACTGAGAAATCCCACAGTCTGTTTTATGCAAGTTGGAAAACCAGGAATGCCGGTAGTATCAACATAATTTAGCCCGAGTCTGAGGCCTGAGAACTGGGGGAGGGGGGGGGGGCAGGGCTCATGGTATAAATCCCTGTCTGAGTCTGAAAGCCTGAAAACCAGGAGCACTGATGTCTAAGGGCAGGAGAAGGTGGCTATCTCAGCTCAAGCAGAGAGAACAAATTTTCCCTTCCTCCACCTTTTTCTTATTCAGACCCTTGACAGATTGAATGATGCCCACCCACATTGGGGAGGGTAATCTTTATTCAGTCTACCAATTCAAATGCTAATCTCTTCCAGAGATGACCTCACAGACACACCCAGAAAAAAATGTTTTACAAGCTATCTGGGCATCCTTTAACGGAGTCAAGTTGACACATAAAATTAATCATCACAATATTCATATACATGTATCAATAATTTTACAGTAAGTTGCTTCCTCAGGCATTTTGAAAAGTCATTTTCCTTAGGTATACTGGACATCACTCTCAGGAGTTTGTGAATATGATCTCTGTTCTCTGAGTTTGTTCCTACTGTTTCTGAGCATGTATCATGGTTGGCTTTCTCTGTTCTGTAAGATTTTTTTTTTCGGAATACTGTTTTAAACACTATCATATAACTTTTTACTAAATTTTTGTGGCTTTGTCTTTTTCATGTTTCTTAAAATTAAATTGTTTAGTACCATTTTATTTCCAACTTGACAGCTCAAGAAAATTACTTTCAAGGAGTTCATGGACTTTTTGCAGTGCTCGGACCATACAAGGAGCACTCTTTTATTTCATACACTTAAAGGGTTATATTCAAGAAGATTAATTACGTCCTCTTGGTGTGAAAAATTAATTGGAAAATCTCTTCATCTACATTTCTTGATCATGTATTTTCTCTTTCTCTGATAATGAAGAATTCTGAAATGTTACTATCACCACAATTGCTGGTTGATGGCTATTTTATTTACAAATTCCTTCTTCAACACTAATGAGTATGCAATAGCTCTTCAAAATGATCCTGTTTATTTATAGTTTATTGTGAAGTGTTAAATCCTTCCTAACCTGACACCTCTGGGAAGTATATTATTGCTCCAGCTGTATTTACTTTCAAAAATGAGATTTAGGATGAATTACTGATCTGCTCTATCCAATAAAATACATTCATCTACTGCAATTTCATTCACCCTAACTGACAAGAGGGTTGGGCTCTCACTGCCTAAAGAGCGGTCTTTTAAGACACTAGATAACACTGAGGATTGACATTTAAAAGGTGCTCATTCCAATAGCTTTTGCAATTTCCAGATTTGAGGATTTAATTCATTTCATAGAATGTATAGTTGAAAAAAATAAAACCTCATTAAAGAATAGATGCTGGTCAATTAGGCTTACTTACTAGCTAAATTTTTCTCCATATTTGTCCTCAAAGACCTGCAAGTAACAAAACTGTGGGAAATGTCACTCATACCTTTATATATGCCAGAGTAAAATAGTTAAATACGTTTGGTGACTTTTTTGATAATAGATACCAACATTTTAAAAATTTTGCTTACTCTTTGCAATGACAATTCCAGGTAAATCGAAGTGGACTTTTAAGAAAAGATCTTTGCTACAAGAATGTTTATTCCCACTTAAAATGGTGAAAAATCAGTAATATCAAAGGACTTCAGCTAAATAAATTATAATACATCCACAGAATGGAATATTACACAGTCATTAAAATGATGCTTTAAAATAATATGTAATGAAATGGAAATTTTTTAACAAAATATGTATTTATTCAGCAAATGTTTATTGAGCACTCATTATGTTCCAGACACTGTGCTAGGTGCTGAGACCTCAATAGTGACAGACACAGTCCCTGACCTATGATTAAAAAAAGAAAAAAAAGATTGACAAAATCTAATTTATTCTCATTTTAGATATACACACACATAAAAACACTGGTGAACACAATACTTATTCTCTGATGATAGAGCTGCAAAACTTAAATTTTCTTCCTTTTGCTACATTTTGCTAGAATACTGATGCTTTATTTTTCCTAAAAGGAAACCATTTTGAAAACAATTTTCAGCAAAATGTTGCAGCTTCATATATCCCAGCCCCCAGTATCACTTGAGAATGTTCAAACTGTAAATGATACATAAGTAAATAGATGCCAAGATATCCACAAGGTCTAACGTATGATGAGATTATAAATAAGAAAAGTGTTCCTCTCCCTTCAACCAGTCAACTACCATCATTGAGAACTTGTATGCAAAGCATCATGTCAAATACTATAATCTACTTTATGGGCTATTTTCCTTTTTATAAAATGCTTTCAATATGAAGCAAAAAATTGTGAGATATTGCATGATCATAACTTAAGCTGAAGGGCACTGCAGACTGTAATTTTAATTATTATCTTCGAATAATGAATATACTTGCTCTCATCCTGCAAAATGTTTGGCCACCAACCAATGTGACTTCAGGGTGAGTTGATTTTCGCCTTCACTCCACCTGAATTTTATTAAGATCCATTAAAGTATCTTGTTAACTACACCTTCTCATTTATTGTGAGGTTTTGGGGTATTTTTTTCCCTTTACTAAATCCAAGGTGAATTCAAATGAATAGAATAATGTAAATTAAAGAGCTTGGATGTTTAGTAAAACCTAAGGGAGATTATATTCATTCTGTTGCACAACACAGTATAGTGAAGATAAGACTTTCTCCCCCGTGCTCGCTTTGTGTGTTAAATGCTTTAATCATTTTGAGCATAAGGGCTTTCCTTCATTATTATTGCAACGCCAGGAAGGTCTAAGGTTGTGTTTCTTATACAAAATGATAAGAGAACCCTGCATTTATATAGTGATTTGTATTCAGGTGTTTCCAAAATTTTATATGCAACTTTTGATTGCTCTTGTCTGTTTATCATGAGTTTCTTCCACCTGACAATTTAAATGAGGTCAAAGTTTTATGAACCAAGTGACTGTACTAGATTTTAAACTATCAGTACTTCATGGGTATGTTGGAATGTGTACGGGAGGTTGGGAAAAAAATACTTAGGCTGTTTGTTGTTTGTATTTTTATGTTTTTATTCAATTTGTGTTCCTAGAAGAATTTATGAAGTTTTCCCTTTAGTAAAGATTATTGTTGAAAGTTTCTTCTTCTTTTTTTTTTTTTAATTTGTTTAAATCAGCTCTTGTTTTGGGGACACAGTAGCTGAGAAACGTTGAAGTCATATTGAGTCTGGTTTTAATCCTAGTTATATGATTTGCAGCAAGTTATTTAATCCAGGGCTAGCTTTCTCAAGGCTAAAAGGGGAAACTAATACCTTTTTCACTAATACCTATTTTGACCATTTGGAATAAATGAGATGATGCATGAGGGGCCCATTGCCTAATAAATGGTAGCTACTGACAGTATCACCTGTGGCTTAGTGAGGACTCACAGTAGAAATAAAGATAGTAACAGACAGTATATATCCACTCTCAAGGATGACATTACAGCACTGAATCTGACCTTCTCCCTAAAACATCAAAAAAAATACAATCTCAAGAGAGAAAATATAAACGTCGTTATCCCAGCCTATACGTGTGTTGGAGATAACAAATGATTTCTGGTGACCATTTCCTATGATCCTGAATGCCAGCCAGTAATTAAAATGGTCGGGTCCAGCCATCCTGTGACTGGACTTTAGGTCCAGCGGTCCAGCCCACTGTGACACCCACTCTGCCTAAGGGTAGAGGATTAGCAAACACAAAACAGAATTTTTTTTGATATTTCTTCCAGTGATGAACACGTATGCTCTTGAAATAAGAAAAAAAAGTAATTAAAAATTAAAATAAATAATCTTGGGAGTAAAAATAAAACTAGAGTGAGGAGAGGCTCAGAGCCCCAGCTATGCAAGCTCTTTTCCAAGCAAAGAATCAAAAACTACTCAAACATGACAACAACAATAATAACTGCCAATTTAATAGAACACTTACTACGTGCCAGGCATGTTTGCTATACTTACTTCCTTACTTAGATTATCCAGGTTGACTTTCACCATAACTATGAGTTAGTGGTTATTATTATACCCATGCTACAGATGGCAAAACAGAATTTGAGAGGTTAAGTAGATACCCAAGTCACAGAATCAGACATTGCGTAAGTTGAGATTTGAAATCAGGCAGTATCCCTGGAGAGTCCCTGTCTCCTCCATGTGGTCCCTCAGCTGTCTGGACGTAGCCAACACATTAGGGAAGAAGTATTCAAATTAAAAAACTTTCCAAATAGCAGATCCCGAGCAGCACAACAGACCCCATCCTTTTCCCATCCTATCCATAAGGATGAGAATCGTAAGGTAAAGTCCTATCGAGGACCATCTCAGGACTTGCAATCAGTAGCACCTGAAAATAAAGGAACTCAGTACTGATTACTTACTCTGGATATTCTGTTATCCAAGTGCTTTACTGTCTTAGGTCCTTTATTACTCACAACAAATCTAGGAGATAGAAATTATTATTATTACAATTATCTTCATTGGGGGAAACTAAGATTTAGAGAGACTGAGTAACTTCCCCAAGGTCATATAGTTAATGCGTGACAGTATAGAGCTGGCTCTCCTATCCAGATCACTGATGCCAGAGTCCATGCTTCAGAAAAGCACATCCTGCAAATACGAAGTATCTACAAATACTGGAGATACTGAAGAGCAGAGCAGTGCTTTTCATCTTTGTATCCACAGCCCCTAGAACAGAGCCTGACATAGAGTTGGTATCAACAATAATCACAGATACTTTAAAAACTTTCACCTTGGGCCAAGCACTCAAGGGCTTTAAGCATATACCAACTCATGCGATCTTTGCAACAACTCTACAAGGAAGATACTAGTATTATCTCCATTTTTCAGATGAGAAAACTGACAAATGAATGACACATGGAAAAAAGACAGGGAAGGAAGGAAGAGAGGGAGGGGAGGGAGGAAGAGGGAAGAAAAGAATATTTCAGAAGACAGACCTTGGCCTCTCCAAACAGATTCCTTCGGTAACCCTGCTCATATGTGAAGCTCAAACATGTACCATATGAAGGAGTTCCCACTGCTTGAGCTTTACCTGGGACAGAGACAATTGATGGTTTTGCATGATTCAGAGTTTATATCCCAGGTGCATCATTAGCCACTGTTCAGATTTAAAATGTCACCAGAACTCAACGGCTTCTCTGGGCGTGTGGAGGTACAGCTGCGCTGTTCTGTTTCTGTGATCTTTGAGGTTGTTTATATGATGTGTTGCACAATCACTCTAGGTGAAGTCACAGCAAAGCTATCTGAATATCATTTCTGAAAAAGGCCAAAGTTGGCATCCATAATCATGCAAGGGGCAGCATTCTAGAGACAACAAGGGCTGGAGGCAAGAGCAGGGGCAACCGGGGGTGGGGGGGCAGAATCAAGCCCGCCGGAAGCTTGGGATCCCAGCAGGTCCAGGGAACACGTGAAAAGAGATCTAGGTACGCAAGCAGGACTAAAATGCTTGCCAAGCAGGCTGTGGCTCTCTCATCATAGAGCTGGCGTCCCGGGGATCTTGGAGAAACTGGAAGGAAAAGTGGGATGTCGGTCACAAGGAAGGACAGGAACCCAGCTATTCAATTTGGAGTACAGATTTGATCTCAGTCATTTAAGCTAATGAACTAGGTTAGGTTCCTTAAACTCTAATTATAAGATTAGTCTCAGAAGCTAGTAAAGGGCTGGACTTTTGACATAGCTGTTTACTTTGGGTTTAGCCTTCTCACTTACGTCTAATGGCTTTTCAGTTGATTCTCATGAGTTTTCCAGTTAACACATGGCATCGTTTGCAAAGGATCATGCTGTCTCCACTCTCGCAGCCATTATAACCTTTTCTTTCCATCTTCTTTGCACTGGGCAGGACTTTGACACCAATACAGGTCCGCATCCCCTCATCCAAAACTCTTGGGACCAGATATGTTTGGGAATTCAGAATGTTTCAAGTTTTAAAAAGGTGGTAATAAGAGTCTTCCATAGTAAGGTATAAAGCAGCACTCCTTGACCAACACATTAACGCTTCTTCAAGCAACAAAACGGATGTTCTAGGGATGAATAAATGCTAATATAGCACCTCACTTAAGCTCAGGGAAGGTTTTGCTATCACATGAGTTATTTTTTAAAAAACTTCGGTTACCGGGGGATAAGGGGAGGGGAGGGATAAATTGGAAGATTGGGATTGACACAAACACACTACTACATACAAAATGGATAACTGATAGGGACCTACTGTAGAGCACAGAGAACTCTACTCAATACTCTGTAAAGGCCTATATGGGTGGGGAATCTGAAAAAGAGTGGAGAGATGTATTTGTATAACAGATTCACTTTGCTGTACACCTGAAACTGGCACAACATTGTAAATCAATTATACCCCCAAAAAAATTTTTTTTAAAAAACAACTTTTGGTTTTCAGAGCTTCAGGATTTCGTAATTGTAGATAAGGGACCGTGAACATGAAATAAGAAACAGTGGCTATAATGGGAATCATTTTTCAGAAGGGACAAAAATGGATGAGACTTGAGATGGTGTCTTTTTAGAGAAGGGAGGTGCTGTAAGAGAATGAGGTTAAATGGGAAAGAGAGAAACGAAGACCGAGGAAATGTTCCCCCAAAGAGCGGGAGCACATGGACCCCAGAGCTCATGCATTTTAGACAAGCAGAAAGTCCTGCCTTCAGATGCAACCCCAGGCCTTTAATTTTTAGAACCAGAGCACCCTGAGATATAACTTACTGAAAAGCACCTCTCACGCTAATCTGGTTTCCATCCCGGTATAAGCTAGATCCTAAGAGCTAGGTCATGGCTTTATCATCTCTGCAATCCCTGAAAACACCTCACATATGACCTGTATTTGCAGCTATTTAATAAACCAACTTTTGTGGAGTTAATTTCTCTGGGTATGCAAAAGACACTGAGTAGAAAAAAGAGGAAATATTTTCGGAGGGCAGTAATATTGGCCATGCCATACACACATGGATCACCCATTTCCACGACAGCAGTCGCTAAGGCGCATATCTGAGGAGTCATGACCAACACGGGAGAGTCTGGAAAAGATGAAGCAGGCTTCAGGTACTCAGCCTAACTGCAGAGAATGAGCAAACACTTGACCTCGCTGATTTCTGAGGTCACTGCAGGGAAGGAAGGGCTCCTTGAGCAAGTGGACTTCCTCATACAATAGCTCCTGGTCCTCTGAGTTACACCTTTCAACACTATTGTAAAAATCCCTTCTGTGGAAACTGTTCAGCAGAAAGCCCTTAATATCTCCCAGCCCATTATCCTCCTTCACGCTCCTCTATCCATTTCAATGATGTACCATGATCACCCCCTTCTCCTTCTCCCTTCATCTTGCCAATCCCCATTCCTGCCCACCTTCCACTCACCAGTGTCCTTATATGTTCGCAGGCAACTTCTCTCCTGAGCAAGTGCCTGCTGGGTACGCACATCTAATTGTTTGATTAATCTCAAGTTCAATATGTCCAAAATCAAACCCGGAATTATCACAATACCACTCCTCTTCCTGACTTTCAAATGTTTAAAAACTACGTTGCCGGGACTTCCCTGGTGGTCCAGTGGTTAAGACGCCGCACTTCCAAAGCAGGGGGTGCGGGCTCGATCCCTGGTCAGGGAACTAATCCCACATGTCACACAGTGGAGCCAAACATAGATACATAAATAAACAAAATAAAAATGAAAAGTTGGAATTTAACAGAGAGCGTGTTATTCACGATAATACAAATAAATACTTAAAAAACACACAAAATGCGTTTAACAAAAACTACATTGCCATTTTCCCACTGACAAATTTTAAAATGATCATACCTCAAAGAAAATCAGATTCTAAATTCCTCTTCAGGTTTATTTACGTTCTCCCAATCTCCCACCCAGACCATTTCAATCGTTTCTGCCCAGATTTCCTTTCCTCCAATTAAGCCATCACATCGATAGCAATCTTAATCAGGCAGGAATTGCATTCAGCTGTGAGTAATAAACCTCTGAAAAATAATGGCTTAAACAAGATTAGGGTATATTTTTCTCTCTCTTTGACTCAGGTTCCTTCCAGCTTTGTACTCCACTATCTTTAGGGAGGGCCTCTTCTCCTCTAACTGTAGAGATGGCTGCTGGAATTCAAACTATCTTGTTCATTCCCAGGAAAGAAGAAGAAAGATCTAAGGGAAAGGGGGCATGACATCTGAGTCAGCAGGAGCTCCCCTAGCAACTCCCCAAAAAACTTCTTCCTAGAATACAGTCCCAGGAGCCCCTCACCTACAGGGGGGACTGGGAAACAAAGTTGTCTAGCTGGCATTCATCAGTCCCGCTAAAACTGAGACTGAGGCAGTAAGGAGGGTGAGAAGAACGTTAAATAGGCAAAATTAGACTGCAAGTTACTATTTCTAAAATAAATTTGTGATAAAAAGAAAACATTCCGTATAGCCTCATTGCCTATGAAGTTAAATCTAAAATTGTAGCAAAATGTTCAAGCCTTTCCAGGATCTACCCGCAACCAATCTCCCCAGCCCTTTCTTCTACTCCTCAAAGCAGCTGTTCTCAGATTTTAATGTGCTTATGAATCACCTGGGGATCTTGTTAAAATGCAGAAGCTATTTCAGTAGGTCTGAGACGAGGTCTGAATTTCTACATTTCTAACAAGTTCCCATGTGATACTGATGCTGCTGGCCCCTGGAGCACAAGGTTCTAGAGCAGCGATTCTCAACTAGGGGCTGTACTGCCTCCAAGGAGACTTTGGGCAACGTCTGGAGAAAATCTTGTTTGTTACAACGTGGGGTGCGGGGAGTCGGGAAGGCAGGGCGCTACTGGCATCTAGGAAGTAGAGGCCAGGGTTGCTGTTAAGTATCCTACAATGCACAGGACAGCCCCCTGCATCAAAGAACTGTCTGGGGCTTCCCTGGTGGCACAGTGGTTGAGAGTCTGCCTGCCAATGCAGGGGACACGGGTTCGAGCCCTGGTCTGGGAGGATCCCACATGCTGCGGAGCAACTGGGCCCGTGAGCCACAATTACTGAGCCTGCGCGTCTGGAGCCTGTGCTCCGCAACAAGAGAGGCCCGCGCACCGCGATGAAGAGTGGCCCCCGCTTGCCACAACTGGAGAAAGCCCTCGCACAGAAACGAAGACCCAACACAGCCATAAATAAAATTAATTAATTAATTAAAAAAAAAAAAGAATTGTCTGATCCAAATTGTCAGTACTGCTGAGGTTGAAAAGCCCTGTTCAAGAAGTAGCCTATGCTCCAGAAAGGTGGGATTATATGTTATTCAGAGAAGCCCTGCCTTTTCCTATCTTTATAAACATGTTTCCCCCAGTTAGTTCTTATCTTCCCTACAGTCAGCTCTATCAGTTGATTTCTCATTCGTGTATCCAGGCACTGTGGATACACCACCACTTCATGAATGTATGCCGGTTCCCTTGACCATGGGTTCTCTCCCACCTCTGAATTGCCTTTTATGAACTTGCTATAGACTGAATGCTTGTGCCCTCCAATACTCATATATTAAAAACTAATCTCGGGCTTCCCTGGTGGTGCAGTGGTTGAGAGTCTGCCTGCTAATGCAGGGGACACGGGTTCAAGCCCTGGTCTGGGAAGATCCCACATGCCGCGGAGCAACTGGGCCCGTGAGCCACAACTACTGAGCCTGCACGTCTGGAGCCTGTGCTCTGCAACAAGAGAGGCCACGATAGTGAAGAGGCCCGCACACCGCGATGAAGAGTGGCCCCCGCTTGCCACAACTAGAGAAAGCCCTCGCACAGAAACAAAGACCCAACACAGCCAAAAATAAATATAAAAATAAATAAATAAATAAATAAAAGATTACTATTAAAAAAAAAAAAACTAATCTCTAACAGGACGGTATTTAGAGGTGGGCCCTTTCGGAGTGATTAGGTCATGAGGGCTAAAGAGACCGAAGAGCTCCCTCATCCCTTTCACCATGGGGGACACATCCAGAGGACAGCTGTCTATGAACAAGGAAGCAGGCTCTCAACCAGACACCAAATCTCCTGGCACCTTGATTTTGGACTCCCCAGCCTCCAATACTATAAGAAATAACTTGTGTTGCTTATAAGCCACCCACTCTATGGTATTTTGTTATAGCAGCCCTAATGCACTAAGCGAGCACTTCTCACAAGAACTAGATTATAAATTGTTCAAGGTGGATGCCATACTTCCATCACCTTGGTAAACTTCCATGGTAGCCACTGGCATGGTGCCCTACACACTACTGAATGGGCTCCCTTCTTTATTTTTATATAACACATAGGTATTTAAAATTATTAAAATGTGTATGTATATAATGATATAATTATATAAACATAAATATACATAAGTAGATATATACATACATATATATAAAATACGCATTAAACCTTTAAGAAATTGCCCTAATGCAGTTAACTCACCATGGCTCTATCTCTCCTAGTCTCTTCCTTATAACAACCACCAGGGCAGACTGTAACACATTCCAGTCCTCATAAAACCCAAATATAATTCCCATAGACAGGTTTTAAAATGCGGAGGAAAAGAAAGTTTAAAACCCCTCATTTAGGGCCACTGTCTGGCTTTCATTAAGCCTTCCCCGATTCTTTTGGGCCAGGGTTCATGGACCAGTGCCTATTTACCTGGTTGGCTGAGATTAAAATGAGTAATAGACCCTCTGTGCTATCAATATAGTCCTAATGCATATTTCATTCAGCTGAACTCCCACTCGGGTTCTTTTTCTGAGTTTCAGACAGAGGTAAGACAGGTATGTCTTGCTTGTTCACTAGCATTTTAAAAAGGTTGCTCTTTTCTCACAAACGATAACAATTTTGTGCTTAAGATGATTTCTGGGAAGGTAGAAACGTGTTTATTTGACCATCTGTTAGGAGAACACTGATTCACTAGAACAGACTTCCAACTGATTCACATTTCAAAACTTTACTAAAATATTTTAAGCAAAGGTCAGAGGGAGAGCCCATTTTCCATTAAGTTATACCCAAATGCATATACATGCATACACATCACACATTCACACACATATACACATACATGCATACAGTTGCACACATGTGTACCTACATGCACACACTATGCAGATCAACATATGTGTATACACAAGTATACACACATAACACACTCAGATGCCTGCACACACATGCACATACACCCATCACCCATATGCACATACACACACTAACATATATACACACTTACGCACCCACACACATGCATAGACATATACACCTGAAGTAGGCTGCAAAGTGGCCCCCCAAAGATATCAGGACCTAATCCCTGCCACTTATCTTATTTGGGGAAAAGGTCTTGACTAATGTTACTAAGGATCTTGCGATGGAGAGATCATTCTCATCCTGGACTGTCGAGATGGGCCCTGACGCCATCACTGGTGTCTTTATAAGAGAGAGCAGGGAGAGATTTTACACACACAAACACACACACACAGAAGTTCCATATGAAGACAGAGGCAGAGACTGGAACAATGTGGCCACAGTCAAGAAATGCCCAGTGACCAGAGGCTGGAAGAGGCAAGGATCAGTTTTCTCCTTCAGAATCTCCACAGGGACTGTGGCACTGCCTACATCTTGATTTCAGCCCAGTGATGCTGATTTCAGACTTCTGGCCTCCAAAACTGTGAGAGAATAAATTTCTGTTGTATTAAGCCACCAAGTTTGTGGTAATTTGTTACAGCAGCCCCAGGAATTACCCATCAATATATGCACATACATACATACATACTCTCATATATATACACCTCATATGCCCACGCACACACATGCATGCACACATATGTACACCCATCGCTCATGTACACAAATGTAAATGTACATACACATTCATACACTCACACGATTGTATGTATGTGCTAACAGGTTAACTTGGTTATCGCTAAAACACCTTCAATGAAACCAAAAACTTGAATCATACCCTTCTCAAATAAAATAAATATGTAAGAAAAAAGTGTCAAAATATTAATAACAATTAGAGGAGGAACACATGAATTCTTCCCTATATTTAGTCTTACCCATAATTAATAATAATTAGTAACATTAGGTAAAAGCCTGTTATGGGCTAAGCCATTGTGCTAATTGTTTTAGAGGTATAATCACAACCATCACACACAGGAGAAACAGAGGTGCAGAGAGGATAAATAACTTTTAAGGTCACAGACCGATGGAGCTGAGATGAGAGCCCAGGCATTAGGATTCCAGAGGCCACATTTTAACCAATAAGAAATAGTGTCATTTAAGATCTCAATATTTTTCTTTAATAAAAACCTATGTATTTAGTTACACATTTCAACAGCATCACTTGCTACTTTATTTCAAGCCATAGCACTTGTGCACATGCCGGAATCAGGGCTAATTGGGTATCTTAACTGAAATCGGAGTACCATCAGGTAAAGGCCTTTTCTTTACCCTGCTGTTCCCTTCATAGCCCCCCACGCAGTATGAGGCTTTTTGCAGCTAGAGAGACAGGATGTGTGCTGTGCACACAAGGGCCTGAGCCCCCACCAGCAGCCTCTCCACTGGGCTTCCCAGGGGCCTGAAATCCTGTTCCCTCCACTGGGCCAACTGGAACCATACAGGCTCTTGGAGCTCCTTCTTATGACAGTGATTTTGGAAATACTGTTATTTTTTTGTGTTGCATACACATGGGTCACGTATTTCGATGCACAAAGCAAAAACGTGTTACGTTAATACATGTTTATCTCAAGGCTTATGTAAGCAAACCAAAATCTAAGCTTATAAATGCCTCAGGTTGCAAAAGCAAAACACTAAGGACAACCAATCACAAACAGCAAACTAGGCTTTAAGCTATAGGCAATCAATAACTGCCTTCCTTTTTTCCACCTTTTGTCTGTAAAAGCCTCTCCCGTAGCTCTTGTCCACGGAGCCAGCGTTGGTGGCCATTTCCAGTTTGGTGCTACACCATTCTGATTGATTTTTTGTTCAAATAAACTCTTAAAATGTTTTAACATGCCTCAGTTTTATCTTTTAACAGCATAAAGGGACCAGCCAAGTCAAATGCCAGGCTCAAGGTTGTAAGTAGCTCTGGCCACTTCAGCTCTGGGCTGAATTCTGGGCAGTTATATCAGTGGAGACAAGGGAGGGTTTATTCCTTGGATTTGTTTTGATTTTTTTAACACTGTAAATACAGGAGGAATCAGGCCTCACCCTGCACCTCCCTGTTCTCCCTCCCTTACCTTCTTTCATTTGTTATGGGAAGGAGGCTCAAGAGATGGTGACAACCCTAATCAGGGACAGGGTGAGGATGGCAGGAGCAAATGGAAATGTCACATTCAGACAGACCTTGGAGAAAAAAATGTAATTGCAGCTTCTCACAGGAGGACATCGGGCAGGAAATGGCAGTTCTCTGAGAGATAAGCCACAAGCCTCCCCTATCTTAGGATCTCAGTGAGTCTTCCCGATGTACCCCAGAGGGCGGTAGCATGTCTGGAAGATTAAGTGAGGAATAAATGGGAGAAAGGGGGTGGCGTGGGTCCTTTGTGGGGAGGGGGTGTGGCTCTTATTTACATGGGATCACAGCCATATCAGAATGTCACTCACTTCCATACATGGACAATGGGGAAACTGTGACATTCTACTGTGTGGCCACAATTCCTGCAGGTGCTTCTGTACAGTTTCTCCCTTTTTCTAAAGTAGAATGATTTACGCCACGTGGATGAAACCTTCCCCTGTAGATAAAATGACATCCCATGGGTACTGTTTTGATGTCGTCCACTATATCTCAGGGTTTAAAACCTGTTTTCTCTGCTTACCACGCTTTTTGCTTCTCTTGGTTTAAAATAGAGACAGTGCTAGACTACAGGCATTCGCTCTCACATTTTGAAATCTGTGAATGTTTGTTGAATTTGAAGAAAAAATATTGCCACACAGTATTTATCTAACCTGTAAAATGAGAACTGAAGAAAAATTAAAATAATTGTGGGAACCCAGTTACAGACGACTTTCCTTTGTTTTATTTTTATCATTCTTTCCTTCTCTCTATCTTTCCTTCCTTCCTTATTTATATATTAGCTGAAGAAGTCCCTCCCTTGTCTTGTGGACTTGTGGATTGGAGTCGGTCCCTCTGTTTTGGGAAAGTCGTCAAAATGACCCCGTTGGGAGCACAAAGGAAAGGCAAATTCTCACTCTTTGTATTCAGAGACAACTGAACACAGATGCCAAGGACTGAGATGTTGGGGTGAATCACTTTGTCTTTTGCCAGACTCTCTCCTAGAAGAAGGACAAATGTGTTCTCTAAATACACACTGCTATATATAGAATAGACAACTAATAAGGCCCTACTGTATAGCAGAGGGAATGCTACTCAGTACTCTGTGATGGCCTATATGGGAAAAGAATCTAAAAAAGAGGGGATATATGTATATGTATAACTGTTTCACTTTGCTGTACACCTAAAACTAACACAGTATTGTAAATCAACTATACTCCAATAAAAAAAATTTTTTTAACTCTAAATATAAATGGAAAAAAAATGTGGAGTAGACTGTAATGCTGATGGGACGTACTGAGTAGCTGAAACTATAGGACATGGACCACTGACCATTAGGATTATACTAGCTGGACCACTGTGTAAGCCTTACCTGGGCTTTGAGGGACTGAGAGGAGGCAGCTTGGTTCAGCTTGGAGCTTAGAGGAGCAAGTTATGAAACACCCCCAAGGTGACTTGGAGGGCCCTCACGTTCCTCTGGGCCAAACAGTACACAGGTGTATGAGCGAGGCAGCAGGCAGACAGGTTACAGAACATAGAAGCATTCCTCAGAGGTCCCTAGGAATTACTTGGCAAGAAAGCATCAAGAATAAAACTCACCCTCCTGGGGTTTCCCTAGTGGCGCAGTGGTTGAGAATCTGTCTGCCAATGCAGGGGACACGGATTCGAGCCCTGGTCTGGGAAGATCCCACATGCCGCGGAGCAACTAGACCCGTAAGCCACAACTACTGAGCCTGCACGTCTGGAGCCTGTGCTCCGCAACAAGAGAGGCCGCGACAGTGAGAGGCCCGCGCACCGCGATGAAGAGTGGCCCCCACTCGCCGCAACTAGAGAAAGCCCTCGCACAGAAACGAAGACACAGTCAAAAAATAATAAATAAATAAATAAATAAAAATTAAAAAAAAAAAACTCACCCTCTTGCAGACAGATCTTTGCGTGTGGGGAGATTATTGTTTAACCATTTTTAAGAGTGACCTTAATTTGTTCCCATAAGCACTGAAGTGGTACAGAGGGATTACAGCTTATTTCTACTAATTTTTAACTAAGCAAGCTTTTTAAAAAAAAATTCACACCTTTCAGTTTGAAAGGTACACAAATCTTAAATGGAAAGTTTATCAAATATATGCACATCCATATAACCATAACCTAAATCAACATATAGAATATTTCTGGGCAAAACTCTCCGCTCTCCCAAAGGTAACCAGTATTCCAACTTCCATCACTATAAAGTAGTTTTGCCTGGAATTGAACTTTCTATAAATTGAATTATACCATGTGTATTCTTTTTGTGTCTGGCTCTTTTTGCTCCATGGTTTTGTCTGTGAGATTCACCAGGTTACTGTGTTCTTTTCATTGTTGTGAGGCATTCTGTTACATGAATATATCAAAATTTATTTACCCGTTCTAATGATGATGGACATTTGAGTTGTTCTCATTTGGGAGCTATAATAAAGAACAGAACTATACTGGTACATGTTGTTTGGTGGATATTAACACTCAACTTCTGAGAGTTATGTGCTCAGGACTGGTGCTGAGGGTTAGAGAGAATGGATACTTTTACCTTTAATGAGAGAGTTCTACAAAGTGGTTTTAGCAATTTACGCTTCTACCACCTCTGCATGGGTGCCAATATCTTGCACTGCCAGTTCTTTTCATTTTAGCCATTCTGCTTGGTATATAGTAGTTTTACAATGTAGGTGTAATTTAAATTTGTTTGAAATTATGAGGCGGAGCATCTTTTCGGTAATGCTTCATTTCAATATCCTCTTTCGTAAAGTCACTTTCTCTTTTGTTTTCAGTCATTTTTTTCTTATTTATTTGTAGGAGATGACAGAAAGGATAGACAGGTGATAAAATGGATAGGTAGGTAGGTAGGTAGATAGATAGACAGACACATACTGATAAAAGACAGTTAACAAAACATATATCTAACATTATGCATTGTTAACGCCTTCTCCTAGTAGGTGACTTGCCTTGTGACTCTCTTACTGTTTTGTTTTGATTAACCAAAGTGTCTAATTTTAATGAAGTCCAATTTATCAATATATTCTTTTGTGATGAAGATATTCTGATGTAAATTTTAGGAAATCATTCCTATCCTAAGTTCAAGAAGATATCCTTCTATATCTTATTCTGTAAGTTTTATTGTTTTATCTTATACATTTGGGTCTATAATACATCTTACATGAATTCTTGCATATGGTGTGAGATGGTGGTCAATGTTAATTTTTTCTCCATATGCTTATCCAATTGACCTGCAACATTTATTGAAAAGACTATCCTCCCACACCACCCTCCTCCCCCAAGTTGCTGAGGCTCGTTTGTCGTATATCAGGTGACTGTATATGTGTGAGTCTGTTTCTAGGCTAATACAGTCATTTCTGTGACATTATAATAAATCAATCTTTATATCTGCTAGTGTAAGTTCTCCATCTTTATTCTTTTTCTAATCTACCTTGGCTATTCTAGGTCTTTTGATGTCTAATGTGTATTTTAGAATTAGATTGTCAATATCACACTCACACACACACACACACACACACCACTGAGATTTTAAGGGGATACTATTGAATTTATAGGCCAATTTAGGAAGACTTGATATCTTAATAATATTGAGTCTTCATGAAACAGGGTAAGTTCTTCCTTTTAATCAGGTCATCTTAATTCCTCTTAGAAACATAGTTTGCAGTATAGAGGTCTTGTAGCTCTTTCCTTAGACTTACTCCTAAGTACTAAAGATTCGTGGTATTTTTATTAGATTTATTCCCAGATACTAAAGATTCTTGCTATTTTTAATTGTAACTTCTATTTGGTTGATGTTACTTATAGAAATAAAATTGCTTTTTATTTTGATATTGATGTTGTACCCAGTAATCTTGCTAAATTCACTCAATAGTTCTAATAATTTGTACTTTCTTTAAATTTATATATGTTTTTGTATTTTGTATGTAACAATGTCATCTGCCAATAATGACAGTGTTGTTTTTTTCTTCCCAACCTTTATAAATTTTATTATTCTTTATTGCCTTGTTGCACTGGCTAGGATCTTCAGTACGTTGAACAGAACTAGTGACAAAAGACATCCTTGTCTTGCTTCTGAACTCAGGTAAAGCAATCAACATATTATCATTAAGCATTGGCTTATGAAGATACACTATATAAAACTGGAATGTCCCTTTCTGTTCCCATATTGATATGCATTTTTAAAAATTATGAACATTAAATTTTATCAAATGCTTTCTTGGCATAAATTGAGAAAATCATTGGGGTTTTTTTCATTTCTGTGCAACTGTGAAAAATTACATTGATTGATTGATACATAATAGTTAAATCAACTTGGCATTTTTGAAATAAACCCTACTAGATTACAGTGTAATTTGCTACTAATACATCCCTGGAATTGATTTGTTAATGACTTTTTAGGATTATTTGTGTGTATGTCTATATTTGTGAAAGAAATTATCCAGTAATTTTCCATTCTTATAATGTCTTTATCAGGTGTTTTATCTCAGTGTTATGCTGGACACACAAAAATGAGTTACAAAGTATTTTCTTTCCAATTTTTCTGGAAGAGTTTTTGTCTAACTGATATTATTTCTTCTTTAAATATTTGAAAGAACTCACCAGTGGAAATATCCGGGCCCAAAATTTTTGTTGTTGTTCTTGTTGTTTCTTTTATGAAAATGCTTTTAAATAAAGGTTTGCTATTTTAAAAATAAATATAGAAAGATTTCATTTCTGATAACTGTCAAGTAAGCTCCTGTTGGACTGACCCTCTCACAGATAACAGTTTTAAACTCTGGAAAAAGTACAATAAAAATAAATACAACTACTTAAAAGTACTAGAGAGAGAACAAAAGCAGCAGATTTTAGAGGGAAGTCGATATTCAGAAGAAGGGAATAACATGTGAGGTTTTACTTTTTTTTTTTTAAACTGAAAGCCAGAGGACAGGCCAAAATTGGCACCATACATGGTGGTCAAAATTCCAATAAAAAGCCTATAATCTCTCTGGCCTAAAGACTCAGAAAAGAGAATTCCATAGTTTCTGGAAAATGAAGAGAAAATCCTGGAAGGATGGATTCAGAGAGAGGGAGTCCCACATTCCAGGTATGTCCAAATATCTGACCAAATCACGAACCATACACGTAAAGGGAAGACTCAAAGAAGCCTAGCTAAAGTCAGAGAACTGAACTGAGATTTGAACTGTTGTCCAAGACACAGTATTACAGTATTATAGTTTGAGTCCAGCCAAGTTTAACCAAGTTTAATGTTCCATTAAAAAGAAAAAACAACACATAACTCTCTTTGGAGGTAACAGAATCCATACTGTCTACTACATAATGTTTGCAATGTTCCATGTACAGCCGCAAATTACTCAACACTAAGAAAATGTGATCCATTCTCAAGAGAAAAGATAGTCAATAACATACCACAAGATGATCCTGAAGTAGTATTTGGCAGATAACGATTTTAAAGCAGCTGTTGTAAGTATGCTCAATGACATAAAGGAAAATATAATCAAGAAAGAAATAACTATAAAAAATCAAATAAAAATTTTAGAACTGAAAACATAATATATAAAACTTTAAAAATTAATTGGATTGGCTTAACAAGAGATTTGAGAGGACAGAGGAAAATGTCAGCAAATTGACAATAAAAATATAGAAATTACCCAATCTAAAAAATAGAAAAATAGATTTAAAAAATGAAGAGATTTGAAGAATAATATAAAGTGATCTAATATATGTGTAAATGGAGTCCCAGAAGGAGATAAGAGAGAGATGGGACAAAAAAACCTACATAAAAATAAACGGATGGAAGAAAGACGTATCAGTGCAAATTGTCTGTTTGTTCTAATATCTGCATTGCAAATTACCACAATCTTAGCAGCTTACAACAACACACATTTATTATCTCACAGTTTCATCAAGTCAAAAGTCTAAGCAGGCTCAACTGGATTCTTTGCCCAGAGTCTCACAAAGCCATAATTAAGGTGTCACCCAGGCTAGGTTCTTATCTGGAGGCTCTAGGGAGAGCCTGCTACCGAGCTCATTCAGGTGGTCGGCTGAATTTTGTTTCTTGCAATTGTAAGAAACATGTTCTGCCTGGCTGTCAGCCGGAGGTCACGTTCAGCAATGCACGGCCCCTCTCAGATTCTTCCATGTGATTTCCCTCCATCTCAGCAAAGGGGAACCTTCCTTAAGTCAAGGCTCCCTCATGCTTCAAATCTCTCTAACTTCTGTGATCAGCCAGAGGAAGCTATCTGCATTAATCAGCTAATGATTAGATAAGGCCCAACCCAATTATCTCCCTTTTCCCATATAATGCCACAAATTCATGAAAATGATATCTCATCATATCCATAGTTACTGTCTAAGAATTAGACAGTAAATCTTTGGGGACCATCTTGGGGTTCTTCCTGCCACAAATAGTAACTAAAAGAAAGCTGGGTTGATTATATTAGTATCAGATTGAGTTTAGACACAAAAAGAAAATTTTAATAATACTAATAAATGGGTCAATTTAAAAAGGGAAGTAACAGTCATATATGAATATACACCTAATAACAGAGCTTTAAAATATATAAAGCAAAAATTGACAGAATTTAAGGGAAAAATAGGCAAGACCAAAAGCATAGCTGGTGATTTTCATGCCTCTTTCTCAAAAACTGATAAAACAACTAGGCACAATTTAGCAAAATATAGAAAACATGAACAACACCATCAAAACCTTGACCTGTTATTTAAGAGAGCACTACTCGGGCTTCCCTCGTGGCACAGTGGTTGAGAATCCGCCTGCCAATGCAGGGGACACGGGTTCAAGCCCTGGTCTGGGAAGATCCCACATGCCGCGGAGCAACTAAGCCCGTGAGCCACACCTACTGAGCCTGCGCGTCTGAAGCCTGTGCTCCGCAACAAGAGAGGCCGCGACAGTGAGAGGCCCACGCACCACGATGAAGAGTGGCCACCGCTTGCTGCAACTGGAGAAAGCCCTCGCACAGAAATGAAGCCCCAACACAGCAAAAATTAATTAATTAATTAATTTAAAAAGAAAAAAAAGAGAGCACTACTCTTAGTAACTTCAAAATACACATAATTTTAAAGAGTACATAGTACATTACCCAAGTTATACCGTATGTTAAGCTATAGAGCAAGTTTAACTTTAAGGGGATTGCAATCATATGTTTGTATGTTCTCAGCACAAGAGAATTAAATTAAAAATCAATAGGAAGAAAATATATATATAAACAGAATTTGGAAATTAAACAACAGACTACTAAATAATCCATGGATCAAAGAAGAAATCACAATGGAAATAAATTTTTAAAAAACTTTGAATAGAATGATAGTGAAAATATATATCAAAATCTATGTATCTCAAAGAAAATATAAAGTTTTAAACATTTATATTAGAAAATAAGAAAGGGCAAAAAAAAACTAAGACTTAAAATTCTACCTGCAAAAGAACAACATAAAAAGAAAGGAAATCATCAAGAGCAGAAATCAATGAAATAGGAAATACACAAATGACACAGACAATTTTAAAATCCCAAAGCTGTTTTTTGGAAAGATCAACAAAAATATTTTTTTAAAAAGCCCTCATTAAACTGATTACAACAAAAGGATACAAATCACCAATATCAGGAATGAAAGAACAGTTATCACTACAGATTCTACAATCATTGAAAAGAAAAAAAGAGGGTACTATGAAACACTTTATGCTAAAAAATTCAACAATTTAAGTAAAATGAACTGGCCTCCTCCCATGCACACAAACAATCTACAGCCATACACAGAACAATTCCCTCTGAAAGAAATCCAGAAACTAGCTGAGCAGCAACTTCTACAGAACTGATGAATGAAAAAAAAAGCAAAAAAAAAAACCACATTGAAATGGGTAGAAAAGGCTGAGACACTCTTGCCATAAACCCCACCTGGCACAGCAACATACAATCAGCAGGGAACTTACAGTTCCCACCTTCCCTTTGCAGAGTGAAGGGTTGGGACCCAACATCTAGTGCCCCAACTTTTAAGACTCCCGCCTGGGGGAGTTTTGATATTTTGTATTTTCATGATGTATTTTCATGATCATGCATTATGGTCTAATTTCCATTGTGACTTCTTTTACTAATAATCAATTTCTAAACATTTGGGGGGTTTTCTAATCACATTTACATTATTAATATCTACTTTATACTACGGTTAGAGAACATGCTCGGTATTATTTCAGTCCTTTGGAAATCATTGTCTTAACTATGGTCCAGCATAGGGTGTATTTTGTAAATTTTCCACTGACATTGGAAAATAATACACATTCTGAATTTGTTGAGTGTAAAGTCCTATACATATTCTATATATTTCAATTTCTTAGCTGTAAAATGTAAATCTTCTGTATCTTTAATGACGTTTTCTGTCCTCTATTGACCATAACCCAAAGGTATGTTAGGTCTCCATCCTTGATTGCAAATCTGTTTATCTTTCCATTTTTGTTAACTTTTTTAAAATATATTTTGAATTTTGTTACTGACTGAATACAAATTTAGGACTTTTGTATCTTCTGGTGGAATTGAAATTAAGGACTATGAAAGCTTCTTGCCTCAAATTATATTCTATCTTATACTGATATAGATGTATTAGCTTTTGGAGGTTAGTGTCTGAATTATATTTTTTTCCATCTTTTACTTTCAACCTATTTTTGTGTGTGTCAACCTATTTTCAGATTGTTTCTTATAAAGAACATATACTTGGGTTTTGAGGGGTTTTTAAAATTATTCAGGTTGATAATTGCTTAACTGGTTGCTTAGTCTATTTACATTTATACAATTAAGAAAATATCAATAGTTGAGATTATGCCTAGAACCTTACTATTTATTTTCTACTTTTTCTGTTTTTTTCTTTGTTGCTTTATTCTTTTCTTGTCTTCTTTTTGATGAATCAAGTACTTTTTATTACTCTCTTTTACTTCTCTTAGTTATACATTCTTGTATTATTATTTAGTGGTTACCCTAGTGCTTACTATGCACATGCTTCACTCATTACATTTTTTTTTATACTTTTTTTTTTTTTAATTTTATTTATTTATTTATTTATGGCTGTGTTGGGTCTTCGTTTCTGTGCAAGGGCTTTCTCCAGTTGTGGCAAGTGGGGGCCACTCTTCATCACGGTGCGCGGGCCTCTCATTATCGCAGCCTCTCTTGTTGCGGAGCACAGACTCCAGATGCGCAGGCTCAGTAATTGTGGCTCACGGGTCTAGTTGCTCCGTGGCACGTGTGATCTTCCCAGACCAGGACTCGAACCCATGTCCCCTGCATCGGCAGGCAGATTCTCAACCACTGCGCCACCAGGGAAGCCCCCCACTCATTACATTTTATATTAACTAAACTTCCTAAACAATGTAAGGAACTTACTTACAAGCATTTAATTCCACTTATATTCTTCTGCCCTTTTCCTTATTTATTTATTTTTTTTTTGGTGTATCTTCTAACATTTGTTAGAACTCTACAAGACATTACTATTGTTGTTGTTTTAAAAGGTCAATATTATATTATCTCTACCCACACATGTATCTTTCGACTGCATTTTATTGTTTTATTGTTTTATTCCTTCCTACAATTTCTGACAGAGATCACTTTTCTTCAGTCCAAACTTCTGCAAATCTTTTTTTAGTACAGGTGTGCTGGCATCAAATTGTCTAATATTTTCCTTGTTTTAAACAGGCTTTATTTAGCCTTCAATTTTGAATGATATTTCCACAATGCATATGATTCCAGGTTGGCAGTCTCTCCTTTCATCTTTATAACGATGACAAGCCATTGTCTTCTGGTTTTCATACTGTCTGCAACAAAGTTGGTCATCAAGTTTATTACTGCTATTTTTGGGGTAACATGTCTTATTTTCCCTGCCTACTTTTCAGATTTGTCTTTGGTCTCCAGCAATTTGACAAATTTAGCTTTTATAAAAGCTCTTAATAGGAAGATGTTAAAACAATTTTATAAAAGTTTATCTAATTGTAATACCTGTAATCAATCTTCCCAAGAGATAGGAAAAGGAAAAATGTAGACTTCAAACTCAGTTAATCCCATTATCCTAACTCAGCAAGAGAATTCTTAACTATTTAGAATAATACTCCTAAATCTCAATTTTAAAAGATCTAAAAATATTGTGATATTTGGAAAAATAATTCCCTTGAGAAAAATACTAGAAATTTCTGAATCCTTTCCATTATCAATGCCATCCTCAATCCATACCTTCACAAAAGTAGCAATTGTGTTTTAATCAGACACAAAGGCAAATATATACAATTGATCCTCATTATTCATGGATTCTGTATTTTTTTAATTTGCCTATTCATTAAAACTTATTTATAACCTCAAAATCAATACTCATGGTGTTTTCATTATCATTTATGGGCATGTGCAGAGTAGAGAAAAATTTGAGTCATCCAGTGTGTACATTTCCAATTGAGGTCAATTTTTTTGCTTTATTTCAGCTCTCAGACTGTAAACAGGTTATCATTTTCTTGGTCTACTTAGTGCAAGGGTTTTTGCCAGGTTTTTTGCATTTTTGTGCTTTTTGTTGGTTATTGTGCTATTTGCAGTCATTTTTTAAAATTGGAAACAACAGAATATCTTTGTAAAGTAAAATTACCAAAATCCAATTACCCACAGATAATGGTATACATCTTTCCAAGTTGCTTCTAGGCATGTAGATTTTTTTTTCCAAAAAATAACGTTACGTGAGAGAGACACTGCTTTGGGAAAGATCCCCTTAGTCCTCCTTACTTGCTGCAAGTAATAAATCTTCCTTCTCCTCCCCCCAAAAATAATAATGTTATATGATATATTCAGTGCTTCAGCCTCTTACTAAAAGGGAATCTTACCATGTCTAAGAATAAAGTTCTACATTATCAATTTGAAAAAAATAAAAATAAAAATAAAATGATCCTCAAGCATAGTGCTTAAGTACTGTCTAGTGTTCCTAAACACACAAAGGCTAGGATGTGTCTAATGGAGAAATATATGTGATAGATAAGCTTCATTCAGGCATGAGTTTAGTGCTTCAGGCTGTGAGTTCAGTGTTAGTGAATCAACAAAATATATTAAATAAGGTGTCTTTAAACAGAAACATACATAAAACGAGATTACATGTTGATTGGTTGACAAAATACTGTGTCCAGAAGCTCACAGGAACCTAATTCTGTATTTCCCCTAGGAGCAGTGATTCACTACTAATTCAGTGCTCGTAGTGACTTTATGGAACATAACTACCATGAATAACAAGAATTAACTATAAATAGAAAAGTTTTATGACAAGTAGTAAAACTGAACATCAAGTAGAATATGGATATTCACAGATTTAAAACACTCTCCAGTTACGAAGAGAAGTTCAACTGGTGAAGTTCAACTGTTAATAATATACTCTGCAAGAACACACAACTGGGCAATTTTCTGAAGAAAAAAATGAAATTGAACTACATCTGTAACTTATTTTTGGAGGAAGGGAACTTTCTTTACCTATTTAATACATTTCTCAACTCAAATATATTCTCTCTCAAAATGGCAGCAACCACCTGAACTTGCTATTCCTAACTTTCAGTCCTTATTGCCATAGACTGAGGTTACTTACAAGTGATGTGAGCATCTATGACAGCAGCCCATGAAGTAGAGGTTACTTTTTATATGGTCATATTAGGTGACAGTCATTCTACACTGTTTTCTGGCTCTTTTGGGGTAGCATAGGAAAGAGGTTCAGAGTGTGTCCTCTGAGGCCAGACCTCTGAGGTGGAGTGTAGCTCTGCCACTTACTAGCTGTGCAATGTTGGACATACTATTTAAATTATGTGTCCTTGAGTTTCCTCATTTATAAATGGTGATGAAAATAATACAACCTCAAAGAGTTAGGAAGAGAATTAAATAATTAACATTTCTAAAGCACTTAGAAGAGTGTACATCATAAATGATAAAAATGGTTCAACTATCATTATTATTATTATTATTATTATTATTAGCAGCCCTGTGTACAAATAAAGATTCACTAGATGGAGATGTGAGTGGCTGAATTATCATACTGAAGAAGGTGTAAGTGACTTGGAAGGAGGAGTTTGGCCCACCCTGTGGGACTGTGTCTTTCTCCAGTTCCTGCTCAGTATGTGTATTATAACAGTATGTCTTAGATGTAGACATTGATTGCCTATTGATCAAAGCTATAGATGATATAAAAACAGAAGGAATTCAGTCAGAAATCATTTTCACTTATAATACATATATTTTTTGCTACCAAAGTTACTTTCATAAAACTTGAACCTGATTTTACAATTTCCCCCTCAAAACCTCTCATGATTTTCAATGCACATAGAACATTTCAAACTTTTTACTGCAATTTGTCTCCAACCAAAGATATCCTGATTCATCTTCCCTCATATCAAGAGAAAAATATGAGAGTAAATATTTCTACCATATTCCATACAAGGTGCACAGCTAGAGTATTGGTTTCAGGTCTAGATAATATACTACTAAAACATCATCAACAAATATAAGTTTGAACAACAACAACAAGCAACAACAAAAGCAGGAAGAAATGATTCAGCACCATGTCCTTATGACCAATTCAAGGAGCAGTCTCAAAACAGATTATTTAATGGGAAAGGAGGGGTAGAAGAGTCATGTGTCTTTGGATGATGTCCAGAAGGAATGAACTGAAGAGTTCTGCCCTGCCCTGTGTGAAGGCAGAGGAGACTGAGAACAAAAGAAGGTGAATTTCCATTCAATAAAAGACAACATTATAGCAGTTATACTGGGTTGGCCAAAAAGTTCGTTCAGGTTTTTCCAGAACGTCCTATGGAAAACCCAAAGGAACTTTTTAGCCAACCCAAACCTATCTGAAAATAGAGCAGGCTAACTCAAAGTCTATGGTATTTATAATGTGCTAAAAAACTCACCTAGCCTCTGAGAACTGTGTTCGTCTTTGAGCAGTTCTGATGAATGAAGTGGGAACTGGGAGAATATGTAAACTAGAAGCAATAGTTTAAAACCAAATTCTAAATCATACCTTTCATGGATAATCATGATTATGTAGTGTTCATGGGCATAGTCTCCAAACACTTCCCAGATAGTAAAGAGGAAATTAAAAATCCATGAAGAATTTTATACCTCTTAATACCCCTTCCTTTTGCAAACTAAAAAGGCTTCCAGGCTGTCCATATTACACAAGTGAGTTGTTCCATCTAAATTTAAAACTCATGCAAACACTGCAGTAGTCCATAATCAAAAACCAAAGGTCAGTTTAAATCTCATCCTTTATCAAAAACCAAGTTTAAAAGATTAAAAATTGATAGAATATTTTGGCCTTCACAATTCCATTATATTCATCTTAGAAAAGGCAAATCCTAACTGACGTTCAGTTAAATCTCTGGACTCAAACATTTTCCTTTTTTTTTTTTTTTTTGGCTGCATTGGGTCTTCGTTGCTGTGCACAGGCTTTCTCTAGTTGCGGCAAGCGGGGTCTACTCTTTGCGGTGCGCAAGCTTCTTATTGCAGTGGCTTCTCTTGCTGCAGAGCACAGACTCTAGGCGCGGGCTTCAGTAGTTTTGGTGCACAGGCTTAGCTGCTCCACCGCATGTGGGATCTTCCTGGACCAGGGATCTGCCTGCATTGGCAGGCAGATTATTAAGAACTGTACCACCAGGGAAGTCCGACAATCTTTTTTTTTAACTTTTTATTTTATATTGGAGTATAGTTGATTAACAATGCTGTGTTAGCCTCAGGTGTACAGCAAAGTTATTCAGTTATACCTATACTTGTATCTATCCTTTTTCATATTCTTTTCCCATTTAGGTTGTTACATAATATTGAGTAGAGTTCCGTGTGCTATACAGTAGGTCCGTGTTGGTTATCCACCTTAAATATAGCAGTGTGTACATGAAAGATGGAAAATCTTAATGAATGCTAAGGGAAAGGAAATACAATACTGAATAACTCCTAGGAAAAGGTATATTGAATTTCTGTTACTCTCAAAGCCAAAGAAATATGAATTCATCTTATGTAAGCGTAAGTGAAGAATGGATGAGGCATCATCATATTGTTTGCTGAATGAATTCATTTTGTTGAGTACACATTTTGTGCCAGATGCTATGTATGCCAAGACAGTCCTTCTCGCCTCTAAGGCACACACAGTCTAACAGAAAATAAAATAAACTACAGTACAATGTGTCAAGTGTTTTAAGTCATGGCATTGGACACTTGTCTGCAGGAGGTTAATGGGTGATTAGGAAGTGAAAAAGTGAGGCTGGACTATTTTTTTCCTGTTGTTTGCTGAGGACTTAAAGTTGTGAAATGAATTAGCAGAACAAAGAGAAAGGAAGACTTAAGTGGGATAAAGGAGATGGTTTGTAGGCTGCATGGGAGGAGCTAATGAAAGGAGTAACAGAGAAGTTACAGGAAGAAGAGAATTGATGGAGGGTGACACAGCCACTGTTATTTATCAAGTCCAGGTCAGAGTATGAAAATATAATGTTTTAGTCATTAAAATTATTTCTAATAAGGTGCTTATGAATTTTTATTGCCTTCTATCACATTACTGAAATCTTGAGATAAAATAAGCTATCCTAAGAATGCTTATGAAAAGATTAAATGAAAAATTAAAAATTATTTAGGAAATAACTCAAAATGCAGGAGAAGCTCAATGTAAAAATATCTATAATATATTAAATAAGAATGCATTTGAGGACTTCCCTGGTGGCGCAGTGGCTAAGAATCCATCTGCCAATGCAAGGGACATAGGTTCGACCTCTGGTCCAGGAAGATCCCATATGCTGCGGAGCAACTAAGCCCGTGTGCCACAACTACCAAGCCTGAGCTCTAGAGACCACCAGCCACAGTTACTGAGCCTGTGTGCCACAACTACTGAAGTCTGCACGCCTAGAGCTCAGGCTCCACAACAAGAGAAGCCACCACAATGAGAAGCCCACGCACTGCAATGAAGAGTAGCCCGTGCTCGCCGCAACTAGAGAAAGCCCGCATACAGCAACGAAGACCCAACACAGCCAAAAATATATAAATAATTTTGTTAAAAAAAGAAGAATGCATTTGAAGCCAAGATCGAAAAGAGGAATGGCTAATTATAATAAATCCACATAATGAAATATTATGCAACCACTGAAATTTTCATGGAGATTTTTTTTTAAACATCTTTATTGGAGTATAATTGCTTTACAATGGTGTGTTAGTTTCTGCTTTATAACAAACTGAATCAGTTATACATATACATATGTGCCTATATCTCTTCCCTCTTGCATTTCCCTCCCTCCCACCCTCCCTATCCCACCCCTCTAGGTGGTCACAAAGCACAGAGCTGATCTCCCTGTGCTATGCGGCTGCTTCCCACTAGCTATCTATTCTACATTTGGTAGTGTATATATGTCCAGGTCACTCTCTAACTTTGTCCCAGCTTACCCTTCGCCCTCCCCATATCCTCAAGTCCATTCTCTACTAGGTCTGTGTCTTTATTCCCGTCTTGGCCCTAGGTTTCTCATGACCGTTTTTTTTTTTAGATTCCATATATATGTGTTAGCATACTGTATTTGTTTTTCTCTTTCTAACTTACTTCACTGTGGAGGACAGAATCTAGGTCCAACCACCTCACTACAAATAACTCAATTTCATTTCTTTTTATGGCTGAGTAATATTCCATTGTATATATGTGCCACATCTTTTTTATCCATTCATCCGATGATGGACACTTAGGTTGCTTCCATGTCCTGGCTATTGTAAATAGAGCTGCAATGAACATTGTGGTACATGACTCTTGTTGAATTATGGTTTTCTCAGGGTATATGCCCAGTAGTGGGATTGCTCAGTCACATGGCAGTTCTATTTTTAGTTTTGTGAGGAACCTCCATACTGTTCTCCATAGTGGCTGTATCAATTTACATTCCCACCAACAGTGCAAGAGGGTTCCCTTTTCTCTACACCCTCTCCAGCATTTACTGTTTGTAGATTTTTTGATGATGGCCATTCTGACCGCTGTGAGATGATATCTCATTGTAGTTTTGATTTGCATTTCTCTAATGATTAATGATCTTGAGCATTCTTTCATGTGTTTGTTGGCAATCTGTATATCTTCTTAGGAGAAATGTCTATTTAGGTCTTCTGCCCATTTTGGGATTGGGTTTTTTTTTTGATATTGAGCTGCATGAGCTACTTATAAATTTTGGAGATTAATCCTGTGTCAGTTGCTTCATTTGCAAATATTTTCTCCCATTCTAAGGGTTGTCTTTTCATCTTGTTTATGGTTTCCTTTGCGGTGAAAAAGCTTTTAAGTTTCATTAGGTCCCATTTGTTTATGTTTGTTTTTATTTCCATTTCTCTAGGAGGTGGGCCAGAAAGGATCTTGCTGTGATTTATGTCATACAGTGTTCTACCTATGTTTTCCTCTAAGAGTTTTATAGTGTCTGGCCTTACATTTAGGTCTTTAATCCAGTTTGAGTTTATTTTTGTGTATGGTGTTAGGGAGTGTTCTAATTTCATTCTTTTATATGTAGCTGTCCAGTTTTCCCAGCACCACTTATTGAAGAGGCTGTCTTTTCTCCATTGTATATTCTTGCCTCCTTTATGAAAGATAAGGTGACCATATGTGCATCAGTTTTTCTCTGGGCTTCCTATCCTGTTCCGTTGATCTATATTTCTATTTTTGTGCCAGTACCATACTGTCTTGATTACTGTAGCTTTGTAGTATAGTCCGAAGTCAGGAAGCCTGATTCCTCCAGCTCCGTTTTTCTTTCTCAAGATTGCTTTGGCTATTCGGGGTCTTTTGTGTTTCCGTACAAATTGTGAGATTTTTTTGTTCTAGTTCTCTGAAAAATGTCAGTGGTAGTTTGATAGGGATTGAACTGAATCTATAGACTGCTTTGGGTAGTAGAGTGATTTTCACAATGTTGATTCTTCCAATCCAAGAACATGGTATATCTCTCCATCTATTTGTATCATCTTTAATTTCTTTCATCAGTGTCTTATCATTTCCTACATACATGTCTTTTGTCTCCTTAGGTAGGTTTATTCCTAGATATTTTATTCTTTTTGTTGCAGTGGTAAAGGGTTCGGTTTCCTTTATTTCTCTTTCAGATTTTTCATCATTAGTGTATAGAAATGCAAGAGATTTCTGTGCATTAATTTTGTATCCTTCAAATTTACCAGATTCATTGATTAGCTCTAGTAGTTTTCTGGTAGCATCTTTAGGATTCTCTATGTATAGTATCATGTCATCTGCAAACAGTGACTGCTTTACTTCTTCTTTTCCGATTTGGATTCCTTTTATTTCTTTTTCTTCTCTGATTGCTGTAACTAAAACTTCCAAAACTATGTTGAATAACAGTGATGAGAGTGGGCAACCTTGTCTTGTTCCTGATCTTAGTGGAAATGGTTTCAGTTTTTCACCATTGAGGACAATGTTGGCTGTGGGTTTGTCATATATGGCCTTTATTATGTTGAGGAAAGTTCCCTCTATGCCTACTTTCTGGAGAGTTTTTATCATAAATGGGTGTTGAATTTTGTAGAAAGCTTTCTCTGCATCTATTGAGATGATCACATGGTTTTTCTCCTTCAGTTTATTAATATGGTGTATCACATTGATTGATTTGCGTATATTGAAGAATCCTTGCATTCCTGGGATAAACCCCACTTGATCATGGTGCATGATCCTTTTAATGTGCTGTTGGACTCTGTTTGCTAGTATTTTGTTGAGGATTTTTGCATCTATGTTCATCAGTGATATTGGCCTGTAGTTTTCTTTCTTTGTGACACCTTTGTCTGGTTTTGGTATCAGGGTGATGATGGCCTCGTAGAATGAGTTTGGGAGTGTTCCTCCCTCCGCTATATTTTGGAAGAGTTTGAGAAGGATAGGTGTTAGCTCTTCTCTAAATGTTTGATAGAATTCACCTGTGAAGCGACCTGGTCCTGGACTTTTGTTTGTTGGAAGATTTTTAATCACAGTTTCAATTTCAGTGCTTATGATTGGTCTGTTCATATTTTCTATTATTTCCTGGTTCAGTCTCAGAAGGTTGTGCATTTCTAAGAATTTATCCATTTCTTTCAGGTTGTCCATTTTATTGGCATATAGTTGCTTGTAGTAATCTCTCATGATCCTTTGTATTTCTGCAATGTCAGGTGTTACTTCTCCTTTTTCATTTCTAATTCTGTTGATTTGAGTCTTCTCCCTTTTTTTCTTGATGAGTCTGGCTAATGGTTTATGAATTTTGTTTATCTTCTCAAAGAACCAGCTTTTAGTTTTATTGATCTTTGCTATTGTTTCCTTCATTTCTTTTTCATTTATTTCTGATCTGATCTTTATGATTTCTTTCCTTCTGCTAACTTTCGGGTTTTCTTGTTCTTCTTTCTCTCATTGTTTTAGGTGTAAGGTTAGTTTGTTTATTTGAGATGTTTCTTGTTTCTTAAGGTAGGATTGTATTGCTATAAACTTCCCTCTTAGAACTGCTTTTGCTGCATCCCATAGGTTTCAGGTCATCGTGTTTTCATTGTCATTTGTTTCTAGGTATTTTTTGATTTTCTCTTTGATTTCTTCACTGATCTCTTGGTTACTAAGTAGTGTATTGTTTAGCTTCCATGTATTTGTAGTTTTTACAGAATTTTTTCCTGTAATGGATATCTAGTCTCATAGCTTTGTGGTCGGAAAAGACACTTGATATGATTTCAATTTTCTTAAATTTACCAAGGCTTGATTTGTGACCCAAGATATGATCTATCCTGGAGAATGTTCCATGAGCATTTGAGAAGAATGTGCATTCTGTTATTTTTGGATGGAATGTCCTATAAATATCAATAAAGTCCATCTTGTTTAATGTATCACTTAAAGCTTGTGTTTCCTTATTTATTTTCATTTTGGATGGGCTGTCCATTGGTGAAAGTGGGGTGTTAAAAGTCCCCTACTATTGTTGTGTTACTGTTGATTTCCCCTTTTATGGCTGTTAGTATTTGCCTTATGTATTGAGGTTCTCCTATGTTTGGTTCATAAATATTTACAATTGTTATATCTTCTTCTTGGATTGATCCCTTGATCATTATGTAGTGTCCTTGTTTGTCTCTTGTAATAGTCTTTGTTTTAAAGTCTATTTTGTCTGATATGAGAATTGCTACTCCAGCTTTCATCTGATTTACATTTGCATGGAATATCTTTTTCCAACCCCTCATTTTCAGCCGGTATGTGTCCCTAGGTCTGAAGTGGGTCTCTTGTAGACAGCATATATACGGGTCTTGTTTCTGTATCCATTCAGCCAGTCTATGTCTTTTGGTTGGAGCATTTAATCCATTTACATTTAAGGAAGATATCGATATGTATGTTCCTATTACCATTTTCTTAATTGTTCTGGGTTTATTATTGTAGGTGTTTTCCTTCTCTTGTGTTTCCTGCCTAGAGAAGCTCCTTTAGCATTTGTTGTAAAGCTGGTTTGCTGGCGCTGAATTCTCTTAGCTTTTGCTTGTCTATAAAGGTTTTAATTTCTCCATCAAATCTGAATGAGATCCTTGCTGGGTAGAGTAATCTTGGCTGTAGGTTTTTCTCCTTCATCACTTTAAATATGTCCTGCCACTCCCTTCTGGCTTGCAGGTTTCTGCTGAAGGATCAGCTGTTAACCTTATGGGGATTCCCTTGTATGTTATTTGTTGTTTTTCCTTTGCTGCTTTTAATATTTTTTCTTTGTATTTAATTTTTGATAGTTTGATTCATATGTGTCTTGGTGTGTTTCTCCTTGGATTTATCCTGTATGGGATTCTCCATGCTTCCTGGAGTTGATTAACTATTTCCTTTCCCATAATAGGGAAGGTTTCAACTATAATCTCTTCAAACATTTTCTCAGTCCCTTTCTTTTTCTCTTCTTCTCTGGGACCCCTTTAATTCAAATGTTGGTGCATTTAATGTTGTCCCAGAGGTCTCAAAGACTGTCCTCAATTCTTTTCATTCTTTTTTCTTTATTCTGCTCTGCAGCATTTAGCTCCACTATTTTATCTTCCAGGTCACTTATCCTTTCTTCTGCCTCAGTTATTCTACTATTGATCCCTTCTAGAGAATTTTTAATTTCATTTATTTTGTTGTTCATCACTGTTTGTTTGCTCTTTAGTTCTTCCAGGTCCTTGTTAAACGTTTCTTGTATTTTCTCCATTCACTTTCCAAGATTTTGGATCATCTTTACTATCATTACTCTGAATTCTTTTTCAGGTAGACTGCCTATTTCCTCTTCATTTGTTAGGTCTGGTGGGTTTTTGCCTTGCTCCTTCATCTGCTGTGTGTTTCTCTGTCTTCTCATTTTGCTTAACTTACTGTGTTTGGGGTCTCCTTTTCGCAAGCTGCAGGTTCGTAGTTCCCTTGTTTTTGCTGTCTGTCCCCAGTGGCTAAGTTTTGTTCAGTGGGTTGTGTAGGCTTCCTGGTGGAGGGGACTAGTGCCTGTGTTCTGGTGGATGAGGCTGGATCTTGGCTTTCTGGTTGGCTGGTCCACGTCGGGTGGTGTGTTCTGGGGTGTCTGTGGCCTTATTATGATTTTAGGCAGCCTCTGTTCTCATGGATGGGGTTGTGTTCCTGTCTTGCTAGTTGTTTGGCATAGGGTGTCCAGCACTGTAGCTTGCTGGTCGTTGAGTAGAGCTGGGTCTTGGCGTTGAGATGTAGATCTCTGGGATATTTTCACCGTTTGATATTATGTGGAGCTGGGAGGTCTCTTCTGGACAGTGTCCTGAACTTGGCTCTCCCACCTCAGAGGCACAGCCCTGATGCCTGGCTGGAGCACCAAGAGCCTGTCATTCACACGCCTCAGAATAAAAGGGAGAAAAAAAAGGAAAGAAAGAAAGAAGAAGATAAAATAAAATAAAGTAAAATAAAAAATAAAAAATAATTATTAAAAAAATTATTTTAAAATAGTAATAAAAAAATTAAAATGAAAGAAAGAAGAGAGCAACCAAACCAAAAAAGAAATCCACCAGTGATAACAAGTACTAAAAACTATAATATATAAAAAAAAAAAAAAAGGACAGACAGACCCCTAGGTCAAATGGTAAAAGCAAAGCTATACAGACAAAATTATACACAGAAGCATACACATACACACTCACAAAAAGAGAAAAAGGGAAAAATATATATATATTGTTGCTCCCAAAGTCCACATCCTCAGTTTGGGGATGATTCGTTGTCTAGTCAGGTATTCCACAAATGCAGGGTACATCACGTTGATTGTGGAGATTTAATCTGCTGCCCCTGAGTCTGCTGGGAGAAATTTCCCTTTCTCTTCTTTGTTCGCACAACTCCCGGGGTTCAGCTTTGGATTTGGACCCGCCTCTGCATGTAGGTCACCTGAGGGTGTCTGTTCTTTGCTCATACAGAACAGGGTTAAAGGAGCAGCTGCTTCGGGGGCTCTGGCTCACTCAGGCCGGGGGTAGGGAGGGGTACGGATGCGGGGCGAGCCTGCAGCGGCCGAGGCCGGCGTGATGTTGCAACAGCCTGAGGCGCCATGCATTCTCCCGGAGAAGTTGTCCCCGGATCACGGGAGCCTGGCAGTGGTGGGCTGCACAGGCTCCCGGGAGGGGAGGTGTGGAGAATGACCTGGGCTTGCACACAGGCTTCTTGGTGGCGGCAGCAGCAGCCTTAGCGTCTCATGCCCGTCTCTGGGGCCCACGCTGATCGCCGCGGCTCGCGTCCGTCTCTGGAGCTCCTTTAAGCGGCGCTCTGAATCCCCTCTCATCACACACCAGGAAACAAAGAGGCAAGAAAAAGTCTCTTGCCTCTTAGGCAGATGCAGACATTTTCCCAGACACCCTCCCGGCTAGCTGTGCCGCACTAGCCCCTTCAGGTTGTGTTCATGCTCATGGAGATTTTTATAATACTATAACAAGCATTTTTACTGTATTTGCGGGAAGGGGAAGTATACTGCATAAGATATAGAGAGGGAGAGAAGAGAGAGAGGGAGAAAAAGAGAGAGGGACGAAAGCAGTAAAAGGAGATGGAAGATGCGGAAGAGGGGGAAGCATGAAGAAAACAGTACTATGTTAGATATAAAATACACCAAAAATCTTAAGCCATAATCTTTAGTTAGTTATTTTTGTAGTGGAACTATAGACAACTGATACCTACAGGCAATCTGAAACGATTTCATTTTAGACCTATTATTTTAATATATGATCCTTATTTTGCTGCCTAATGATAAACAAGAGTTATTTCCATGTTTTCCTGGGTATGTTCTTGGTAACACTCATTCCGGAGAAATATTAATAGATGTTGCACACACCAAAAAGAAAGTTTTATGGTACGAGAAGCTTGAGAAATACTAGGTTACGCTGGCTTCTTCACTGCAGCAAGAATTCTCAGAAACTTATGGTAATGGGCATCATGAATCTCCACTAAGGTATAAATTTGACAGCATTTCACAAACACTTGACCACCGAATACCTTGGTGTGCTTGAATTCTTTCATGGAGCTAATTTTCTGCCAAACATATGTGCAGGAATTTTTCACTCATAAGGATGGTATTTACTTTTAAGTAACAAAACAAAATTACTTGAAGCATTAACAGCATACATTTCTGTGATAACCAAGGTGACAACAGGTTAATGAATAATTTCAGAGCCTTCCTCTGCTATCTTCTCTGCCAAAAAGTTCCTTCCAGTCCTCTCTCCCTGGGGATTAGCTGAATATACTTGTCAACGTTTTCAATTCCCTTGCCCTCCAACTAGACCAACCTACACCATTATTTCAGCTCCGAATCCTTCCTTGAACTTCATATTCGGGTATCTGACTCCTTCCTAGAGAGCATTTTCTCAATATCTTATGGTCCTCACAGTTTGATGAACTCTACCAACCTTCTGTCTTTTTTATCTTAATGTTAAAACAGCTACCTACCCAGTTATTCACGCCAGAATCTAGTGTTCTGCTCTCACTTTGACAGTGTGTGCCCTGATGACCACCTGGTTCCCTCTGCTTACTCTTAGTTTCTGCTCCTTCATTACTGGGCCTGTGAGACACCAGATCAAAACCTATCTGTCTCTGATTCTTCCTGATGAATTCTCAACCAATTATTGCAAGACTACCAGGATCGTTTGCTTAGATTTTCTTACTTCAAACTTGAGAAAAAAAATAAATTGGTTCAACTCATTTTTTTAATGTCACCACATAGATTGCTGCTCAATCCATGAATCTATGAGGCAGATTTCGACACTTCTGACTGAAGCAGTTATGGCAATGGGGCCAAGGTCACATCTAGGTAAGTAGAAGAAAAAAAAAAAAAGTGGCATTGGAATGGCAGATATTCAGATGGGTGGCTTATCCAATGCAACGGGGCCAGCTGGGCAGCAAGGGCTATGAATTCCTGAACTGGAATGCTAGAATTTCTAAATCAAAATAAAGAAGCCCCCAAAATAACATTTCACTACCTAAACTGAGATAGAAGTTAAGTCAAAGAAACGTTCTGGTAGAAGCTCAATGATTTATCATGATGTGAGAGGACGAGAGCAGAGAATGGGAAAGATGAGATCTACTCTACTTCTGCTATTAAAGATTATTTAATATCTCTTGTGCCAACTGAGTAATCCAAGACATACAAAAGAGGGAAGTTGACCAGAGATGACAGGTCTCTTCCCTGATGCAGTGGTTAGTAGCACCAGGAAGAAAACTGCTTGCAGTCACACCAAGTCCCTGGACGTGAAGCTAGGCTGACAAGAAGTCTGTGTAGAGAAATTTACCTGCATAGTTTGACATCAACAAATATTAGAAAAAAATACAGAAAAATTAAAAGTCCCCTGCTGGGCATATCTATGATCTACTCCCTCCCTGTCTATTTCTGGCTTCTAGAGCTGTGTTGTCCAGGAAGGTAGCCACTAGCCACATCTGGCCATTTAAATTTAAATTTAACTAATTTAAATTAAATTAAAAATTCGATTCCTTGGTTGCACCAGCCATATTTCAAGAGCCCAAATGCCACATGTGGCTAGTGTCTACCATATTGGACAATGCAATAGAAGCATTTCTTTCTTTGAGCGTTAATTGACAGTAATAGACAGCAAGTAATAACATCAAGTTATTTTGATGAATTTCACAAGTTCCTCTGGAAAATATATTTGTGAGAATCAGAAAAACACCAAAAAGAAAAAAATTAAAGTGGGGGAATTTGCCCTGATACAGTATGAAAATATATGTAAAGCTGCTATAATTATAACAGCCTGGGAGATGTCAAAAGGAATAGAAAAACAGATCAATGCACAATTTGACAGTACAGAAATATGTCTAACTACACATGGGAATTTTAAAATCATAAAATGTGTCACTTCAAGTCACTGATATTGGAACAACTAGATATAAATTTTGGACTAAAATAAAATAATTATTAGCTACTTACTTCACATCAATAAAGAATATATTCCAGATAAGATTAAAGATCTAACTGCATTTAAAATAGCTTAGTAATCTTGAGATGAAAAAGGTGGAAAAGACTTTCTAAGGAGGACATGAAAGCAGGAATAATAGGCATAATTATAGATATAAAATAGGAAAAAAACCTGAGGTAAAAACCTGCACTTGCAAGTTAAAATGGCTTGCTTTGTAGCATGCATAGTAATGACAAAAGGCCATCATCTAGAAATGGCTTTAACATTTTCTGAATTCCAAGGATACGGAGAGAATTCTAAAAGGAATCCATGCAGGAAAAAAAAAAAAACAACCAGTTTCCCAAAGAAAAGAATACATTCTATTTAAGATTTCTTTGAGCAGTAACAAAAATTGACTGTATAATTAAGCGATAAAAATAACTTCAAATTCTGAAAAGTAGAAACAGTATAGGTTGCTTTGACCATGATGCAATAAAAGTAGAAAAAGATTTTAACGTACAAATTTTTAAACCCAATCAAATAGAAATTTTAGGAAATAAAACTACACTGTTCTAAATAATTTGTAGGGCAAAGAAGACTTCAAAGCTCTAATTACAGACTATTTAGAAAATAAGGAGACTAACAGGGAACTTCTTGTTCCTGACAGATGATGAACTAGCTTGAGCTGCTGGGTTCCTCAAAAAAAAAAAAAAAAAAAAAAAAAATTAACAAGTAAATAAATAGTAATGAAAGGAGAACTTGCATCCAAAGAACTAATCTGCAAGAACCCCTTGTAGAGAAACAAAGGAATAATCTCCTGGAATCTTTTACCTGGACAAAGAGGAGCCCACCTCTGTTTATTTTCTTACTCACCCAAAGACATAGAAGCTAATGCTCAGGTTCACCACACTTCTTTTCATATTACAGAAAGATAGTTATAGCCCTAGGGGAAACTGAGCTCACAGGCAAAAAAACAGCTAGACTATGAGTATATGACAAATTGTATTTTACAAAGCTGCCCACATCTATATGTTCAACCATTTCCCCACACTCTTCTTGCAACGTAATTGACATTCCTCTCTCCAAGATATACGGCCTATGTTCTTTCCTCTTGAATTTGGGCAAACTCATGCCTGCCTCAAACAGAGGAGTAGAGCAGAAGTGATGCTATACGACTTCTAAGGCTAGGATAAGAAAAGAATACTACTCTGCCTGATTCTTTCTCTCTTTTTCTGTCTGTCTGTCTGTCTGTCTGTCTGTCTCTCTCTGTCTCTCTCTCGGAACCCAGCCACCATGTTACAAGGAAATTCAAGCCAAATCGAGAGGCCACATGAGGGTTTTCCTGCAGACAGCCCCAGCCAGGCCTCCAGCCAAAACCTACATCAACTACCAGAAATGTGAGAGACTGCAATTCACATAATTCCAGTCCCCAACCTTCAAGTCTTCCCAGCTGAGGGCCCAGACACCATGGAGCAGAAACAAGCCACCCCTGCTATATGCTGTCTGAATTCCTGAACCAAAGAAACCATGAGAGACAAAAAAAAAAAAAAAAAAAAAGATTACTGCTTTTTAAATTCTCCAACTTTTAAGAGTAATTTGTCATGAATTTGTTATGGGGCAATAGATTACTAACTTTGTAGTGCATTCACTACAAAGAAGAGCTCTATCGCATAAAGCAGAATTAAGAGAAAGAATAAACTTCTCAAAGAAATAGGGCAGGTTATAAATAATATGAAACAAACCAGAAGTCAAAAAGAAGAACCAAGTGGAAATATTGGATATTGAAAATAAAACAGTTGAAATACCGAATATAATAATGAAATAAATTAAAGAATCTATAAAGACTAAGAAGGGATAAAGAAATGAAAATTAAGAGGTATGGAGAATAGAATAAGATGCCAATATACAGATAATAGAAATCCCAGAAAATTAAAAAGAAAAAGATGGGAGAAATATTCAAAGCTAATTATGATATATTTCCCTGAATTATAGAATGATTAAAGATCTTAAATCCAAAAATCTATAGAATGCAAAATTGATAGATAAGGGGAAAAAATACTATATACATGCTATAGCAAAATTTAGGAACATCAAATTCACAGATAATGATTTTTTGCTTTTTTGTGTCCTTCATTAGTTTCCTGTGTTAAGTTTGTGATTAGAAAATAATGCAAAATACTTGGGAAGGTTAGGTATCACTTTCTCCAGAAATCCTTCCCTATCCAGCTCCTCTGAGGACAGATTAAGTATCCCTGTTTTGGGATTCTATAATATCCTGTTCACATCTCAGAAGTTGTTCTTACCATGCTGTGTCTATCCCCACCTATTAGCTTGTTGAGTGGTGGTTATTAACTAGAGTGACACATCAAAACCCCAGGGAAGTCGTTTTGTTATTGATGACGGAGTTTCTTAATCTACTTGCTCTGGTCCCACTGCAGGGCTTCTAAACCTGAGTCTCTAGGAGTGCAATACAAGTTTTTAAAAACACACCAAGATTTACCTTCATCAAAACCACCAGTAGAGCAGGAAGGGACCATATGTTTACCTCTGTGTCCCATGACTTTACAGTGTCTGGTAGGTAGGGTATGATCTGAAAATGTCTGTTGAATGAACACACGGAACACAGATGCACATTATTTTCAACATGTACAAGCTAATGACATTTGTGTCTCCAAAACCCACAGCAATTCGTTTTGCTGTATGATAATTCAATGTCATTTATTAATCCTAACATTGCCATCTGCGTTGTCTCACACTCTTATGTATTTTGTCAGGGGTCAAGCTTTATTTCACCATTAACATACTGTTGAGGACCTTGGTTTCAAATGGACATTTTCCTTCTAATGGTAGATATTGGGCAGCTTAAACTGACATCTCTCATGTACCTTTGCATTCCAGATTTAGCTATGATACAAAGTTGTTTTATTCTACCGGTGAGATTTTTCACCTTCCCCCAGAGTAATCTGATGCAAGTTTCTGCTTTAAAAAAGGCACTAATTTAGACCTCATAAATAGAAAAGGGATTAAAATTGTTGTATGTATCAAGAAGCCAATAGCTTGCCCTTCCTTCGAATTTCAAATAAGAATAGTAAATATTGGGCTTCCCTGGTGGCGCAGTGGTTGAGAATCTGCCTGCCAATGCAGGGGACATGAGCCTTGGTCTAGGAAGATCTCACATGCCACGGGGCAACTGGGCCCGTGAGCCACAACTACTGAGCCTGCGCGTCTGGAGCGTGTGCTCTGCAACAAGAGAGGCCACGACAGTGAGAGGCCCGTGCACCGTGATGAAGAGTGGCCCCCGCTTGCCGCAACTAGAGAAAGCCCTCGCACAGAAACGAAGACCCAACACAGCCAAAAATAAATAAATAAAAATAAATAAATTTATAAGAAAAAAAAAGAATAGTAAATATTGTCATTAAATGTGGAAGTTTCTATAAAACAACTGTTCATTTTCCCCTATTCCTTTTGAGAAGAATCCACATATGGGTCTCCACCCACAGTGATTATTTTAGTTTTGAAATGGTTAGGAAAATCTGGACAATCCCTTGGCAGTTTTAATACCTTACACCTGTGTAACATCTTCCAATTTTTTAGAGCATTTTCACATACATTATTTCATCAGGACATTACAAAACCCTATGAGGTTTATACGGCATTATTACTGTTCCTACTTTACAGATGAAGAGCTAGCTTGAGATTCCAACCTGATAAGTGATTGACTCAGACACTTGAAGCAGAGCTGGAATGAGGACCAGATCATATGCCTCCCTACGTGCTGCTCTCTCCATCATGCTGTGGTGTTTCCAGTAGATTCTGCCCAAAGAAGCAACAGAACATGGGCAGTTACTTACTTAATTGTCCTGTACTCTCAAGTTCGCTACTCACTGCTTTCAGTTGGAATTTTGGGAAGAAGCACATCCTCAATCATATGAAATGGTGAAAGAGACTAGATAATGGACACAATATAATAACAAGAAAAGAGACTCTTCATATTCTCTTGTGATGTGTTCCCTATGTGATATATTCATGTGAAGAAGTTTCTTTTTTCCAAAATTTAAAAAAATATTTACAATTTTAAAAGCCAATGAACATATTTAAAAGCACAGTCAGCTCTAGACAGTATCTACAGATAGGAAACACTTGCTGTCTGCCACGAACTTTGATGTTTTCTATAAATCCCATTTAATCTTCACTTCAGTCTTAACGTCATTTATGCTGTCCCAGCTTTCATAAGAGGTAAATGCAGAGTCTGTGCTCTGTGCCAGCAATAAGCATGAAAACATGTTAAACTACGTTTAATAATATGCAAAAACCGGGTTTCATAACAGTGAACTGTCCACGATTCAGTTGGGAGGTGAGGATGTGCACAGCTGACTGGTATGGAAACTTGTAGGAAGTTAACGCCCAGAGGAAGCATATAAAGCAGATGTGGAAATTCACAGAGGAGTTCATGGCAGGAGTTTGCGCTGTGAAAATGGGGGAAAAAAGTTTTCCACTTACCTAATTCACAGGACTGTTACAGGAATGAATAAACAGACTCACAGACTTAGAAAACAAACTTAAGGTTACCAAAGGGCAAAGGAGGAGGAGGGAGGGATAAACTGGGAGTTGACATATACACACTACTATATTTAAAATAGATAACCGACCAGGACCTACTGTATAGCACAGGGAACTATGCTCAATATTCTGTAACAACCTAAATGGGAAAAGAATTTGAAAAAGAATAGACACATGTTTATGTATAATTGAATCACCCTGCTGCACACCTGAAACTAACACAACATTGTTAATCAACTATACTCCAATATAAAATAAAACTTGTTAAAAAGTGTCAATGAAACATTGGATCATTTAGGTGAGAACAACTGAGCCACCCCAGCAAGACAAAAGAAAAGTTAAAGATTCAACTAAATTCTAAATTTCTGTATAAAAATCTGTATATCTGACTAGATAGGCAAGAAGGACAGGTTAATGACCCTTTCAGAGCTTTCCTATTCCTGGACTTAGAGTTTTTAAATTTTAGAAATTCAGGCTTAATTTTAATTCTTAAAAGAAATTCCAACAGAGGAAGAAGGAACAGCTGATTCCCTCTGGTTCAGTGGGCTACTTTTCCATTCGATTTTATCTTTTCCGAGCAGCCGTTAGTATAGTAGCGTTCCAGGACTGTGACGTCGGATAACATATGCCATGCAGATTCTGTACCACATTGGTGGGCCAGCAGTTCATCCAGCCTCCTACCCCCACAGAGCTGAGCCCCAAACGGAACTCCTGTCAGCCTCAAAACCTCCCGCTGACTCATTCTTGGATTTTCTCTATGAGACCACAGAGCAGAAAAAGAAATGCCTGGGGGTAAGAATTCTGCACACTCATTCCAGACCAGCTCAGAGAGCTGGGTCTCCACCGACTCTGGGCCTATGCACAGGATAGAAACAGCAGAACTCCCACAGTAAACGATTTCCTCTCCTCTCAGATCCAAGGTGAATCCAATAGTAATAGCTAGGGTTTCTACCTTAGCCAGCTGCTTCAGCTGAACTTGGAGCTCTGGGGCCAACGTAGTGTGGAGATCCAGATTGAAACCGCCTTCCCTCCCGATCTCATGAGCCATGGATTTCAGCAGAAGGTACACGATACTTCAATACTGGAAATGGAATTAAAGTAGAAAGGACACATTCATTCAACAGTCATTTATTGAGTACATACCATGAGCCAGGCACTGTGCTCGTACTAAGTATTTTATAGATTTACATCAATAACTTGAATTGTTTCAACCTCGTAATATACGTTAAATCATGCACGGGCAGCTGAGGTACAATAAGAAAGAGTCATCGCTCTGAAAACATACTGCCATTCAGAAAATGACCATCTAACTGCAAATAGGACAGCTCTTACATCATGAACTGGAGGGAAAAAAGAGGACGCTTGGTCTTTGCTGCTACTGTTCATTCATATTCTCTCTTGTTAAAGGGTTAATCAATGATTTGATATTCCAAATAAGTTAAAACTTTATTTTAAAAAAAAGATAATCTCTAAATACCAAGACTTTAAAATCCTTATTCCCAGATTTACACAAAACCTTTTTTTTTTTAACAGCATACTGTTAGATGGTAAATTAGCAGAAGCCGTGTCTGCAAACCATGAAAGAGTTGATAATATATTTTTGTTCACTATAACCAGGCTGACTTAAAAGAAGATAGACCTTCCCCAGTTAAACCAAATAGAGATAAACTTGAAAAGATAGTGCTGAATAAATATACAGATTAATAAGAAGTCTAAGATCTTAATCTATCATACATCTTCCTCCACTATGAATGATTTCATTTGCTTTTTAAATAGATAAATACAAAAACAGCATTTTCCCTTGGCAAGAGAGTAACTGTTTTGTATTATTTACCTAGACTGCATCTGTGTTTCTAAAAAGAACAGTAAATACATTTCTGGAGCAAGACATGTTTCTGTGATAATGTGAGTAATGCTCCTTAAACACTTGGGAGATTATCAGAATGCCTTCCAGAAGCTGCTATTGAACTCAGTCAGTTTAGCAGGAACACAAGAAAAAGATGAAGAGACACTCTCAGCATTTTTTACTAAACTATTAGTAGAATGATGTGACTGGAAGTCCTTCAAGAGGTTGACTGCCAGAAGGTGAGGGCCAGGACTCTGCCCAGGCATTCAGAAGGCAATCTGGTTCCAAGCCAGACTGAAAACTACATAGACCCAGAATGCCTTCCTCAGGAGGGCGCTCTGAATAAACAATCCAGCCTGGGTGACACCACCCACCCCAAATACTGGGCTAACTTTCAGCCTCCCTAAGAACTTAGATTCACAATATGGGAGCTGCAGAGTCTTCCAACTGGTGTTCAAAACTTAATTAGGGAGCACTTCACAAGAGTGTCAAAGAGAAAGAAACTAGCTGATTAGATTAGGTCTTGTATACACTCCCTACCAAGCCAGGCTAGACCTGGGAGAATCATGGCTCAAAGCAACAGCCTTCTTGGATCTCTCAGATACCCTAGAACCGTGTGGTGCTGCTGGTGGTAGCATATATGCACTCATCCTTCTAAGTCATCCTTCTGAATCTAAGAAAGATTCATTCATTCATTCAACAATGTTTATTGAGCTGCTCTGATGTCCCTACATGGACCTTATATTCAAATGTGGGGAAGCGGGGAGACAGACAAATAAGTGACAAACTAATAAATACCCCAAAAATGATAATTTGGTTGATATCATGGAAGTGTTGTAAGTGTTATGAAGAGAATGAGAGTGCTGCTAATCTGAATGTGGGTGGTCAGAGATTTTACTGAGAATAGCCACTTAAGAGAGATATTATATGAATCATTTGTTAGTTCTAGCTACTCAGGTCTTCAAAGAATTTTTCCTAAGTCACCACATCATGAGATGTATTTTTAAACTTCGACATTACACACACAAGAATTTCATTAATTTTTTCATCAGTTCTTTTAGCATAAGTTAAAAAAATGACTTCTAGATTTTCCATTTACAAAAATTTTCTAAGAATCTCTATGTACTTGACAAAATTTGCCTCCCTTGCTCCACTTAATTGAAATATTTCTTCTAATGATGGCCAACAGGCACATGTAAAGATGCTCAAAGTCGCTAGTTATTAGAGAAATGCAAATCAAAACTACAATGAGGTACTACCTCACATCAGTCAGAATGGCCATCATCAAAAAATCTACAAACAGGGCTTCCCTGGTGGCGCAGTGGTTGAGAATCTGCCTGCCAATGCAGGGGACATGGGTTCGAGCCCTGGTCTGGGAAGATCCCACATGCCGCGGAGCAACTAGGCCCATGAGCCACAATTACTGAGTCTGCGCATCTGGAGCCTGTGCTCTGCAACAAGAGAGGCCGCGATAGTGAGAGGCCCGCGACCGTGATGAGGAGTGGCCCCCACTTGCCGCAACTAGAGAAAGCCCTCACACAGAAACGAAGACCTAACACAGCCATAAATAAATAAATAAATAAAATTAAAAAAATAATAATAAAAATGGATACCATTAAAAAAAAAAAATCTACAAACAATAAATGTTGGCGAGGGTGTGTAGAAAAGGGAACCCTCCTACACTATTGGTGGGAATATAAGCTGGTGCAGCCACTATGGAAAACAGTACGAAGGGTCCTCAAAAAACTAAAAATACAGTTGCCATATGATCCAGCAATTCCACTCCTGGGCATATATACAGACAAAACTATAATTCAAAAAGATACATGCACCCCTATGTTCATAGCAGCACTATTCACAATAGTCAAGACATGGAAACAACCTAAATGTCCACTGACAGATGAATGCATAAAGAAGATGAGGTACATATATAAAATGGAATAGTATTCAGCCATAAAAAAGAATGAAATAATGCCATTTGCAGCAACACGGATGGACCTAGAGATTATCATACTAGGTGAAGTAAGTCAGACAGAGAAAGACAAATACCATGATATCACGTATATGTGGAATCTAAAATATGACACAAATGAACTTATCTACAAAACAGACTCACAGACATAGAGAAGAGACTTGTGGTTGCCAAGGGGGAATGGCTGGATTTGGAGTTTGGGACTAGCAGATGCAAATTATTATATATAGAATGGATAAACAACAAGGTCCTACTGTACAGCACTGGGAACTATATTCAATATCCTGTGATAAACCATGCTGGAAAAGAATATGGGGCTTCCCTGGTGGCGCAGTGGTTGAGAATCCGCCTGCCAATGCAGGGGAAATGGGTTCGAGCCCTCGTCTGGGAAGATTCCACATGCCACGGGGCAACTAAGCCCGTGCGTCACAACTACTGAGCCTGCCCTCTAGATCCCGCACACCACAACTACTGAAGCCCGCAGTCCTAGAGCCCATGCTCCGCAACAAGAGAAGCCACCACAATGAGAAGCCCACGCACTGCAATGAAAGAGTAGCTCCCGCTTGCCACAGCTAGAGAAAGCCTGCATGTGACAACGAAGACCCAATGCAGCCAAAAATAAAATTAAATAAATAACTTTAAAAAAAAGAATATGAAAAAGAATGTGTATATATGTATAACTGAATCACTTTGCTGTACAGCAGAAATTAACACATTGTAAATCAATTATACCTGAATAAAATAAATTTTTTTTTTTTTTAATTTAATTTAATTTATTTTTGGCTGTGTTGGGTCTTCGTTTCTGTGCGAGGGCTTTCTCTAGTTGCAGCAAGCGGGGGCCACTCTTCATCGCAGTGCGCGGGCCTCTCACTATCGTGGCCTCTCTTGTTGCGGAGCACAGGCTCCAGACGCACAGGCTCAGTAGTTGTGGCTCATGGGCCCAATTGCTCTGCGGCATGTGGGATCTTCCCAGACCAGGGCTCGAACCCGTGTCCCCTGCATTGGCAGGTGGATTCTTAACCACTGCGCCACCAGGGAAGCCCTAAAATAAATTTTTTAAAAATGTTTTTTCTACTGAGATCTCCACAGATTCTCTCTGACCCTTTAACCCAGTGCTTGTTGATATGTTTCCAGGATTGACTATAATAAATAAAGTTTCTCTCTGTCCCCTAGACTTTTTCCTAGAGTTCGATTCCCAGATCTGTGACATTAGAATTTCGTCACTTTGAAATCCAGCTTACCCCCAAGTTCAACATTTCTAAAACTAAATTATATCACCCTATCCCTCCACCTTCCCTCCAAACCACATATTCCAGCTTTATTTCATTGTTCTGTTAAGGGTATCACCATCATCTCTTTCCTTGAGATTTAGAACTTCTGTGTCACCTCTGAGGAAGAATGGCATTTTGTGGTGTTGTTTTGAGTGTGTGTGTGTGAAGTTATTCCATTAAAAACACATTTAATATTTTCTCATATAGACTTATACTTAGAGAAATGCTTTTAAATGACATTTCAACCTTAAAAGAATTTTCAGATCTTATTTATCAGTTGCTTAATTATGACTAGATCAATAAAATTATATTCAGCAGGTCAATTTCAAAGGTAGTTGAATAGATTCAGACTCCAATGGCAATCACAGCTTATTCATCTAAGAGAACAAACACAATTCTCTAGAGTAAACATTCTAACAAATGTATTGTTTGGGTTTCTTTAAACAATCAATCTGAAGTTTATAAAACATCAGGCTCTGGACCTAGTGAAACAAACTTTTGACTATTACAGGAAAACCCTATGCCCTTTTAGTGAACAGACTGACAGAAATTCAACTTTAGAATGACAAGATAAAGAAGTACCTTTAGCTTAAATTGGGGTGGGTACTGTGTTTAGCTTCTAATTCTGTATGGGTACATATGCATAGTACCTATTCAGTTACTGGCAAAAAAAAATGTGTTTTTTTTGATACTTTCTCAAGTGACTTGGTTGAAACTTGATCAAATCACTACATTGACCGTGGGACTTTTCCGCACAGATTTGCTAAGGGGAAAGCTCTGCTCAAGCTACCTAAACTCAAGATTCAAACGTGGATGCTTAAAAGTGTCTCTATTCCTTCTTTAACACACACAAGTGTTCCCCCATCCACTCACCCATATCCACACAGCTCCAGTTAATATTTTTCCCTCCCCTGAAGTCAATACGGCATTCAAGATGTAATTTTGTTTTTATTTTGTTCAACTTATCTTTTGTTTTAACCAATCAAGAAATTCTCTAAGTTTTATACGCACACAGACAAGTCTCCAAGAAAAATAAATTTCAGAAGTCACATGTTAAATTTCCCTCTTGGAAGAATATGAGGCTCATTAAGAAGTCTGAAGAATGTACTTCAGAGAGAATCTGTTTAACATCACTTAAACGCCTTAGACAATAGCAGTCTTTTTTCAAATAACACCTTTAAGGTATCAAAGAACAAGAACCCTAAGGAAAACCCCTTGGAAAACCTTTTCACTGAGGTTTCGATTGTTATACTTTCTTATCCTTCCTTCCCAGAACTTCTCCGCCATCACCTTCTCATCATGGCTAACCACCCTCCCTCATCCCAGAAATGAACCTCTTATCCAGTTCCCCTATTTCAAGATGTTTGGCAGCTTTCCACAATAGCTAACGTTTCATGCAAAGCTAAGAAAAGAGAATGAAGAAAATTAGAGTGTCCTCACATCAGAGGCATGACATTCCTGGAGAACCCAGTACATTACAGCATCCCTCATACCACACATTTCACAGGGCGTGGTACACTTGTCATCTTGAGGGCAGGATTATATTCATCTTACAAATTTAATTGCTTAATAGTTTTATGCTCTAAAAGGTTTATTCAGTTAGTGGTAAGAGTATAATGTTAAATGCGGATTTGTACTTAATTAGGTGCTAGGCCAAATAAGTTACAAATATTCTTCTTGCCTTCAAAAAGCTTACAGTCTGTGAGACAGAGAAAAACAGAGACTCTACAGAATATTATAGCATCCAGTGATCAACTGAAATCATAACTTATTTAACTCACATATACTTTGCACAAAACAGTACAGGCATAATAAAGCATAATTATGCCATTGTTGAAACCATGAGGCTAAAAAATCTAGTAAAGAGAAAGTCAGATTCTTAAAAGATATAAGAGGCATAAAATACACCATAAGGGAAGCAGAAGTATAATATGGAGTGTGGCAGACATTCTAAGGAGGCTACCATGATCCTTAAGGTATTCATGCCTTTGTGTAATTCCTTCCCCTTGAGAGTAGGAAGGACCTGTGGCTTGCTTCTAACCACTGGAAAGTGGCAACGTTGATTGGATGTGCATTATTACATGAGAGCACAGAGTCCATTTACTGGAGTCCCTCTCTTTCCGTTGCTTGCTTTCAAGAAGCAGTCTGCCATGATCCCTACAACTACAAGGAATGAATTCTGCCAACAAAGGGAGCCTGGAAACAGATCCATTCCCAGTTAAGTCTCTAGATGAGAACCCAACTCATACAGGCTGACACCTTAATAATATCTTTATGAGACCCTAAGCAGAGGATGAGCTAAGTTGTGCTGGAACTCCTGATCTACAGAAACTGTAAGATAGTATATGCCTACTGTTTTAAGCCACTGAGATTGTGGTAATTTGTTAAGCAAAAGGTAACCAATACACAGAGGTTCAAAGGGAATAATATATAATTATAAACAGTAGGACAGTTTTCACTGAGGAGGTAGCAGTGTTACAGATGTTATGGATGTTAAGGAATGATTCTGATTTGAACACTTAGTAAGGCAACAAAGTCTCAATTTCAGGGAGCTATTAAATTTAACTAAAAATGTTAAATTAATAAAAGTATGGCATGTCAATAAGAAACAGCTCATACTTAATGGTGATAACTCACAGATTTCCCACTAAGATTAAGTACAAGGCAAAAATGTCCCCTTTCAACATCCATTCCACTTGAACATTCGACTGTAACTCCTTGCTAATGCAATATGGCTAGAAAAGAAAACATAAGGTATCCATATTGCAAAGGAAGACATAAATCTGTCTTTTTTTCATGATCATCTATGTAGAAAATCCAAAACAATCAGCAAAAAAACTCCTGGAACAAATAAGCCATTATAGCAAGATTTCAAGATACAAGGTTTATCTATAAAAGTCAATTTCCTTCCTATATACCAACAATGAACAAGTGGAATTTGACATTTAAAACACAATACCATTTATATTAACACCTAAAACTTGAAATACTTAGAAATAAATCAAGCACATATAAGATATATGTGAGGAACTATAAAACTCATGAATGAAATCAAAGAAGAACTAAATAAATGGAGAGTGCACGTTCCTGGACTGCATGATTCAGACTCAATACTGTCAAAATGTCATTTCTTCCAAACTTGATCTGTAGATTCAATTCACTCCCGATCAAAACAACAGCAAGTTTTTTTTTTTTAACAAAAGGGAGAAAATAAGACATTAATTGATTTTATGGGGTTTTTTTTATTCTTTTGAGATTTTTTTTCTTAACATCTTTATTGGAGTATAACTGCTTTACAATGTTGTGTTAGTTTCTGCTGTATAACAAAGTGAATCAGCTATATGTATACGTATATCCCCACATCCCCTCCCTTTTGCGTCTCCCTCCCAGCCTCCCTATCCCACCCCTCTAGGTGGTCACAAAGCACCGAGCTGATCTCCTTGTGCGATGCAGCTGCTTCTCATTGGCTATAGATTTTACATTTGGTAGTGTATATATGGCAGTGCTACTCTCTCACTTCTTCCCAGCTTACCCTTCACCCTCCCCATGACCTCAACTCCATTCTCTACATCTGCGTCTTTATTCCTGTCCCGGCCTTAGGTTCTTCAGAACCATTTTGTTGTTTTATTTTTAGATTCCATATACATGTTAGCACAGAGTATTTGTTTTTCTCTTTCTGACATACTTCACTCTGTATGACAAACTCTAGGTCCATCCACTTCACTACAAATAACTCAATTTTGTTTCTTTTTATGGCTGAGTAATATCCCATTGTATATATGTGCCACACTGTATTTATCCATTCATCTGTCGAAGGACACTTAGGTTGCTTCCATATCCTGGCTATTATAAATAGAGCTGCAATGAACATTGTGGTACATGACTCTTTTTGAATTATGGTTTTCTCAGGGTGTACAACCAGTAGTGGGATTGCTGGGTCACATGGTACTTCTATTTTTAGTTTTTTAAGGAACCTCCATACTGTTCTCCATAGTGGCTGTATCAATTTACATTCCCACCAACAGTGCAAGAGGGTTCCCTTTTCTCCACACCCTCTCCAACATTTATTGTTTGTAGACATTTTGATGACGGCCATTCCGACCGGTGTGAGGTGATACCTCATTATAGTTTTGATTTGCATTTCTCTAATGATTAGTGATGTTGAGCATTCTCTCATGTGTCTCTTGGCAATCTGTTTATCTTCTTTGGAGAAATGTCTATTTAGAAATGTTTGCCCATTTTTGGATTGGGTTGTTTTTTTGATATTGAGCTGCTTGTATATTTTGGGGTTTAATCCTTTGTCAGTTGCTTCATTTGCAAATATTCTCTCCCATTCTAAGGATTATCTTTTCATCTTGTTTATGGTTTCCTTTGCAGTGAAAAAGCTTTTAAGTTTCATTAGGTCCCATTTGTTTAGTTTTGTTTTTATTTCCATTTCTCTAGGAGGTGGATCAAAAAGGATCCTGCTGTGATGTATGTCATAGAGTGTTCTGCCTATGTTTTCCTCTAAGAGTTTTATAGTGTCTGGCCTTACATTTAGGTCTTTAACCCATTTTAAGTTTATTTTTGTGTATGGTGTTAGGGAGTGTTCTACTTTCATTCTTTTACATGTAGCTGTCCAGTTTTCCCAGCACCACTTATTGAAGAGGCTGTCTTTTCCCCATTGTATATTTTTGCCTCCTTTATGAAAGATAAGGTGACCATATGTGTGTGGGTTTATCTCTGGGCTTTCTATCCTGTTTCATTGATCTATGTTTTTGTTTTTGTGCCAGTACCATACTGTCTTGATTACTGTAACCTTGTAAAACAGTTTGAAGTCAGGAGCCTGATACCTCCAGTTCTGCTTTTCTTTCTCAAGATTGCTTTGGCTATTCAGGGTCTTTTGTGTTTCCATACAAACTGTGAAATTTTTTGTTCTAGTTCTGTGGAAAATGCCATTGGTAGTTTGATAGGGATTGCACTGAATCTGTAGTTTGCTTTGGTTAGTATACTCATTTTCACAATGTTGATTCTTCCGATCCAAGAACATGGTATATCTCTCCATCTGTTTGTATCATCTTTAATTTCTTTCATCAGTGTCTTATAGTTTTCTGCATACAGATCTTTTATCTCCTTAGGTAGGTTTATTCCTAGGTATTTTATTCTTTGTTGCAGTGGTAAATGGGAGTGTTTCCTTAATTTCTCTTTCAGATTTTTCATCATTAGTGTATAGGAATGCAAGAGATTTCTGTGCATTAATTTTGTATCCTGCTACTTTACCAATTCATTGATTAGCTCTAGTAGCTTTCTGGTAGCATCTTTAGGATTCTCTATGTGTAATATCATGTCATCTGCAAACAGCGACAGTTTTACTTCTCTTTTCTAATTTGGATTCCTTTTATTTCTTTGTCTTCTCTGATTGCTGTGGCTAACACTTCCAAAACTATGTTGAATAACAGTGGTGAGAGTGGGCCTCCTTCTCTTCCTCCTGATAACAGAGGAAATGCTTTCAGTTTTTCACCACTGAGAACGATGTTGGCTGTGGTTCTGTCATATACGGCTTTTATTATGTTGAGGTAGGTTCCCTCTATGATTACTTTCTGGAGGGTTTTTATCATAAATAGGTGTTGAATTTTGTCCGTTTTTCTGCATCTATTGAGATTAACATATGGTTTTTCTCCTTCAATTTGTTAATATGGTAAATCACATTGATTGATTTGCATATATTGAAGAATCCTTGCATTCCTGGGATAAACTCCACTTGATCATGGTGTATGATCCTTTTAATGTGCTGTTGGATTCTGTTTGCTAGTATTTTGTTGAGGATTTTTGCATCTATGTTCATCAGTGATATTGGCCTGTAGTTTTCTTTCTCTGTGACATCTTTGTCTGGTTTTGGTATCAGGGTGATGATGGCCTCGTAGAATGAGATGGGGAGTGTTCCTCCCTCTGTTATATTGTGGAAGAGTTTGAGGAGGATAGTTGTTAGCTCTTCTCTAAATATTTGACAGAATTCGCCTGTGAAGCCATCTGGTCCTGTGCTTTTGTTTGCTGGAAGATTTTTAATCACAGTTTCAATTTCAGTGCTTGTGATTGGTCTGTTTATATTTTCTATTTCTTCCTGGTTCAGTCTCGGAAGGTTGTGCTTTTCTAAGAATTTGTCCATTTCTTCCAGGTTGTCCATTTTATTGGCATATAGTTGCTTGTAGTAATCTCTCATGATCCTTTGTATTTCTGTAGTGTCAGTTGTTACTTCTCCTTTTTCATTTCTAATTCTCTGGATTTTTCTCCTTTTTTTTCTTGATTTCCTCTTTGATTTCTTCAGTGATCTCTTGGTTATTTAGTAGTGTATTGTTTAGCCTCCATGTGTTTGTATTTTTTATAGTTTTTTTCCTGTAATTGATATCTAGTCTTAGAGTGTTGTGGTCAGAAAACATACATGATATGTTTTCAATTTTCTTAAATTTACCAAGGCTTGATTTGTGACCCAAGATATGATCTATACTGGAGAATGTTCCATGAGCACTTGAGAAAAAAGTGTATTCTGTTGTTTTTCGAAGGAATATCTTATAAATATCAATTAGTCCATCTTGTTTAGTGTGTCATTTAAAGCTTGTGTTTCCTTATATATTTTCATTTTGGATGATATGTCCATCCAAGGTTGGTTCAGTGGGTTGTGTAGGCTTCCTGGTGGAGGGGACTAGTGCCTGTGTTCTGGTGGGTGGGGCTGGATCTTATCTTTCTGGTGGGCAGGGCCAGGTCTGGTGGTGTGTTTTGGGGTGTCTGTGAACTTAGTATGATTTTTGGCAGCCTCTCTGCTAATGGGTGGGGTTGTGCTCCTGTCTTGCTAGTTGTTTGGCATGGGGCATCCAGCACTGGAGCTTGCTGGCCGTTGGGTGGACCTGGGTGTTAACATTGTGATGGAGATCTCTGGGAGAGCTCTCGCCAATTGATATCACTTGGGGCCGGGAGGTCTCTGGTGGTCCAATGTCCTGAACTTGGGTCTCCCACCTCAGAGGCTCAGGCCTGACAGCAGGCCAGAGCACCAAGACCCTGTCAGCCACATGGCTCAGAAGAAAAGTGAGAAAAAAGGAACGAAAAAAATAATAAATTTAAAAAAAAATTTTAATTATTAAAATAAAAATTTTTTAAATTATTAAAATAAAAAAATTTAAAAATTAATAATAATAAAAAAAGAAGAGAGCAACCAAACCAATAAACAAATCCACCAATGATAACAAGTGCTAAAAACTATACTAAGATAAACATAAAAATCAGAAACAAGTCAGTTGCAGACAGCAAACCCCAAGTCTACAGTTGCTCCCAAAGTCCACCGCCTCAATTTGGGATGATTCGTTGTCTATTCAGGTATTCCACAGATGCAGGCTACATCAACTGGATTGTGGGGATTTAATTTGCTGCTCCTGAGGCTGCTGGGAGAGATTTCCCTTTCTCTTCTTTGTTCGCACAGCTCCTGGGGTTCAGCTTTGGTTTTGGCCCAGCCTCTGCGTGTAGGTCGCCCTCAGGCTTCTGTTTCTGCCCAGACAGGATGGGGTTAAAGGAGCAGCTGATTAGGGGGCTCTGGCTCACTCAGGCCGGGGGGAGGATGGGTACGGAATGTGGGGTGGGTCTGTGGTGGCAGAGGCCGGCGTGACGTTGCACCAGCCTGAGGTGCACCATGTGTTCTCCCAGGGAAGTTGTCCCTGGATCATGGGACCCTGGCAGTGGCGGGGGGCACAGGCTCCCGGGGGTGTGTGGAGAGTGACCTGCGCTTGCACACAGGATTCTTGGTGGCAGCGGCAGCAGCGTTAGAGTTTCATGCCCATCTCTGGTGTCTGAGCTGTGAGCTGTGGCTCGCGCCCGTCTCTGGAGCTCGTTTAGGTGGTCGTCTGGCTTCTTTGGGCAGACGGGGAAGGAATCCCCTCTCCTCTCACACCCCGAAATAATGGTCTCTTGCCTCTTAGGCAGGTCCAGACTTTTTCCCAGACTCCCTCCTGGCTAGCTGTGGTGCACTAGCCCCCTTCAGGCTGTGTTCACGCCGCCAACCCCAGTCCTCTCCCTGAGATCCGACCTCCGAAGCCCGAGCTTCAGCTCCCAGCCCCCGCCCGCCCCGGCGGGGGAGCAGACAAGCCTCTCCAGCTGGTGAGTGCTGCTCAGCACCAATCCTCCACGCGGGAATCTCTCCGCTTTGCCCTCTGCACCCCTGTTGCTGCGCTCTCCTCCGTGGCTCTGAAGCTCCCCCCCCCACCCATCCCCCATCTCCACCAGTGAAGGGGCTTCCTAGTGTGTGGAAACCTTTCCTCCTTCACAGCTCCCTCCCAGAGGTGCAGGTCCCGTCCCTATTCTTTTGTCTCTCTTTTTTTCTTTTTTCTTTATACTATCCAGGTATGTGGGGAGTTTCTTGCCTTTTGGGAGGTCTAAGGTCTTCTGCCAGTGTTTAGTAGGTGTTCTGTAGGAGCTGTTCCACATGTAGATGTATTTCTGATGTATTTGTGGGGAGGAAGGTGATCTCCACGTCTTACTCCTCCGCCATCTTGTACGTTCCAGCAAGTTATTTTATGAATATGAACAAACTGATTCTAATGTTTATATGGAAACACAAAAGACCCAGAATAGTCAACACAATATTGAAGGAGAAGAACAAAGCTGGAGGACTGATACTACCCAACTTCAAGACTAACTATAAACCTACAGTAATCAAGACAGTTCGGTATTGGTCAAACCATGAAAAGACATGCAGGAAACTTAAATGCATATTACTATGTGAAAGAAGCCAATCTGAGAACGCGCCATAGTGTATGAGTTTTACCTATACGACATTCTGGAAAAGACGAAACTATGGGGACAATAAAAAGGATCAGTGGTTGCCTGGGGACAGGGAATAGATAAATAGGCAAAGCACAGAGAATTTTTAGGGCAGTAAAAATACTCTGCATTATATTATAATGATGGATATATGTCATTATATATTTGTCCAAAAACGTAGAATGCATAACATCAAGAGTGAACCCTAAGGTAAAACTATGGATTTTGAGTGATTATGATGTGCTGATGTAGGTTTATCTTTGGTAACAAAATGTACCATTCTGGTGAGCGATGTTGATAGAGGTGGAAGCTATGTAGTGTGGCAACAGAGGGTACGTGGGAAATCTCTATACCTTCCTTCAATTTTATTAGAAATCTAAAACTGCTGTTAGAAATAAAGTCTTTTTTAAAAAAAATAAGAAACAGCCATAGCCCAGGCTGCCTAGAGTAAAGGGATACCCCTGGAAGAAGTAACCAATATTCTCTGCAGGGTAACCCTAATTATTACACTGCAGAGTTTGTAATTTATTTGAAGAGTAAATAGAGAGTCACTGAGGATTTTTGAACTGGCAGTGATGTGACCAGAATGTCTTCAGAGAAGATGACTCTGGAAGTACCAAGCCTAAACATTATGTTGGAGAAAGGAGAAAGCCCACAAGAATCTAGAGCAACTGAGTGAAGAAAAGGTTGAGTTAGAGGAGTGAGAAGGAGGAACTGTAGTGGAAGAAGTTTCCAGAAACATTCACAAGTGGAAGTGAAAGAGTCTAGCAGCTGCTCAGCATGAAAGAGCAGAGTTGACTCGAAGGTTTCAAACCTAAGCTTCTTACCTCTCAAGAACAGATAAAAAAAGATCCACGAATGGTGACAAGAAAGGAAGGCAGAGGAGCTATTAAACTACAAGACGGCACTGCTGCCAGGCATTTTTATCAATGTGTCTTGATGAAAGAGTCTCATCCAAATGCCCAACTACCTCACTGAAAATGTCTGACAACAAAGCAAAATAGTTCTAGGTGGCACTACTGGAAATAAGAGTGAATCAAATACTGTTATCAGCTATGTCCACACCATGTCCTGTAATATTTAATATGCATGACTTTGGATAAAATATGAGTTGGAGTTAATAATTTTGTTATCATTATACTACATTTCTCATGTATACGCAATGTGATTTTTAAAAATATATAATGAGCAGGGCTTCCCTGGTGGCGCAGTGGTTAAGAATCCGCCTGCCAATGCAGGGGACATGGGTTCGATCCCTGGTCTGGAAAGATCCTACATGCCGTGGAGCAACTAAGCCCGTGTCCCACAACTACTGAGCCTGCGCTCTAGAGCCCGTGAGCCACAACTACTGAGCCCGCACGCTGCAACTACTGAAGCCCACGCGCCTAAAGCCCGTGCTCCGCAACAGGAGAAGCCACCACGATGAGAAGCCCGCACACCACAGTGAAGAGTAGCCCCCACTCGCCGCAGCTAGAGAAAGCCCACACGCAGCAACAAAGACCCAACACAGCCAAAAATAAATAATTAAAAATAAACAAATTAAAAAAATAAAAAAAAATAAAAATAAATATATATATATATATATATATATATATATATATATATATATATATATATATATATATATATATATATATATATAAAATGAGCTACCAGACACCTATCTTCAATGAAGGGTGAAAAAAAATTGAGTTTCCAATTTTCAGCAAGCTAATTACAGGTCACCAGATTACAGGTAATTCAGAAAAGCTACAAAATCCAACATCTCTATTTCCTCCATCACAGACATTGAAACCACTGTGACAATGCTGTCATTCTCCTTTGTGAGACCAAGGCAGAATGGCAGGCTCTAAATAATGCATAAGCTACTAACATTCCTGCTCATATCCCTTTCAAAAAATAGTGAAGTGTCTCTTTTATAGTCCACAAAGAATTGAAATCATATGGTGAATCCTGATAATTGCTTTCAGGAGGAGCGCTTGGCACGAGCTGCAGGTTCTTCAGTTCGCCCATGGTGGGAACACAGACTGCCACTGCATACAGATGAGGACAGCGGACAGCGCCCAGAGAACCTCCTGGCTGCAGAGTTTTCCCAGGGCTGCACGAATCCACACCAGCTTAGAATCCTGCCTCTACCTCTTCCTCACCAATTGGCATTTCCCTCACCCACTTCATTCCTGTCCTGTGAAGTCAGGTTAGTAGTTTACACAAGTCAGCAGTGCTCTTGGAGAAACGGACAACTCTTTCCTTTACCTCTGAATACAGATCCCAGGCTAAGTAGATGGAAAACAGAATAAAAAGTAGAATCAATGTATCAATTAGCACTAGCTCTCAATTACTGGCTGCACAGACACAAAATGACATTTCAATGTTTCCATGAGGGTCGGACTAGAGAAGATCTAGGGACAGAGATGAAGCGCTGGGGGGAAACAGCCACTGCCCAAGTATAATGTGTCCCGCCCCTTTGCTCTCTTCTCTTTGTCTCTGGATCCTCCCTAGGCTTTCAACTTTCAGAACAATTTTTTCCAAGATCACACTAACCAAAATATCTCACTGTGGTCCCTGAATTCATAGTAACTCTAAGAGCAAGATCCTCCTCTATGTGATTTCTTATAGTGTTGCTTTGTTTTTCCATTTATTGGGTGTATATGACTTACTTTCTCTACCAGGTAAAGGGCATAAGATAGAGAATATATTATCTCCTGGTTACCACCTAGATTCCTTCCCCGTCACAGTACTAGGAACATAATAGGTTTTCAATAAATATTAGTGAAACAAATAAAAATTAATTTTAGAAAAAACATTCTCCTTGGAGGAAGAGATTAGTAAGATGTACAGGGTTTCCCAGAAAGTAACCACGCTATTGTACTCTTACATCAAGAGAGGTCAATATAATTCCTATTAGGGAAAGAGGAGTAAGCTGGGAATTAGGGGCTGAAAACTTCACGCTGCCCATGGTGCATTCACTGCTAGGGCCAAATGTTTCAATTTAGCCTAAGACCATAGAAAGTTTACTATTCAATAGAGATTTACATGTTAAAGATTATAAAGAGAAGACAAATCAATTTATCAAGGCATATTATTATTTGCATGACTTTCTTTTGGAAATGTATTTTCTAGTCATTTCTCTTCCTAGTCACCTAGCACAGCTTAGTCTCGTGTCATAGCCCTGGGTGCTAACGTATTGGTTGGCTGATGTCACACATGCAGTGGTAAATGATCCTGAAGTCTACTTTGTGTATGAAGAAACAGGCACAAAAGGGCCAAATATTTTGCCCATGGCCTCATAACATAACAGCAGACGTCACAAACTGAGTCTTGTTCTTCTGTGACATATGTATATTTAGTCTTCAGTCAACACATACTACAGAGGTGTGAAGTACGTTACAGACCTGCTTTTGAGATCCTACACCTGCCTGATTTGGGGCAACTCACTTTATCTCTCTACCATCCAGTTTTGACATTAAAAAAGAGGACAATTCCTAATAGGCAGACATATTATAATTGGAGATACGTCTAAAACAGTGGTTCTCAAAATTCAGAGTCCATTAGAGTCACCTGCAGGCTTGTTAAAAGACAGGTTTCTGGGTTCCACCCCTCAATATTCTGATTTTGTAGCTCAGGAGTGGAGGCCAAGAATTTGAATTTCTAATAAGTTGATGAGGTGACGCTGATGCCGAGGGTCTAGGGACCACACTTCGAAAAGCTTTGGTCTAAAGCAACTAACATAGATTGATACTCAATTATCAGTTGCTATTATTACTTCTGAAGCATAGAAAGCAGTTTAATGAAATACTTGATGATGGAGAAGACACTGAATATCCACAGATGATATAACCAAGAGCACAAGTCCTGCCAACTCAGAGCACAGATGGAAGGTCGTCTCAGCCACAGCAACTCTGAGCGCTTTAAGAAGGAAGTACTGCTCTTTAGTTTTTACGCTAGAAGAAAAAAATCCCTTCATTTTACAAATATCTTTTAGACATTTTTTAACAGCTCATACAATACACTGTATGGAAATGATTTACTTGCCTCTCTTCTTCCCCTTCATGTGTGACCTCTTCCTCTGAATGTGGTGAAACATTAATGGCCAAGGAGTTGAATGATTAACATTAATGGGAGTTGCCTGTGTTAATCCCTTGTGCATAACTGGAACAATGAATTTTATCTGTTAAACCTTTCCAGATTTAGCCCTTACATATGTGATATAATGTAATGTCAGAAAAATTCTGTAAATGTGTTTTATGTAAAAGTGAACACATGGAAGTTGGGCTCTTGGCTCATAAATACTACTGAATATCTAATAGGTATAATTTTAAACAATGTATGCACACATGTAGGGGCAATTCAAGAAAAAGAACTGCCTAGTGACACAAAAATGTCTTCTGAAATTGCATAGTAAAGAAAAGCAATTATTGAACCAGATGTAAGTTTGAAATTTGGGGTCATACCTGTGCTGCCTACTTCTATTAATTCTCCCAGTCAAAACTCAGAAGAAGCAAAGATAGTACAAATATTCCTATTTTTCCACCCTTCATATCTGAGACTCATTGATTCTGTCCCTCAACTTCTCCCTCTCAATTGTCCCCTCTTTTCCATTTCCATTTCTCCAGTTCAGAGTCTCATTACTTCTCGCCTAGATTATTTCAATAACCACTTAATTCTTCATTGTTCTATTCAAGGACATCTTATACCTAATGCCATATAATTTCTTTATTATGTCAACCCTCTATCCATAAGGCAATCATTTGCACTGCCTAATGAATAAAAGTCTAAACTCAGCCTGGCAATCAAACTTCCATGATTTGGCCCCAGCCCCATTTTCCAGTGTTTCACTGATCTTTTTACATTCATCTCACCCTAGCCATATTGAACAACCAATGACTACCAGCAAATCTTGGGCTTTCATTTTCTATGTTGTTCACCGCATTATCCCCGTGTCTTTAAATAATAAAAAAAATTAGTGTTTCATTATTTATGAAACAATATCATAAGGATGGTCTCAATTCATCCTCAAAGAATTAAATAGAGCTGTAAGACTTAGAGAGATTATATATTGATAGAAATAGCCCAGCTGAACTATAGCAACAATAACTCTAAAACAAAATCAAACCAAACACACACACACACTTGGGAATTATTCCAGCCTTGGACAATCTCATCTTGTAGATCATAATAAGGAAAGAAGTTGCAAGATCTATACATCAAAAGTGTTCCTCTGAGAATGTGTCTTGATAGAACATGAATCAATTCAATGATAATTACACTTAAGGCAGAGTGATGTAGAATGAATCCCAATAGCCTGAATATGGATCGTCTATGGAGTGAGCTACCAAGTAGTCCTAATGAAAAGTTCATGACTAATGGCTTATTTATTCATTTCAAACTTAGGGAGTCTTTCACTCTCAGCAAATAGAATCTCCCCTCCTTTTCCTTTCCTAAGCTTTGGCTTTTATATCCTCTTTCCCTCAAAAAGGAATTGAAAAGTTTGTGATAATGCTAGCTGTCTTCTCACTGTTTAATGTTGTTGTCAATAAAGGGTAAATTTATTTAATCACAAAGGAATAGGTATACGTGAGGTTTTAACCTATCGAATCTAAAAAAATACAGTTTGACTGCAGCACCAACTATGTTAAAATTATCTGGAACTTTGTTGAAAATGCAGATATAAATCAGAATCTTGAAATGTGGGTCCCAGAACTACACTTCTCAGGCACTTTGAATGATTCTATGCCCTCTAATCTTTAAGAAATAATAGAGATCTTCTACTTATATCAACAATGGTATAGTTCATATGAAATCAAACCTTCTGCCATGGGCAACCATAAAAGATGTATAAAATGTAAAAGACTAAACATCTGTATAAAGGCATATGAGAGAGACCAAAGAAGGTTGGCTTGAAGAATTAATATCTAGGAGAGAAGAGATGAGCATTGAGGTAAACCCCACACTCACTACTATTTTTCCTTTGATAAATTTGTTAATTCCTAGCATGGTACATAGAAACCAAACAAAAAGCTACAGCCTCGAGCTTATGGCAGTCACGCTGGGCTTGGAGGTAAAAATTTGAATTCAAAATTCTCAAAGCAGCCTAGAGCTGGGTAGCCAAAATCCAATAGAAAAGAGAACCACAGAGAAGGAGGCCAATGTTCAGTTTGATTTTTGGCCTTTTAGATATTGGCAGAATGAAGTAAGAGGTAGACAAAGCTAGCATAAAGCTGCTAAGATCTTTAAAAGCTAGGCAGAATTTCACATCTTGGAAGTCAAAATATGAGTTTCAGGGGCTTTGAAAGTAGGGGGTTACGGTAAACTTCCCAGGGTTTCAGATAAGACCATAGGAAGACAACAGACAAGTAGTGGGAGAAAATCAAAAAGAGATCTGCCTGAAAATCAGCCCCAGTTCATCTCATTATTGATTGGATGATTGGTCTTGACCCTTACTGCCTTCTGGAAAAAAAATTAATTCTCTCAGAAGGAAGATGATATTATTAAGAAACTTTTCAACTTTTATGCATAATGTCAAGCATGTAATCCAAAATTTCCAAATATGATTGGAATTAGGGTCAAATGACACAAAGAAAAAAAAAAAACAATAATGGTAACAGACCTACAGCGATGCAGGTATTGGAGTGATCATAAGAGGACATTAGAATAACTGATATGTATGCTCAAAAAACTTGTTTAAGTTATAGAAAACTTCAAAAAGAACTGAATCTACAAAAATAATAAATTAATTATTGAGAACTGAAATTAAGAAATTAATAGATGAGTTTAATACCTAATTAGACACAGCAGAAGGGAATGTTAGTGAACTGGAAGAAAGATCATAATAAAATATCCAAACTAAAGCAAAGATGGATCCTAAATAGAAAAAAAAAGTATGTAAGGAACATACAGGACTAGGTAAAGATATCTAACATAAGAAGAGGAGAAGAGAAAAATGTGACATAAGCAGTCTTCAAAGAGATAATGACCTGAAAAAAAAAAAAAAAAGATCCAGCAGACAGAAAAAAAAAAGACACATTCCCTTCAAAGGAGCAGCAACAAGGTCTAAAGCTAACCTATCAACAGAAATGATGGAAGCCAGGAAACAATGGATATAAATATTTAAAGTGCTGAAAGAAGATAACTATCAACCTAGAATTCTATGTTCAGTGAAAATATCCTTAAACAGTGAAGACTAAGTTGGGATGTTTTTAGACAAAAACAGAGAAACGTCATTGCCAGCAGGTGTGCCCTAAAATAAATAAATCTTCAGGCAAAAGAAAAGGATAGCAGTTATAAATATGGTAATACAAAAAATGAAAATCTTTGGGAAAAGTTAAAATGTTGGTAAATCTAAATAAATATTCACTGTTTAAAACAGCAATGATATAAATGTTTCAGACATTACATGAAATTTCTAAAAATCTTATATTTGTATTTGTATGGAAATATGTATGGAAATATGTTAATATAAATGTTTCAGACATTACATGAAATTTCTAAAAATCTTAAAAAATAAAAAAAATTAAAAAAAAAATAAAACAGCAATGATAATTTTTCTGGGGTTTAAAATATATGTACATTAAAATCAATGACAACAATTGCACAAAATTTGTCAGGAACGAAAGTGCTAACTTATTGCATACATACTTAGTCAAGTATACAAGTTTCAGTCTCTAGGGTAACAACTAATTGAATATACACCTAACAGGCTAATACAGTGAGGGAAATGGAATAAGAGTAAAAGAAGACAGGAAGAGAGAAAAAAAAAAGAGTATATTGGTCAAATAGGAAAAACAAATAATAAACATGTGGGTTTAAACTCAGTAATTAGATTAATTATAAACGAACTAAATGCCACAATTAAAAGACAAAGATTATTAGACTGGATAAAATAACAAAATGTATGCTGCTTATTGGAGACACTTTAAATATAAAGATACATAAAAGTTGAAAATAAAATGATGGCAAAACATATACCATACAAACACTAACCAAGAGAAAGCTGGTACTGTTATATTAATATTAGAAAAAACAGTCTTTAAGACAATAGAAGAACTAGTGGTACATTTCATTCCAATAAAAAGTATTAATTCTATAGGAAAAATAACAATTTTCAGTGTGTGTCTAGCAGCACATTCTCAAAATATATACAGCAAAAACTGATGGATTTAAAGGAGAAATAGACAAATCTACAATCATAGTTGAAGAATTTCAACAATATCTCTCAGTAACTGAAATAAAAGCAGACAAAAATTGGTAGCAATAAATATGAACATGATTAACAAATCTGACTTAATTGGTATATATAGAACCCAACACCTGAGGAATACGCATTCTTTTCAAACACAGTCAGAACATTTACCTAAACTGACCATGTACTGAGCCATAAACCAATTCTAAAAAAAATATTTAAAGGCTTGAATTCATACAGAGCATGTTTTCTAAACACAGTGGAATTAAGCTAGAAATCAATATTTTTAAAAAGATAATTAGAAGGTCCAGAGACAACTAGAAAATAAGCAAAAGACTTCTAATTAGCCCATGGATAAAAGAAGAAATCATGATGAAAATTATTAAATGCTCTGTACTAAATGAAATTGAAGCTATGATATAGCAAAAGTTATAGGATACAGCTAAACTCAGAGTTAGAGGGAAATGTATAGCCTTAAATGAGCATATTAAAAAAGAAAAAAGAGGCTTAAAATTAATGATCTAAGTGTCCATCACTAGATGCTAGAAAATAACAGTATACTAAATCTGAAGAAAGTAGCGAGAAAATAATAAAGAGCAGAATTTAATAAAATAAAATGTACAATGCGGAGAATTTTTTAAATTGCTTCTTTAAAAAGATTAATAAAATTAATAAAAGACTAATAAACCTTACCAAGCCTGATAAAGAGGGAGAGAGGAAAGAAGGAAGGAAGGGAGGGAGGGAAGAAGGAAGGGAAGAAAGGAGGAATGAAGAAGAAAAAGAAAACACAAATAACCACTATCAAGTATTTTAAAAATGGACTCTTATCCTAAAGATATTAGAAAGATACAGAGAATGAACAACTTTAAGACAATAAATTTGAAAATTTAGTTGAAATGATCAAATTCCTTAGAAAATACAACTTAAACTGAAAGAGGAAAAATAGAAAATCTGAATAATTTTCTATTAAAGAAATTAAATCTGTAATTAATTTTTTTCCACAGTAAAATATCAGGATGGCAGATGGCTTTACCACTAACTTCATTTAAACATTTAAAAAAAGAAATAACACCAATCTTACCAAATTCAATCACTGAAATTCACTACATTAACAGGATAAAGAAAAAAATGTTATATGGTCATCTTCACGGGTGAAAAAAAAAGGGGGGCATTTAATTAAAATCCACTCTACTTCATGATAAAAATCCTTCAAAAACTAGGCATAGAAATGATTTTTCTCAATGTATAAAAAGTATCTACAAATAACCCAGAGGAAACATATTTAATTGTAAAATATTAGAAGATTCCCCCCTGCAATCAGGAATGAAACAAAGGTGTTCCTCAGTATCATTTCTTGTTTCATTATATAGGAGTCCTTGCCAATGAAATAAGGCAAGAAAAAGATAAAATTATAAGGATTGGAAAGCAAGAAATAAAGGTATCGTTATTCACAGACAAGATTGTGACGAAGAAAATCCAAAACAATCTATAGAAAAATTACTCGAATTAGGCAGTGAATTTAATAATGTGAGATGCACAATCAATATATAGCAAAAACAGCTGTATTTCTATACAACAATTTACAATATCAAAAACATAAAATACTTGAGAATAAATGGAATTACATTTCTTAAGTTCTCTCTATACACACACACACACACACAAACACACACACATACCCCTTTGTTGAGAGAAATTAAAGACGAAGTAATAGAACTGGTATATGAATTGGAAAGCTCAATATATAAACATAACAACTCTCCTCCAAATTGACTGATTGATTCAAAGCAACCCCAATCAAAATCTTAGCAGGATTAAAGCATCTGCTTTATAGAACAACTGCTGGTACCAATGGTTGTAAGTAACGGTTCCTGAAAAATAGAGCTTTAAACCCTGGAGATTTACATGCGGGAAACTATTGGGCAGTGCTCTCAGGAAAACTCTGAGGAGTAAATGCCACAATATGGGGCAGAGGAAGAGGTTCAATTGCAATGCAGTTGCACCAGACCCTCAGTCAATCCTAAAGGGAGTTCTGGAGCCAGCAAGCCCATTCATAATCCTCCTAATTGTGGCAAGATGGCTACACCTTTCACCCCTGCAAAGACGAGTCACTGGATACAGGCTGCCCCTACGGAAGGGTGTGTATCCTTGGGTTAGACAGCTTCCTTTGTTCCAGAACAATTCTTGAGGAGGACCTTAGATATAAGCCCTCAGCAGCCAACATTCCAGGCATTTGGGGGAATAAGTGCCTCAGTCCTAACGGGGCATCATCTGGGGGCACACCACAGCATCCACTACAGTACTTTACATGCACCATTTCATTTGTTTCTTACAACAACTCTGGAAGGAAGGTGCTGTTATTATCAAGTGGCAGATGCAGAAAATAAGGATAACAGTTAAACAACTTACTCAGCATTGTCATATTTTGCTATCAATGAAACCTGTACTATTTACCACTCATTATGCTAAGGTTAAACTGATGAATGCATACATCCTTTTAATCAAATTTACTAAAGAAAAAAAATTTTGTCCTCACATCTGGAGAGTTAAATGTATGTAGAAGAAACTGTTCTTTATCTGAAAAATACTTAAGATATTCTACTGCTTTGAATGTCTTCTGCCTAATGCTTTTAAATTATTCTACACCCATGGAAGGGTTTTCTCCATCAGCAGATGTTTTAATAAGCAATTGAGATTACATTGTTCAGGCCCTTTAATTATACATTAAGACAAGGCATTTATTAAACATTCACTATGATCATCGCCTTATTATTCTAAGCACTGAGGGGACAGGGGCTGAGCATGGGAATTAAAAGATAAACCCATACCAAACCAAGAAAAAAAAAAATCTTGCCTCTTAGATCTGTTTATCCTTCTCAGCCAAGTAAGCAATAAAACTAAAATTGCAGTAGTTCTCATAGCATGAGGCCTCCTGAAAGATGAGGTTATTTGTGAAAAACAGCATTTAAATTTGATTTAAACTTCATTATGACAGGGATTCTAATGAATGTTAGTTATCCTAAGACAATGCAGGAAATTAGATTACTTGCTCTTCTTTGAATTATAACCAGTCACCACATTTTACAGTTTTCAGGCATCATAGCCTTTTTTTGTATATTATTTTATTCATGCTATTGAGATATAATTTACATTCAGTAAACTCTACATATTTGAAGTGTACAATTTGATAAGTTGTCACACATGTATACACCTGTGAAACCATCCTAAAAATCAAGACAATGAACATAATAACCATCCACAAAATTTTCCTCTTGTTGCATGTAGTCCGTCTTCCCACCCCTCATACCAGGCACCCTGTGCCAACATGAGACTTCCCCATTTTGGTGGGGGTATGAGTCCTTCTGTTGCTGAGTAGTATTCTATTTTAAGAATATACCACTATTTCTTTATCCATTCACCTGTTGATAGACATTTGGGTTGTTTCCTGTTTGAGATGGATACAAATCAAGCTGTCCAAGTCTTTATTTGGACATGGACTTTTAGTAGTTTGGGGTAAATATTAGGAGTGAAATGACAGGATCATATGGTAGGTGTATGTTTAACTACTAAAGAAATTGACCAACTTTTCCCAAAGTGGTTGTGCCCTTTTATATTCTCTCTAGCAGGAAGGGTATATTCTTTAGCACTTAGTCCTCTCATCCTATTGAGACAGGAAGGCAGCACCAGAGATATTCACCCTAGAAAGATTCTTCTTCCTCCACCAGGATTTCTGCCCCATGGCCAGACCACCCCAAGCCAATATGGCTTGTCTGTGTAACTCCCCACTCAGCCTTGCCTCCCACAATGGAACACTTCATGCCCCAAGTCTCACACCCTCAGGTTCTGTACTTACTACTCACTTCTGCTAACAAGGAAAATGTCTCTCCTCTTGAAAAAGTGTACTTTACTGGCTCTTTTAGAACTGAATACATGTTAATAAAATATTTACAATAGTTCTAGGAATATATGCTTTGGATTTTTATATCCTTCTCCAAACCAATGGATATGTATCCTTGCTTATGTGGCAAAATATTTAATAAGGCATGATACCTAAAACACTACATACAGCTCTCTAGTAGACTCTGATCCATACCCAACCCAGTGGGATCACAACCTCCCTTGCCTTAGACACTTCATTTTGTTAATGTAGCCTAAGATACCCCTAGCGTTCTTGGTAACAAACTCATATCACTGACTAGCTATAAACACTTTGGGCAGTTGCACAGAGATTTTTTTCACATGAATTACTGCCAGGCAAAGTCTCCCCTTGTACTTCCACAGTTCTTTTTTAACTTCAGTGCACAACTTGATATTTAGTTCTACTAAATTTCCTCTTTCTCATTTTTGCTCATTACTCATCCATCAAAAAGCCATTTGAATCCTGATTGTCTTCCAAAATGTTAGCTATTTCTCATCAGTTCTTACTGCTCATGAATATGATTAACTTGCCTTCTATCTCATCAACACTGCCGATAACATTTTTGAACAAAGCATAGTCACAGATGGGACCCTACAGCCTGCCACTAGAGACCTTAGTCCAGGTTGATCTCAACCAGTTATTTAACACCATAATCCAGGGATCAGCAAACAAGAGCCTATGGACCAAATTGGACCTGCCATCTGTTTCTGTAAAGAAAGTTTTATTGGAACCTCTGCCACTCATTCATGTATGTCCACCTATGGCTGCTTTCATGCTACAATGGCAGAGTTGAGTAGTTGCAACAGTGACCATGGGCTACAAAGCCTAAAATACTTACTCTCTGGCTCTTTCTAGCAAAAGTTTGCTGACCATGGCTCTAAGCGACAACCAGGTATAAATACAGCTTAATGGTGCAATCATCCTCTGTTTAGTCATATGAACATTTTGCAAATGTCATCTTGCTAAAATAAAAATAACTTTTATTTAAAGCATTCTCTTGGTCCACAGAATCTCATAGCATCATCCAAAAAGGAAATGCAATTATTTCTGTTTGGATCTTCCCAGTGCACTCCCCAGGCTTCTAGTGATTATTGCTCCCTGTCCTCAGCTGACAGTTTTCCTGCTTAAGATCTCATTCTAGAACATGGCTAGGAATCCTCAAGCTATAGTTTTTAAATTTCTTTTGGCCAATTTTTTTGGAAGTTGAGCCTACCCTACTTTTCTGCAATATCTACCATTCTCCATGATAATATACAGGGGTTCCACACTCAAATAGGGAAGCCAATGCATGTAGCTATTGTAATACCAGAGCAAAATAACTACTGTGTTATTTCTGTATTTAATACCAAAGTATTTGTAGAAAAATCAATGTTTTATCTTTCATAATGATTTCTTTAACATCATGAAATTTAAGCAATCAACTAAATAGTGCATTTATTGCAGATATAAAATTTTCTAAATGTTATGAAACAAGAAGACAAAAAGATAAATTTATAAATGTGTATAGTAAACATACGTTATCATTTTTACATAAATTATTAGCTTCTCCTGGCTCTGATGCCTCTCTCTCATTAGCCCCTCTAACCCAGGAGGCTCTCAGAGTTGTCATCTCTAATGTAGGTCTGAATGGGTATCAGAAGCTCTGAGCTGAGCTGACTCCCTACAGAGAGGTTTCAGGACTGCTACCTCCCAAAAGGACCTCTGCTCTGCAAAGTGGGGGGTCATGTTGCCCTAATCACTATCCATCTTCCCACCAGCCCATGGAGACTTGCCTTGGTTTAGTCTACATCTTCCCCAAAAGAAATATCTACCCATTTCAGAGAATTTCTCCTACCAGCTCTGTGCTTACCCTTTCCCATTATTTTTGGAGTCAGGGACTGGGCTGGGGAGAGCTGAGGGCCTGGGGTTGTGGCCAGAGCTCAGGGGAGGAAGAGTATGAGAGCGTGACAAGGAGGGGACATGAGAGGAAGGTTGGAGAAAGCAGTCAAAGGGTGAAGGAAGCTGCTGACCAATGATTGGAAAAATGGTATTACACCAAGCAAAGTTCTTTTACTGGGGCACTTAAATACAGTAAGGTACAGTATATGGAGACTTTTATTAGGTACTTTAAAATAGCAAGCTATATGGGAACTTTAAGAAACAATCATGAAACAGCTAAAGATAGTACCATTCTGGGCCTCTTTCTCCATTCTGCTACCTCATTTCAGGCCTTCATCTCTCACCTGGACGAACGCAGTGACCTCTGAAGCCACCTGCTTCTGCTACCCTGCCCCACGAAGCTCTTTCTCAATGCTTTGAATCCTCTCCAGGCTCCTCACCACCCACAAGGACAATCCCAGGCTTCCTAATGCATCGCCCTCAGTGTCACCTTCTACCACTTCTCCCCATGGACCCAATTACTCCAAGCATAACACACTGCATATCCCTGAGCGAAGGATGTCCCTGTGTCTTTGTACTTACTTCTTCTTTCTGGAATGACCCTCACCCACTTTTCCATCAGAATCACTGCTGTTGATCCTCCAAGTAAATCATCATTTAATTTGTTAAGCAGTTCCTAACTACTACTCAATATAGCTCTTCAAGGCTATATTGGAACATTATTGTATTCCAATAATATTCTACACAAGGGTTTTAATGGGACTTTTAACACCATATTATGGTTACTCATTTATGTATGTTTCCCCGAACTTCTTGAGGAAAGGGCCATTCTTTCTTCAGCTTTGTGTCTCTAACTTCTATCACAGTGCCTTTCACATGGCCAGAGCTGAGCAGTACTTAATGAATGAGGAGATGGATGGGTGAACTCATTCAAAACAGCCTGGTCCATTCTCATAAACTCTCTATCCATGTTAAACTCCAATTATGTTTTAATCATATTTATTTGATCCTTTCTGTAGTTGAATGTGGTCAGGTCATCTGTAATTTCTATACCTGCAATTTGCAGCTTCTTTAATTTCGTAATTCAGAATCCATTTTAAATGGATCTTTTCTCCTTGTTTACCTCAAGTCAAACAAATTAAGTCAAAAGATGGCTCTGCTTGCTTTCACATCCATCAATGCCTCCCTTCCCACTGGGGCTAGTTCTGCTTCACAGCCATTCCCCTGCACACATGACTGCATCCTCCCCAAGGGTCCCTTCTTGATTAGCCACGTGCCCATCATTACATGTGCGCCTCTCACTGCTGACTGCCCCCACTCTCTGTTCCGTTTCGTCTTCCTCCTCCTCATGTTTCTTTGTCTGCCCCACAAGACCCTTCTCTCTGCATCACATGGCAACATGAGGAGGAGCTGGGAATCAGAAAACCTAGAGCACAGACCCAGCTCCCACAGTAACCAACAGAGTAACAAGAGCACCCATCACTGCTGTTGAAGCAGCTGAAGTTTATTGTATTAGATGTTTCCCTTGTGTTCTTATTGAATTGTCAAACCACCCTGCAAGGTATGTAACAAATATATCCATTTTAAAGATAAGGAAACTGAAACTTAATTTCCCATGGTCACATGTCATGTAAGCTGTGACTTCCAGTGAGGTAGTTTGGAGGAAGCCAGGCCAATGAGTGTTCAGCTCCTGACTCTGCCATCTATTAGCTGGCCCATTGCCAGCCAATTCATCATTTTAAGTAGTAATTTTATATTTATTAAAATGTGCATAATACTACCAACCTTGTAGCACTGTGTGTGATTTTTTAAAATACATGTTGAATTCTTTTCTTTAATTAATAAATTTATTTATTTGGCTGCATCGGGTCTTAGTTTTGGCATGCGGGATCTTTCATTACAGCGCGCAGTCTCAGCAGTTGCGGTGGGCGGGCTTAGTTGCCCCATGGCATGTGGGATCTTAGTTCCCCGACCAGGGATCAAACCCGCATCTCCTGATTGGAAGGCAGATTCTTAACCCTTGGACCACCAGGGAAGTCCCATGTGTGTGACTGATAAGGGAGAATTTTGTAGTGTAAACAGCATGGCAACTGGCACACAGTACATGCTCAATAAATGGTAACTCAGTGTGACACAATGATGCCAGGCTTCAAGCCTGGTTATAAAGTCTTTGTCCCTAGGACCATGATGTCCTGCCTCTTAGGCAATTAATTTCTCCATTAAGTAGGGATTAAATAAGATGGCTCTAAGAATTGCAAAGACCTGGCTTTTTCTACCTTAGACACTTGCTAAGATAGGCTTGTTATTTAACCTCTGAACTTAAGTTTCTTCATCTATAAAACTGGGGGAGTTGTATGGAAATATGTATGGAAATATGTTAATATAAATGTTTCAGACATTACATGAAATTTCTAAAAATCTTATATTTGTATTTGTATGGAAATATGTATGGAAATATGTTAATATAAATGTTTCAGACATTACATGAAATTTCTAAAAATCTTATATTTGTATTTGTATGGAAATATGTATGGAAATATGTTAATATAAATGTTTCAGACATTACAGGAAACGTCTAAAAATCTTATATGTTCTGGTATAATGTTATAAGTAATAATCCTAGTTATTACTTTAAAATGTATATCTCAGAAATAACTAATTTTCTTGTCAACTGCATTATTATGAACTTTCATCAAATCTTTAACCATGGTCATTTTTAAGTCTTTTGTCATTTACAGACAGTTCTGGGTGTACTCTGATGATTTTGCAAATATGTTCCTATAAAAGAGTTTCATCTTCAAGAAATTCATGGAAAAGACTCTGACAAGTACAGGTTTCTGGTAACTGACTGTACTGCTGAACTGAATGAATAAGCATTTTCAGAACTCTAATGAAAAACTGATGAACTCATAAAAGTGCTAACAAAAGATCAAGATGAAAAAAAAGAAATTAATTACATGGGACTGAGTGAACTGATGAGGATGAGTATAATTTTTGTGACTTTCTGTCTGAATTAAAAAAAAAAAATCCCACAAGGACTTAGAGGAAAAGAATATACAAATCAATTTTCACTGCAAAGTAAAGGAGCTGTTACAGTGGAGGATTACTGGACTGAATGTCAATGTTATGACATAGTATAAGTGTGTTTCATGTTTGGTAATTGCAATCATTGTTGCTTTTGTTGTGGTCATCCATGTACAATGCTTGGTGTCAGTCTATCTATCTCTTGTAAAAATAAAATACAGTGTGTGTGTGTGGAAAAAAAAAAAAAATTTGCATTCTCACAAAAAAAAAAAAAAAACTGGGGGAGGGGGAATCTTCCTAATTCCTTGGAATTTTTGAGGGTCTGATTACATAAAGCAGAATATTTTGAAAAGTGCCATAGGTAAAGGAATCTCTCCATAGGCATTAACTGATTAGGACTCCCTCAACACCACCACTTCAGAAATGTTTAAAGTTTAATAGGGTAAATAAGAAAAATAAAAGCTATAAAGAAAAAAAGTATAAATTTCTGATGTTTGAGACCCTAGACATCAACAGGTAGTGTGAGAAGACAGCCGAGCGCTTGGTGAGGCCCTCAGATAACACCGTGCGATTATACTTGGTTTCCAACCCATGGAGCCAGACCTAAGAGCACATCTGTTCCTATGTTCTGAAAACTAGTGGGTTTCTTTTCTTACCTAGAGAGTAGATCTCTATTAAGTAGGGAAAAAATGTTCCCTATCAAAAAATAAAATAAAATAAATCAACTGCAGCATGCTGGAAATAGGGTCCAACATAAACTGTGTGCAGTTAACACTGACTGCACTGTGACTGTGCTTGGACAGAATTCTGTGCTCCTGAGCAATCTCACACCACAGAAATATCATAGGATTGTTGAATGGTTAAATATCTTATTGAATGTGATTGGTATTATAATGATGAGATCCACTGAAGATTTGCTCTGAGAATGGGTGAGAAGTTGGGGCTAAGGCATACATAAAAACCTGCATAGCCTGTATTTCATTCTATGCCCTGTCTTGTTCATGCTGGACCCAGATATAAATAAAGCTGACCTGATACTGGTCACATTTCTACATTATTCTGGAAATTTCCTAGATTCAGAAAAACCATGGTTACTTATGAAAAAGTCCTGGAACTACTGATTCTGGCCAAACACTGGGAACAAACCCAGGGTCCTACAGGTGCCTGGCTGCAGGGGCATTATTCCAATGATCCAGTTATGAGGTTTGACTTATTTACCCCTAAAGAAATAGGGAGATGTGTGTGGTACCAAACAGTAGATAAAAATTCAGTGCAGAGTCAGATCAACATTGAAGCCCTCCCTCCAGTTCTGCCTGGCAGTGGACTTCCTCTCTTCCAAGCCCAACTCTTCCATCTGGCTTTTGGAGCCCATCCCCTCCCATCAGCTTTCCTGCATCAGTGATGTTTTATCTCACATAGATCAATCCTGCAGTCTTTATTGTTCCTCTCTCTTTGTCTGTAAGAAGATTCTCAGGTCCTGCTGACACCTTGAGTTTGTCTCTCATTTCCTTTCTTCGAGGGCCATTAATCTCAAGAGCAGCTGGTTCTCTACCGCTTCTACCTCCTCATCATACATTCACTGAAGCCTCCTCTAATATCATTTCTATTTCCAGTATTCTACGGAAAATGCTCTCCCCGAATGCAAACAATGATCTCCTAAATGTTATCTCCTGCTCTGTCTTCTCAGCCATCAAACTACTGAAACTTGGCCCTTTGCCACACCCACCTTCTTGGACCATTTATCCTCTGCTTTGGGACACTGATTTCTGTTGATTCTCTACTACTCGTAACCATTCATATTTTACTCTTCTGTTTCTCTGCCTAGCCTTTAGTGTCAGTATTTACCAGCATTCTATCCTCAGCCTTCTTCTAATTATTTTCCTTGACTATGATGATGAATATAGTCACAACTTGGTTGCAACAATCAAGACAGTTGCACAACACCTGACACTTACTAAGCATTCAATAAGTAACAGCAGTTTTAACAAAATCTTTTCCACTTTACGTTCCTGCCATACTTGGTCATAAAATCTATGCTCCAATACACAGATTTTATGCTTCCCAACAACAACAACCTGTTATCTCCTGAGACATTATTTTCCTCATGGAATGTCTTGCCTCCTCCCGCAAGGACTCCTTACAGCCTTCAAAAACCGGTTTAAATATTATCTTCTCCTTTCTCAATATCCCATCAAAATTTTACTCTGGGCCCACATAGCACAGAGTTACCTCCATTCACTAATTACTTTATGTCTTCAATAACGATGTAGCCTGTCAAAAAGCCAGGGTTCCATGTGATTCAGTCTCCATATGAAGTACATTCAAAGGGCAGTCCAGCAATCAAACTATTTAAAATGTAATTCCAATTCGTATTTACATTTCTCCATTTGTACTCACTATCCAATTTATAACCCACAATAAAATTTCTCAAGTTCTTTTGCCATTTCTTAGTTCTTTCTCATGATCTCCAGCTTCTCTAGAACAACTCAAATGCTAAACCTTCCAAAATTCTCCCATTCACCCAGTACCCATGGAATTTCTTGCTTTACCTTCTAGACTGAATTAGCCTCTTATTTATTTGTGGGTTTTTTAGTGCCAGTCTTCAGTTACTCCTGATTCTGCACCTCCCAAAACTTGTAATTTCCCTGGAAAAGGTACCTGTGGATGATACAAATGTAGGGCAAAGAGAAAACTAACACTGACATATGAAGAAATCACATCCTAATTTTAATTGTATGGTTTTCTCTCCTTAGTTTAAAATGGTGCTTCGAGGGAGATTATACATCATTTGCATCCTTGTAGCACCAAAGTGCCCATAATTTATGCATTTATTTATAGAACACGTAGTATACATCATACAGTGATAGAAACTGAGATACCAGAAAGAGAAAAAGAAGGAGGAGGAGAGGAGGAGCAGAAACAGAAGGAAAAGGATCAAGAAGGATCCTGTTCCTGAAGAGCTTACAGTAAGTGATCAAGAGTAATATACCTAGCACATTAGAGATGCTCAAAAGTTATTGGCTGAACTGGCTGCACTCCCGCAGCTACTCATTTACATATAGAAACTATTCTCTATTGTGCGGCAAACTGGCATATAAAATTTCATAAGTAACTTATTGAAGTTGTCCTCAACCTAAGTAACATAATTGGCTGTGAGAGTTCTGAAAAGTAATTTATAATAATAACAGTTAAATGGTCAAGGATTTTTTAAATTATTAAGATAAATTAAATGGTTATTTCTGTAACAAGATCACTTTTACCCATCTGCTTATAATATACATTCTTAGCTGAAAGAGAATAACAGAATTAAAATCAGTATGTTGGAAACTGCTCATAAACCTGGGTACATCCATGTGAGTGTATCTTGCATGTGACCACCATTCCCACACGTGTTCACAGTGAAAAAAAAAATGATAATAAGAACTGATGGGGCTTCCCTGGTGGCGCAGTGGTTAAGAATCCACCTGCCAATACAGGGGACACGGGTTCCATCCCTGGTCCGGGAAGATCCCACGTGCCACGGAGCAACGAAGCCCGTGCGCCACAACTACTGAGCCTGCGCTCTAGAGCCCACGAGCCACAACTACTGAGCCTGCGAGCCACAACTACTGAAGCCCCTGTGCCTAGAGCCCATGCTATGCAACAAGAGAAACCACCACAATGAGAAGCCCGTGCACCGCAACGAAGAGTAGCCCCCACGCAGCAAGGAAGACCCAACACAGCCAATAAAAAAAAAAAAAAGAACTGATGGTCTAATAAAGTCCCCATATTTACTACTCATCCTAACAGACCAGCAAAAAGGAGCAATCTCAAAATGACTAGAGACTCTGGCATTCTCGTCCTTTCTATTCATGTTTTCCCTCATCCTTTCCTCTCCCTCTAATATCATTTTAATCCTTTCACGAACTCCAGTTCTTTCCAAATTCTTCATTCCCATTTGAACTCTTTTTTTTTTTAATGTTCCTTTTCCATCCTTTTATAGTTTCCTCTTCTTTGCCATGTTTTTCCCTGCTTCCTGCTCCCCCCCACCCCCAACCCTGCTCTCCAGCCCTGCTTGGTGAATGGAGCTGCGGCTGAGAAGGCTGAGCAGGAAGGGGCAGAGTGGAAAGAAGCTGATGACCTGTATGAATGTCATTCACAAGAGCTTGTTAGGTTTATCTTACAACCACACAGGTACTTTTGGGGGAGTTGACACGGGAGAGATTTAATCCAAGGGGAGATTAAGCACACACTAACTGGTCAAGGCCCATCTGGATCTCATTTTTCTTGGAAAGACACTCTGGATGTCACGAATTAAAGCCCATGGTTCTCTTCATCCAATCTCAATCAGTTTCTCCTGTATGATGATTGGAATGCCCTCTTCACGCTACCTTTTCAAAAGTTCTTCCTTTACCATCTTTCAAAATTTCCTGAAATCTCTGCATTATCTTAAGAAATTCTCCCTCAACTTTGAAGCAGTGGAGGACATTTGTCCTAATATTCAACTTTCAATACATTATTCCCCATTCTAAATGTGCTTATACCTTGTCCTTATAGATAATATAAATACTTAAATAAAAACTAAATATGCTTACAACAAACCTCGAGGTCCTGGGGAAGGCAAGTTATTTCACTGACTAAAAATTTACATCTCAACTTTTTTCATTAGTAAGGTTTTAAAATCCCTTTCACCTAAAACTTTTCTTCAACCTAATGGATACTATGAGTCTCTTGAACACTCCATTTTCCTGACCTCATCTTCTTCCCTCTCCAAGCATAGCCACTTGGGCTAATCTTTTTCTAACACCTTCAATGGGGTCCTTTCATCCAAATCAACTCTAAACTCCTCAACCCTCATCTTAACTAATCATTCCTCTTCTCCACTCTTCTACCCAGACTACTAAGTGTACCTGTTTTGTTCAGAAAGGGAGGTCACCTGACAGTAATTTCAGGGATGGGGGCCATAACCATAATCCATAGTGGCTTAAATATGATGTGGTTCTTCAGCACCACTTGCTAAACTTATATCTGTCAATACTAATTTCTAATCCCTCAAGCAGCTATTTCAAACCTTCATCTTTCTCCTCAAGAACCAATCAACTCATTTCATAGTAGACGCCCCTGTCTCATTATTAGCTTAGAGGTTCACTAGAGAAAAGAAAAATCTTCAGATCTATTTACATTCATTCCCATTCTTACAGCCCTCCCTCCAGCCTCAGAGAAAGAAGCATCTTTTCAGAGCACTCAGGCTTTACTCCCTCAAATTTTCTTATCATCCATTCTTCTCTCAGCCTATGTACATTCTAAAAAATTTTTTAAATATATATTGGGTAACTGAATTGGTCTGATCACTAATCCAAAATTCCCCCTACCCTTTCTTTATTCTTCCCTTCCATTCCCAGTCAACTTTCTTGAAAATTTCCTAGAAAAATGGGCCATACTAACTTACTCTTCAATTTCCAGCCTCCTATTTAAAACACTTCACTAAAACTAGGCTGAAAGTGGTCAATGTTTACCTTCGTCTAGTAATATACAGAGATACTTGAAAACTCAAATAGCATTATAAGACTTTTAACTAACATACACACACACACACACACACACACACGTCTTCTGTCTTCTTCATCAGAAGAAGGGGCAACCATCAGATGGGGCAACCATCTTCAAATTTTACTTTTGGAATTTAGTTCAAAACTTCTAGATAATATACATATGGTGCCGTCTCTTTATTACTTTCAGACAGTATTTGTTAAATTGCTACTATGAGAATTTACATTCTCCTCTTCACCCTATCTTTTTACACAGTTATATCACAAATTTTGGTTATTTTCATTCCAGTGTTTATAATTCTATGGTTATGCAAGTTGTTATTTCATAGTGAGCCAAGTAACAAACTAAACTAGATCTCCTTTCTTGAACAATTTTTTCTTTTTTCTTCAATTTAAAAAATGTCTAATGTTTTCATTTGCTCAGTTTCTCTGCATCTTGGGCTACATCTCACAATCTTACCATCTCTGTAAGAAGGCTCCTCAGATTTTCTCATCATAAAACTTTACATTTTTTCATAAGTTCTTGTTTCTTCTGAGAATTCCTCTGAGAGCTCTCAGTCTTCTTCCTCCTATCTGGACTACTTGTTCCACAGTGGACTAGTTCACTATATAGCAGTTGATCTGCAACTTCTCATTTTCTTTGTACTAAATAGAATTGTCTCTTTCCAGCATCCCATGTCATTCTTTTTCTTGACTTACTCTCTCATTTTCACAAAAGATATATTTCAGTATATGAGAACAGACTTGAGAAAGGGTACTTGGGAGATAAATTTTAAGATTTTATGCATCTGAAAATGTCTTTATAAGTTGGTTTTGTGCAAAATTTTAGGTGCTCAGTATTTTGAAGACATCGCATTTTTTAATCAAATGATATGTTGAAAGGACCAATGACATTATAAGTCCTCACCCAATACAAAGGAAATTTTTTTCCTATGGAAACTAAAACTCTTTCCTTATGGAACTGTAAATGGGAATGAAGGATTAAGGACTTCTGAAAAGACTTTCCTCCATAATAGCAATGAAAACACTGGCAAAAAATTGTCAAAATCAACTTTTCCAGAAGTCTGAAAAACTAACCAAAGGCTTGTAACAATCCAATGAAAGTTTGTTCAAGAAAAATGATTGAATCTCAGTAGTAACAATGATCTTTATGGCATTTTAATGTGTTCTAATCCCATCCCCCTCTTTGCAGCCCTGTGATATCCTTCAAAACCAACCACTCCACGATCATGGTAAAGCAAGCAGCCTAGCAGTCACTAGTGGGTAGAATAGGTTTAGAGATCCCTCCAAATACCATATTCAGAGAACTGCCATTATTTGACATGTCTGTCAATTACCTGAAAAATTCATTCTCAGAGTTTGTTCTTATTTGACCTGACTCAGACCTCATTCAGTGCCTACAGCCTTTTCTATGGAGCATTTGTCAAAAACAATCAACAGCAATTGCTTAACCTCACAGCTGCCTGAGGGAGCATTACCAGTTGGGGTAAATAAGAGCTTGGCAAAGAAACGTAAAGGAAAAATCTGGGGAATGAGATGTTCAAGCTTTGAACATCACACCTTTGAAAGTCTCCATTTTATTACTGGAAATCTAGAAGGCCATGGATATGTGTAGGGCTGTACACAGGCACAGGGTTGTACATATATCCAGGAAAGACCTGAGAAGGTCCTAAATTGATCTTGAAGCACTGCAAAAGCAACAAAAGTGAAAGCAAATGCAGAGGTGTAAACTGCCTGACTGAGCATTGATGGAATGTCCCAAAACACATCCAGAGCCCTTTGTAAAGGTGGGGTGTCTTATTGATTCAAGGCATTTAAGAAAATCTCTGTTCAATCATTATTTGACTACAGAATTAGCTCAGGAAATTTACTAAATAAAGAAACAGCAACAAAAACAAACCTTAGGAGAGAGGAAGAATTTGATCTCCCAAGTTGTCAAATTATATTACTTTAAAAGTCTAGTTTTCAACAGAAAATGATGAGACATGCAAAATACAACAAAATTTGGCCCACACAGGAAAGAAACATCAATATAAACTACACTTAAGGATTTGCAGATGACTGACTCCGTAGACAGACATTAAATCAACAATTTTAAGCATATTCAAAGAACTAAAGGAAACCTTACCTTAAAAAAAAACCTAAAGGAACAATAAATTAAATAAATAAAGTATGAGAACAATGTCTCAGCAAATATAGAATACCAATAAAGAGACTAAAATTATAAAAAAGAGCCAAATAGAAATTCTGGAATACAAAGTACAATACATTTACTAAAGGGGCCCAACATCAGATTTGAGCCAGCAGAAGGAAGAATTAGCAAACTTGAAATGATATTATCTAGTCTAAGGAACAGAAAAAAATAAGAGTGAAAAAATTAACAGATCTTCAGAGACCTGTGGAATACCATTCAAGCATACCAACATATGCATAATGGGAGCCCCAGAGGACAGGCAAGAAAAGGCAGAAAGAATATTTGAGGAAAAAAATGGTCAAAATCTTCCCAAATTTGATGAAAGGCATTAACCTACACATTCTAGAAGCTCAACAAACTTCAAATTGGATAAATTCCAAGAGATCCACACCTTAAAACATCATAATCATAATAACATGAGGAGTGGGGAAGGAAACCAAGCTAAACAGAAAATAAAATTATGTACTACTGAAATTAAGTTGAGAATAATCAACTCCATTTAAATGGAAGTTTCCTAATACCTGTTTAATGGACCTTCCTGATTTACCTCAAGTCCTCCAGTGCATCCACCTTATTGTTGCTGGTGTGAACTAACAACATAATTAATCATCTCCCTCTCCTGCTCAAAATTCCTTATGAGGTTACAAGGCATGTTGTAAGTTACTTTGTGTGGTATATGAAGCTCATCAAGATGTGGTGTCTGTCTACCTAATTCCTCTTCTTTTAGCTCAAATCCCCTCTTGTTTATAGTCCAGCCATATTAACATACACGAAGTCAGAGAACTGCAAATATTTGCACAACTTTCACACCTTTGCACGTGGTTTTCTCTGTAAAATATTCTTCCTCCTTGTGCCCTCCTGGAAAACAACCATTTTACCTCCAAAATCCATTTCAGATCAGATGTCCTGTCTGATGTGAAGGGAGTTAATCACTCCTTCTTCTCTGCTCTCTGTACCTGGTATGTGAAGTCATCACACTCTACAGTAATTATTTCCTTATGTGAAATTCTCACTCCTTTAAAATTATATATCATGTGTTCAATAGACAGTCTTTCAACTAATTTATTCTTTCAAACGTTTACTGAGCAACATCTCTGTTCTAAGTATGAAATGCTAAACAAACAAAATACCTCATGCCTCTAAGGAAAACAAGGCCACATCGTTATTTAATTTTAGATGATTTTATGTCATGTATCTCTAAGTATACTCTAAGCACCTTGGAGGTAAGAACCATGTCATATACATTACTCTAGAATTGTCAGCACTTAACAGAGAGTCTTGCATATTGTGGGCATTTGATTTTGCCATAGTCTATGAACTGGTCTTCTGTCTTCAGTTTTGCTCTGATCCCCACCCCCAAACTATTCTTCATAAGAAACTCAAAATAACATTTCTAAAATACAAGGCTAGGGAATTCCCTGACGGTCCCGTGGTTAAGACTCAGCACTTTCACTGCTGTGGGCCTGGGTTCAATCCCTGGTCAGGGAACTAAGATCCCACAAGATGCACATCCAAAAATAATAATAATAATAAAAATAAAATACAAGGCTATATAAGTCATACCCTGGTTTAAAATACTTAATTACTCCCCTTTACCTTTAGGACAAAATTTGTCTTCCCCATTAGACTATAAGCTCATTAACAAAAGTTTCATCTTCCTCTTGTAACCCCAGTAAAGAGCCTGGGACCCGAATATTTGATAATAAATGTACTGGTTGGATTTGTTTAAATATTGGTTGAAATTAATGGATGAATCTTAGGATTGACTATATGTTTTATTCAAAGACATTTTAATTTCCCTGGATTTGGAGTAATTAGGACATGACTTGTATTCTATCTAGCTTCTTCATATTTATGTTACCAATATCCTGGACACATCGTTCTCACTTGACAGGAACCATGACTTATTTACAGTGCGTTGGATTGAGCACACTAACACGCTCAAATACACAGCAACTGTTCACAATTTTGTTACACTTAGGTCAACTGCCTAGTTTTTGGAAAGTAGACAATAACGAAGAATAGATTTTCTAATGCCATATTTTTTGTTTAAGAACATTTGCAGTTTTACAGTTCCCTGGACTCTGATAAATATTTCACAAATAACTAAGGACATACATCTTTCTCTAAAGAGTTTAAAAGTAACTGTCATTCTTTTTTATCAAAGGAGGGTACTGAGACAGAGAGGGTGAGTTATATAACCAATGTCACAAATATAATCATGAGGTGCAGTTGGTAGTGACATAAACAAGAGTCAGATAACGATTCACAGAACACACGAGGAAGACCAGGAATACTGAACAGGGAATAATGATGGGGATATTAGACAGATAATTCTACAAACCAACATGCCTCATCCGAAACAACAAAATCCCTGACCACACAAGGCAGAGACCAAATCAGGAATAAGAAAAGCAAAATCTGAAACCACACATAAAATAACTGTCTCCTCACTGAGGTTTTAAAATCAGAAGAATCCTATGAACAAAAACCAAAGATCAGGAACTTCCCTGGCAGTCTAGTGATTAGGACTTTGCCTTCCAATGCAGGGGGTGTGGGTTCAATCCCTGGTTGGGGGGCTAAAATCCCACATGCCTTGCAGCCAAAAAACCAAAACATGAAACAGAAGCAGTATTGTTACAAATTCAATAAAGACTTTAAAAATGGTCCACATAAAAACAAAAACAAAAACAAAGATCATGATCCTAACAGAGTCTTTCCCAATAGACCATGTTCATCAGGAATTGACATCTCTATTTTCTCAAGACAACCAATATTACATAGGTCTAACCTAGTCCATTTAGTCCTGTATAATATCCAGACTCTTCCATTTTTGATTCTGAAGCGATGGCCTGGTAGTCAATCTCACAGTCCATCAATAAAGTTCTAGATTTAAAATTCTTTTTAAAAGTGCATGGTCTTACACTACAGTAAAAGAATCTGTATTCCTTTATTTCCCTACATGGATTTAGGTTTCCAAAGTCTCTTTATCCTCTGCTCTTCAAGGACCTAATCAGCTCTATTGTCCTGGTGGTTGAAGTCACAGTCTTGATAGCCCTGACCTGGGGAGGAGCTGGTCCTTCTCAGTCAACTCTAAAACTTCAGGAAATCTACATTGTTGTGCAGGGGCTTATGTTGAATTTACGAGAAAGACCAAATAGTGCTAAAGATCACTGAGCTTTTAAAGGTATTTCTCTCTGGCCTGGCAACTAAGAAAATCATCCTTTAAACCATGTCTTATAGAACCACAGAGAACAAATATAAAGAAGCAAGCCCTACAGATAGAGTCCAAGCCAGAAAAAAGGAGCAGGGAGGGTGAATTCTGTTCAGCTATACTAATTCTTCTTTCTAAAAAAATGATGAGTGGGAAGAAGCTGATGGAGTCTCTCTTTCCCACTAACCTGCCCTACTGGCTATGTCAGTGGTCAGTATGCAAGCCACTGGAAATATGTGGATCTGTCAGTGCTACTTGAGAGTTGAGTCTTCAGGAAGGGAGAATATCATATATTTCATATTGTGACCAACAGTGATCTAGCAACAACATTCACACTACTGTAAGCAACCCCATCATGTGTACATTCCATAACTTGAGCTAAGTGAATCCTACTCTTAAGGACTCTTACTTTTAGCACCTCTTATCTTCAGAATGCAATCCCTACCAAGGTATATATATATACAATGGAATATTACTCGGCCATAAAAAAGAACGATAATGCCATTTACAGTAACATGGATGGACCTAGAAATTATCATACTAAAGCAGAGTAAGTCAGAAAGAGAAAGACAAATACCATATGATATCACTTATATGTGGAATCTAAAATACGACACAAATGAACATATCTATGAAACAGAAACAGACTCACAGATATGGAGAACAGACTTACGGTTGCCATGGAGAAGCGGAGGTAGGGAGAGGAAGGATTGAGAGTTTGGGATTAGCAGATGCAAACTATTATATAGAGGATGGATAAACAGCAAGGTCCTACTATATAGCCCTGGGAACTATATTCAATATCCTGTGATAAACCATAAAGGAAAAGAATGTGAAAAAGAATATATATATATGTATAACTGGATCACTTTGCTGTACAGGAGAAATTGACACAACATTTTAAATCAACTACACTTTAATAAAATTAAAAAAAAAAAAAAAAAGAAAGCAATCCCTGCCCTGCCTATCTTCTTCTGAAATTCTCTATTAGTTAACCATTTGACTTTTTCTCTTTCATTACATCTACGCATCTCAATCAAGAGAGCACTTGATTATAATTGCTGAATCACCTTTGCACTCTTAACAAACTATAAAACCTTCCAGGTGTGCCTCCAACGTGGGGTCAGTAACTCTTCAACACTGCCAAGGCAGCAAATCTGCACACCCTCTTGTTCCCACTTTGGAGCAGGAAGTGTTCCAGCTTTCAAGAGGGCCCATGGATGGCACGGGGCGGGGGCAGATATGGAGGAGGCCAGCCCTCTTTAACAGAATAGACCACGGTTAATACACTTTGGTTTGAAAAGGCTTACCAGAAATGTCTCTCCTACCCTGCTTAACACCCCTTTCATATCGTCACACAGCTTGAGAGCCTGCAAACTAGATTTGTTTGGGTTAGTAGCATTTGCTTTCAAGATACCAACCCTCCCAGGAGGCTCATTCAATTGCTTTATTCCTAAACTCAAGCTGAGATCAACCCTTACACATAAAACATGAATATGGATGTGGGAAGAAGAGAACGGATTTTGTAGCAAACAAGACCTCATCGTAGAGTGTTTAAAAAATAAGGACTTTAGACAGCCAGTGGCCAGCAACAGGGCAATGGGAGCAGGAGTTGGAGGGGGACAAGAAAGACTGACCACATTATATGCCAGTATTAGCTCATTTTGTCCCAAAACAACAATATAAGGTGTTATTTTATCATGTATCTTTTTTTCACAAATGGAAAAATGGAGCTCAGAAAGGTTGTCACTTTTCCAAAATCTCCTAGTGACAGATCTCCATCTAGGACTAGGATTCAGGTGTGTCTGGCTCCAGAATCTGTGCCCTTGAGTGCACGTCACCTGGAACTGGCCAGTGGGAAGGGCCGGCAGGGCTCCGGAGTCAGGATAGGAGCAAGGACCACCAAGTCTGCGCTATCTCTCACGTCTTCCCCTATTTCCCTGGAGAGCTAAAGTCTAGTCTCAGCTATATTGTCCTTAATTGCTTCCTAGGACCAACAGGTCAGTGTACTTGGGGAAATGACACTTTTTATGATCTTACTCTGATAGAGTATAATCAATTTAGCATAAGCAAAGTGACAAAATTTTTGAAGATTCTGGGTTCTAGTTTTTTTTTTTTTCCAGTCCCTCACGCATCTGCTACCCAAAGGTTAAGAACATGGACCATAGAATCAGAAGAGTTCAAATCCCTGCTTCATCATTTACCAGCTTCTTGGCGTCTCTAGGCCTTAACATCTTCATCTTAAAAACACGGTCAACGAAAATTTCTGTTTCTTAGGATGGAGGTGATGATTCATTGAGTTGGTATATGTAAGACACATGTGGCAGAGAGCACTTGATAAAGGTCAGCTATAGATTACCTTACTTGAAAACCGTTTTTAGTTCTTATATTTTTAGGCTCTAAAAATTAAGAATTTTTCATCTCCGTGTATGTATATAGAACATATTTTTTTACAAAACTATTTTAACAGCTCATTTAACATATTTTTTTTACAAAACTATTTTAACAGCTCATATAACATAATAATAAATAAGCCAGAATTCTAGAGACAAAAGGAAATTATGTTTTTTATCAAAGATATTTTTCCCTCAATGGACTGAAAATTAAGCAGTGAAAGCTGTATTATTTTTTGTAGTTACTTTCTCAAATTTAGACGTATTCTTAGGATTATAGCGACCTGTCGTCTAAGAGACTAAATACTACAGTTTGCTTTAGACTGTCCAAGTTCAGTAAATCTAGACATTAAAGAGTGCTATATAAATTACTCTTGATTGATCCACAAAGGTATTTCTGCAACTTACGTCTTCTTAAAGTCAGTTCCATTCTTTAACTCCGTTCCATTAAACTTTAGTATGTAGTTTAATGCTTTTTTCTTCCAAATATAAGCTAAGAAATAACAAGATTGAAGCAGCATTTTTGATCTGGCAGTCTTCAATTTTGCAGTTAAGAATGTGTTCAACAAGCCAGAGATGTACAATTCCCTAAGCAGGTGATAAAATGTGATTGTGAGGGCTGAGATGACAGTTTTCATACCATTTTCAATGCATGTCCTGTGAATCTCTTTTACACTTGGTAATATGCTTTTATATATTTATTTCTAGAGAAAATTAAATAAGCATTTCTATGTTTAGTTTTCCAGTTATCATAAGATACATAAAAGAGAATATGGAAATTAAAGGCCAAGGAGATACTTATCTAAGTGAAAAGCACTAAGATTTCAAGGATGACTATGATCCTCAACAACTTTTGTCATCATTTTGAGTGTCTGTCCAAACAGTGATGAACTCACTCTCCACAATTGGCATTGAGTAGGACCTTGTGTTCATGTTTAAAGTGAATAAGTTCATACATGTAGAGCTTGTCGGTCACAGCGTTTGCAAATATTTTCTCCCATTCCATAAGTTGTTTTTTTTTGTTGATGGAGAGAATACAAATACCTCATGAGGTTGATGTGAGGGTTAAATGACACAACACATTACTAATGTACTTTGCACAATGTTAGACACAGAGCCATCACTAAAAATGTGCTAGTAGCTGTTCCAGTTCTTGTAATTGTTTACAGAGGGCAACGTGATGAGTAGCGAATCGGTCATCTAGCCAAATTTGAAACCTAGAATCCCATTTCACAGTAATTTTCAATCACAGGATACTGAGGTATCAGGTAGACCCTAAAAGTGTAATACAATTTAACTTGTGTGGTATCAACACATCCATAGAGCATAGACTAGTACCTAAGTCTCTAGATTACATTTAACTGTGGTTCTAAGCATTCAGTAACACAAAGAGCAACTATTGCATTTGCTCCTAAGATGATGGTCTAAAGAATGCAAATGGACACAGCTATATTTTAGATAGACTAGACATACTCTCGGTATTTTGAATGCACAGATCTGGTACAGTTTCCTCTGTAATAAGACCTTAATCGAGTTTGCAGACATCTGTCTGTAAACTTTAAAAATTGGTAACCAGGAAACTACAATTATTTTGCAAACCCTAAGTCAGGCTTTCAGCCAATGTCCTTCTACAACTGTGGGTGGTTAGCACGCCAATCCCCAAAGCCTGAGTACAAACCATAAACTGAAATGCCAGGCACTAACCTGCAGTTAGTGATGCGATCAACAGCCCCGGCCCTGGGTAGATTTCTAGCCTTAATATTCTGAGCTTGTTGTAAAAGCAGCAGCAAGAAATCTGTCACTGGAGTGTTCTAGGTCAGGTTCTGCTGAAAGGGTGATGATTAACGTAAATATATCAGTCAGAAGAGGCAATTGCTTTCTTCTGGCATTGCTTCTGAAATACACGGTAAGACACTCAACAGAAATATGGAGAGAAAACATGGAAACTAAAACGACCCTGAATTTCTTCCTGGAAGAGGGGCTAAATGATGTTGCTCATCAGATTTCAAACCAGAGAAACTTTTAACTGGATAAAGTCAGTCACCATCTGGCTACCTTGGGCCAGAGCTCAGCCAAACCACAAGACAATGCAATAATCTTCCTGCCAAGACCTAAGTAACTAAGGACAAGTGTTCTCCTTAATACCATAGAAGTCAAAAGCCTAGGGCTTGGAAATAATTAAAACAGTGCCTTCTGTGTTATCTATAAGAGGTGGTGCCAAGATGGACCTTCATCTAATTATGGCAAGAGGGGGCAAAAACAACTCTGACTTCTCTAATCAGCCGAGTTTTAGAAATAATTCACCACAGATCAAGATTAAATGATGATGGATGATTTACCTTACTAAGGTATATTTTATTCAATATTTTATTATTCCCTTTTATATTTTTTATTACACTATTTAATAAACACTTATGTAGCATTTACTTTGCCAAGCATACTTCTGAGCACTTTACAAATATTAGCTCATTTCCTCCTCGTAATAACCTTATGAAATAGATACAATCATCAACCTCATTTTGCAGCTTGAGGTTATTGGCAGTTATGTGCCTTGAGTTTCTAAAAGAGTTTCTAAAACTGGTGAAATAAAGATATCCAAGAAGACTCTAGATTTGTCTAAAAATGACATTTTAAAACACCAGTAAGTAAACAGTAGTCTTATCAGCATGAAACAGGCCCAAGAATCTGAAGACAAAAGTATAAAATATTCCTCCAAAAAGGTCCTTATAAAGCCAAGCCCTGGTTATTTTAATGGTACATATTGCAACTAAAATATAGTTGAGGTAGACTGAAATGCCAGTGGCTTTCAGACTCACTCTCCACTTCTCACCACCTTCTGGAGTTCTTGCTCTCTCACCCTCTCCTTGTCTTTGTTATCTCCTTCTCTGTCTCACTTTTCTTTGACTCCCTCAAAGAAAGCCCCCTCCCTCTGATAAACTGCAGGGGCTAATGAAGAGACTGGTGAAGAGGGGCGCCCAATAGGAAAGGATTTACTTCAAAGGCACAGCACATCAAAGTGACTTGCCAGGAAGCCATGAGATCTTGCTGAGTTTGGCCGGCCCCCTTCTCCCCTCACCTCCTTGCTCAAACTTCCACTTGGGGACCATGATGGAAGGGGCTTCATAGCTCCAGCTGCCTCCTTCAGCACCACCTGGGGAGCGTGAGGGGTTCATACCAGGTGTCACGTCTTTTGATTAAGTAAATGCTCTCAATAGATATCATTGAATAATATTATCACCTAATTCTCCTGGGGTTTCTTTCTCCTTCTTGAAGTATTTGATAGTAGTTTTCAAATTAGGTAGCATAAATGCAATGAGGATCAGTGTCAGTGTGCCCTGGTGCGTTGAGTGATAGAAGTCATAAGGATGCAGCCTCTGTGACGTCATCAAAAGTATATCATTGGAGCTGCTACAACACGTGTTACAGGAAAGGAAACAAATGAACTTGATAGCGCCTATCACACTACAAAACCAAATGAAGACTTTATCTTCAGAACTGGGCCGTGTTGACAATACAACAAATATCCAGATGGGAACGGAAAGATTCTGATTGTCACACAGATTATTTCAAACATATTGGTTGATGTTGTCACATCAGTGAAGCATTTGGATGCTTTTGTCACTTTTCATCCATGTCTTAGCTGTGCTTTAGCTACAACCTCAGAGTTGTTTATGAGTCTCTCTTCCTCCTTAATATCAAAGCCCACTGCACACTTCCCTCTGCATTCTTTCTACTTCCCAGCCCAAGCCCTGCCCAGAAGAAGGACCAGTGAATATTGCCTGACTGAATGATGATGAATAACATAGAATGTAAATGAAGTCCTTTCTGTGTAAATTTTTCAAGGCCTCAAGTTGATCTGGAAGATTTGGCTTTAGCATGCATTGCCTAATTCCAGCAAAAAGTGGACCCCAAAAGCCCATTTTATTTCAGGCTTTGGAGAATTTTTGCTATTTGTTTTGCGTCTTATCTTTCTATGAACGTGAACTTGAATTATAAACGGTTGATGACAATAAAAATCTATATTACCTTCTACACAGTCTACCAACTATGTGATTCTACAGTACAAACAGGGTGATAGAAAAGAACTTGGAGACAAAATATCTTTTTCATCTCTTTAAAGATTGAAACATACGATTGACTCATGCCCAATGTCATGTTTAAGAAACTTAGAAAAATTCAACATTAGACTTATAGTGCTGTCATCAGTGTTACACCTGCTGCTAAAACCCGTATTTTTCTAAACCTCCCACAGCTTTGGATTTGCCGGGCTATCTACAATAGAGATTTAGTTTCCAACGTGTTCAGAAACTGTAATAAACCACTGTTATTTTCAGCTGAAAAGCCCAGAAGCCAGTGCAGGCTCTGTTTCTTTTCCTTTGCCTCTGAAGACAAAAAAATGCTAATCAAATTATATGGTTATGTTATTTGATGTAGAAAAAGCGTTTAATAAAATCTAACACCATTCATGATAGAAACTCTCAACAAGTTGGGAACAGAGAGATGTTAGCCTCCACTTGATACAGAACATCAACAAAAACCTATAGCTAATGTCATACTTCACGGTGAAAGGCTGAATGCTTGCCTTATAACATCAACAACAAGGCAAGGATGTCTGATGTCTACTTTCACCACTCTTATTCAGTATACGACTGGAAATTCTGGACACTACAATAAGGCCAAAAAATAAATACATAAATAAGAGGCATACAAATTGGAAAGGAAGAAATAAAATTGTCTCCATTTGCATATGGCATGGTTATCTACATAGAGCGTCCCAAGTAGTCTACGGAAACCATCCTAGAACAAATGAGTTCACAAGATTAAAGGACACCAAATCAACACAAAATCAATCACATTTCCAAGTACTAACAATAGACATGCAGAACCAAAATTAAAATCACAAATGCCATTTACAATTTCCACAAAAAGGAAATAAAATACTTAGGTATGTTCAAAGCACAGCAGGTACAGAAACAATATGCTGAAAATCACAAAATACTGATGAAATAAATCAATGCCATAAACAAATACAAATCAAATACTACAAAATCAAAGTTTAAAAAAGTTAAAAGCTAAGAGGTAAAAGAGGTAAAGAGCAAAATGTGGACTTACAATCTAAATTTCCCAGTAATCATCTCAGTAAAATGACCTTTAACGCAAGCAAATATTTGAGCAAAAAGAACACTAGTGTTAGAGTTTAATAATATTTGGATATTAATCTTGGCCCTGGGAATCCCAGTTATGTGCTCAGTGATTCATGGCAAGAGTTATACACATTCAGCTTCCCTCTCTGTAACTAGGGAATAATTGCAACTACCTCACAAGTATATCGGAAGATTGAATTACGAAGTAAACATAAGAACAGCTGGCACAGAGCCACTCAGGAAGGCTGCAATATGTTCAGTCCATGGTAGCTGTAATTTTATTGATGATACTTTGAGGCATCAAACAGTTATCAGTCTCCAAGTTGTGGGGAACATCTTATTTTCACCACCAGGAAGGTATGAGGAGTGAAGAAAGGTGGAAATTGCCATTTACTGAACATTTACTATTTGCTAGGCATTGTCCAGTACCCAGAGTTTTACAGGTGTTCAAACATTCCATCCTCAGGCAATACAGTGAGGAAGGCACTGTTAACTGCATTTTAGTGACAGGAAAACTGAGTTTAAGTACCTTGCTGCAGATCATTTCGCTGACCACTAATAGAACCAGGATGAGAACCTATCTCAGTGGGCTCCCTTATCCACATCCCTTTACTCCGGTTCCCCCATGACAAGAACGATTGCCAGCACCCCTTCTCCCCGTTTAACCGAAAAGATCCCCTGCAATCTCCCCCTCCAGCTCCTATTTTAGTTACAGGGGCCTGTATAGTTCACAGCCCATTTTCAGAGAACTGAAAGTTGGTGCCTTTGAGCTCTAATGAATTCTTTCTTTTAATATTTATTTATTTGGCTGCACCGGCTCTTAGTTGTAGCACGCGGGATCTTTGTTGCTGCATGCAGGATCTTTAGTTGCAGCATGTGAACGCTTAGTTGTGGCATGTGGGATCTAGTTCCCTGACCAGGGATTGAACCCAGGCCCCCTGCATTGGGAGCATGGAGTCTTAGCCCCTAGACCACCAGGGAAGTCCCTTGAGGTCTAATGAATTCTTAATGCCTCCTTGAGCAAATTCCTTCTTTCGTTTTGTAAAATTTGAATTAGCTTCTGTGAGTGTTAGCAGGAGTGACTGGAAAATTCTAGCTAAGTTTTACAATATGCAAACCTTTATGGCTTGTGTATATACTGTAAGAATAATATTCAATACATAAATAAGGTGATTACCAGGGGATTAACCTTAAATCTTATCATTAAGACTCAGCAAAGACGTTTGAACTCTAGTGGGCATCTCACAGATGAAGGGAATAGAGAAAGAGAGAAAAGCAAAGTAACAGGTCGGAAAAGATGGAAAGGAAAACTTCGGAGGATTCCAAATTGAAACTGGGCCTGCTGAGCAAGACTGTCAATGGTGACTCTTACTCCACGTGACATGTCATCGTTACCATCATCCCACTACTCAGATCTCCCCTCTATGTTCTCATCTGCTGTATACTAGTCTTTGGCTTTATCAATGCATACATGGTTTAAGTTATCCACATTTCCTTCACGTCTGTCAATTTTGAAATTTTTCTCTCTGAGATGGTTGGAGGGTAGACCATACTGATGAAGAGTGTGGGCTCTGGAGTCCCTATCCCAGTTCTGTTTCTTATTAAATAGATAACCTTGGTGGAGTTATTTAACTTCTCTGTGCTTTAGGTTCCTTAACTATAAAATTAGATTCTAATAATAACATCTACCTCATTAGATTATTACGAGAATTAAATGAGATAAGGAAACACCTCCGAAGACATAGCCCAGGACCCTGGGATACTCTAAATGCCTAATATGTGTCACCAACATTGGCATCAGTGTCAATTTGTGAGCTCAAAATTGCACTGACGCAGAATATTTTATACAGAATAGGATCTTATGTGATGTTTGATGTTATTAATGATACAAGATGATGACGCTACAAGAACCAACCAAATGGAGAAAACGTTTCAAGAGAAATTGTTTAAAGTATAATTGGAAAACAGTTCACAACAGTCCTCTGTACATAATAAGAGCTACAGGCAAAGCCTGGCCCTTACATTTTCAGTTTTTGTATATTGTATCCCTTTTCTTTTTCCTTTTTTTGTCTCAATTTAATTTATAAAATAATTCATCTTATTTTAGCAAGTATTCCAAATTACCCCACAGGAAATAAAAATAATAGAGGAAGAAATAAGAAAAAGTGATACAACAGCACATTCTTTAATACTTTTACTTTGTTTGGTACCTTATTTTTCCCCCAAATGTGATATAATTGTATGTCTGAAAAGAGGTATTCTTGGTGATTTCAGGCTCTGCAAAAGCATGAAAAAAACCCTCCTGTTAATTTATGGCAGTTTATTTTACCTATATATGGGAAAGTTCATTTGGCTTGAACTTTTTTTCAGACCCTGACGAGGCTGCTATTGATTTAGTACTCTACTAGAATACAAACCTGCAAAACACATAACATGGGAAAAGCTAATTATGGTAATAAGAATCAAGCATGCATAATTCCATTAAAAAGTCACTGCTCTTCGTGAATCATGACACTTTTTTTTTTTTTATAACAACTCCTCTGTTCATTAGGAGAAAATTACCTGTTAGTGTTAAGTGGACTATAAATGCACTGTTTACACTGAAAGTGGAAAAAAGCTAATGTCACGTTTCATGTCAAAAAGATTATTGCTATTGGTGTTGCCTTACTGTATTACTTCAAAAGAGCGTGTAATAAAATCCAAACTTTGCACGTGCTGAGTCATTATCTGAGTCTCCATCACAGAAGAACACCCCCCCTCACTGTTCTTTGTGGGTAGACATTTTGAGTCCAGGCTCACATAAGTTATCAAAAGTTACCTTACTGGCCCTTACAACCTATAAGGGGTAGGTGTCTTCTAATGATATTCAACTCAAGACAAAGTTAATTTTTTTTTATTACTCCAGAGAACAAACAAGGAACGATAATGCAAAATGTTTTCTACAAAACTTCAAAGGGATTCCAGGGTTTCAGAGGTAGAAGAGAGCTGAATTCTTTTTTTTTTTTTTTAACATTGTTGTTGGAGTATAATTGCTCTACAATGGTGTGTTAGTTTCCGCTTTATAACAAAGTAAATCAGTTATACATATGTCCCCATATCTCTTCCCTCTTGCATCTCCCTCCCTCCCACCCTCCCTATCCCACCCCTCTAGGTGGTCACAAAGCACCGAGATGATCTCCCTGTGCTATGCGGCTGCTTCCCACTAACTATCTATTTTACGTTTGGTAGTGTATATATGTCCATGCCACTCTCGCACTTTGTCCTAGTTTACCCTTCCCCCTCCCCGTATCCTCAAGTCCATTCTCTACTAGGTCTGCATCTTTATTCCCGTCCTGCCCCTAGGTACTTCTGATCACTTTATTTTTTTTTTAGATTCCATATATACGTGTTAGCATACAGTATTTCTTTTTCTCTGACTTACTTCACTCTGTATGACAGTCTCTATGTCCATCCATCTCACTACAAATAACTCACTTTCATTCCTTTTTATGGCTGAGTAATATTCCATTGTATATATGTGCCACATCTTCTATATCCATTCATCTGTCGATGGACACTTAGGTTGCTTCCATGTCGTGGCTATTGTAAATAGTGCTACAATGAACATTGTGGTACATGACTCTAAGAATTATGGTTTTCTCAGGGTATATGCCCAGTAGTGGGATTGCTGGGTCATACGGTAGTTCTATTTTTAGTTTTTTAAGGAACCTCCATACTGTTCTCCATAGTGGCTGTATCAATTTACATTCCCACCTACAGTGCAAGAGGGTTCCCTTTTCTCCACACCCTCTCCAGCATTTATTGTTTGTAGATTTTTTGATGATGGCCATTCTGACCGGTGTGAAATGATATCTCACTGTAGTTTTGATTTGCATTTCTCTAATGATTAATGATGTGGAGCATTCTTTCATGTGTTTGTTGGCAAACTGTATAACTTCTTTGGAGTAACGCCTATTTAGGTCTTCTGCCCATTTTTGGATTGGGTTGTTTGTTTTTGTGATACTGAGCTGCATGAGTTGCTTGTATGTTTTGGAGATTAATACTTTGTCAGTTGCTTCATTTGCACATATTTTCTCCCATTCTGAAGGTTGTCTTTTCGTCTTGTTTATGGTTTCCTTTGCTGTGCAAAAACTTTTAAGTTTCATTAGGTCCCATTTGTTTATTTGTGTTCTTATTTCCATTTCTCTAGGAGGTGGGCCAAAAAGGATCTTGCTGTAATTTATGTCATAGAGTGCATTGCCTATGTTTTCCTCTAAGAGTTTGATGGTGTCTGGCCTTATATTTAGGTCTTTAATCCATTTTGAGTTTATTTTTGTGTATGATGTTACGGAGTGTTCTAATTTCATTCTTTTATATGTAGCTGTCCAGATTTCCCAGCACCGCTTATTAAAGAGGCTGTCTTTTCTCCATTGTATATTCTTGCCTCCTTTATCAAAGATAAGGTGACCATATGTGCGTGGGTTGATCTCTGGGCTTTCTATCCTGTTCCATTGATCTATATTCCTGTTTTTGTGCCAGTACCATACTATCTTGATAACTTTAGCTTTGTAGTATAGCCTGAAGTCAGGGAGCCTGATTCCTCCAGCTCCGTTTTTCTTTCCCAAGATTGTTTGGCTATTCGGGGTCTTTTGTGTTTCAATACAGATTGTGATATCTTTTGTTCTAGTTCTGTGAAAAATGCCAGTGGTAGTTTGATAGGGATTGCACTGAATCTGCAGATTGCTTTGGGTAGTAGAGTCATTTTCACAAGGTTGATTCCTCCAATCCAAGAATATGGTATATCTCTCCATCGATTTGTATCATCTTTAACTGCTTTCATCAGTGTCTTATAATTTTCTGTATAGAGGTCTTTTGTCTCCTTAGGTAGGTTTATTCCTAGGTATTTTATTCTTTTTGTTGCAATGGTAAATGGGAGTGTTTTCTTAATTTCACTTTCAGATTTTTCATCATTAGTGTATAGGAATGCAAGAGACGTCTGTGCATTAATTTTGTATCCTGCTACTTTACCAAATTCATTGATTAGCTCTAGTAGTTTTCTCGTAACATGTTTAGGATTCTCTATGTATAGTATCATGTCATCTGCAAACAGTGAAAGCTTTACTTCTTCTTTTCTGATTTGGATTCCTTTTATTTTTTTTATTCTCTGATTGCTGTGGCTAAAACTTCCAAAACTATGTTGAATAACAGTAGTGAGAGTGGGCAACCTTGTCTTGTTCCTGATTTTAGTGGAAATGGTTTCAGTTTTCCACCACTGAGGACGATGTTGGCTGTGGGCTTGTCATATATGGCCTTTATTATGTTGAGTAAGTTCCCTCTTTGTCTGCTTTCTGGAGGGATTTTATCATAAATGCATGTTGAATTTTGTCGAAAGCTTTCTCTGCATCTACTGAGATGATCATATGGTTTTTCTCCTTCAATTTGTTAATATGGTGTATCACGTTGATTGATTTGCGTATATTGAAGTATCCTTGCATTCTTGGGATAAACCCCACTTGATCATAGTGTATGATCCTTTTAATGTGCTGCTGGATTCTGTTTGCTAGTATTTTGCTGAGGATTTTTGCATCTATGTTCATCAGTGATATTAGCCTGTAGTATTCTTTCTTTGTGACATCTTTGTCTGGTTTTGGTATCAGAGTGATGGTGGCCTCGTAGAATGAGTTTGGGAGTGTTCCTCCCTCTGCTATATTTTGGAAGAGTTTGAGAAGGATAGGTATTAGCTCTTCTCTAAATGTTTGATAGAATTCACCTTTGAAGCCATCTGGCCCTGGGCTTTTGTTTGTTGGAAGATTTTTAATCAGAGTTTCAATGTCAGTGCTTGTAATTGGTCTGTTCATATTTTCTATTTCTTCCTGGTTCAGTCTCGGAAGGTTGTGCATTTCTAAGAATTTGTCCACTTCTTCCAGGTTGTCCATTTTATTGGCATAGAGTTGCTTGTAGTAATCTCTCAAGATCCTTTGTATTTCTGCAGTGTCAACTGTTACTTCTCCCTTTACATTTCTAATTCTACTGATCTGAGTCTTCTCCCTTTTTTTCTTGGTAAGTCTGGCTAATGGTTTATCAATTTTGTTTACCTTCTCAAAGAACCAGCTTTTAGTTTTATTGATCTTTGCTATCATTTCCTTCATTTCTTTTTCATTTATATCTGATCTGAATTTCTTTCCTTCTGCTAACTTTGGAGTTTTTTTGTTCTTCTTTCTCTAATTGCTTTAGATGTAAGGTTAGGTTCTTTATTTGAGATGTTTCTTGTTTATTAAGGTAGGATTGTATTGCTATAAACTTCCCTCTTAGAACTGCTTTTGCTGCATCCCATTGGTTTTCGGTTGTTGAGTTTTCATTGTCATTTGTTTCTAGGTATTTTTTGATTTCCTCTTTGATTTCTTCAGTGATCTCTTGGTCATTAAGTAGTGCGTTGTTTAGCCTCCATGTGTTTGTATTTCTTACAGATTTTTTCCTGTAATTGACATCTAGTCTCATAGCGTTGTGGTCGGAAAAGATACTTGATACGATTTCAATTTTCTTAAATTTACCAAGGCTTGATTTGTGACCCAAGATATGCTCTATCCTGGAGAATGTTCCATGAGCAGTTGAGAAGAACGTGTATTCTGTTGTTTTTTGATGGAATGTCCTGTAAATATCAATTAAGTCCATCTTGCTAATGTATCATTTAAAGCATGTGTTTCCTTATTTTCATTTTGGATGTTCTGTCCATTGGGGAAAGTGGGGGGTTAAAGTCCCCTACTATGATTGTGTTACTGTCGATTTCCCCTTTTATGGCTGTTACTATTTGCCTTATGTATTGAGGTACTCCTATGTTGGGTGCATAAATATTTACAATTGTTATATTTTCTTCTTGGATTGATCCCTTGATCATTATGTAGTGTCCTTCTCTGTCTCTTGTAATAGTCTTTGTTTTAAAGTCTATTTTGTCTGATATGAGAATTGCTACTCCAGCTTATTTTTGATTACCATTTGCATGGAATGTCTTTTTCCATCCCCTCACTTTCAGTCTGTATGTGTCCCTAGGTCTGAAGTGGGTCTCTTGTAGACAGCATATATACGGGTCTTGTTTTTGTATCCATTCAGCCAGTCTGTGTCTTTTGGTTGGAACATTTAATCCATTTACATTTAAGGTAATTGTCGATATGTATGTTCGTATTACCATTTTCTTAATTGTTCTGGGTTTATTATTGTAGGTGTTTTCCTTCTGTTGTGTTTCCTGCCTAGAGAAGCTCCTTTAGCATTTGTTGTAAAGCTGGTTTGCTGGCGCTGAATTCTCTTAGCTTTTGCTTGTCTGTAGAGCTTTTAATTTCTCTGTCAAATCTGAATGAGATCCTTGCTGGGTAGAGTAATCTTGGTTGTAGGTTTTCTCCTTCATCACTTTAAATATGTCCTCCCACTCCCTTCTGGCTTGCAGACTTTCTGCTGAAAGGTCAGCTGCTAACCTTATGGGGATTCCCTTATGTGTTATTTGTTGTTTTTCCTTTGCTGCTTTTAATATTTGGTCTTTGTATTTAATTTTTGATAGTTTGACTCATATGTGTCTTGGCATGTTTCTCCTTGGATTTATCCTGTATGGGACTCTCTGTGCTTCCAACACTTGATTAACTATTTCCTTTCCCATATTAGGGAAGTTTTCAACTATGATCTCTTCAAATATTTTCTCAGACCCTTTCTTTTTCTCTTCTTCTTCTGGGACCCCTATCATTCAACTGTTGGTGCTTTTAATGTTGTCCCAGAGGTCTCTTAGACTGTCCTCAATTCTTTTCATTCTTTTTTCTTTATTCTGCTCTGCAGTAGTTATTTCCACTATTTTATCTTCCAGGTCACTTATCCGTTCTTCTGCCTCAGTTATTCTACTATTGATCCCTTCTAAAGAATTTTTAAATTCATTTATTGTGTTGTTCATCACTGTTTGTTTGCTCTTTAGTTCTTCTAGGTCCTTGTTAAATGTTTCTTGTATTTTCTCCATTCTATTTCCGAGATTTTGGAACATCTTTACTATCATTATTCTGAATTCTTTTTCAGCTAGACTGCTTATTTCCTCTTCATTTGTTAGGTCTGGTGGGTTTTTGCCTTGCTCCTTCATCTGCTGTGTGTTTCTCTGTCTTCTCATTTTGCTTAATTTACTGTGTTTGGGGTCTCCTTTTTGCAGACTGCAGGTTCGTAGTTCCTGTTGTTTTCGGTGTCTGTCCCCAGTGGCTAAGGTTGGTTCAGTGGGTTGTGTAGGCTTCCTGGTG